>NC_081189.1:3233515-3884765 GCF_902713425.1 Acipenser ruthenus
ATTATGTACATGTAGATTATCACAAAGTACAATATGAAAGGTGAGCTACTGAAAGCACTGTAGCTAATGTAGATGTAATAAGGGAGTGTGATGGTGAGCAGGATGTTTAGTACAGTGAGGTTTAATGGGAAGGTAACAGGAACAGCAGATGAGGCCCTCTCGTTCCACAGCAGTCTCAGTGCCACACAGTTGAGAGGCAAACCACAGAGGAAGCTTCCACAAAACAAGACTAACGAAACTATGTAGTAAATGCTCACACCTATAACCTGTGTGTCCATCGGTTCAGTGAGGTTAGAACGCCCATCGTGATGGCTGTAGAAAGAGCCATCCATTGCACTTGAGTTTCAGGCAGGAGATGTGCAGCGAATACTGAAAGATCTGCTCAGGTGCTCCCTGGAAACCTGTATTTGGGACAGCAAAGCAGTCACAGTTCTACACAGATGCATTACCCTCTTACAAGCCAATACCGTGCTTGGTAATGTTACTGTATCAAACATTAACAATTTAAAGAAACACAGCCCATGTGGGTTTTTATTTATTTATTTTTTACTTCAGTTATCACATTGATTAATCATTAACTTGTCTAGTTTATGTAAGAAATGCATCAGTAAGAAATACATGAGCAGAGCGTTGCACGGGGACAAAGTAAATCTTAATTCATTTCATGTAATGAAATGTTTTGAACTGATTTTTACTAACCTAAATAAGCAAGTCTGCAGTGTTAGCTGTACAGTGGTGCTGTAGACCTGGGATTATTCACTTCTATGGGCACTCCGTCCTTCTGGAAAGACCTGATTTAAAAAAAAAAAAACGGAAATGGGTACACACTATTTTCCCCCACTTTAACATGGTGGGGGCACTTAACCCAGCTTTTAATAGACTCTTATGTCAGACACAGATAAATTACTGCGGGGAAAGTACATGAACTGGACTGTCAACAAAGTATTATTTTTTGCACAAAAGACATATTTTAATATTAAAACTAAACATGACTATGTACTGTACACAGCAACATCCTAGAACACATGCAGCTTCGTCATAGAGTATGAGTAGCTACTAGCTAACATAAGCATTTTCACAAAAAAGTACTTTCGCGTGGTCTAATAGTGGTACTTACTTTATTTTTAGTAGCGCGGTTTATCGATTTCCCAAATGTAAAGAGGGTTACTTTCCTCTTTTTTTCTTTTCTTTTTATACTCGGTCTACCTTTTCGATACTATAACCCTGAATACATATCGTATTTAAAAGCGTTTCATATTATTATTTTCCTGGCCTGTATGATTATTTTGTAGGTTTTGTTGTTTTTTCAAATTCTGCTGATGCCCGAATCAATAAACTGCTTTCGAGCGCTATCGAACTGCACGCGGTTAACGAAGCAAGAAGCAACTGACTGAACCCAGCGCTCACGTTGTTGAAGTTAATAATAATAATAATAATAATAATAATAATAATAATAATAATAATAATAATAATAATTAACGTGAACATACAGCACTGTATATTTGTGTTATCAGTGCATTGCGTTATTTAAAAAAAAAAATAGTAAGTTACTTAGCCACAATCAACAGCCCCTCTTTTTATACGTAGATTCGTGGTACATTCGCAAGTTAATTCTGCAACATGCCTTTGCTTACTAAACATTTACAATAATGGTACATGTGGGGCCAGCTTTACTAAATATTTGTTTTACTTTTGTTAATATTTTGCACCACGAGCACTAATACAGAATGTTAACTTAATGCTCATCTAATATGTTTCTTCTTATACTAGTTATTAACAGTGGGTAAAACTTTGCATGTTAAGGGACAAAAAAAGAGGAGTTCGTTTTCTAATCAAAAATAAGTCATGCTTCGGCGTTTTTCTTTTTTCTATTTATTTTTTATTTTTTTTACAATTAAATGGTTCACATTTCACCATTCTCATTTTGAATGTGTCTTCGTCTTGAGTTTAATTCTGAATAATCACCACCAGTTAGTCATTCTTCTGTTTGTATTAAAATGTGAATAATTGAACCATACCAGGAACGTTGTGGTAGTACACTCTGTTTCCGTGGAGGCGACTTTGAGAGCCGTCCCTGTTCTTTGCGTGCTTCCTGCTGTCTGTCAGGTGGAGGGTCACGGTAGAAGCATTTTTGGTTTCCGCGTGGATTTTTCTACAAATAAACAAGAAATAAGCGAACATGCTCAGGACAGTTTGTCGGGCTGGTGGAGCCCTTTTAAAGGTAATGAATATATTTTAAAGCGAGATGAAATACAGTGTTGCGGGGCAATGTACGTCTTCTATCTGTGTAGTTACATGATTCGTCATATATGGGGTCAGATCTTATTCCAGCGATAACGTACTTGACAGTGTTTGTAATGTTGTGGAATGGATTTGACAGCATTTTCATAAATTGCATAACCGTAAAGATATTTACATTATGGGACTTGTCTAGTATTACCCGAAATTATCTATATCGAACATTCATTTCTGCCAGAACATGTTGCTGTAAATTGTACATTAGATTACATTTCACTTTTTGTTTAAGATAAATGGGTATAATTTCTTTATAATCAGCACATTTTATTGATTCAATCGACCTAATACATTTTAAGGATGACAAGTCTGGCGGTTTTGTGTTTTTAAACATTACCCCTGAGTGTAACAACCTACATTCAATTGGTTAATTTTAGATTAATTTAAAGTTTAGTTGTTCAATAGAGTTCAAATCAAGTTCTGAATGAAACAGATTTGATGTCAGGCAGGAGCGATAGACCCATTTTAAAGGACATTTGAATTATTGTAGTTGTATTTAAATTACTTGAAGGTTGATTTTATCAACCTTTGACCCACAGTGACAAGCCACAGCATTATTATTTTAGATTTTTAAATATATATTTTTTTTACTACGCCAGGGAATCTGTATTGCATCATCCACTATTTTGTTTCTATGGACAATCCTGGTAAAACCATGGGTGGAGGTCGATGCAAATGAAAACCAAAAGCATTATCGAAATCGACCCTTTAGTTACTGTTGTTGAGTTAACTTTTTTTTTTTTTAACTACATACCCCACAATAAAGTGGCGTCATTTGCAGCGTCACTGTGCACAGTGATGCAAGGTTCATGCAATGTCATCCACTGATCGTCCGAGCTCCTGAAGCGTGGGTCATTATGCAATCCCGTCTTGGATTGCTGATGGAAGGTGGGAGTATAGAAGCCTGTGCATAGCAGTTCATTCCGGTTTTCATGAACTTATATTTTCTTGAGGCCAGTGTCTGTCAGCTGTTGTCTTCAAATCCCCCTACAGGTTTCTTCTTTTGTAGTTTGTATTGTAGTCTGATCACATAGGCCTGCTGTACAGAGAGCAACCCCTGTAGTTACAGACTGTTTAAAGTCTCACATTAGACCCTGTGAGAGCACTGGAAAATAAATCTGATTTCTTTATCTATGTATGTGTGTGCAAGAACATAAGAAAATTTACAAACGAGAGGAGGCCATTCGGCCAATCTAAGCTCCTTCAGTTCCTAGTGGTTGGTTTATCTCAAAACTTTGTCAAGTTGGGTCTTAAAGGATCCAAGTGATTCTGCCTCAACACATGACTAGGTAACCCATTGGTTAGGGTTAACTATGTCAACTCATTTTAAGCCTGTAAAGACTTCAATCATGCTCCCTCTGATTCTTCTTTGTTCTAGGCTAAATAGATTCAGATTCCTTTAAGCCCAGTAAATAGTCTGGTTTAGATTTTGTGACTGGCATGTGGGACTTTACATTTGCTGTATGTATGTATGAGTTCCTGGATGAGAACTTACAGTACAGGGACTGCATTGCTTCCCCAGGCCAATTCACATGAAAAAAAGACCAAAAATGTTTAACAGATAACTAATTGTATAAAAAATACAGTACAGTTGGAAATGCCAATAGTTAAAAAATAAATACTTAATTGAGGCAATGCATTGAAAACATAATCATTTGATAATTTCAGAATAAGTCTCTGTTTTTGGTATGCTTTACCCTGTAGCAGCACCTCCACTAACATAGCCTGGGAACCAGTGTTTCAGGTGGCTTCACATTTGACCCCCCCCCCCCCCCCCCCCCCATGCTTGTGTGTATTCACTCCCCCCTGTTTGTTTGCAGCACTCCAGGCGGGGGGTGCCAGTGGAGTGGATGGCCCCAGCCCAGCAGCGATGGGTATCCAGCAATCCCATGAACACCATGATCCTGTTTGTCCCACAACAAGAGGCCTGGGTGGTGGAGAGGATGGGGAGGTTTCACAGGATACTGGAGCCTGTGAGTCCGGCAAGGGATAACTTTACAGTACAGCCCACAATAAACACACATTTGGAATAATGCCATGAACCTGATTCCTGACTAAAGGAAAAAAAAAGTGTGGTGGTTCCCATTTATGCAGATTTATATCTTATTGCTTAAGTGTTTCGTTTTTTTAACCTTGCCACCTTATACCTGTCAGGTTCTAGGACAGTTGAATAATTCTTTGTTTAATGTGGCTTTTGTAAATATCCCAAGTTTAACACAATGGTCCCAAAGACTGTGGTCAGAGTTCTTTAAAGGCTTTCTTACAGCTGGTTACCCAGACTGTGATTATCTCTACTGCAGGTCTACCTTGCAGTACTTGCAGCCATGATGAGTGCTAATCAAGGTCTGTCAATCCAGCTGCTAAAGTCAGGCTTGATGGAGTAAATATTATTTGATATTCATGAACAGTTCTAAACAGTTGTTGATTTCTTACAGAAGTCTCGGGAACCTGTTTTAATTGACCTCTTTTTCTTTCCTGTTTTAGGGTTTAAATGTCCTTATTCCAGTGTTGGATAAAATCCGGTATGTGCAGAGCCTTAAGGAAATTGTAATTGATGTTCCAGAGCAGTCTGCAGTATCCCTAGGTAGGAAATGCATAATGAACTGAGGAACTGGTAGATGTTAGGGGTTAAGTTACTTGTGTACCCCTTTTATTCTAATAAGTATTCCTAGCAGCTCCCATGTGCAGTGTTAGTGGAGTCCTGATCTGACAGCATGCTGCAGCTCCCATGCTCAGTGTTAGTGGAGTCCTGATCTGACAGCATGCTGCACCTCCCATGCACAGTGTTAGTGACTCCTGATCTGACAGCATGCTGCAGCTCCCCTGCTCAGTGTAGTGGAGTCCTGATCTGACAGCATGCTGCAGCTCCCCTGCTCAGTGTTAGTGGAGTCATGATCTGACAACATGCTGCAGCTCCCCTGCTCAGTGTTAGTGGAGTCCTGATCTGACAGCATGCTGCAGCTCCCATGCTCAGTGTTAGTGAAGTCCTGATCTGACAGCATGCTGCAGCTCCCATGCTCAGTGTTAGTCACGACCTGATCTGACAGCATGCTGCAGCTCCCCTGCTCAGTGTTAGCCTGTAACACACACACACAGCTCTTCTGATTACATGTTCGTTTATTTTTCAGTAAAAACAAGTTTAAATTGCAGTGAGTTGGTTCTGCTATTTACGATATTAAATACGAAATTTGTACACATGCTCATGTTGCATGAAACTGGGGCTTCCGTATTCTGCTGGTGTTAACACAGCACCTATCTACGCTAACTAGCATTTGTATTGGATGAAATTGTTATTGTTGTTGTTCATTCATTTGTTACCGTCCTTCTCGCACTTCAGTTTATTAAAACATGTGATATGCTTTTTTTTTTTTTTTCCCCATTTTTGTGTTGCAGGCGCCAATCCGCCTAACCCCGAAAAAACTGTTTAACTTTTTTTAAATTGTTAATAAATAATATTCTCTAATTATCAGTGTACACACAATTTAATGCATGCTCATGTTTATGTTAGTAGATAGAATTTTACTTAAATCATCAAGAAAAATCTCACGGTTCACTGTGTGAATCGATGACTCGGCACACCCCTACACCTGAGCTTGTTACCTATACACTGTGGCTAAACAAGCTTCTATTAAAACCTGAAATGAGTGAAACTTCAATAGGATTCATGTTTCCATCCCTGCATAGAGCCTAATGCTCCACTGGTGCACAATGCAACATAATATTGTATTTGTTTGGGTGGATTGTTGAAAAGCTGGGCTAAAACCCGCTAATGCAGTCAAAAAGACTAATTGTTTGTTTGTTTGTTTGTTTGTTAATGTTTTCAGATAACGTGACACTACAAATAGATGGAGTGCTGTATCTACGAATAATGGACCCTTTTAAGGTAAAGACACACTTTTCCTTTTCCTCTGTTTGCACAAAAACCAAGTGGTGATTAAAGAAGATGATGATAAATGTCAGGCCTCGAAGCTAACATTTGTTTACCCTGGCTGAAAACCCTGCTGTATCGCATGTATGCAGGCCTATTTATTCCACCAGTACCTGAAACAAAGGTGCAAGAAACGCAGATGATGAACTGCATGAAAAGAATTGCAAAGCCCCAAGCATACAAACAGGGGTTATGCATAAACACAAAATCTATTAGTATACAGCATTAACATGAATAAAAGTTGGCAACAACAAAAATAAAAAAGTTATAAGATTGTGCTTCCTACTGCGAGCCGCCTTACACACAAGTTTGCTTGATTGATGGGGAGACTAACCGGCTTGTGATGGCGCTGTGTATAGCGTGGATTGGAGAGGAAAACTCTGACCCCCATGCTGAACTGAAGCATAACATCACAGATTTGAGGGATGGCGCTGTGTATAGCGTGGATTGGAGATGAAAACTCTGACCCCCATGCTGAACTGAAGCATAACATCACAGATTTGAGGGATGGCGCTGTGTATAGCGTGGATTGGAGATGAAAACTCTGACCCCCATGCTGAACTGAAGCATAACATCACAGATTAGAGGGATGGCGCTGTGTATAGCGTGGGTTGGAGATGAAAACTCTGACCCCCATGCTGAACTGAAGTATAACATCACAGATTTGAGGGATGGCGCTGTGTATAGCGTGGATTGGAGATGAAAACTCTGACCCCCATGCTGAACTGAAGCATAACATCACAGATTTGAGGGATGGCACTGTGTATAGCGTGGATTGGAGATGAAAACTCTGACCCCCATGCTGAACTGAAGCATAACATCACAGATTAGAGGGATGGCGCTGTGTATAGCGTGGATTGGAGATGAAAACTCTGACCCCCATGCTGAACTGAAGCATAACATCACAGATTTGAGGGATGGCGCTGTGTATAGCGTGGATTGGAGATGAAAACTCTGACCCCCATGCTGAACTGAAGCATAACATCACAGATTTGAGGGATGGCGCTGTGTATAGCGTGGATTGGAGATGAAAACTCTGACCCCCATGCTGAACTGAAGTATAACATCACAGATTTGAGACAGAGCTTTCAAGGGTGGATAATAATAAAAATTATAATAACGCGATTACAGATTATGGTATTTTTTATTAATAATCTGTGTTGATTCCAATCCAATGAGCAGTGCATCCATAGTTAGTTTTGACTTGATCGTCCACTTGAAAAAAGCAACGAAACTTCTACAGTAAATATTTGTATTCATGTCACTTGACTTGAATTTCAGGCATCCTGAATACTGAATTGTCTCTCTTCCCCACCCCAGGCTAGCTACGGTGTTGAAGACCCAGAATATGCTGTGACACAGCTGGCTCAAACCAACATGCGCTCAGAGCTCGGAAAGCTAACCCTTGATAAAGTTTTTCGGGTAAGGGTGATGTCTGTAAAATAGAAAAAAATCTGCAGTGTTACTTTGATATTTCACTATCTGACTTACACATAAATAAATGAATTATAGCATATGTTCAATTTACTGTTAGCCTGGTGTATCCACAAATTAACTGAATCCATGAACTAAGGTATTGTGAAATAACGAGGCAGCACTGTACCGTATATTACTAATTGGTCATTTAGCAGACGCTTTTATCCAAAGCGACTTACAGAGACTAGGGGTGAACTATGCATCAACAACTGCTGCTGCAGAGTCACTTAAAATAGGACCTTGGTTTTACATTGCACCCGAAGGACGGAGCACAAGGATGATTAAGTGACTTGCTCAGGGTCACACACAGTTAGTCAGTGGCTGTGCGGAGGTTGGAACCGGGGACCTCCGGGTATCAAGCCCTGTATCTAAGAAAACCTAAACATCTGCAGGTGGCAGACTTAAAAGACTGATGTATTCTTCCTGTGCAGGAACGAGAGTGCCTGAACGCCAACATCGTAACCTCAATAAACCAGGCGGCATATGAGTGGGGGATCCGGTGCCTGAGATACGAGATCAAAGACATCCATGTCCCTCCCAGGGTCAAAGAGTCCATGCATATGCAAGTGAGTTGGCTGTTGTTAGTGTGTGTGTTTTGTGTGGGTGTGTCTGTGTTAAGCAATGTAGCTAAGTGATAACTCCAGATGAAAATCCAAGATGTGCAGGGCTGGTGCGAGTTTCAAACCACAAACATGTATAACTTACGCGAGTTTTTGCAACGACCCCAGGTGGAGGCAGAGAGGAAGAAGCGAGCCACAGTGTTGGAGTCCGAAGGATCCAGAGAAGCTGCCATCAACGTAGCCGAGGGGCAGAAACAATCCCAGATCCTGGCTTCTGAGGGACAGAAGGCTGAGCAGATCAACAGGGCTGCTGGTAAATGAAAAAAACACACACACCAACAAATAAATCCCAGGGCTTCGACGAAGTAATGCCATGTAGTAGCCAGGACAGTACTGATCTGTGTGACAAGCCTGAAAGCCAAGGTGTTTAGTGACCTGGCGGTATATGTGATCCTTCCTTCAGTGAACAGTGCTACTCTGATGGGCTTCAGTGCGCAGCGCATCACTTCATCAGCCCTGAGGAATCTTCTCTTAGAAAGAAATGTCTTCTATCTGTGCAGTCAGACAGCTGGAAGCCTCTTTCGAATGCCGTGTGATGTTCACGTTGATTATAGTTCCTTGTCTTCTAACTTCTTTTTCATTGCGTTTACCAGGTGAGGCCAGCGCTGTTTTAGCAAAAGCAGAAGCAAAAGCAAAAGCTATCAAGTTGCTGTCGGACGCCCTTACACGACAGGTAGGATATCGGACAAAACTCACGCTATTTAAAACAAAAAAAAAAAAAGACTTGTGTTCGTTGTGATTTGTTGTTATTTTGTGAATATGCCTGTTGTGTTTGATTGCAGAATGGGAACGCTGCAGCCTCTCTCAGCATAGCGGAGCAGTATGTGGCGGCATTCTCCAACCTAGCGAAGGAATCCAACACCATCCTCCTCCCATCCAACACTGGGGACATCAGCAGCATGGTCACCCAGGTAGGTGTGACCCATCACAAAGCAGAGCATAACTCTGCATTTAAAGGACAATAAAGACCACCATGCAGGCTGAACAGCATTGCTTCCCCCTGTGTTGGGAGGCAGCAGCTGAAGGTAAAGCTGTTAGCCTGCAGACCCCCTTCTGTCGAGCCCCCCCAGCACTGATTGGCTTGCAGCTGGGATGAGAGTGTGCGCTGGCCTTCAGTTCTCCTGGACTGTTCCGGGTAATTACTGAGGTGATTGCACAGTCTAAATTAGGAAGATTTGGCTCCCGTCTACAAACGAATATGCATTCTCAAAGAGCTATATCGTATAAAAATCCCCAAATGGTTTACTTAATAAATACATTCATGTTTAATTTGTTGTTTTTAATAATTGATTAATGGTGAAACTCAACACAAGACTGAGGTGCTGAAGGTAATTTCTTCTATCAAAAGATTAATTTCTGATCATTTTTCCTTGTTTCCCTTTTAGGCTATGGGTATATACAGCACCTTAGCGAAACAAACCGTAAACGCCTCCGAGATCAGAGAAACAGAAGCTCAGACGGCGGCTTTGGAGAAACCAGCAGAAAACAATCACCAGCCACCGCAGTACAGTTAATGCAGAACCAGCTCAAGAGAAACAACAACACAGCCTTAGAATTGTTCTCATTTCAGTTCTTGAAGTGTCTTTGCAAGAGGTTGAGGAGACAGTATTGGTGTCATTTTTTTTTTATTTTTGTTTTCTGGAGGAAGTCTGGCCGTATGGTTGGAGCTGGGAGCACACAGGAGATCTTTGTTTTTCAAAAGCCCAGATCAGCCACAGTATGACATCAAGAAGGGGAGCCCCTCGGTTCCCTTTGTCCCTCTCGGAGGCCCTGGTATTTGGAATAAGTAAAACCCCACTGGGTGTTTGACTATCCACATACAGGAGACTCCATTTAAAAGATGTATTTACACACTGTTTGGTGTCCTTGGTGTCCAGCAGTTTCCAAATACCAGGGCTTTCCGCTAAATGCACCTTTCTTTTTAACCTCAAGTGTTGAGTCACTTATCGTTGTGATGTCGCCTGCTTTACACAGGTGAAGGGAACACTTTAAAAGAAAGTCCATTAAAATGGCATTTTGAAGATATTTTATTATTTACAGTCTTATAGCCCCATACTCATTTTCTCAAACATATCAATCACAAATACTGTAGAGGGTGCAGAGACACATCCTGTTAATATTCTGAACTGAACTGTCTGTTTATTCAGTTCACAGACGCTAGCTCCCTGCAAATGTGCTCTTCCCAAGATGTGTATTTGGTTCAATACTGCGGCTCAGTGTGGCTGATAATAGTCCAGTCTTTGCCTTAAATTAAGACCTAAATATTAATTTAAGACCGTACTCGCCACCTCTGAAACGTGTGGAATGTCTGTGGGAAGTTCTACCTAAAATCAAGTAAAATACTAATTACAGTTTCAGTATAAACCTGGTTCACTTCAGTACACAATTCAGTGTATTAGTCCACATTGTTTTTTTTCTTTTCTATATTAACCTGTAATGCCAGATATTTTTCCAGCTGGTGTGCTGATTGAGTGGGTCCAGGCAGATACATTGTCTCTTTAAACAGGGCTTGTGTTAAATTATACATCTTGCTGTATTTATAAGGCTTTAGTTATCCATCCCTGTGTTATGAAAATTTACAAAAACATTTCTTACAAAACTTTTTAATTAAACTGATCAATGTGGAATGTTCTTCCTGGATTGTGCAAAACTATAATATACCAAGTTTGAATTGAATTACTCATTCTTAATTGCTTCCTCCCTCCCCTCCCCCTCCTTTCAGTTTCTCATGCACTTCCACAGTATTCTGGTATCCATGTTTTCCTGCATCATATATAAATGCCACCTCAGACTTGATGTACACGGAGCGTTGCTCTAGAATCTCCTTGCATCAGTGTGTATGGCTTTAGTCTTTCAATTGCAAATGCATCAGTAATGTCTTAGATAGACGAGGGCTCATTCTACCACACTACAATGTCAGCTTGGGAGGTTTTCTGTAAAAAGTAGCATGTAAGTCAACTAAGACTAAGGAATTCACACTTATAGCCACTTCCTGACCCCTGGAGGTGGCAAGACAAAAGCCTTTTTTGCACCAGCAAACAACACACAACAGATCCTAATTGATGTCCCAGGTGCTGTTAATGTGGAAGGGGAGACATGGTTTGACTGGGACACCTGGGGGGGCTATTCAATTGATATTATGTTTTGTTTTGTTTTTTTAAAAAAAAGTGGTATTTGTCTAAATCACCTATTTTAAGAATGTAAATGTACATCATAACTCTTTAAAGATTGAAGGAGGCTGTGTGGTCCAGTGGTTAAAGAAAAGGGCTTATAACCAGGAGGTCCCCGGTTCAAATCCCACCTCAGCCACTGACTCATTGTGTGACCCTGAGCAAGTCACTTAACCTCCTTGTGCTCCGTCTTTCGGGTGAGATGTAATTGTAAGTGACTCTGCAGCTGATGCATAGTTCACACACCCTAGTCTCTGTAAGTCGCCTTGGATAAAGGCGTCTGCTAAATAAACAAATAAATTATAAAAATTGAAGTCACTAGAAAACTGCAGTGGAAAGATGTGCTATTGAGAGCATAATACCCATTCAATGTTACACAGTAACAGCTGCACAATGTGTTATTTTAGTACAGTTAAAGTGTCTTAAGATGGAAAGAAAATACATGTATTAGAAGTGCTGCATTATGTTATCTCTGAATGAATGTGAAGAGGGAGACACAAGCACGCCATACCTATATTTAACAGTGAGGGTCCTGCCTTAACATTACTAATTGACCTTTAAAGGACCCGTGCCTAAACCAGCTGAACCCAGCTCTGACCAGCTACACTAGTGCTGCTCACTGCGGGAGTTTCCCTCAGAGTACTGCCATTGTTGACATCAATAATACATGTCCACAGACAGGCAAACAGGAACCTGGTTTGTGATTCCATGCATAGCACCCAGCTTACACTGCCTGGCCACGTTGTTAGGGCCTGTACCTAATAGCGGGTTGGGATGGTTAAATAAACGATGCAGTCAGGTAGTCCAGTTCTAATAGAGCGGTCAGGCAATGTACGTGCTGGGGATTAGTATGATGTTAGCGCGCTACCTGTACTGAGGCTTCAGCAAGTTGCCAAACCTGATCTGGCTCGCCACATCTTCTGACAGCTGACAAATCCGTGCTCTGAAGTACTGCTGTACAGCACCTACCGGGAATGCAGAACACATACACAACTACTACTGTATTTGTGTTGTGCATTGTTTTTGAAAACATGCGAGGCACATTGCATGACAGACTATATATATATATATATATATATATATATATATATATATATATATATATATATATATATATATATATATATATGTGAGTGTTGGTTGATTTAAAAATGGTAATTTTGTAATGCTGTAATGTACACAACCAGAGCACTAGATGGCAGCAGCGGAGCTGAACGTGATTGTTGTGGTATGTGATTCTCTGTCGCTACTTCCTGGAAACAGCCAGCGCTGTATGTTGTGTGTGTGCGTGTTTAAATGAGTCTGTTTGAATGAGAGTGAGGGAGGGCTCTTGCCCGATTGTCTTTACCTGAGTGCTGTCAAGGTGCGGTAGGACCTTCATGTCGAATGTGACAAGGGCGTTGGAGGGAGCGTGTTTGAAAGGGGACGTTAGCAAGGTCAGTGTGCTGAACTTCAACAGGAACGACACACGGAGAGTGAGAAGATTTCATGTAAGAAAAGTACAAAGAATTGCAGCTTCTAGACTTTCTAGGTGTTTGAGGATATCCATCAGAAGAGAACGATTACAACATGAACACCGCCGGCGTGCATTGGTGCGCTTGAAATACAGTGCACATAGTTTTGATTAACATGCTGTTGTAATATAGTTAAATATATAGCCTACTGACTGTTTTAAGGGAAACGCAATGGGGGCAAACCTAGCCCTATTTAAGCATGTTAGTACTAGTTCCTACTGCAGTTAAACGTGGGGTCGAATTAGTGAGGTCACGGGTTTGTAAAGCAAGCAGTAACTTGATTGGTGATTTTTGTTCCAGGATGAAAAGGGTTCCTGTGTTGGCTCTGCTCCTCTGGATCTGCTTGCTGTTCTACGTGGGCATCTGGATTTTTTTAAGCGGGTTTCTGCTAGTGAAAGTAGAAGTGAACCGCAGCAGCTCCTGCAAAGACGAGCTCTTCTCCAAGCACGACAGCTCGCACACGGAACACTTCTGCTGGAGTGAGCCGCGCTTCAAAAGGGCGGTGATCCTGGTCATTGACGCCTTGCGGTTTGACTTTGCACGCTTTGACCCCGAGATCAAGGACCCCCGACCCTTTCAGAACAAGCTGGGGGTGTTGAGTGAGGTTGTGGCGTCTCGGCCAGCTCATGCCAGGCTGTACCCCTTCAGGGCTGACGCACCAACCACCACCATGCAGCGGATCAAAGGCTTTACCACCGGCTCGCTGCCCACCTTTGTGGACGTGTGCAGCAACTTCGGCACCAACGCCATCCAGGAAGACAACCTAATCCACCAGCTTGGGCAGAATGGTGAGTAGGGCAGTCCCCCGGGCTCAGATGCTAACGTTTCATTACAATCGCAATACCCGCTCCAGGTTTGCGCATGACAGGTGTTATGGAGAGCTTGCTGTGTGCATGCCGTAGCTGAGAGCACTACAGTGTAAGAGATAAGAGATGCAAATAACAGCAACATCATCAAATTTAGACTCTTAAATTATGTCGCCACCATACGCTGTATGTATGTAACACAGGCCAAACTGCAATAAAAAATAGACAAGCCTACGCTAACCTTAAAATACATAATCTTTTTAAAGGATTGAACAGAATTTGAGTTTCTAATACATTTTGTGAGTGTAGGCACATTGTTTGAAAATGCTTGCACTCCATGGTTAGAGAGTCTAACTCTGTCCTCCAGCAATAAACCAAAGACTGGGTTGATCCGATTTTGCAGGGCAACAGATTAGTGGATGGGCTTCAGGGGCTCTTGTTTTCACACATGGAAAGCCTGTGAGCTGCTGAAATAGCACATTAAACCACCTCCGAATGCGGTACCAAGCAGTGAAATGAATGAACTTTAGGAACATGACTTTACAGCAGTGTATCACTCAATGTCTCTTTAGATGGCTGTAATGATTGGGTGTGACCTCTGACCTCTCTCCATGCTCTTCTCTCCCTTAGGGAAGCGGGTTGTGTTCATGGGTGATGACACCTGGGAAAACCTTTTCCCGAACCAGTTCCACAGATCCCGGCCATTCCCCTCCTTCATAGTGAAGGACCTGCACACTGTGGACAATGGCATCTTGCAGCATCTCTACAGCACCGGTGAGTGCAGGAGAGGGCAGGGTGCCACCACTGCATCAGAGGAGGGATAGTTATAGTTACCACTTCATGCGAAATAAGATTGTTTTTGAAATGATAGTTTTTGAAGAGACCCCCGGATGTTTGTAAATTCAGCACTAATGTAGAACTTGTCAGTTTTACTAAAGTTATAAACACCACAAATTGGGACAACATTTATCAAGGTCTTTACATTAAACTGCAGTTTGTTTTGGGTGAAAGAATACTGTTTCAAAACTAGCAAGAAGCAACTCGACTTGAGGGCTCGAAATTGTGCCAGATTTGGTTAAAACAATTTGTGTAGCACTATTAAGGTAAGTTGAAACCATCACTGTGTAAAAGGAAAAACAAATGGACAATGGTACAGAGCTAGCAGGAAACATTTATTGAGCAGCATGAAGGAGGAACTCTTTCACAGGAGCACATGCATGAGAACATAAGACAAGCTTGGGAGCGAGAAGAGACCGTTTGGCCAATCAAAGCTCGTCCCTTTTAGCACACCATTTGCCCCTACTAAGGGATATATTCTCAGAATCTGATTGTATTTGAAATGTTCTTAGTTTTTAGGGCTGTGTGAGCTACCATCCTTAGTGGAGCTACGTGGCAGAATTTTGTAGCGCTTTTGTTACTATTATGAAGTTTAGTAGCTCATGCAGCATATGGCCCTTAGGTTTTGCATTACTACCTGGTGCACACTTTTTCTTGAAGACCTTGATAAACGAGTAGCTGGATGCTGGGCATTGCTGAGTAGCTGGGTGCTGGGCATTGCTGAGTAGCTGGATGCTGGGCATTGCTGAGGAGCTGGGTGCTGGGCATTGCGGAGGAGCTGGGTGCTGGGCATTGCGGAGGAGCTGGGTGCTGGGCATTGCTGAGTAGCTGGATGCTGGGCATTGCTGAGTAGCTGGGTGCTGGGCATTGCTGAGTAGCTGGATGCTGGGCATTGCTGAGGAGCTGGGTGCTGGGCATTGCTGAGTAGCTGGATGCTGGGCATTGCTGAGTAGCTGGGTGCTGGGCATTGCTGAGTAGCTGGATGCTGGGCATTGCTGAGTAGCTGGGTGCTGGGCATTGCTGAGTAGCTGGATGCTGGGCATTGCTGAGTAGCTGGGTGCTGGGCATTGCTGAGTAGCTGGATGCTGGGCATTGCTGAGTAGCTGGGTGCTGGGCATTGCTGAGTAGCTGGGTGCTGGGCATTGCTGAGTAGCTGGATGCTGGGCATTGCTGAGTAGCTGGATGCTGGGCATTGCTGAGTAGCTGGGTGCTGGGCATTGCTGAGGAGCTGGGTGCTGGGCATTGCGGAGGAGCTGGGTGCTGGGCATTGCGGAGGAGCTGGGTGCTGGGCATTGCTGAGTAGCTGGATGCTGGGCATTGCTGAGTAGCTGGGTGCTGGGCATTGCTGAGGAGCTGGGTGCTGGGCATTGCGGAGGAGCTGGGTGCTGGGCATTGCTGAGTAGCTGGATGCTGGGCATTGCTGAGTAGCTGGGTGCTGGGCATTGCTGAGTAGCTGGGTGCTGGGCATTGCTGAGTAGCTGGGTGCTGGGCATTGCTGAGTAGCTGGGTGCTGGGCATTGCTGAGTAGCTGGGTGCTGGGCATTGCTGAGTAGCTGGGTGCTGGGCATTGCTGAGGAGCTGGGTGCTGGGCATTGCTGAGGAGCTGGGTGCTGGGCATTGCTGAGTAGCTGGGTATTGCTGAGTTGTTGTGTACTGAGTCCCTCTCTCTGCAGTGGAAAGCAGTGACTGGGATGTGGTCATCGCTCACTTCCTGGGGGTGGATCACTGCGGGCACCGCTACGGCCCTGACCACCAAGCCATGGCTGACAAGCTCACCCAGATGGACCAGGTTATCAGGTAAAGTCTTTTTTTCTACTGGATATGTTGCATTCCCAGCCAGCACACAGCACTAAAGCAAGGCTGTTTAAAAGTCCCAGTCTTCTAACATTCTGCAGTAGAGCAGAATGGATCAGAAAGACTACATCAATATCAGATGAAATGCAGCAGTTTGTTTGCTGGGCTTTCCTGCCGTCTACCAGACTGTGTCCAGCTTGATATTGAACAAGGTCACACAACCTCCTTGAGTCCTTAACCTGTAATCCACTGGACTGCCTCCCAGTACAGGGTACAAATTAAGTACCTGGACCACAGCTTAATTAGCAGTATAAGAGTAGACTGTGTTGTTTGTATTGTGATACGAGACCAAAAGCACAATGTAGCTCATTGTATTTCATCAAGTGGTTCTTGGATGAAGGATAAGTGTATTTTATAACAGGACAAAAAGCACAGCCTTTTAACTGTCTCCTGACGAGAGTGTTGTAAAGCTCTGGTACTTCCATGTGGTATGGAGGTATCATGTGTCTAGGGAGAGCCCTGGGTTACCCCCCTGTGCTGTGCTGTGCTGGCTGTGCTGTAGGAACCTTTTTTGAGTGAGCTCCCTGCACTGTGCAGTACTGAAGGAATCATGTTTGAGTGAGCTCCCTGCACTGTGCAGTACTAAAGGAATCATGTTTGAGTGAGCCCCCTGCACTGTGCAGTACTGAAGGAATCATGTTTGAGTGAGCTCCCTGCACTGTGCAGTACTGAAGGAATCATGTTTGAGTGAGCCCCCTGCACTGTACAGTACTGAAGGAATCATGTTTGAGTGAGCTCCCTGCACTGTGCGGTACTGAAGGAATCATGTTTGAGTGAGCTCCCTGCACTGTACAGTACTGAAGGAATCATGTTTGAGTGAGCTCCCTGCACTGTACAGTACTGAAGGAATCATGTTTGAGTGAACTCCCTGCACTGTACAGTACTGAAGGAATCATGTTTGAGTGAGCTCCCTGCACTGTACAGTACTGAAGGAGTCCTGCTTGTTGCGGTGCAGGTCTGTGATCGAGCGGCTCCAGAATGACACCCTGCTGGTGGTTCTGGGGGACCACGGCATGACGGACACAGGGGACCACGGTGGGGACAGCCAGAAGGAGACGGACGCAGCCCTCTTCCTCTACAGCCCCAGCGCGCTCTTCACTGCGGGACAGGAGAAGGTGAGGCGCTGCTGCTGCTGTGTGTGCCTGCAGGCTTGGAGATCTGCCATTTCCCAATATAGTGTAATAATTACTGAACCGCTTTGATTTACTTTCTTTCTGTTGGCTGTGTTTTGTGCAGAGGTACAGTATGGCACAATCTGTAATACAAAGAACTTTCTCTTTTAAAGCTATGAAAACACTTTACATGCAGCTTCCAGGATGTAATAAGCAGTGATGCAGCTCAGTTATGACTTTTCGGGGGTGTAAGAAAGACATGGCCTACCATCGATTGTTACGGACTACACTCTTCCCAGCCTCTCTGTTCTCTGTGTTACCCGGTCAGTTTTTCCCCTTTCCAGGCTCTCCAAGAGGTTGTGCCCCAGATCGACCTGGTCCCCACGCTGGCCCAGCTGCTCGGTATTCCCATTCCCTACAGCAACATTGGGAAAGTGATGGTGGAGCTGTTTGCACTGGGATCCCCAGAGGACCAGAGTGCACAGGAGCGCCGACAGGCTGAGGCACTCTGGATCAATGCTAAGCAGGTATTATTATTGTGAAGCAGTTTCTTCGAGTCCTCGCTTCGTTCCTCATGACGTGTGATTATATCACGTTAAACGTTGTGTCTTAATGCTCACATTTTTATTTCTAGTATAGATGCATTAATAATAACAATGGATCCTCAAACTACAGCGATTTAATAACAATTGCTGAATTAACAAATATCAATTAAACATTGTGTAAACCTGGATCTTTGTTTTTTTTATTCTAGGTAAACCGTTACCTGGACACCTACTCGCTGGCAAACAAGGACCTTTCTCCAGTGATACTGGCCCACCTGAAGGACACGTTCCTGTTGGCTGCCGCAGAGTACAAGGCCTTGTTTGGGGGTCCACTTGCAGGTGGACCAGAGCACTCCTCCAGGGTCCAGGCACTCATTGCCACCTTCCAGCAGTACCTGAACCAGGTCAGGGAGACGTGCCAGGCCTCCTGGGCACGGTTCCACCCACTGCGCATGGCGGCTGGCATCGCTGTCCTGGCGGCCGCCTGTGCCCTGTGTTTTATCACCTCCGACTTTGCCGACGTCGTTAGTGCTTCGTACAGTAGGCTGCTGTGGATCCCTATAGTCTGTGGCGCGGTGGCAGGTGGCGGGGTTGCTCTCTGGCAGTTCGTCACACGGAGCGAAGTGGATGTGCTGTCCTCACTCGGCATGGCGGCTCTTGTGTCTCAGCTGTCTTTCTTTTGGAATTTCTGCAGAGGGAAAGCCACCAGGGTCTTTGCGAACGAGCCCTCGGATTTGCTCAACGCCGCCGCTGACTCCGCCCAACAGAGACCAGCTCTGACGTGGCCCTGCGTCCCGCTGGTGATCTTCTTCCTCAGATGTGCCTCCCTCTTTTCGGACAGCTACGTGGTGGCGGAGGGTCGGGTGGCCACTTTCTTGCTCAGCACCCTGGCGATTTACATCCCTGTCCAGCTGAACTGGGCCGGTCGGCTGCTGCTGCCATTCGAAGCCCAGAAGTCGACTCCCCCATGTCTGCCGCCACAGCCCTCTACCCCGGCAGCTTCCTCCTCCTACAAGAAGGAGAGCCTGACCCTCCTGGGCTGCACGGGCTTCCTGGTGGCTTCCCTCTACGCCTCCCACTCTTTCCATGGCTGCCGAGACGAGCAAGGAGGCTGCGAGCCGTCAGCTTTCCTGACCCCCCTCTCGGGCTTGCGTGACATCCAACTGCGGAACTTTCGGTACCTGCTCTCTGTCTCCTCCGTCATCGCCTGGGTCTGCCTGGTCCGCAGGTGGATGCGCCACTACGGCAACATGAACAGCAAGAGCCCAGCCGTTCTTGTGGCCCGCTTCGGCCTACCCTTAGTGGCCATGTTTGTCTGTCTCTACTGGGCCATGAGCTCTGCGCCGTACGAGGGCTTCGGGAACCTGCAGGAGGTGGTCAAGCTGGCCTTGCTGGTCTTCCCGAGGGCTGTGTACGTCCTCTTTGGACTGGGGGTGACGGTCGTCTGCTGGGACCCCCTTACGGTGTTCCTGAAAACCAGGAAGGAGCCGGCGACCAGCCTGCTGCCCCCAACTTACCGGGCGAGCACCGGGGTGAGTCTACAGGCAGAGCTCCAGCACCTCATCCCGCACATCTACCAGCGCATGAGGAAGTCACTGAGGGCCGGGGAGAGAGAGGGCACAGGGAGGGAGGACGATGGCCAGCCCACGGTGGAGGCTTACGGACTGGGCACAGTGTATTCGGCCCCTCTGCTCCTGGTGTTGGCTCAACTCGGGCTGGTTCTGGCCATGCTGCACCCTGAGGGACTGATGCTGTCCTTCATGCTGCTGCTCCTGCAAGCCTGCGCCATCCTGCACATGCACTCTGCAGCCACCTCCCTCTCCACTCCGGGGAGCCGTGCAGGTGAGAGGGGGGAGTGCAGCCGCTGCTGCAGTATTCCCAATACTGAGATATTAAATTAATAGCAGGATCTCTACCACAATAAAAACGTGACCCTCTTTCATTGTTTGTCAGTGCTAAATCCAATTGTACAGGTATTTCAAGGCTTGAGAGAGAAACAGTTTAATTAACTGCACAGTGTTAACAGCACACAGCTCAGTAATCAACAGAAGAACATATGGTTTTAAACAGTGGAATTTATTTAAATATGAAGCTAATCACAAAACAGCCCACGTTTTTTCCTGATTTGTTCAAAGCACTGTACAGTGAATCTATCATTGAGCTAAGAAAAATAGGGTTACTTGTGGCAACCCTAAGGAATTTTCGGCACTTGTCAAAATGATACAACAAAAAATGAAGACGCTGGAAAAGTCTTCAGTGATCAGTTTGTTTTGTCTGACTTTTATTTTTATTTTTTTCTTCTAAGCTTCTTTTTAGCACTGGATATTAAAAAGTGCTTTAGAAATGATGAGATCTTCCTGCAGACTGTTTGTTTGTTTGTTTGTTTGTTTGCTGGGTGCTGATGTCGCTGGGCACTGTGGTGTTTCATCTCCTTGTGTTCTCCTCTGCTGTGTCTCTGCAGGATGTCTCTCTGTGTCCTGGTCTGCGGTGCTGATGTCGCTGGGCACTGTGGTGTTTCATCTCCTTGTGTTCTCCTCTGCTGTGTCTCTGCAGGATGTTTCTCTGTGTCCTGGTCTGCGGTGCTGATGTTGCTGGGCACTGTGGTGTTTCATCTCCTTGTGTTCTCCTCTGCTGTGTCTCTGCAGGATGTTTCTCTGTGTCCTGGTCTGCGGTGCTGATGTGGGGCTTGGCAGCCACCCAGTTCTTCTACTCTACGGGTCACCTGCCCACCTTCGCCTCGATCCAGTGGAACTCTGCCTTTGTGGGGTTAAGTGAGGTCCACGCTGGGCACCTGGCCCCTGCACTTTTGGTCACGCTCAACACATTCTCCTCACAGATCCTCTTCGCAGGTACGCTCTGACACCCTTCAAGAGGTTTTACACAGTACATAGACACATTGAGCAAGGGCATTCACTTCTTTGATTATGAAAGAAAAATGCATCAGTGCTTTGAGGTGGTTACACAAGGTTGTCATCAGCAAGCTTACTGGCCTGTAATGTATTGTTTTATAGTATGTGTTTACATAAGAATAGTTAAAACGGTATAACTAAGTTTAAGGTGAAGTCTTTTCCATCTGATAGGAACTTTCAGATGGCTGTATCACTTCAGTATCAATATCTAATTCTATATTATAAGTCATGTCCCCATTAGAAAATATTACTAGCAACTGCACTTATAACTCTGCCAAGCGTGTAGACTCTCCCTCAGATTGTCAATAAGACATTCTGAATATTGAAACCACAACGAATTCTATACGTTAATATCAACCTGCACTCTTTAAGACTGTCTTTACACCTGATGCAGCAACGAGTGAGCGAGACGTACATTCTGAATGATTCAGAGGTAGCCACGAGCATTTGTAAACGTACTTTTTAATTCCCTATTGTACTGAATATAAATGTTGTGCATCTGCCTGACCCCTTCCTCCGCAGTGAGCTGCCCTCTGCTGCTGTTGTGGCCCCTAGTGTGTGAGACGACGAAGGCAGGGAAGCGAGGGAGGAGAGCGGGAGAGGGGGAGGACGGAGAGGAGGCTGTGATGGAAATGAGGCTGAGAGAGAACCCAGACAGGTTCTCCACTGCTCTGCTGCAGCTCGGGGCTCGATACCTCTTCATACACGGAGCTCAGGTGAGTGCCTGGACAGGGAGTCGGGGCCGTGGGTCTGCACTAGGGTTACCAACTGTGCGGTTTTGGACCGGACATCGGGTTTTAAGGGAATTTGTACCGTGTACGGTCAGAACCACTGACCGGACAGCAAAAGTCTGGTTCTTGAGAATCTTGCTTACTCACTGTTCATTGCCGTTTGGGTAGTTCCATTCTCGCTGAGCCAGTCCACTGTGCAAACGTGTTTTGTGTTTTTTTCGGTCCGGTAAGTTTGAGAACTACACTGAAATGTATTCTGCGTTATTTTGCCATTCACTGCTTAGCGGGATCCGATTACTGAGTGTTTTATTTTTTTAAAAATCACACACAGCCCCCCCAATCACTTCACTCGCATTGCTGGTTTTGTCCAGTTTTGGAAAAATGTAAAGTTGGCAACCCTAGTTTGCACTGGTGTGAATAGGTCACTTTTAGAGTTTATGGATTAGCAAGTCAAGAAAAAGAGTTTGGAAATGAATGAAGAGAAAACAGAACAAACAAACTTTACACAAAGAAAGGTAAAAGTAAAGATGCATGAAGTTTTGGTGGGAAAAAGAGTACAGAAATAAATGGAGAGAAAATAAGATAAACCAAAGAATTGTAAAAGTTAATATACACTTCAGATTAGGAGTCCTGTTACGGGAAGTCTTGCTGTTTAATAGGATTGTTACTAGTTAACAGAGTTGTTTTCAAGTGTTAACCTTTGTCAGAGATATGCATGTGAAATCGAGGGTCTGTAGTTGTGTATTTACAGTAGTAGGAGCACAGTAAGGGTTTGTATTGTGTCTCTTCTATATACACATGTATGTCTCGCACATAATCATTGTGTTGTGTGTAAAAAAAACAATAGCACTCTAATGGAGGGCTTCTCATCATGGCTTTTTTGATTTGTTGTAAAAAAAAAACCTACAATTGAAATGGCTGGTTTCACAGACCCTGATTCAGGACTGATCTTGGACTACCATACCTACGTTAACATCAATTATGAAATAGCTCTTAATTTGAACTTTGGTTTTCTTCTTTTTCAGCTCTTGGCCTCTGTGTGTGCAGCAGCGATTCTGAGGAGACATCTGATGGTTTGGAAGATCTTTGCACCAAAGTGAGTATCTGGAAGTGGGTGTGGGCTTCTACCCAGGCATCTGGGGCATGGGAAGGAAGGGAATATATTGGTAAATATCCTCATATCCAGGGAGTTGTGGCTTGGCTTTTTCTCATATCTTATTAATAAGCCACATTGATTGATCTACTGTAGCCTGGAGCGGAATGCATATTATTGATGACTGGGATGTAGTGGTGGCGGACGTTAGTGCTTATGTCGCATATAGAGAACCATTTAACCACTTGGAATGGAACTTGGTAAGGCCATTCTTCTTCGCAGGATTTTTAGAATATCGGAATCGGGGTATATGGAGGTGTGTGGGATTTGTAGTTACAGCATGGTCAGGATTATGCATGCTTCTTTAATACTTTTACTGTTATTGTTTCGTCTTCGTCAAGGTTTATTTTCGAAGCCTCTGGCTTTGCCGTGACCAGCGTGTGTGTGCTGTTGGGGCTGGCGCTTGTGATGCGTGTGGACTCTGCAGTGAGTGACTGGTTTAAACGGCTCATCCCAGATCACTCCAGGTAGCCGTGGCCCAAGGCCCTGGACCAGGAACCAGAGAGGGGCAGCCTGCTACTGTTCTGAGGAGCGCTGGGAACTCAAACACGCTGGGACATCTTGCCACTTGGGAAAAGACATTCCTGGAATATGTGCATGATGAGTGTGTTTTGAACTTGCTTTCTTTTAGCAGTTTGCACGGCTCCATGGTTGGAAGTAAAGCACTGTATAACTTCCATAACGCCTTGGGGGTAATACAAGAAAAACATGTGATTTGCTGATTCAGCTGGAAACAAACACACAACAGCTCTCAGCAAAGGAGCTGATGGAAGCTCTTTGAGCAGGGCATGGCAGCAGGTTTTTATCTGTCTCATTCTTTTACAGTTTTATTTATTTCTTTATTTTGGGGGGAATGGGGACTTGCTGGTGTAGAACAGTTGATGCCTCTTTTTTTATTGGATTCTGTCGAGTCAGGAAGTGTATTGGCCTGAACATAAACTGAGTTTGATCAGTGATTGCTAAGACAGCTTGCATTGTCATTCACTTGCTGTAGTCCTTGACTCTGAAGAAAATGAATAAACTTGAATGTTGATTTGGTGAAGGATATCATGTGACAACCAACAATTCTAATTCTCACTGATTTTTATATACGGTCTGATTCGATTCAGTGCCGTTAGTAATTGATTATTTCAATTGAAATAAAGGCTTATAAATCAAACGGAAGAATGTTTCCACGTGTGTTTTATTTTCTAAGAGGAAAATACTAAATAAAAAATATTTTTTAGGTAGATGGGTAGAAATATATGAAAGCTAAACACATAATTAACTAGGTTGAGAAACTGTATGAGAAAGATGGGGAATAAAGAGATGCATCTTCCAATGACAAATTAACAATTGCCATCCCTGGTTGTGTTGTGCATCTGATATGCAATGGTCTGTACAAATCTGGTGTTCTGCATCCGGTTTGCTATTTTATACATCTGTTCTGAGATCCCATTCTAGAATTAATACATTACCACTAAAACTAAACTGCTTTACAATGCAAATAGAAAAACTGCACACCAGACATCAGATACATTTATTTAAAGTGACTATTTCTTACCTCAGCTATTCGTCAAATTAGTAGCCGTTTTAACCCCATTCTAAACACCAAGCTGCTCCCTCATCTTAGAAGTGAGTTGGAACCACTGATCCAGCGTTGTAAGTGCGGCTGCATCAAGTTTAAACATTGCTGCTTACATCTTTAGTTAATACTGCTTTAGGGCTACTACTGCAAGTGAGTCTCTTAAGCACTGTACAAAAGAGCCGGACCTGCACGAGCAGTTCTAGAGATTTAAACCTCATCTCAGCGACAGGGTTAGAATTCGTAATGACGGTGCTTCACACAATGCTGTCCGTTACACTCTGCCTATCTTATTTCGATCAGCTGTACAAGTTTTGTTATCTGCGCCACCAAGAACAAAAGCTACGGTGTCACAAAAATAAAACTGCTGGCTACACCATTTTTTTGTCAAATACAAACAAGTGTTTTATTGAAATATTTAAAGGAAACACATTTTAAATGTGGTCTGTTCTCAGTTGGCATTTTCTCTCATCAAGGTGACGGACCAGATGCCTCTATATAACAGCCTCCAATGTGGACGCAGCGCCCTCTAAGGCCTGGATGACTATTGTCAGGTGCTTCCTGACCTGCTCCCAGTCGCTGTTTAACCCGCTGTTGTCTGCCTTTGCAAAGGCATCGGCCAAGCCAGGGAAAGTGGCCACACCCGAAGACCTGGAAGTCCAGATCACATGTCTGCAAAGAACCATGGAAACGAGAGAGTGAACAAACACACACACACGAATATATATACTGTAGAACAAGTTCTTGTGCTGTTGCTCACATGACTGATTATTGCGTCATCCCTGCTGTTTTGTGTGCTGGTAACTTACAAAAGCTGCATCTCCCTGTTTTTAAATCTGCTTTTAGTCTTAATAGGCAAGGTACTGTAGTTGATGCTGCAGACTGTAATAGCAGGTGATCAGTTGATAGGTGTTTTTGAATCCTGCAAAAAGATTATTGTGTTACAAGGAACAGTCTCAGAAATGTTTAATTTTTATATCTAACTCCTACAGGTTAGAAAGTCTTAGCTCACATATTACCACTTTGGTGCCATTCCCATTGTAGCTACACAGAGCCATTGCATTGCCATTGAACAGAAGAGTATTTACAAACCAGAGAAGGAGACCATTTGGCCCAACAATGCTCACCCGGTTCCTAGCAGCTCGTGGGAGATCATTAGCATGGGATGCCCAAACATATACTCCGAAGTTTTATCTGAAAGCAGTGTAAAGCGGTGGTGCTCACTTCTGGCCCTCAAGAGCCACACCAGTCCTTGTCTTTATTCCAAGCAGATCTTAATTCAGTTAACTGCCTCTTTGCAGGTTCAATGAACTATTTTAGAACCTGGACTGGACTGGATCTCAAGGGACAGAATTGAGTAAAGCATGTGGCAAGTTACCGGTAGTGGTATTTGTCTGGGAAGGCCATGGGGTCAAGGAAAGCCCTGTCCAGGAACATCAGCTGGTCATTAATCCTGCGAATCTTCAGAGGACTGGGAGGGCAAAGAGAAAACAGATTTACAAACGGACGACATCAGCTCTGGCTTCCAGCTGTTGAAAAATGCTGGTTATTTAGCAATACTGAAGAAAATCCACAAAAGGCCGGTTTCACAGACCCCGATTAGCACTAAACCACAAGTAACATTAGCATTAGTTTAGGGAGTCCAAATTCGGTCTAACTGGGAAACCACACAATGATTTTTGAGACTGTGCTTGAATTCACTGACCAAAAGTAGTAATTATTTGAGCACATGAAAGTATTTTTTTCTTTCAACATTTTTAATATGGGTTACCAGTGCTTCATACAAACATTGTCTGTTATTCTTGTGTAACCAAGCTGAACCTTTCTGTCCATTAAAAAACGACAGCATCTATCCAATGTATGGTCAGCAGGTGTCACTGTTGCTCTGTTTAAAGGTGATGTCTTCTATGGCACTAGAATCTTATGATACTAAAATGGAACGATAATTTGATAACAATATTTTAAAGTAAAAGTCTTGAAAGCCAATCAAATCAGCTGTGGAAATGTCCATGTTATAAACAGGCAAAATATTTTATGAACACATTATCACTGATTTAAAAACTGTTCTTGCTCCATTTATCACATGAATTTCACATTTTCTAAGAGTTGCTTACTGAATTGGAGACTTCAGGAATATTTTACATGTCCAATCCGAATCCAGGATATCCTGCATGCATGCTCAAAACAGAAGTAAATACAATAATCATCTAAAAATACATTTTAAAAAGCCCTCACGTTTCTTTGGCCATGTCCGAGTTGTGGATTTGTTGGTTCAGAAAGGAGGTGGCTTCACGGAACCTTTTTACAGCTGTGTTTAATGGCTCTGAAGAAAAGAAGGTAATATCATTAAGCAGCCTGGAAATGAAAGAGCTATAGCTAATGAAAGCAGTAGAGGACCACTGCTTAAGGAACAATATGTATCTAAGAAGTGACATGGAAAGCAGAGATATGGCTCCAATGAAGGAACAGGCTTGATAAATATCATACACAACAGTCTTCAATTTCTATTCATTTCAGCCAAACTAGAACCAAGCAACCAAGCAATATAACTGATAGTCTTTTAGGGTCTCTCGGTCGAGTTTTCTCTTTTGGTAACATTACCATTAGACCTGTCTTCACTGCAGAGTGGTTCAACACTGTGCCAGTAAGCCTCCCTTACCCAGCGAGATGCCCATGGTGCTCATCTTGTCTGTGAAGCTGTCTGCGGCAGTGCTGTAGTACTGCTCCACTGTCTCGGCGTAGTCGCTGGGGTTGAATGGGATAACGAGGCTGTCTGCCAGCCGCAGCAGCACATTGCCAGCGGTGCGAGCCACAGTCTGGTGACTCGTGAACCCTGGGGAGTGCAATCAAACACAGTGGATCGGAATTACACTCGAGGTAAAGCCACAGCCTCATTCAGACACTGCAGAAGAGGTTTCAGGGAGTGATTTAGGGGTGGTTTTGATCAAGCCATACCCTACCGAGATGAGATTTTTTTTAGAGCATTTTACAGCACCACAGAATCCACCTGGGTTGCATCAACCACCTATCAGTTCATATCCTGGAATTACCCCTAAAAGTAGGCGGCTGACGCAATCCAGGAGATTTCTCAGTGCTGTAAAATGCTCTAATACTCCTGGGGTGGCTAATCCCAGGGGGGTGTAAATTGATCAGAACAACACCAGTTACTCTTATTGCTAGTTTGAATTCAGGGGGGTTCTGGATAACACTAAATGTTATTCACAACTAAAATAAAAAAAAAAGTCATTCAAAACATTTTATTTTACAATAATACTCCAGATTATAAACACGAAAGTAGCACAGTTTATTTGAAATAAGGAGTTGTAGTAATTTAAATATGGAGTCTTTCGCATACCTGGGTCTATGTACTTGGAAGTGTAGTCGAAGGTGTCATAGGCAGTGTGATAGGCAGGATAGATTCGGGCTTTGGTTTTACTCTACAAGGGGAAAGAAATCTTATATATTAATATTAAACAACACTGAGAACTGCTCATTCACCCATTGAGGATCACAGGGTTCTGAGTATAAATATAAAACTCTGGATATATTTAGACACAAATATAATGTATTTAATTATGCACATAGACACAGGTAACTTGGGGTAAAATCCTATTTTATCATATTATTACATTTTTAATATACTTCCATTTTTTTTTTTTAATACATCTTTCCATGTTTTAAAAAAGCTTCTCTTTAACTCCCAAGCTATTAAGCATGCATGTTAAATGCACGACAGCCCAGCCCAGCAGTGAAGGTAAGTGCATTACCTTGTCGTAGGTGTAGGCAATGTCCATGGAGGTGATTCCCAGGTAGTGCATGAAGGCAGCGTAGTCACTGCCAGCCCCAGTTAAATATCCAAGACTGAAGAATGGAGAAGCAACACAAAACTGCGTCAGTGAAGCTCAGACACAACAGCTCATTAATGCTGCAATCTGCCAGTCTGTCTCTTTAAGACCTGTCTTGTGCACCTGCTTAAAAACGCACCTCACCGTACAAAGGTAAAAAGTATTTCATTGTTCGGATTTATTGCAGCCATACAGAAGTGTCTTAAAGGTGTTATACTGCAGCCAGTAAACCAATTCAACACATTGAAACACTCGTTCTATCAGAGGTATTTATGATCAAAATGATACCCTGCACATACAAGGTTACATAAAACTTGCACTTAGGACATTTCACCTGGAGAGTGAAATTGTCCCCACCCCTCCTCGACTGCCATTAACCAACCAGCTTCCTTACCCTGACGACTGACAAGCTTTCCAGCCAGTGGCATGCTTTGGCCCCGAAGACAATACCGATTGATTGCTCACCTGGGAATGATCCCATAGCTGGGGCTGCTCCGATTGGAATACCGGATCCAGTTGTCGTAAACGGAGGTGGTCTGGGATCCGGGAGTCTTCACCTGGAGTAAGACAATAGAGGAATTGTTTAGATAGCTTCCCCCTTTGCTCCTGAACACATAAGAGCAGCTGAACAGTCATGGGTGATGTTTGTATCTGTCCCTGACAGGGTTGAAGACGGCTCCTCAGCCTGCCATGTAACTGTCCAGCATGTCTGCTCCTCCCTGCTTCTGCTACCTGCTTGGCTGCTGTGAAGATGACACTCTGGGCTGCTGGGGATCCTTGGGCCCTCAGAGTGGCGTTTGCTGTGGGAGGGAAGCAAAGAGATTAATATGAACCGGGACACAAGAAAGACCAGCCCCAGGACCACTAAAAACATGACATACACAGCTTTCAAATCCTCCAGCTCCAGGTTATGAGGTAAAACTGGCACATACGTCTGAATTCTCCAACTCAGAACAGAACAGGAAATGTCATCACTAGTCAACTAGTTTAGTGTCCAAATGAAATATAAATTTAACATTTGCAGCATTGCATGCAAATCAAGTTTCTTACCAAAAACAGAGATATCCACATTGATATAGGCGATGGTCCTGTCCCTCAGCTTGCTGTAGTATTCCTGCAATGGTACAGCATAATCAAACTAGGAGCATTTAAAGATGAAGGTACTGTACAGGAAGAGCTGAGAATCACTGCATCAGCAGAACTGGATCCCCAGGAGAGTTGTATTAAACATACAGTATAAAATGGCTAAACACAGTCAAACAAATGTTTGTTTGCCAACCAAACTGCTGGACTTTTGTTTATTGCTCAAATGAAAAACAAAAGGGCAGTTAATGAATTGTTACCTCAGCATATTCTGTTGAGCCGATCAAGCCAAACTCTTCTGCACCCCAGCTCCCAAAAATGATGGATCTGCGTGGCCTCCACTTCCCTGGTAGAGACACAGCCGGGTTGAAAGGTTAGGGCTCTGTCAGCTCCCTGCACAGCCTCAGGGCCAATGTACATCAATAAAGGGCCCTGCTTTTGTTTCAGCCCAAGGCTTTTTCACATGAAAATATGGGGCATGTATTTAAAAAAAATAGATTTTTCAAATGTGTCACTAAATTAAAAAGGGGCACATTTTTCAACACTCTGGTTAGCCTCCGCTTGAGAGATTCCTGTACCTTCTTTCACCATTTTCCCCAGGACCCGAGTGATCTCCAGCATGACCGCGGTGCCGCTGCTCGGGTCGATGGCTCCGTGCACCCAGCTGTCTCTGTGATTGCCGTAGATAACGTACCGGTCTGAGGAAGAAGAGCCAGGTTTAAAAAAGCACTTCATTGATTTGACCAGAATCGTTTCAATTGCACCTGCGTCCCAGTTTAACGACACATTGCAGCCATGCTCAGCGCAGTAGCTGAAATGCATGCAGTACCTCACATTAATGAGTGCTTGTATGCATGGTGTGCGTGTGTGTGTGTGTGTGTGGTATGCGGGTGTAGTGTGTAAAAAGGAACCCTGACCTGGCTCCACGCTCCCCCGAATCACCCCCATCACATTGGCCGAGTCTTTCATCTCTTCTTTGTTGTAAACATTCACTTGAACATCACTGCAGAAGAGCAATAACAACACCCCCTATCACAGTTATTCAGGAATCAATGCCCATTACATAGAAGGCATAACGGTGTATTAACACAAACAGACTCCATACATAAAGGTGTATTAACACAAACAGACTCCATACATAAAGGTGTATTAACACAAACAGACTCCATACATAAAGGTGTATTAACACAAACAGACTCCATACATAAAGGTGTATTAACACAAACAGACTCCATACATAAAGGTGTATTAACACAAACAGACTCCATACATAAAGGTATATTAACAAGAACAGAGTAAAGTTGCCTTTAAAAAAACTGTCTCTAACAAAACATTCCTTAAATAGTTTTTTGTGAATACTGCACGTTTTGGGATGCTGTAGGGTCCATGATGTCATTAGAATCAGACACTACTGTGCGTACTGTTGGAAACGCTGGAGGGGGAGAAACATGGATGAGAAAGGAAAGGGTACCTGTTTGCAAATGCACTGGTGTTGCTGAATCCAGGACCGAGTTTGTATGTGCAGTTAAAGGATCCTTGCCACACTGCTGGGGCCTCATCACCATCCAGTTTACTAAATCAAACAGCAAAAGGGTTACTCATACTGAGCAATGTCTTCTAGTTACCATATACCCTCGATGACAAACCACTTCTAAATAGTCATGCCACTCATCTTGTCTTGCTATCGATCACATGTCTTTAGGTTAGTGCTCCATAGCACAGATGGAGTCACTTGGAAGCCTCTCATCTGGCCCCAAACTGGTTAGGATACTCTGCCATCAGAACATTGAGAAACCTGTCCGTCATCCACACAGCAGAGACTTACTAACCAGATCAGAGCATAAGCATCTTCAAATCCGATTGGCTGAGTGGCGATAGGTGGTATTCCTGTGATGTCACTCACTGGCATCCTGTATGTGTGTTCTGGAAAGCAAGAGAGTCGAGTCAGAGGGATGAAATAAAGCCCCATTGATTTTAGTCTGAGCAGCAATGCAATATCCTGCAGCATATCTCCATAGCCATTACATTTCTTCATGATCCTTTGTGCTCCCTGTTAAGAACCACGGTTACCTTTAGCAGCGTAGTACGGGGTAAGCAGGTCTCCGAAGTAGCCATTGAAAGAGCCCCTCTCAGCCCCCGATGGGGGCAGGTACCAGGAGTGGGGGTAGGTCTCATTAGCGTCCGACATCTTGCCATCGTTAATATCCGCGGGGTCTGTGTAAACGAGCACCCCAGCCACTCCGAACCTGGCTCCGTTTATCGCCTTCAGACACAGAACACACATGTTGAGATGACACTGTAGAGCCTGGAGGGTATTCTAATCCAGCTTGTTCATTTACCAGCGCGTGACTCAGTGAGGGGTCCCCCGGCACATGCAAATGGGAAATATCTAGAAGTATTGTGCAGATTTGTAGTAGGTCTGGGAGCTTTAATCCCTATATTTTGTTTAGCACCTCCCCAAATGGCAAGCTAGCCAGCCATGTTAGACTGTGGCTGGAATGGCCTGCCTGACCATCCCCAGTCACACAGCATCTTGACCCCTTTCTACTTCCTGCCACTGAACAGTCTATGAAACTGAAACACTGACTCTGGAGCCTATATGGCTGCAAACTTCACTTTGATGAACATTTTTTTAAATAGTTTTACTGCTACATTTTCTGTGCATTAGACTGAATTTATACAGTATTTAATAATATATTTTCCTACACTGTACACTTACTACTATGTAAACAGTAACTGAAAACAGTACACGCAGTGCACCGGTTTGACCAGCAGAGGGACATGCTTAGCAGTTGTTGATTGGGGTACGTCAAGGTCTGTTCGGCCATATTTTTAACTCCTATTTTTTTAAAAGAAGAAAATTCCATGTAAATGACACAAAACTGAGAGGCAAAAATCCATAGAGCGATTCAAAGGCCAGGAATAGTCGTACTTAAGTTGGTTGTTTGGTTCTAGTTTTGTAAAAAAAAAAAAAAAAAAATAATAATAATAATAAATCAGCAGCTTTTTTCTCCTTTAAAAAAAACAAAGTTAAAGACTGGAGTAAATGTTTTGAAAACACAGTGTCACGCTTGATTATTAACAGTGCTAAAATAATTTCCCTCTTGCTGGATGTTTTCAAGGTTTAAGAAAATATTATATTTTGCTTACTAAACAGAATGAATAAATAGAATTCTTCCTCGACTGAATCATTCATCTCGGGGAAGAGTTTGCCCTGCACAGTTCTTCACAGTATCACAGGTGTTTCCAGCCCAGCCCTCGCAGGAACGTGTGTACAGTATGTAGTCTGCATGTGGAAGCAGTGTGTAACAGCAGCGAGCTCGGAGCTGCAGCTTACCTTATCGGCCCGGCCAGCCCCGCCGTACCTCACGATCGCAATGGTGCCGGTCAGATCAATGGTCTTGTTCAGGAATTCATAATCACTGACTTTCCCCTGGTTTGCATAAACAAGCTTTCCCTAAAACAAAAATATATAAATCAATCATGTATAGAAAAGTACTGTTAAGGATATCCAGTGTAGTCTTAAAAACAACAGCAACATGCTTCTGTTTAATAGTAGTTCATGAGTACTGTCTTCTTTATAGTGATTTCTAATAAGTGAATACATTGTGTGTATGCATGTCTCTCATTAGAAGAGGTGAAACTGCACAGGATGAGATCTCTGGAACAGTAAGAGATGAAACTGCACAGGATGAGATCTCTGGAACAGTAAGAGATGAAACTGCACAGGATGAGATCTCTGGAACAGTAAGAGATTAAACTGCACAGGATGAGATCTCTGGAACAGTAAGAGATGAAACTGCACAGGATGAGATCTCTGGAACAGTAAGAGATGAAACTGCACAGGATGAGATCTCTGGAACAGTAAGAGATGAAACTGCACAGGATGAGATCTCTGGAACAGTAAGAGATGAAACTGCACTGCAACAGTTTTTAAAAGCCGTTCCTGCAGTTGCCAGGGTGAGGACGGCACTTAATATCTGCTGTTCCTACAGAGCTGCACTCAATGTGAGCGGCGGACAGACACAACCTTACATTATGAGTTTTACTTAATCATTTACAGCATAAGGAAGTTAATCTTTAGCACTGCTTCTAATCTTAACCTTTGTCAATATCATTTTCGGATCATGATAACCTGAATAATACCCTTATCTAGCGGAGTCCTTACTGATAGGGGAGGGGTTGCAGTACTTTTATTCTGTCTTTGTTGTAATAAAGGAACTTGATCTCAGTAAACCAGGCTGGTATTGTACTTACTCAACCTGCTGCTCCTGGATTGAGGTATACATTCTGAAACATGGCATTAACAACAACTCTTGTTTTTCTCTTTCTGTGATTGTGATGTAATACTGAAGTAATAAAAACCATTCTATGTACACCTGTCTGACCTTTGTCTCTCTGCTAAGTTGTTTAACAAGGACAACACAAATAAATAAATAAATATATATATATATAGCATTACATTTCCAAGAAAAGGGTGCACACGACAATGGTCTGCAGCGAGAGTGGTTGGTGGTGTCAGTGAGGTGCTGTGTGATCAGTGCTGAACACACTCACCTTTGGGCGCCCCGCTGGTGCGTATGCAGCGTAGGGCTGCACCACCTCCGGGTCATTTTGATCTTCTGTGTAGGCCTTCTCCTTGAGCCTGCTGGTGTACTGGATTGTGTCAGTTGGCGAAACTTCAAAAACAAAAATAAAAGTATCGGACTGTATACGACATTGATGTAACTGTGCGCGCTAGTCACTAAACTTTAACTTATTTAAAGAATGTATTTTATAAAAAAAACATTCACAAAATACCAACAATAAGGGTTATTCCAACAAACTTTTCTCTATTCATGGAAACAGATCTTGAAAAAAAAAACATTTGAACTTAGAAGACATTAAAAAATACTTTCAGTTGAAACGTTTCTTGAGTTTCATTCAATACTTACACTTTCCTTGAGAGAAGACGATGTAGGATCATGCAACACTGCGCAATGGAAACAGCTGAGATGAGGGTGTTATGATCTCTTACCTACTGTGAAGCAGTTTGGTTTGTTCTTATCAGGGAAGGACAGGAACACCTTGTAGGTCTGTCTCCACGCGTCATCCAGCCCGGTGTTGGGGTCCTTCCATCGATCCAGCATGAACTTCACCAGCTTCTCATCCCCGGGAGTGGTGGCCATGTGGGGCTCCGAGGCCAGAGTCCTGGGGGGGGGGCACAAAGTGTTAAAGAGGGGCTCGTTCAGCACTTTCACCTCCGGAGGCAGGGTGTGAACCTGGCTGACCACATCCCTTGGGATTGTTAGTCTTCATTTTAGCCCCCAGCGAACGTTATTATAATCGACATCACGAAACCTCCACACTATTAGCAGTTCCTGTTTAAGCAGGGCCCAGGGCTTGAGTGACAGAGCTGTTATGAAGGTATGGGAGAACTACTAGCCATAGAGAAGCATAGTATAAGCGACAGGGCTTATCAGTTGTTTAAGAAGCCTTTATTCTTACTGCATTATTTATACACAAAAGAATATAGAGTACATGATAGGGATGGAAATTAGACTCCCAAAAGATCTTGCACAATGCAAAGAGTAATTGTGTGAAATCAGTCCTGGTAGCCCACTGTGACCCTATCCATACAGAAAGAAAATACATTTTCAATACATTGAAAACATACATATGAACAATATATTTTATATATGATAAATGCAGGTACAACATATATATTGTAATGCTATATATTTTAAATGTATGAACCATACAGACTATATATAAAAATATGTATTTTCTTTCCATTTTGACAAGGCTGTCTTGGCAGGAGTTTTCCAGTTTGCTTGTCCAGCCTGTGCAATTGTAAGGTGGTTACCTACTTCAGGTTCTGCTCAATGTTCTTGTTGTCCACCTCCTTGATGAACTGCTCAATCAGGGCCTCGTCCACATCCTGGGACACCTTGTTGACCCATGCTGGAGACGAGTCCTGCGATATCCCAAAATGCCCCACGAGGATGCCCACAGTCAGGAGCGCTGCCCCCGAAACTCCGAACAGCAGGATCTTCTTCAACATCGTGCTCCGGGACTCCTCCTAACTCAGAGTGAACCAGTAGGTGCAATCACTGCAAAACACCACAGTGCTGGCTTTATGCTTGCCATAAACATCACCTGATAAGAACCTTGCAGGACATGCACCTTATTAGAGTTTACTCATTAGCCAGCCTCAGAAGATGCTAAGGTGTTTTTTTCAACAGCTGAACTTCAGGTTAATAATGATATATATACAGCTCCAGGGTCACAGTGCTCAATAAAGCTAGATGTATTTCTTAAATACTAGCAAAAAAGTATTCCTTTAGCTGGCCTGTACATAGTTATCCAGAACAACGCTCCCACTTGAAATCGGTACGCGTTCACAGTACCCCTGGTTACAGGCGACAGGATGAAGTAGGGGTAGTTGTGATCGTGCCACTTCAGGAATTACGCCTAAAGAAAAATGTTTATGTATGTTTGTGAAAAATCATAATAAAAATGTTAAACATTAATATGCATTTGTTACATATGTTTTCAAATGGTCATATGCTAATTATGTACTTAATATATTTTAAAATTAGCCAGAAGCCCTGGTTCGAATTTTCTGAACAAGGCACCGTTCTCCATGATAAATGAGTGGTGGCATGAGCCAGGGTACTTGGCAACTACATCCGTGATAATACATTGAGCATCACATAAAACTTGCACAGTTAAAGAATGATGATGTTTTCACCCCTTGAATCTGGGGATATTGCAACACGTGTGCAATCTATTACACCGATCACGTTTGGGAAGCCAGACAACTGATAATATTTGTGTTTGGTTATATTTTGTTCCACATCCCGAATTGGAAATAGTATATACCCTTGCCCTGTGGAAAAGTGCATCCGTGACATCAGTCAGTATCTTTGACATAGAAGAATGACAGATGCCTGATCTGTCCCCAGCTGTTGTCTGGATGGCACCCATTGCATGAAAATGAATGGCTACTGTAACCTTTCCAGGTACAGGTATACCGTGACTGCGGGCTGTTTGTGATTCTAAATCAAACTCAGGCAGATCACACAGCTCTGTTATAGTGCCTATACCCAATCTGTATCTACGCAGAACTTATTTTATAGTTAGATCTAGAAATGTCTGACGGGGCAAAATATTCTGTGTTTAGTGTAAGGTCGTTTTTTCCTCATGTCGTAGATTTTGAAAACAAGGCTTCTATCTCATTCGCTGACCTACACAGCTACACGTAAACGCTGCGTGCATTCACAAGCAAACAATTTACAGATACTCGCAGGTTTGTATTTTCAGTGCATGGCATACTGAATTTTTTAAAGGAAATAAAGAAAGCGACTAATCAAAAGTGTTTTTACATCCATATCTATGATTTCACTCACTTTTTTCAAATTCACGATTTCCATGTCCTCCGTGACAAAATCGTAGCCTTAATAACTCTGCAATCCTCTTATGGCTTTTGTTATTTGGATGGCGATATTAAATACAAAAAAAAAAAAATGTTCAGAGATTAATGATTAATTAACTTTGGCACCAACTGTGCACACGTTAACATAAATTGAAGTTATTCTGTACTTGGAAATATTTCAACCGCCACAGTGTTTCAGAATTAATAACAATCCATGTGATTATGAAAATAAAATGTAAAACAATTGGGCCGCCATCAAAAGCTTTACAGCTGTTGCAATCGGGCTGGCAAAAGCTTCCTGCGTTTTTGGAACATGATGCGCATCATTTTGGTTGCTATCGATTACTGTGTAACGCCTGTTTAAAATGCCTCTACAGTATAGTGAAGGTTCCACAATGAATCTTCACTAAACAGCTTTTTGTGTTTTTTTAGGAAAACAAACTTTTAACATGAGTAGAAAAAATAACCCTCGTTTCCAGTAAGCAGTAAATACATGAAATGTATTTGTACAAGGCAAGGGGAAAGGAAATATTCCCACTTTTTGATTGTAATGCATACAGTACGCTACCAGGAACTCTTTTTTTTGGTAATGTTATTAGTAATAGCATTATCACCGATTCCCTGTTTCTTCTGTGGGAGATATTTAGGTTCTTTGCTTGTATATCATGATTTGGAATATGCATGTATTTTAAAGTCAACTCCATAGTAGTAAAAGTGGCTGCTGCTTCCTGGTACCAAATCACTGTGTGAGCTGCAGCTCAGAGGCCCTCCAATAATCTCTCTGCAATCAGGACACGTGACCTGCCGCACAGCAAGTGATGAGAGAAAAAAAAAACCGTTTGATTGTTGGTTTGTTTTTTGTACTGTAATACTAAAAGCAAAATCTAGTGAAAAAATAAGATGCGAAAAAAATGAAAACACTAAACGTAGCTAAATAGGGACCTCACTTAATGGTATGAATGTTAAAAATAGATATATTCTTAGTTTTGTATTATTATTGGTATTTTTAATGCTTAAAAAAAAACAGTTACAATAAACATAAATACAAATAATGGAAGTACCAGAGTGACAGCGCTTACCCAAGAGTGTGATCTTCCTTACATACACTAGATTGAAATACACGTCTATATGAAACACTGAGCACACGAGAGCACCACTTCACATTAATGTGTGTCCCTATACCTGTTGCACAGTGGTCACTGCACTGCATAGTTATTCTTACAGCACGTTCACCTGAATCACTCAGCTCAGCCACAGGCTGCTGCTTCTGCATAGTCTCTTCCCTACTGTTTCATTGCAGGATAACAGCACTTGGAATCTCAATGAAAACGAAAGAGAGTGAATGGTCTTTTCTACGTATAGTAAAACTATGTAGCATCTGTTCACCAAAGGAAGGTTTTTTGGTTTTTTGGTTTTGCAGCTGACGTGGCTGCTTCGTCAAGGCCATTCCCTGTATTTAACTATAGTAATGTCAGTTCCTATCTGTATTGGTACACTGTGGCTGGTGAGTCCAGGTGTCTCTTAACACAGTAATTCAATCCTGTACTTGCATGCCTCACAAGTGAACAAACCCCTTGGGTCACAATTCTATTTGATTACAATTCTATAATGTTACGCTTCACAGAATCGGCAAAAAACACAAACATTTATTAAGCAATCAAAAATAAAAAAATAAAACAGTCCAATGCAAAATCGTGTGTTCTGTCTTCTCAACAATTTTCATAGATGTTTTCCACATTGTCGTAAATGTCCAGATCTAAATATTAAGAGAAATAATGAGAGATTAGGTACTGTGCTGTTATAGCAATACTCTGGACTATTGTTAAAGCCCTTCTTCAAACATACTCACTCTTGATGCAATGTGATACCAGTACGTTTTGTAATTCATTTCCCTGTGTAGATCTCAAATGTGTTATATCATTCACCTTATTTTTAACACACAATGGACCAGCGTTCTCTCCAGTCTTTAATTAACTCCTATTTTTTTAAAGGAATTATGTTAACTTTACAAAATGATGAACAAACACCTTGAGACTTCTGAAGAGAACTTTGTAGGAGGTATTCCTGGTAAACAGAGAATTTACTGGCAACCTGACTAATTAAGTGTATGACAAATTACTGGCAACCTGATTAATTAAGTGTATGAGAAATTACTGGCAACCTGATTAATTAAGTGTATGAGAAATTACTGGCAACCTGATTAATTAAGTGTATGACAAATTACTGGCAACACTATAAGGGGCTTTAAAGAAGTCAGCAAGAATCCAGAGCAGACTCATTAAAGATGAGTGAAGAAGGGTCAACAGCTATGAGAGAAATAGAAGATAACACACACTATGGAGCTTGATATGGAAGAACAGCTATTCTACGAGACTCGATTATGACATTTGCAGTTTTTCCATATCAAAGCTTGACATGTGTGTGCTACTCTGTTTATACAGCAAAGGAAGCAGCTCGACTGAGCTTTTCTATAACCCAGCAGATCCAGGCAAAACTGTAAGACAGACAGACACAGACAGACAGACAGACAGAGAGAGAGAGACAGACAGACAGACAGACACGACAGGCACAGACAGAGACAGACAGAGAGACAGACAGACAGACAGACAGACAGACACAGACAGAGACAGACAGACAGACAGACACGACAAACAGACACAGACAGACAGTTAGACATGACAGACAGACAGACAGTTAGACACGACAGACAGACAGAAGTGTGGAGTAGTGGTTAGGGCTCTGGACTCTTGACCAGAGGGTCGTGGGTTCAATCCCAGGTTGGAGACACTGCTGCTGTACCCTTGAGCAAGGTACTTTACCTCGATTGCTCCAGTAAAAACCCAACTGTATAAATGGGTAATTGTATGTAAAAAAAAAAAAAATGTGTAAAAAATAATGTAATTGTATGTAAAAATAATGTGATATCTTGTAACAATTGTAAGTCGCCCTGGATAAGGGCGTCTGCTAAGAAATAAATAATAATAAAATAAATAAAGACAGAGACAGACAGACAGACAAATACAGACAGTTAAAAATCTGATATTCTCAATAACAAAGCTAAATAACGTTAATATCAAGTTTCATGACATAACAAGTTTTTACATTCAAAGCTGCCGGGTACATCGTAGAGTACAGATAATGAACAGTTTTCTGACTTCTGAAATTAAACAGTTTAAAAGCTGCTAGCTTAGAATATGAGGCACTTTATTACATATTTGCATGTATTGTATTTATTACAAAAAAGATGAATCCCCATGCGTAATGCATACATGTATCTGTACAATTGAATAGTTTGAAATTAAAAGGGTGTGAGTGGGTTATTTCTGTAGAAGAGAAGTTGCTAATCACTCCCCCTGTTGGTCAGGTGTTGTAATGGCTTTTTAGTACAACGAATATGGGACTATTTCAATGCTTGGTCACATCACACATACATCATTTGGTTTCACATGTATTAATAACTACGCAAGTCCACACACTATCCTTCAGATATTTACCACTTGTCTTGTTCCTGTGGTTCCTCTCGGCAGTATTGATGTGTGTTTGCTCTTTTCCCAGACAAGTCTGTGCTGTAAATAAAAAGCAGTTCTAATCTGTGAACAGTCTTTCCTCTTAAAGCTGATTTTACACCCCTCTGGTCATTTCTAGGACATTCTCTTCACTGTTGAGATGATACAACTGCACCATTATTTTCATATTATAATGCAAATATTAGGATACATGCGTGCCTGTGTCACACACAAGGTTTGCAGGACACTTGGGTTCAGTGTTTCTGCTAGGGCAGTAATGCAATGTGTCATACAATACATACAAGAGATGTAACCCAAGGCAATCGTGTGTGCCATACATTTTAATAAAGCACCAATACTATGTCTATTGAAACCTACCCCGTGTGCATTTTCTTCGCATTAAAAACACCAAAGCAGCAACAGAAATCAGAAGGAAAAGCCCTATACAGACGATCAATCCAAGAAAGCCAACAGAAATGTGTCTCTCTGCAACACAAACAAACACAAGTCAGTAGGACTTGAAGGCAAACGTGATGGCATTTCCATTTTCCTGATATTTAATTAGAAAACGATGTGTTGTTTAATATCTGTTTAATATGTGCATTCTGCATGGCTTTCTACGGCTGTTTCTGTTCTGATCGTTATTGACCATGCTTACCTGACTATCCCAGCAACAGCTGCTTCTGAAAAGAATCCTCTGGGTTTTAAGGAACATTCAAGGGCCTACGCAGATTTTGATTATGCAGTCAGAACTGTTAAGTAGAATTTTTTTCAAGGGAATGCAGTGCAAAGTTGAGGGACAGTCTGGTCACGAGAGCTTCCCCCAACAGCTCAGTGAACAAGCGCACCTCAATCCAGACCTCAACAGGAGATCTGAAGCATAAAGACACATTCAACTCGTATACATGCTTCAATACCTTTGGCTTCCAGGTGGAGTGGTAAAAAGGCCCTGGGAATGTTTCCCTGGAACACGGCACACGCCCATTTCTGATGGTGGGTTTGGATACTGGGTATGACCAGGGTCAGGCTCCGGACAGCGCCTGAAGGGGTCAGGGTCTCCTGTTTAGAAATCAGCATGGTCCGGCTGTAATCCTTCAGCCACGTCAGCTGAAAGGTCTCATAGACCTCAGAGACAGTGCAGGTAAGCCTCACCTCCTCGCCCACAGACACACCACCAGAGGGCTCCACTGAGACTGAAGAACAAAACCAGATTCTCATATATGATTGGGATGAAGTCGCTTGGCTTGAGGAATATCCACACATGCTGTGGCTTATCAGTGTTGAATGTTGGTATTGCCACAGAACAAGCCATGGTGAACACCATGACGCAATAAAAAATGACCCATAGGGGCGCTGGTGATGCCCACAAGTGCACATGATAAATGAACTATGAGCAGCTAAAGCTGTGTGTCTGAGACCTCCTCTCATTCATTCAGTGTTGTATGTGAATTAGATACATGATGTACACTTTTTCATTGAGTCTCTGTTTTCACCATGGCTTGTACTGCGCAGGCACCAAAGTTCAGGACTCTACGTCGGCTAGATAAGCCACGATAGAACAATGTGAAAATCTATTAGAAAACCACCTCCAAGGCTGTGATACAGGCTTTTATCAATTTCACTATCACAACTTACCCATGCTGGTGTAATGCAAAAAAAATAAACATCTTAGACACTTCTTTACAGAGCTTCATCATTAAAAGAGGCACAAGAGCAGAATCAATATGTGAAATCAGAAGGAAACTGCATTTTCATACAACAGTGAATACCTAAGTATAACTCCATGGTGCTAGAAAAAAGCACATCAAATTGCGTCTACTGGAAAACGTTTCCCAAATGTTCGGTATTATTTAAATTCCTATAATGCTGAATACTGTAAGTAGCTTCAAAGAACAAGTATGACAACATCTTACCCTGTAATGTTATAAGCGTTACGCTCATACATTCTCGAGAATCGTCGTCACAGAAGAATAGCCCGGCATCTTGAAACGTGACAGGAGCGATGTGAAGAGCAAGGCTCTGTCCAGAAACTCGCTCCATCGGTCTCACTCGCCCCCTGAAGTGCGTCGACGGAGAGATTTCGGCGGGTTGGTTTCTATTGGCAGACGCTATGCGGCGGGTAGCGCTGTTGGAGCCCTGCGCTTTCCAGGACCACGCTACTGTGTTGTGACTGGTTTGCGTGCTGCAGTAGAGTTGCACTTTGCTTTGGTTCGCAGTGTCCCTGTACAAGGTGTAGTGCGCAGGTTGTGAAGCTGAAAAGGAGAAGAATGTTTGTACCGTGCGTAATGATGCTATATTCGCATGTTCTCGGTTACTTGTTTAATATCCAGGTATGTATTTTCTCTATCACCCCCTGACATCATATTTGCCTAAATGGGTGGAAAAGACATGTGTGTAATGTTAATAGTGTTTGCTTTATTTCTCTGGACTTCAGCGTCTCAGTCATTGGTGTTTGCTGCGCACGGTGGAGACAGCTTTAATCTGCACTGCGATATATACTGGTGATGAGGCTCATAAGAAGGGCAGTGTTCTCCAGAATTATCCGAAATTAATGCAATACTGCATGAACTACTGCATTGGAGTTCTTTAATTGGACGACTACGACTGCTACTACTACTACTACTACTACTACTACTAATAATAATAATAATAATAATAATAATAATAATAATAATAATAATAATAAATGTCATCAACCCCGGAAACCGAGGCTGCTGTGTTTTATGTTCGGGTAGTGCATTCCAGTTCCTATCAAACCAGTGAGATCTAGCAACGCTGTGCCAAGCGTTTTCAGAGCATGTTAAGAGATGATAATGTGGGGGAGGAAACGAGAATCACCACAGATAAATTGCAATTATTCTAAGTGTTTATTGTTAGTATTTAAAAATGCTAGAAACACAGTTGTGCTTCACGTGCAGCGAGCAGTCTGGGTAGCTGTCGCTGACTCCCGGCTCTCTCAGTCTCTCTCCCGGTCCCTCAGTCACAAGTGGAGTTTTTAAATACCTTACCCATCCCAAGTGGGATTTGTTATTTAATTTGTAACCAGTTTGTTTTTCCATTATTTGAGAGTTGAAAGAAAAACCTGAAAATGAACCACCGTAGTGTTTTCCTTTATCCAAAAAACGAAAAAAATAACCAGTTCGTTGTTCGTTTTTCTTTATTCAAAAATTGAAAAACAAAAAAAGAACCACTTTATTGTTTGTTTTTCGTTATTCAAAAAATGAAAAACTAAAAGCAAACTGGTTCGTTTGTTTGTTTTTTCAAAAAACAAACACCGAACAACGAACTTGGATCTAACTTCATGCTCCATTCTCTATAGTTTATACTAAGATAACATTATTGAACATGCTTACTACTCCAGCAAAAACGTCCCTTTTCAATCACTGGTAAATGAAGATCTATGACGGACACCGAAGTGAAAAACCCAGCCCAATCTGTAATGAATTTCTATACCATGGCTATGTTTACAATGACTTCAGCAACCCAGAACGCGTTATCTTCTGTTATAATGCACTGCTACAAAGTGGTACGACCCAAACCCGAATATGGAATGTTAAACTATGTTATGGTATCTAACAGTTAATAAATATAACATTGTGAAATATGTTTTTTGTTTTTTTTTTAAACTGTAACTGTCTGCAAGTGTCTAGGTCTATGCTAAAAGTGGCAATTTTAGGAAACATGTATGGTGTGCATGATAAGAAGCAACTGCCCTTAAAAAAAAAAAAAAGCTCATTGTGTCGCTACCACAAATGACAGGCTACATGGTTAACTGTATGTCCCAAATATATTTTCATTTGAACTTTCATTAAACTCTTCCATTTTAGCATAGCCTAACCTCAATTAAAATACAATGACGCCCACCTCAGGCCACAGCCAGACAAGTTTGTTGTAAACCCGCCTAAAAAGTACAGGTAAATCGAAACTCATCGTATTACAAAGGTATGCCAACTGTGTAGCAGTCCCTTATTCCATTGTAAACATAGCCCATGTAAAGTCTGCAGTGTATATAGGTGAACACACTCACGTGTTTCAAGTCGTATTGTATTGTGAACGCTGTAGAGGACTCTTTGGTTTATTTGCAAGCTGCATGAGTATTGCCCTGCACTGAGCTCCTGGACGTTCTGGATCATCAGGAATGTGGTGGTGGTGTTGAAATTAAACTGGGTGGCGGAAGACGGCTCCTCATTGTGTTTCCACTGGACTTTCATTGACTCCTTCACTCTTGAAATGGTGCACACCCGAGTGACATCCGTTCCAACTTTAACTGGGTCCCAGAAAAATGGAAAAACTGCAATGAAACAAGCAATCCTACGCTGTAATTGTCATTTAAGAGGGTGGAGGCTGGCTGCCAACCTGCGACCATGCACACCCTCTTTATGCAAAAGGGAGCTTTTAACCTAATGGCTTTTTACCACATATAACACATCCGCTGGGAAAAATGTATGACTAAAACTATATGCTGGTTCATCTCATGACAGTGAACCTTCTTTCTCAATGTTTCCTGTTAATATTCAGCCACTCCTTCAAATGAGAAGACAAAGCTTACAAGTGCTGTAATTCAAGTCTGTATGCATTGAAACTATCAGGAAAACTACAATACCCCATACTGTCAAAACACCAAGCAACTCACTATCCATAGTAACTACATGAAGTGAAGGACTAAGGTAACACGGTGACTTTAACAGTTTATTTTGTGATCTGTCTGGACACAGCTCGATTTATTTATCATGACAGCAGATCAATAACAGGTATGGAGACAAGTATAAAGATGTCATCTATATATCTCTTAAGCTATGTAACTGAAGTGAAAATAAAGCATTACAAGAAACATTGCCATGTGGTTTAGCGGCTTGCCTACAGTAAGCAGCATTATTAAGACAATGCTTCAGCTCCCTGGAAAGCAATCCCCAGTAGTAGTACACTGTGTGCTGGTGCTACCCTGTTGTCAGCTGTATAATATACTTACATTTAAAAGCATACACTTCAAACTTTGCCAGGACTTTGTTATTCGGTTTGATTTGTCTGAAAGTAAAAAGGCCTGCATTTTCAAACACAGGTTTGATGAATATGTTTCCCTGGGCACCTGCTTCAATGTGGCTGCAGTTTATTTCTGAAGTCCAGTTCCAGGAATATACAGAGTAGTCCGGGTCTCCCAGCTTTACTTGTGCTATCCGCACCCTCTCAGATCTGCCATGATGTGGGGTCCACTCCCAAGCCCATCCTGTTCCCCCGATCTCTTTTGGGACAGTCAGATTGACACCCTTCACCTCGTCGATGAAGTAAACGTTTTTGATCTGCACTGCTAAGGTAGAACAGGTATGGATTGTGAACATGAAGAAGTGACACTGGACTTCATTTTAGAGACTGTAATTCTAGTCATGAGGCTGCATCTCATTTCACTACCTTGTGCTTGGAGTGTTAAGAGCTCAGAGTTTAGTGTTACACTTGTTTAAAAGTTCTCAACTATTCAGTATAGGGCAGGTTATTTCATATTCACTATTCCTTCACAGTCTTTTCAATATTCAGTTAAATGCTGAACTTAGCTTCATTTATTCAGAAAAAAACTACGTATGGCTTTATTCTATATGTTTCTTTGTCATTTCTGCATGGCAGTATGTAATGAGCTAATAGTATCATATGCATAATTCTACACCGTGCCAGCTGGAAACAATTATTTTGCAATCAAAACAGCAGCCATGAATATATCCTAAAGTATTCGCACATAAAACTATTCTCCATCAAAGTCTTATTAAAGACCTGCCACATTGATACCCTTCCATTGAACTCCCTTTTATATGACTTGTTCTTAAAACAGTAACTGGAATCTACTGGCAACAGCTTCTTGGGGGTTTCTTATTCCCAGTACTGCCAGTAAGAAACACCAAAAAAGACTGCTAGTAGTTATATTAAGCTACCAGACATTGCACTTGAAATGTAAAAGATGGGCATTTGCTTGCTGAGTATAAAAACATTAAAACTGAGAGACATGCGACATTCCATATGCAAAGGTTTCCATATAATGTATAGCAGACCCGGATACTGATGTGATACAGCCATCTGATCTGTATCAGATGGGAATGATGCCCATTAAAATGAGCTATACTGTTAAATTATACTTTTGTAACTATACAGCATAAGGAATATAGTTTGGGTGCTGTGTGAGATATAAGCTCTCTTGTTGAGTGGATTTCAGCTTGTATCTCAGTAGGGGTGTAATGATTCGTCATGTATCGATGAATCATGATGCTTTCTTTGCATGATATATCCTATCGAAATAGAAGTATGTATCGTTTGTATCGTGATACAAGACCAAAAGCACAGCAGAGCTCATTGTAGATCACCAAATGGTTCTCGCATGAAGAATAAGGGTTTTATGGTTCCTATAGAAACATCCCTATCTTATATCGTGAGAGGAGTGTATCGCTACACCCCTATACCTTCCAGCACCACGTCCACTCTATTCTATTAGAGCCTGCTGAATACGAAGAACACAATCCTACTTACTGAAGGCTGAGGCAGGGAGGTAGATCAGTATTAGAGGAATCCCAGTCCAGCAGTGAGCCATTCTGTTAGAAGAAGCTGTGAGTGGTGCATGAAAGCCATGAGCATAGCTTCAGTACATGCTTATCATAGCCGTTCCTTTCTTAGGAAACAGGAAAACCACAATGCCTGCTCATGGTTTATTAAAACATCAGTGTGGGGCCGCACTTTAGGGTTTTGTATAATGCCATGTTTCCATCTGCACCACGAGACCCGTCTGTAAAACCCAATCTCATTTTGTACCGGTATCAAACTGCCTACCTCTGGTTCCACCAGCATTCTGCAATCCAGTCTGGTCAAAAATAGCTTCTATCTATCTTGTTTTTGTCTAATTACCATTTATGAATGAATTCACCTTCCTTTAGTATTTCCTTGATAATTCATTCCCAGCCTGTTGCATTATTTGCATTGCATGCAGGTAATCAGAGCGAGTTGAAGAGATGGAGTTCTGCCAGACTCCCAATCCTGTGGCTGACAAAGAATCTGCCACTGATGGAAACTTAGGGGCTGATTTCAAATCACTTTCATTTTGGAATTGTGGTATATTAGAAAGCAATGACCAGATTGGAGAAGAGGCGAAGAACCCTGAGCATCATGACATACCTCTCCGCCTCACTGCAGAAAAATATGCTTTAGGGAGTCTTTTCAGAAGCAGGAAACAATAATGTAATAATACATAAATAATAATTTAAGCAAGAACAGCAGCTGCGAATGATACTGAACACACACAAACAATAGGATTTAAACAGGTAAGAAACACACATTCTATTCATTTAATATTACTGCCTAATTAGTTTCCAAAGCTGTTCTTTGGAGAACCTCTTTAGGCTGATGTTAAAATGAGTATTGAGATCCCTGGTGGGACTGGAACATTTTACAATAAACAAACAGCCTAGAGTTGATAAATTCAACACAGGCTAACGACTTTCTTACATGTATAAAAGGCATGTGGTTCACTGTAGATTTGAATTCCCCCTCCTGTAGCAGCAAGGTTATAGCGCAAACAGGGCCAACACAAAGTCCAATAAATGTATTTACTTCAGGATCTGATAGAACGGGATTTTATAAATGAATTGCAGTAAAAACAGTAACCAGTCTAACAGAAACAGTAACACCACTCTTTTTTTATTTAGTAATTGATTTTGACACATTTTTCTCCCAATTTGAAATGTCCAATTGTATTTTTAGGCTCAGCTCACCGCTACCACCCCTGCGCTGACTCGGGAGTGACGAAGACGAATAGACGCTGTCCTCCGAAACGTCAGCCGACCGCTTCTTTTCACTCTGCAGGCCCGCCATGCAGCCAACCCATACAATTTCAGCAGCAGTTGTGCATGTCACTTCATACTTGCAAAAATTCTGACCAGCAAGTGTGCTTTCGCTGTGTGATTGCGAACTTGCAATAGGGAGTGAAGGATTTTTATATGAGGTAGAAGAAGGTACAGAGGTGTTTGCATATAACCCAGAAACGCTAATAAGAAGTGCATTAAAGTACTGATAGAATACAACACATATGTTTCTCTGTTTCCTAACCGTCATGAAAAAAATTAAATTAAAAGAGCGAGTATAAGTATTCAGTCCCCACATGTTGTTACAGCTGTTGAAGTAACATACCTGCAATTAGGTACCAATTAGTAACATACCTGCAATACTCTTGCTCTTATTGTATTACTTGTATTGTATTACTTGTATTGTAACACTTGAAATGTATTTGCTTACGATTGTAAGTCGCCCTGGATAAGGGCGTCTGCTAAGAAATAAATAAATAAATAAATAAATAAATAAATAAATAATAATAATAATAATAATAATAATAATAATAATAATAATAACCTCACTGTCAACGACACCAGCTCTCTGTATGCATTGTATTTGAATCGACACAGGCAAGCTTACTGCCTATTCAGGGAGTTTTTAGGTCTAATCGTAGTGCAGAGATGAACTTTCGGGGGGGTATATCAGAACGGTGATGAGTAACACCCCAATGGACTTTCACTGAAATAACATCTTATTTATTTGACTTTTATATGTATTTGTATTTTATATATGTACGTGCATTCATTCATGTATCTGTATTATTATTTATTTATGCCATTAAATTAACTAATAATAATAATAATAATGATAATAATAATAATAATAATAATAATAATAATAATAATAATAATAATAATAATAATAATAATAATAATAAAGTTTTTATTCTACAATTACTGATTTTGTTTTTTGTGAAATCTCTACAAATTATACATTTTCACTGGGTTAACCTGTTGAAGACAAGCATATGCTCGATATGTACATCTTATCAAAACGTACTATGATGTACTACAGTATTACCAACAAGTACTATAGTATATTGTGGAGTAGTGGTTAGGGCTCTGGACTCTTGACCGGAGGGTCGTGGGTTCAATCCCAGGTGGGGGACACTGATAAATGGGTAATTGTATGTAAAATAATGTGATATCTTGTAACAATTGTCAGTCGCCCTGGATAAGGGCGTCTGCTAAGAAATAAACAACAACAATAATAATAATAATAATAATAATAATAGTGCTATAGTACTTTTTTGTAAGGGCACAGCTACAGCGTCGGAGGACAACGCAGTTTACAGGGAAGCCCGCAGGCGCCGGGTCCGTCTACAGGGGTCGCTGGTGCGCGGTGAGCCGAGGACACCCTAGCCGACCTCATCAGTTGTATTTCCTACAAGTACGAATCTTTCACTTACACAGCGCCCCTAGTGGCAATACAACCGCAGCGCACCTATAGCAAGTACCGAAATCAGCAACACTTCCTGTATCAATTAATCCCAACACAGGGGTTAAGTGACCTCTGAAATTAGCTGTCATTATTATTATATTTTAACCCTCTGCAAAACACATGTTTGTATGTTACAAACATTTTTTTAGCACATCGTAGAAATATAAAATAAAAAACCTAAATAATAAAACACGGGTTTGTTTCACATTGCTGTTGCCTCCACTAGCCAGGCTTCTTTTTAGTTTTATTTTCAGTTTCATAAAATACGTATGAAAGCAGAAGACAAAGCGTCTTTCATATCTGCTTACTGCACGTTTATTCTTTTAATGACCGGAACGTCCTGCACGGTGTGTGTTCTGTAGTGAAAGGTTTGGTAAGTTTAAACTAGCATTAGTCAACAACGTGCATAGCTTCGTTAATGACCAACACTACCTGTTGCTGTCCCTATCTGTGTTTTGTTTAAGTTAAGTGACGGACTACACAACATCTGAAGCGAAAGTGGCCTTTGCCTTGTCATTGCAGAGAGAGACAGGCCCACAGTTATATAGCAGGTGGTGTAACTATTTTATTCTGGTTAAATTGATGCATTTTATTCGCTTTATAATGTCTTCCGTGAACGATATGGAACCCCCTGGAATAAACGACGTTTGTTTTTCAATACTTCCTGAAATACAACAGTCGGTACTGTACTCGCGTTAAACCCAAGTTTATGTATTATTTTATTTTCTGCGACGCCGTTTATCCGAATCAGAAACACGGTTACGTTGTATTTAATATTTGATGGGGGCTGAAGGTTCTCGATCTGTTTACTAAGTAACACATGGAGATAAGATTCAATAATTGGTCTGCATCTTTAAATTATTTGTATTTACCCCAGTGCAAAGTGTTTTTTATTTGTTATAAGTAAATTGTAATAAAATAATAATAATAATAATAATAATAATAATAATAATAATAATAATAATAATATCCAAGTATCCGACAGTCTGTGTTGAAAAGGGGACTCTGATCCACCCTCTAACCCTACCCTATTGTCCACTCTCCACACATCAGTATGGTGTGGGATTACCATGATTATGCAGGTGGCCATCAATACGGTACAGTATAGTATAGTTATTACTGTCAGGCTGAAGTTTTAACAGTGCCCATAACTCTGTGTATTCACCTGCCCCAGAACAACACAGCAAAAGACAGCGTGAGGCACTGGAATAGGTGCAGGCTGACATGAAGGCAACGCGGCTCTGTAGGGTTAGGCTTTGCAAGATGAAGAAAATGAATAGGTCAGCTAGGTCAAGGGGAAGTGCGAACACTCAGATCACTTCAGATCACAGCATGAACAAGTCACACCTGAGTCTGCAGGGTTAGTAATAGGAGTTGTACATGCAGTATATAGAAGGACTAGTGTATATAACATCCGACTCCTGGCTCCTAATAATTACATAATATACTGAATATACGGCGCTGAACCCTAGGATGAGCTGGAATTTCACTGCCCCTCCCTCAAGCACACTGTTGACAGTTGTGCAGTGTTAGTGTTGTGAACTAACGTCCACGTTTCCTGAGCCAGGTTCAACCCAGTCCTCCAGAATCAGAAGCTGGTAAATCAGCCTGTTTCACTCTGTCCACTCTTAATGTTTTTTTGTGTCTTAATGTTTTTTTGTGTATACTGTTTATGGGTATTGTTTTGTGTCCCCATCAGTGTACACATTTAAAAACAAAGTACTTAAAGTCAGTCTTGTGGACAATGAGAAAACTACAAGACTCATCAGGCCTTTGGTGAAAAAATACCATAGAACAAACTAAATGCCACTTGCATTACTATAAACAATCAGGTATGTGCTAGAAAAAAAGAGAAGTTCATTGATCAAATATCAACTGATGAACTTGACATGATGTCCCTTTTAGTGCACTAACCATGTGCCTGTTCTGGTTCTGTGCATCAGTCTGTCTCTTAAACCACTTGCTCACGTCCGGTACTTTATTTCCAGATCCTTGGACCGAGCTGTATTGAAGCATGCAGTCCAGACTGCGGGGAACCTCACTGAGGCGTCACTTACTGGCAGCAGCTCTGCTTGTTGCTCTAACAGCCCAGTGCTCAGCAAGCGCAGGACAGGGTGAAGAGAGCAGCAGTGAGACCATCTCTCTTCTAGCCACCAACGGACAGCCTTTCCCCTGGAACAAAATGAGACTTCCTAGCTCTGTCAGTCCGCTCCACTACGACCTTCTGATCCACCCCAATCTCACCACGCTGGACTTCACCGGCTCAGTCAAGATCACCGTTGAGGTCAAAGAGGATACCGGCTTCGTGGTCCTGCACAGCAAGCATCTCCAGATCTCCAAGGCAGTCATTCAGCAGGGAGGGGGTGGGACCAGCCCGCTGCAGGTGTTGGAATACCCTGCGTATGAGCAAGTGGCACTGCTTTCAGCCACGCCTCTGGTTACCAACAGGCTGTATGTGATTTCCATCGAGTATGCGGCTAACCTGTCCGAGAGCTTCCACGGCTTTTATAAAAGCACCTATCGAACACAAGAAGGAGAAGTCAGGTAAACCGGCAGAATCTTACCGTAGTGTAACTTGATTTCCAGTTAACCCTAGCCTTACATTAGTTCAGGACAAGCCCCCACAACACCCACGAATTAATGGTATTTATTTGATGATTGTGGAGTATGGTACAGGAGGAGACATTTGACCATGGGGGTTGATTAAAGTGGCGATAGGAGGAGGTGGAAGAATGGGAATCGATAAAACAAAAAGATGGATGAGTGACAGGTCGATTTATATCTTTTATGATTGACTGAAAGGTGACGTAACATATGTGTGAGTGTTAGTACTTCCTCCCAAACTGAACTTACATTACACATAATTGCAATTCACTTCATTCACGTTCCAGTTTCGAAACATGAGAATTGCACAGTATACTGTATATAAGTGAATGAAAAGTTTATTTTACGAGGACATAACATTATGATAAATAGGCAAACCATAGAGGAACATCTCAGATAAGCCTAATTAACATCGCAGTAAAACCTGTAATGTTTCAAACTGCTCTCCAATGGGAGTCTTATTCCCACTCGGTTTCATCTAGGTAATCTAATAGTGATCTGATGCCTGCCTTGTGTGTTACAGAGTCCTGGCCTCGACCCAGTTTGAGCCCACGGCGGCCCGCCTGGCATTTCCCTGCTTCGACGAGCCTGCTTTCAAAGCCAACTTCTCCATCAAGATCCGAAGAGAGGCCAAGCACATCGCCTTGTCAAACATGCCCCTGGTACAGACAGTGCAGCAGTTTCTTCATTTAAACTTGAAAACAGGAGAAAACAAACCTTATTCCAACACTTACAACTCCCACTTGCTCTTGCACAAGAGAGTTAGCCCCAGTGGTGTTTTAGCAATGTAACCTTCTAGCTCTCTGCCTCGTTGGACTTGCCCAGCCAGAGACTCCCAGAGGCTCCTAGTTGAGTTGCTGCCCTAACCCCTCCTGCATTCAGCCCTGCTTGTGTTCCTCTCTGTAGGTGAAGTCTGAGGCCCTGGGTGGTGGGCTGCTGGAGGATCATTTCGACATGAGTGTGAAGATGAGCACCTACCTGGTGGCGTTTATCGTGTCCGATTTCGTATCGGTCAGCAAGATGAGCGATAACGGAGTCAAGGTAAACGTGTAGCATGCGTGCAGCGGAGTGCAGACCCAGTAAAGTGAGAATGTTTGGGGAGAATTCTTATAAGGCACAACCTTGAGTGGGAGATGGTGGTTCCCCATCTACAGGTTCATTTTGCTTTTTTGAATCCTTCACTCTTTCTGTAACCAAAGTTATTATTACTGAACAACAACTATACTTACTGTGCTGGATGTTAGTCCCAGAACACTGATGGTTCTGTGGATGGGCTTTTGTCTTGGAAGATGGTGCAATTTCTCGTTTGGTCTGTTAAAACATGTATTATGCAATATAACTTTGATCAGGCAGCAAAATGCATTGTGGATGGTCATTAAATTTGCATAAAAGTCCTGTTATGGATCTCCCCTTCAATGAACACTTGGGGCCAGTTTTTCAAAACTTGCAATTTGGATTTTGTAATCCTATATTTTGTGATCGAGATTACTTTTATCTGGATAGTTTTGATCCGTTTTTTTTTCTCCAGAAAATGTCGCTGCTGGATTACATTTATCCAGATTACAAATAATGACGATTACTAAAAATCTGTTTTTTTTAAGTAATCTCGATCACAAAATATAGGATTACAAAATCCAGGTCATTTTTATCCAGTTTTGAAAAACTGGCCCCTGGAGACTACTATTGTGGATGGATTGGGAAAGGTGACAAGACAATGCATTTGCATGAGGGCCATGTATGAGCGAATGCATCCGCTGTTCTTGTAACCATTATCTTTACCACTTTGTAACAGATCTCAGTCTATGCTGTGCCGGAGAAGATAGATCAAGCACATTTTGCTTTAGAAGCTGCAGCTAAACTCCTTGACTTCTATGAAGACTATTTTAAAATCCCATACCCGCTCCCGAAACAAGGTAAGATACTGTGTGTTAATGACTGTGTTATTCCCATACCCCTATGAGCCGAGGACTGGGTGTTCATGCAAACAAGATCCTGCATCTTGGTGAATTATTCAAATAAAGATCTTACAGTCCAAAGGTTAAAAGCCTGGGAGGACCACAATTGACACAGTGTAATGAGTGTCCATTTTGGTTTTGTTGATTGGATTGTTAATTGTTGAAAACTTTAGTTCTTTTTCTTGCTTTTTATCTCTTTTGCAGACCTGGCTGCTATTCCTGATTTCCAGTCCGGAGCGATGGAGAACTGGGGCCTGACAACCTACCGGGAGTCGGCCCTCCTGTTCAACCCAAAAACCTCCTCGGCCTCAGAGAAGCTGGGCATCACCATGATCATCGCTCACGAGCTGGCACACCAGGTACCAGGGGCTCGCTCCTGCAGGGCGGAGGGCAAAGGCATGCGCTAATTCAGCTCTGATTCACAGCTGCTTCAGTCACAACTGACTGGACTTCTCTCTGGAATGCATTTTACAAGCTGGCTGTGAAAATATCCAGGCTCTTGAGCTCAATACGGTTTATTTAGCTCACTTATGTCTCTTCTGAATATCCAATTTTAATGGGTTTTTAAAAGGGTTTAAAAGGACAAGCCATTGTCTTTGGTTAAATAAAAGATTATAAGAACTATGATTTTGACAAGTTATGTAAATGACCCCCAGGCAACCCGGCCTATCAGACCCATTGTCACAAAAGATGCCCTGTCCACCTCCCGCCCTCTGTCTACGGTCTTTACAGTATTGTGCTCCCTTTTAATTTGATACACAAATGTGTTTAATTCCTGATTAGGCAATGTACTCTGTAACTCACAAAGAGCGCACTCTGGTCTTGGTTGTGGACAACACAAATGCTGGTAAAGTGAATCATTTGAAAGGGTTTTCATTTCAAACAGGGAGCAGTGCTTCAGGTGTGTGTTGAGCGAGTTCTAATCCAGGCCTCTCGCCTCTCGTCTCTCGCAGTGGTTTGGTAACCTGGTTACCATGGAGTGGTGGAATGACTTGTGGCTGAACGAAGGCTTCGCCAAGTTCATGGAGTATGTGTCTGTCAACATCACCAATCCGGAGCTGCAGGTGGTGAGTGGAAAATGCTTATCCATTCTCAAGAACCCTTGGTAAGGACACTCTTTATCACTAATATTGAGAGGATAGGAATGTGGAGGTACGTGTTCGCTCTGGTCTAGTCTGTGTGGGTCATGATGTTACTGCTAACCCTGAGAGACCCTGTTGTAATGAATCTCATCCTAGCGGCTGATCACTTAATTATACTGACATCAGCCTATGGCCCACACTTCCCTCTCGATATAGAGCTTGCTCTTCAGTTGAATGGTAAGACGTTCATCTTTGAACCGTGTGGTTTGCAGCTCGCATCCAACCCTTGCCTTTCCATTCAGTTCAATGAGTTGAGATGCCAGCACATTACACTCTGGCTGACAGTGTCGTTCTGTCCTCTGCAGGAGGATTACTTCCTGGGACAGTGCTTCAATGCCATGGAGGTGGATGCTCTGAGCTCCTCCCACCCCATCTCCACTCCAGTGCAGAACCCCGCCCAGATCCAGGAGATGTTCGATGATGTGTCCTATGCAAAGGTAGAATAAGAATCTTCTAATCGTATTAATGATAGAGGCTACAGGTTTTGAGGTGTTGGAGTCTGTTCAATTGATCTTAACTGGTGGATCTGGAAACCACCACTAGATCATTAAAGTAGAGCCTTTTTTGAACTTTTCTTTAATCTAACATCATTTAGATTCATTGAATAGATCCCATTGTCTTAAAATGTGGAATCTTATTGTTCATATTGCTCACTGAAAAGGGACTGTTTTGTCCACAAACCTCTAACAATACATACTTTATAAATACTTTTTTCAAAATTTTCCATGTGTCCATTTTACAAGCCATTCTAGAATTCCTCTTTCACTTTGCCCCCATGGAGTTTTACAAACCATTCTAGAATTCCTCTTTCACTTTGCCCCCATAGAGTTTTACAAACCATTCTAGAATTCCTCTTTCACTTTGCCCCCATGGAGTTTTACAAACCATTCTAGAATTCCTCTTTCACTTTGCCCCCATGGAGTTTTACAAACCATTCTAGAATTCCTCTTTCACTTTGCCCCCATGGAGTTTTACAAACCATTCTAGAATTCCTCTTTCACTTTGCCCCCATGGAGTTTTACAAACCATTCTAGAATTCCTCTTTCTCTTTGCCCCCATGGAGTTTTTGGAGTCTAGTTCATCTTGTAGTCCGTTGACAGGCTTTAACACTGAAGAGTTTCTCACATGTTTTAATATAGTTTGATTTGTTTTGTTCCAGGGTGCTTGCATATTAAATATGTTAAGAGACTTCCTGACTGCAGATGCTTTCAAAATCGGCATTATCCGCTACCTGCGTCGCTACAGTTACGAGAACACCCGCAATGAACACCTCTGGGAAAGCCTCACCAATGTAAGCAAGATCATCCTTCTTTACACCTTATTAATGATTTACCTTATCAATGTCACGGACTGTCCAAGGCGACCAGTACTATGGCAACGAGCAATGTTTTTGCAAACAGTGTCTTTACAGCTATAGAAAGGCTGCTTTGCACAAGCAGTTATAGGGCTTTTAAAGTGCATTGAGCTAACTTAATCATTCCAGCAAATCATACCTAATATGTATTGATTAGAAAACAAATGTTGAATTAGATTTGTTTTCTAGTCTGTTAGTGAAGAATAATTATTGATGACTCTGTGCAGATACTGCAGTGTTGCACTCCTGTTTCAAAAGGTCATGTAAAGTCAAGTCGTCGCCATATGAAAAGCAGCTCTAGGTTACTGGGGTGACGAGGCAATGCGGGAAGCTTCTGGGAGTTTTATATTTTGTAAAGAAAATAAAGGGCGGGCATTTTTAATGTTTCAAGTTTTTTTTATTATTCTTGTGAAATATATAGTATAAAACGAAACCTTCTGAATTGTTTTTTTTTTAATGTACGAGAACTCAAACTCCCAGAAGCAGCTTTTTACTCTTTGCTACGTTTCCTGAGTGGAAAGGATTAGGAGTCCTGTGAAGAGCTTTCAAAGAGACATTAAGATGGGAATGAGTGTTGCTGAGAGGCAGGCATGTGTTTGCTCTGCAGATTTGCCAGTCGGATGATCTGGATGAGGGGCGTCTGCAGGGAGATGGGTTTTGTGCAGGAAACCAGCAGCTTTCAGCAACCGCGGTAAGAGATCACATGATATCAGGCCTTATTATCAAAGTGTTTACTGGTCTTTAAAAGGATTAAATCAAACATACAGTGCCTTGCGAAAGTATTCGGCCCCCTTGAACTTTGCGACCTTTTGCCACTTCAGGCTTCACACATAAAGATATGAAATTGTAATTTTTTGTGAAGAATCAACAACAAGTGGGACACAATCATGAAGTGGAACGAAATTTATTGGATATTTCAAACTTTTTTAACAAATAAAAAACTGAAAAATTGGGCGTGCAAAATTATTCAGCCCCCTTAAGTTAATACTTTGTAGCGCCACCTTTTGCTGCGATTACAGCTGTAAGTCGCTTGGGGTATGTCTCTATCAGTTTTGCACATCGAGAGACTGAAATTTTTGCCCATTCCTCCTTGCAAAACAGCTCGAGCTCAGTGAGGTTGGATGGAGAGCATTTGTGAACAGCAGTTTTTGACTTGGCCATTCTAACACCTGGATATGTTTATTTGTGAACCATTCCATTGTAGATTTTGCTTTATGTTTTGGATCATTGTCTTGTTGGAAGACAAATCTCCATCCCAGTCTCAGGTCTTTTGCAGACTCCATCAGGTTTTCTTCCAGAATGGTCCTGTATTTGGCTCCATCCATCTTCCCATCAATTTTAACCATCTTCCCTGTCCCTGCTGAAGAAAAGCAGGCCCAAACCATGATGCTGCCACCACCATGTTTGACAGTGGGGATGGTGTGTTCAGGGTGATGAGCTGTGTTGCTTTTACGCCAAACATAACGTTTTGCATTGTTGCCAAAAAGTTCGATTTTGGTTTCATCTGACCAGAGCACCTTCTTCCACATGTTTGGTGTGTCTCCCAGGTGGCTTGTGGCAAACTGTAAACGACACTTTTTATGGATATCTTTAAGAAATGGCTTTCTTCTTGCCACTCTTCCATAAAGGCCAGATTTGTGCAGTATACGACTGATTGTTGTCCTATGGACAGAGTCTCCCACCTCAGCTGTAGATCTCTGCAGTTCATCCAGAGTGATCATGGGCCTCTTGGCTGCATCTCTGATCAGTCTTCTCCTTGTATGAGCTGAAAGTTTAGAGGGACGGCCAGGTCTTGGTAGATTTGCAGTGGTCTGATACTCCTTCCATTTCAATATTATCGCTTGCACAGTGCTCCTTGGGATGTTTAAAGCTTGGGAAATCTTTTTGTATCCAAATCCGGCTTTAAACTTCTCCACAACAGTATCTCGGACCTGCCTGGTGTGTTCCTTGTTCTTCATGATGCTCTCTGCGCTTTAAACGGACCTCTGAGACTATCACAGTGCAGGTGCATTTATACGGAGACTTGATTACACACAGGTGGATTCTATTTATCATCATTAGTCATTTAGGTCAACATTGGATCATTCAGAGATCCTCACTGAACTTCTGGAGAGAGTTTGCTGCACTGAAAGTAAAGGGGCTGAATAATTTTGCACGCCCAATTTTTCAGTTTTTTATTTGTTAAAAAAGTTTGAAATATCCAATAAATTTCGTTCCACTTCATGATTGTGTCCCACTTGTTGTTGATTCTTCACAAAAAATTACAGTTTCATATCTTTATGTTTGAAGCCTGAAATGTGGCAAAAGGTTGCAAAGTTCAAGGGGGCCGAATACTTTCGCAAGGCACTGTAGCTATGTTATAAAGCAGCAGGAACATCTTTCAGCATCTCTTGCTTTGCATTGCAATCCAGGATTGCATTGTTGCATCCAATGAAAAAAAGTTATTTACAAACCGCTAACCAAGATCATGCAACAGTCTCTTGAGACAGGGGTTGTACCGACAGACTGGAGAATTGCAAACGTAATACCGATCCACAAAAAGGGAGACAAAACCGAACCAGGTAACTACAGACCAATAAGCCTGACTTATGTAAACTTATGGAAACTATAATAAGATCCAAAATGGAAAATTACCTATATGGGAACAGTATCCTGGGAGACAGTCAGCATGGTTTTATGAAAGGGAGATCGTGTCTAACTAACCTGCTTGATTTTTTTGAGGATGCAGCATTGACAATGGATAATTGCAAAGCATATGACATGGTTTATTTAGATTTCCAGAAAGCTTTTGACAAAGTCCTGCATAAAAGATTAATTCTCAAACTGAATGCAGTAAGGATCCAAGGAAATGCATGCACATGGATTAGGGAGTGGTTAACATGTAGAAAACAGAAAGTACTGATTAGAGGAGAAACCTCTAAATGGAGCAAGGTAACCAGTGGAGTACCACTGCTCTTCGTAATCTACATTAATGACTTAGATTCTGGTATAGTAAGCAAACTTGTTAAATTTGCAGACAACACAAAAATAGGAGGAGTGAATCTATTCAGTCTTGAACAAAGAAGACTATGCGGCGATCTGATTCAAGCATTCAAAAATCCTAAAAGGTATTGACAATGTCGACCCAGGGGACTTTTTTGACCTGAAAAAAGAAACAAGGACCAGGGGTCACAAATGGAGATTAGATAAAGGGGCATTCAGAACAGAAAATAAGAGGCACTTTTTTACACAGAAAATGGTGGGAGTCTAGAACCAACTCCCCAGTAATGTTGTTGAAGCTGACACCCTGGGATCCTTCAAGAAGCTGCTTGATGAGATTCTGGGATCAATAAGCTACTAACAACCAGACGAGCAAGATGGACTGAATGGCCTCCTCTCGTTTGTTAACTTTCTTCTGTTTTTATGTTCTAATGCTGATGCTTTCAGCAGAGCCCTAAGAGATCAGAGCAGTGCTTTGGGTAGTTTATTGTGAATTGTGTGTGTTTCAGAAATGGTACATGCATGACGAGCTGGATGTGAAGACCATGATGAACACCTGGACCCTACAGCAGGGCTTCCCCCTGATCAGTGTGAGCGTGCGCGGGAGGGAGGTGCGCCTGAGCCAGGAGAGATACCTCAAGGGCTCCGACCCCTCCCAGTCCTCCCAGTAAGACTGGAGCTCCACTGGAAATGCATTTAGCCTGTCGACATTTAACAAATGGTCCCAGACTGAACTTGTTTGTGAACTCGTACATTATTTTACTAACACAGTACATCAGGGTCTAGTTTAATGATCTCAGCCGTGGTGACGGATCTTAATACTGTCGTCTTTTATTATTCCTGCTGGTGTTTTCTCACTCGACCAGCTTATTAACATTACTCAATACAATAAAGATACAGTGAAAGGAGGTCCTCTGAAAATCAGAGACATTTAGTATTGAGGTTCGCCACTCTTAAATATACCCCATAATCTTATTTTTTTCCTTTTAAAAATAAAAGGTATTTTATGCCAGCTATTTTTCTACCTGTTAAGATAGCCCCACTAGCCCCCCTGTATTTTGAACGGTATACACTTTCTTAAAGAAAACAATACCAGCTTGATTTGTAAGCTTAGGGTCCCTGAATAAGCATCACAGTTTACTGGGTTGCCTGGGGAAAATAGTTTTTAAATGTTATTTATTTCTAAGAAGTGTATTGTTTGCTTTCCAGGTACTTGTGGCATATTCCATTGACCTACATTACCAGTAACTCCAACACAGTCCACAGATTCCTGCTTAAAACCAAGAACGGTACGGTATAGCACAGCACCTGCAGGCTTATTGAGAAGTCCTGTAATAGAATATAAGATTCCAAGTGTAGGGGTCCCAGGCCTCACCTGGTGAAAGCACTGGCGCGGGTGTGAGTCCTACAGTCAGGGGAGTGAGGGTTCCTGGCTGTGCCACGTTGTCGAGCTCCTGGGTGTAAAGAGGCGATTGTCTTGGCAGTGGGATCGGAGGACACCCACTGACTTTCAGTTGTCCTGAAATGTGTGGGGAGTTGCTGTGGTGAGGGAACATAATTGGACATTTTAAATTGGGGAGAAAAACTAACAAGACAAAACAGAAGACCCCATGAATTTGAATGTGTATGTGTACAGCACTGTATAAGTCTTGCAAATGAAATAATCTAACCCTTGCTCAAACCCAAACTCAAGACTGAACATCCCTACTTTAAAACTTCATAAAGCTCCTGATTGAAAAGCGTTGTGCATGGAGCCCCCAGTTTGTGTGTTTACTCAATGAAAGCTTCTTCCCCAGATGTCCTCTTTCTCCCTGAGGAGGTGGAGTGGATCAAGTTCAATGTGGGGATGAACGGATATTACATTGTGCACTACGAAGGCGAGGGCTGGGATGCCCTGATCAACCTGCTTCAGAAGAACCACACGGCTCTGAGCAGCAATGACAGGGCCAGTCTCCTCAACAACGCCTTCCAGCTGGTCAGGTGAGGAGTTCAGCAGCAGTACACCCTTCATTCGAGAGCAGCCACTGTAGCTTCAAATGAAGCTTCAGCATTACCTTTCTATGGGATTTGCAAATGGACTTTTATTGACTTTATCGTATGACCTGGAGATGTGTTTTGAAAATCCCAGCAACTTATCAATGTGTGTGTGTGTTTGTGTGTGTGTGTGTGTGTGGTTGTGTGTGTGTGTGTGTGCGCGCGTTTGTGTTTGTGTGTGTGTGTGCGTTTGCGTTTGTGTTTGTCAGCATCGGGAAGCTGCCCCTGGACAAGGCCCTGGACCTGACCCTCTATCTGAAGCACGAGACGGAGATCATGCCAGTGACGCAGGGCCTGAGTGAGCTCATCCCACTCTACAAGCTCATGGAGAAGAGAGACATGAGCGATGTGGAGAACAAGATGAAGGTAGGATCGCATTCTTCAACCCGTTCAGCACTGAGACACTTTGCAGAAAGACTACTTCAATAGTTTCAGTGCCAGATACTGAAAAAGGGCTAAAATATTATACTAGATTAGTTGGAGTCATCTTTCCTGTATTATTGAGTGGGTGGAGTTTTGAGTGAGTGGTTATGTTTGATAGACCTGTATACACATCTGCAGGGATGAAAGATAGTTATTTGGAACAAAGAAAACTTGGTAGCTTTATGTTTCTGACCCCAGCAACAGACTAGACTCCATGTGATGGAAGCAGACTGCCCCACTTGCTGTAGCTTACTGTGTAAACACACTTCAGAGGTCATTTTAATTTACTTACTACTTTAAAAACAATGTTTTCAGTTATTCTCAGTGGTTCTAGATTCTGTTGCTCCATTACTGACTTACTATCAACTTTACCAGAATCCACCTGGCTGTGAACTTGCTTGGGCATTGAACAGATTTCCTTGTTGCATTTAAATCATGTGACAGTGTGATCTTTGAACTCTGTTGACCCCACCAGCTTTGCATATACATATAGCGAGAGTAGGTGGGGCGTGCAGAATAGAAAAGTCAATTTGATAAAGCACATTGCATGGCAGATTCATCACAACAAGCGCGTGTGTTCCTCTGGTTGTGGTTCTTTCAGGGCTACATAGTGCAGCTGTTCAGAGAGCTGATTGACAGGCAGACGTGGAGTGACGAGGGCTCTGTGTCTCAGAGGATGCTGCGCAGTTACCTGCTCATGTTCGCCTGCGTGCGTGGATACCAGCCCTGCGTGGACAAGGCTGAGCGCTTGTTCCAGGAATGGAAGGAGTCCGATGGGAATCTAAGGTCAGCCCTCTCACTCGTCTGGGACAGCCATGGATGCTGATGTTGCAAGATCAAAGAAGCATTGGCAGTTAAAGTAATACAGTGCTGTTTGCTGCACAGAGAAGTGCTAAGAGAGATTAAATATTGAACACAGAAAAGATAAAGCATGTATGGTCTGCTTGGCACATAGAAGATCCCAATAGGACCATTTTGAAGAAGAACATTGTTTTCAACTCTGGTACTCCAAAACTCTCAAACAAGCCAAATAATCGTGCCTGGCTATATTACTACCTTAGTTCAGATAAAGACTTCCCCAGTCTCCATATCCAAAGACATACAGTTAGGACCACTGCCCAGTCTCCCTCCCTGAATGAATCCACATCTAAAAAGTGTGTATGCTTGTGCTATCTACATTTCCATCAAAAAATGGTCCTTGCTAAGCGACTGTCACTAAAGAGGCATTTGCGTGATTGTCAGCTGTCAGCTGTGAAAGACCCAATGAACTTCTTTGTCACATTGTGCTTTTAAAGTTGTGCCGTTACTCATTTGCTTGTGTAACAGATTGCTTGTTTAAAACTCTGCCCCCGTGTTGAGTTCTGGCTGCTGCTGACCCGGCCCTCTCTGTTCTGTTCCCAGTTTGCCGAGCGACGTGGTGCTGGCGGTTTACTCTGTCGGAGCTCAGACGCCTGAAGGGTGGGACTTCCTGTTTGAGCAGTACCGCCGGTCCCTCTTCAGCGCAGTGAAGAGCCAGATTAAGTCAGCTCTGACCATCAGCAGGATGCCACACAAGCTTCAGTGGTGAGAATTTCCTGTTTGGTAACATTTCACCACCTTGTATATTCCAGTTTCCTCCTGCAGACCCCTGACTCCCCCACGCCCCAAATGGTATAATTCTGTTGTGAGCATTTCATTGAAGAAAAAAAATAATAATTCAAGCTCCATTCGTTTTTCAGTTTTCCAGTTTTGTGAGAGAACAAAAAACAAAACTTTTTTTTTTTTTTTTACCCTAATTTAAATTTCTGAAAACGTGCTTAGAAATGGAAATCATAAGAGTTGTTACACGATCGCTGCAGCCTCTTCTCAAATATGTCTTCTCTCTCAGTACAGATGGTACACCAACCCCTGATAACATACTGATTTGTGTATATCTGCTGTCTGCTCTGTGTTCTGCATTCAGAACCACTGTGTATTATAAACGCTGCTCTTATCAGTGTTCAGTTTGCTGTCTGCTGTGTTCTGCATTCAAAACCACTGTGTATCCTCTGTGTATTATAAACACTGCTCTTATCAGTGTTCAGTATGCTGTCTGCTCTGTGTTCTGCATTCAGAACCACTGTGTATTATAAACGCTGCTCTTATCAGTGTTCAGTATGCTGTCTGCTCTGTGTTCTGCATTCAGAACCACTGTGTATCCTCTGTGTATTATAAACACTGCTCTTATCAGTGTTCAATATGCTGTCTGCTCTGTGTTCTGCATTCAGAAACACTGTGTATTATAAACGCTGCTCTTATCAGTGTTCAGTATGCTGTCTGCTCTGTGTTCTGCATTCAGAACCACTGTGTATCCTCTGTGTATTATAAACACTGCTCTTATCAGTGTTCAGTATGCTGTCTGCTCTGTGTTCTGCATTCAGAACCACTGTGTATCCTCTGTGTATTATAAACACTGCTCTTATCAGTGTTCAGTATGCTGTCTGCTCTGTGTTCTGCATTCAGAACCACTGTGTATCCTCTGTGTATTATAAACGCTGCTCTTATCAGTGTTCAGTATGCTGTCTGCTCTGTGTTCTGCATTCAGAACCACTGTGTATCCTCTGTGTATTATAAACGCTGCTCTTATCAGTGTTCAGTATGCTGTCTGCTCTGTGTTCTGCATTCAGAACCACTGTGTATCCTCTGTGTATTATAAACGCTGCTCTTATCAGTGTTCAGTATGCTGTCTGCTCTATGTGCCCCCTCAGGATAATGGAACAAAGCCTTCAAGGAGACACCATGAAAACGCAGGACCTGCCCTACGTTGTTGTGTACGTCAGCAAAAACCCAGCCGGACACAAACATGCCTGGGAGTTCCTGAAGACTAACTGGCACACGCTGGTGAAAAAGTATGTGGGGTTTGACTGTTTGCGTTTGTCGGCAGTAGCCTGAATAATCTATTTTCTGACTTGTTTGGGGGAGGGTGGGTACCATGCTAAACTATGAGACAGACGCTGTGTTTCCTTACCTCTCCAGCAGGTGGCGCCTTGTCATGCTCATTTTCTATTTTTCCCTTGTAAAGGTTTGATCTGGGCTCCCATTCGATTGCACACATGGTGACTGGAGTGACTAACCAGTATTCCACAAGGGAGATGCTCGAGGAGGTAACGACACATCTTACTTACCTAACGGCAGGGTGGGGGTTAGCCAGCTGATTGGGGATTAGAATCAAGAGTGTAGTTTTACGATGTACATGATTTCGTGCAAGTAAAATTCAGATTGTAGCAGCTGTTGAATATATACATGGATTGGCTCTTGTTGGTGTGGCCATCTGCAGACTGTATTTAAAACAAGACTTGAATGCCTTGGACCTGTACTGTGACCTCAGTACCGTTGAACAGTTATTCTGCTGAGGATTGATAATAGGTGTAGAAGTAGTGGTATTGTTGTGAGTGATCAGGATTGAATACAGAGTGGCAGGTCAGCTCCAGTAGTGGTATTGTTGTGAGTGATCAGGATTGAATACAGAGCGGCAGGTCAGCTCCAGTACTAAAGCAGACTCTTTCCCCAGGTGAGAGGGTTCTTCGAGGCCCTGGAGGAGAGCGGGTCTCAGCTGCGCTGTGTCCAGCAGGCAGTGGAGAGCATCGAGGAGAACATCCGCTGGATGGACAAGAACCTGGACAAGGTCAAGGGCTGGCTGCAGCGCAATCACCTGTAAAGAGGTTCTCGAAAGCTGGACTGAGGGAGGTGGTTTCAGACCAGCTTTAATTTAACACCGAAGTCCTGATGGTTGTGGTCCCAGAATGTACAATTCAAAATGATCAGAGGCTGGAAGGGGTTTGTTCACTCCCGCATTCATCCTCCTTTGGGACTCATTTCATTTATCAGAGTAAAACAGAAAATCACACACCAGGCAGGCAATTCTTTAAAAAAAAAAAATAAATAACACAAACATATTTAATGCATTTGTAGGAACAAAAAATGTTTTTCAGTGCTATTACTGTTAAAATCTAGAAGGTGTGGCCATCTGCAGACTGTATTTAAAACAAGACTTGAATGCCTTGGACCTGTACTGTGACCTGTACCGTTGAACAGATATTCTGCTGAGGATTGATAATGTTATTATTATTATTATTATTTGTTTATTCAGCAGACGCCTTTATCCAAGGTGACTTACAGAGACTAGATGTTGATATGATTTATAGATTTTCTGACACTTGAGAAATGCTTCACTTTCCCATTGGTTAGTATCAGTGCGTCCTGAGCATTTTCAGTTTAATTTGAGCTTGGGCTAGCAACCGTCTAGCAAGCAGACTAGAACTGCAGCCCTTTCCTAAAAATTCAAGGATATTCTTTTTTCTATTTAAATTATACAACAAGGTTATTAAAAACAAAACAAGGTTTTCCTGCCCTGGGACTTCCTGTGTTTTGCCTGTAAATATGAAACTCTGTACCACTAAAAAGCTGAAGATCTGTTTAGTTTTTTCATAAATGTGAACCACTGATGCACAGAGCTTTCAGTTTTCTCCAACGAAAGCTTTAATGCCTAATTTTAAGTTTTATTTGCCAAAAAAAAAAAAGTGCCTTGTTTTAAATCATACATTCAAAACTGCTTATGTTTCCTGTGTTGTTAGCTTCTTTACTCTAATATTTGGGGGGGGGGGGGGGGGGGGGGGGGGGGGGTTCAACCTGTTTTAGTAAAATTACATTAGTCTGTTTATCACAGAGCAGCGTTCTTCTCTTTCAAACTAGCAATACCAATAGGTATTCCTTTTGCATACTAGTGTACACAGGGTGGTTCATAAACAATGCCTCTTTGAAACAAAACATTATTACAGAAAAGATTCAGCACAAAACTAGGTGCAAACATCACACCCGCATTCTGGACCATGTCCTCCAGCAGCTACCTGGAATCAAAGCATTGCTGGATCTCACTTCAAACACGTTTGGTTTTGTCATTTCTTTCATAAGGTTCATGGTTTATAAATCAGTCTTGTATATTGTGGATATGATTAAAGCTGGCAGGATTAGTTCTTTAATTGGCAGGGTTGTCTTTCTATTGCTTAAAGAATCATTTGTTTTTTAAATGACAGTTTTTGTGTAGGATAGTATCATTTATTTTGCAGTGATTTCACTTCAGTTACCAAGATGAAGTAGCACAAAATCCGTAATGCTTTCCACATTAAAAGTGTACCGTTTGAAAAACAAGCAAAGAACATTACAATTCACATGCACAGGTGAATGTATTCCTGATCCGGCACAGCCCCGGTTGCTTTTCGTTTTGTAAGACGTGTTCTGAACACTCTTGTGAAATGTGATTGATGATGTGTGTGCTGTACCACCTGACAGAAGAGAAAGGAGGGTGAGCTTTTTGTTGATGTGTCTGATCAGGAACAACTGTTAAATAAAACAATCATGACAACCCGTCTGATGCTGGTTTGTATTCATTAGCGCTGCATGTATTAGGACAGGGTCTCCGTTATAGACACTGGGTAAATGTGAACCATTCTCATCTCAGATACTTATGAACAAGTGACACATAAAATCTTGGTATAAAATCAGCAGTTTAATCGGATTACACCCAAACACAATCTGAAAGGTCTCTACCAGGTGGCTGGGAGTCTGTGGTAAAGGTTTTTTGGAGGGAGGACCCTAAAAACACATCGAGCATAAGCAATTGCCTATTCATTTGTTGGTCGGCTTGCATTTTCTCCAGTACTTATGGGTTTACTTTGGTCCTATGTCCATGTACTTGTCCATGATTAACACTGTTATGATGATGGTGTATGGTCATGGCACCGGGGATTATCAAAGAGCACATTCTGGTGGTTTTCACTGGCTCATGCCGGGGTCCAGCTGAAAAATGACGGTTCAGATGCCTGGAGGGTTGGGCTGGCTGTGTATACAGGAGGGGCAGCAGTGTAAGGATTCGTGAATGAAGAGATCACACTCCACACAGAACACACTCTGGCAGGACGTGCACATATACACCTGGAGAGAACAAAGCAGAAAGCCATCAGGCGCACAGAAGTCTCCTCAAAGCACATCTTGCTGCCTACACTGCTCCCTTATTTGCAGCCCTGCTGCGTGTAAACAGGGACAGGAGGCAGAACTCATATCTGCATGATAATAATGAAACGTAGGTACAGAAGACACAGGGTTCGACACACATTTGAAAAAACTGCAAAGAGCAGCACACCAACCTAACATCCAACCCATTCCATGACATGCATGTGGAAAAGAAACACAGCACTTACATTCTGGTCTTTGAGCTCTCCCTGGCACCCCTGACAAAACCTATCAAAACAAAAACAATACCCATTTTAATAAAGCTGCTAGCACCAATCACCTTGCATACCAATGCCAACTGACTACCAGGACAGAACAGTTCAAGGTTTGTATCTTGCAACAACAGTCATTTGAATCCAACATGAGTTTCCTGACACGCATCCAAAGCCCACGGAAGGGCATCTTAAATGAAATGGACCCAGATCCCCATCATGTTACCAACAAGGTCTGGCTGGTGGTGCCAATGACTTCTTTTACATTTCAGGAAAAATAAGGCAGATATAAAAGTGGTAGGAAACATACTTTTCTCCTTGGTAGTCTTGTAAAGGTGTTTCTGTGAAAGGATCTAATGGGAAAAGGTGATGAAAAGACCGCGCCAGGTGAGGGGCAGACACCAACGTAAGACCTTTAGAAAAATGAAGAAAGTATATTATTCAAATTACAGAATTACAGAACTACACCCTAACCCTAACCCTATTCTACAGGCATGCGATACCGATTCCCAGTTTCAAAATAACTGTAACCGAAACCGATCTCACCAAACAATCTGTAAAGTGTGTCTGTGTGGAAGTTACCTGCAATTTCCACACATTGACAAGAACAATGTCCAGTCTGCTTGCAACACTTACACACGTCTGCATCTCAGAACCTCCATTCAAACAGCAAAGTTATTTTTGCTAGTTTTATAACATGAGCATTGTCCCTGCCACCAGTTAGCTTACATCAGTGAATCAGGGATGGAAATAAGACTCCCATTGCATGTTTGATCCATTCCTGGTTTTATTAAGACACCTGAGCTTGTTACCTACAGTATACACTGTGACTAATCAAGCTCGTAGTAAAACCTGGAATGGGGGAAACTGCTATGCAGTCGGAGTCTTATTTCCATCCCTGGTGAATCGATACAATAATCAATGAATGTCATCGTCCTGCAGCCCAGCTCACCGCAGACTTTGCACTCCACGGGCAGTTCCGTGTATTTAGCTCTGCACTGAGGGCAGTAATACCCTCCCAGTGTCAGACTGGGCCCACTGCCACTGCTGTCCAGGTGCCTATGAAGAGAGAGGCGTTAAAAAGAGGGCTGGCACAGGAGAGTCCAGGGTCACCCCAAACTGATCTGCCTCCTTCATCTCAACTCGAATCAGAGTGGGAGTTTCATTCTCAAGATTGCATGGAGACTTTGTGTTTTAAATGCACATCAAACAGGACTTACCTGCGTGATTGTTGTTGTTTTTGTGCTATACTGTTGAAGCAGTTTATGAAAATGAACACATTGATGAAAAGTAATATTGAATGACCTATTCCAAATAACAAAACAGCTTTTCTATACTCACGCCATGCTGAAAGACGGTTTGGAATCCTGATCACACGTGGATGCAATTGTATGCTGAGGAAAACCTTCAAATATTTAAAAGAATTACTAAAGCAATAAATCACTAGCTAATAAACATTTCATACTTAAACTTTCAGTGCTAATGGATAATCGTAAACATCTGGAAAAGGTACTGGGACTAACCAGTATAAACTTCGGCTAATCGAGCCTGCATTCACAAGAAACACATGAAGTTACCTTTGCTGTGTCCCGTGCTGTCTGTATTGCAGCGTTGCATTTCTCCAAGAGAAAAAGAAATGTCTTCTAAGAATTGCAGTGCATCCAGATCACACTCCCGCCCCTCCCCCCCCCTCCCCCTGCAACAATGCCAGTTTTCTGTTCTCACAAAACGCCACTCCTTTATATCAGAGCCCTAGTATTGCTGCAGGAGGGCATATGAACTGGATACACTGCAATGTCAAAAACAAAATATGGCTGCGAAATGGACATCACGGGATACAGCAAAGACAAATTAATGTATTTCTTGTGAACTCTAAGGGGTTCTGTAACACTTAACCAAAAATTATATTAGTGAAACATTTTTGAGTAATGGTGGAAAGAATGATTTCAAACCCCATCCAAAGGCAAGGAGACAGGAAATGTACCCATTCGAATGAGGGAGCACAAGGCAAGGAGACAGGAAATGTACCCATTCGAATGAGGGAGCACAAGGCAAGGAGACAGGAAATGTACCCATTCGAATGAGGGAGCACAAGGCAAGGAGACAGGAAATGTACCCATTCGAATGAGGGAGCACAAGGCAAGGAGACAGGAAATGTACCCATTCGAATGAGGGAGCACTCGGAGCTGGAACTGGCAGGATGGGGCTTGACGTGATACTGGAGCAGCTCTTTGTAGTGGCTTTCATCTAAAATAACATGGTATGTTCCTGTCCAGACAGAAAATAAAACAAAGAAATGTTCATTATCACAGTGCACAGTGCAGCACCGCGGCTTCCCTGTCAGCACTGACCATAACGTTTCCAATAAATGTGTGACTTCATTTCTTTTTGTAAGTACGGTACACACAGTGGTAGAGAGTTTAAAGTCAGACACACATTAGATACAATTCAATCGAGTGCATACCGCCAGTCTCCCGAGTCAGGACAGTGCACACCCGCACCTCAGCAGACAGACCAATCACTGACACGCGGATTTTCAGAGCCTTCAGACTCTGCAGAGTGAGGAAACAATTCACCAGTTACAGCTGGCTGGACATACAAGATGCTACTATACACAGCTCTCTAGAAAAATACAGAAATGTACAGCTATGACCAAAAGTTTTGCACCACCTAGAATTTTAGGATTGAGATAGTAGCACAGTATTTCATGTCAGATTTCGAAATGTCATTTTTGTCAGTTTTTCGTTAAGTATATAGAAAACTACCACGCGGTACGTTAACGTAACATTATTCATTTGTTAATTCTCTAGGGTCTATAGGGTGATGCAAAGTGTTTGGCTACAGCTGTAAGAGTGACATCAGACACACAGTGTCCACACACCCCCAGCAGATTGCGATACACTTCGATAACAAGCTAAAGGGTTAGCAAGTTTCATCAGAATTGGACAAGCCGTGGATATATGTTAAACTGACATCCAGGAAACAGGAGGATAAGCATTCCAGGCAGAGCAGAGGTTAATAATAAAATACATGCATGCAAAATAAAAGTAGGGTTAAAAACAGCACTATATTGAACATTGTCTGGATCATATCACTATGTAATAGATGTTCTTTACCTACCTTTATCAATTCATAAATGTTGGCTGGATCACAGGTCGTGAGACTGCTAAATATCACCAGCACTTCCCTGCTAGCATGGCCTGGCATGTGTCTGAATATGCAAGGAAAGAAAACTATTATATACATTAGTTACAAGACTTTCAATACATAGGTTCACTTGTGCATGCAATATCCCTCTGACAATAATGTATTACCTTGATTATTAAAATGTATTTATATAAGCATTCCTGGTGTTTTACAATGTTAGTATCTGCCACACCTGCCATGAGGTTTGGGCATAAAGGAATGAACCAAGGAGGCGGTTTTGTTTCAAACTGCACTTACCTCAGAGTCTGCATGGCTAGACTGAGTGAATTATAGAGGGAGGGTTCTCCAACACACGTGGTATCTTTAGCTTTCTTCAAGTCAGCTATGTGCTTCTTTGGGTTTCCTGCAAATAATATTACATTTAAAATGATAGATATTCTCACAAGCTTACATGCCTAATCAGGGGACAGTATCCCAAAACATCTCTGATAAACACCAAGACATGCATGCGTGTTTCTTGTCTTTTTTTCTTTTTCTTTTCCTAGGAGACGTGGAATTCATTTAAGATGAATGATACTAAAGAGTAAAAGTAAATATGAAACAGGTGGACTCGCAGAAAGCGATAGTATATAATAATAATAATAATTTATTTCTTAGCAGACGCCCTTATCCAGGGCGACTTACAAGATATCACATTATTTTTACATACAATTACCCATTTATACAGTTGGGTTTTTACTGGAGCAATCTAGGTAAAGTACCTTGCTCAAGGGTACAGCAGCAGTGTCCCCACCGGGGATTGAACCCATGACCCTCCGGTCAAGAGTCCAGAGCCCTAACCACTATACCACACTGCTGATAGTATCCACTGTTACATTAAGGTCATGGAACGCAAAATCTACATTCTACATCTACATCTAAAAAATTATAATAATAATTGAAAAAAAAATAAAAACGCTTTTGGTTTTGTGTGTGTTTAGAAATGTAACTCACCAGCAAGGTCTGTCAGCTTTTCTGCCCGTTTGTTCTTTGTGGTAATGATTCCCATCTGAACAAAGAAAGAAGTATGCAGTGACACAGATCATGGAAGTCAATACAAACGGAGAGAGACAGCCACAGGAACATGAAGATGCAGACCTGCACACACCACATGCCTGGAAAAATGTGAAGTCTGACATGCAGACAGATGCCATCTGCTACTCTCAATAACTTGCTAAAGAATTTCCACAGCAAGCTCATTACAATGGGATGATAAGCCGTTCTCTGCACACATCTAGTGTAAAAGTGCATCAGAATGCTACTGCACTGAAGACAATACTGAGGGCTTACCTGGCTGATTGGGTTCTGATCAAAATACTCTTCCACAAAATATTCCAAGAGCTGTTGAGAAAATACAGATTCAGTATCCAGGATGAAACTTTATAGGGGTGAAAAATGTTTCTTCACAAATTTAACCCAAGAGAACAGTCCTACGAAACACCAGTAAACTAATCGGATCTTATTTGAAATTGCAAAAGTGAATACAATACAGTATTAGTAATCAAGTACCTGTTTTCAACCCCAGCCACACCATATACAGTACTATGAACAAAGAAACACTAATCATATTACTGTGAGTCCGTAACTTTTAAACAGTCAAGCATCAGAATCTGCACCAACAATGTAACAGCAGGTCTTCACAGGATATACAATCAGGATAAAAAGGAGTAGAGAAATAATCACGTCAAACAATTACGGTTCTCATCCACAGAAAGGAGGGGCATTTAAAGAACTGGTTTCAGTCCATTGCATGAACCTTGTATTTGGGATAAAGGTCCCCAGTGGCTCCTCGAGTAATGACATTACCACCCTGGAGTGCAGGGAGTAGAAAATCAATGAAAATCTATCAATAAATATTGATATAAAACACATGGCATTGGAAGATATGGCACGTAGCAAGTCATACCCCACCTTTAGTGTACTTGTAAGTCTGTTGGGTTTCAAGTCCTGGTCTTCCATTGTCCTTGAAGTATCAACCACCACATACAGGTGACGCATCTGCACAACATTTAAACAACGGCACACAGTGAAATAAGGGTATGCGTTTGAAACCAATGTGTCGGGTATCAAAAAATATTTGTTTGCAAAACAGTAAAGCACTCACCATCCCAAGCCTAACCTGTCCATGGGGCTCGAACACTCTGCAGAGAAAAAATAGCAGGTTTACTGAATGGAACAACTGGGAAATCTCTTTACATAAATCAAGTGTAAAAGCTGTGTCAATGGGTTCTAGAAAGGAAACATTCTCATAACATTTCATGAAAAAGCATAACCTGGTCCTTGTACACTTATCACTTTCTATGCACATTTGCAGAAACTGAAATGATGGTAAAAATGACAATGGTTGTGTTTTTAGTGCTCTCTCATGAAACTGGAAAACGGAGGCAGTGATTCTAGTTACCATCTAGTTCTTCCATTCAATTCTCATATCGAGTACATAGCATTCGGGGTGGGGGAGTAATGGGTCTGGAGGGGAGAGCAAACATTCTTATAGCAGCAATACAATACCGCGGCACCTTGTACTGTGCAAGGCTTCTGGAGACCTACAGCATCAAACTGAAATATACAAACTGAAATACCCCCATATTGCACTTGAACAGCACCACTGCAGTGCACCCCCACGTTTCTAGCATTACAGATAACCTCATGACAAACAGTCAGTACAGACTATAATAATCATCATGTTATTATTAAAAGCATTCCCAGTTGTTTTAATGCCGTGTAATTCATGTACGAATGTTTCAGATTCCCCCTCCAGTCCCATGACCCCCCCCCACCCCCACCCCCACCCCCACCCTGAATGATATGTACTCCATGTGAGTATTTCATTGAAGAACATCAAATCATTTCATGTTGTGTCAGAGTTTCAATTCTCACTTTTTCATGGTAACTAGAAACACTGACTCAATTTCCCAATTTTGTGAGACAGAATTCAAAAACAAAAGAATGGTCATTTTCACCACAATTTCAATTTTTCAATTTCTGATTCAATTACAGAAAATGAAATAAGCATTACACTGACCTTAACCTGACCTGTGTTCTGGTAAAGTTTAGTATCCTAATAAACTGTAAACATGTCCCCTGATTTATCAAGAAATACATCTGCAAAGAACAGAACGCCTCCCCTGTTCTAAATCTGTGTTGATATTGTGATTGTGCAGATTAGAAAACAGCTCCACAGAATGGGTTCCGCTTGAGCTGAAATAACCCTGGTAGTGATTTTACTTGTGTTTATTATTACCGTTTTCTCTTCGCCTTGAACAGAATATTTTCCACAGTTGCCTTGAGGGATCCCGATTCATCTTCTTTAAGGATTTCCCTGTAAAAACACAAAGGTTAGGGTCTGAACAAACAAGAGTTACTACAGCCAGGGAACAAACTGCTGGCAAGCAGCCTTTTTCTGAATTTTTTATTACCAATTCAGTAAAGCCTGTCTAATCCAGCCCCTTTACACACCGTCATTGTCTCATTCGACATCATATTTGAGTCCCGACAAAATCCCTATTGAAATGAATGGTGTGATCCCCTCTGCAACCCACAGCCTATCTATTCTGGAGTCCAGCATGATCTGTAAATCTTGTCTGCCTAAAAATCAATGGGAATCTGACTGCAGTCCAGCACCAACTCATGAGACTTTTCCATGTTTACATAATGGAGAAAGTACAACTTCAATGATTACAATACTAGAGTTACAGGGTATACCTGGACAGTACTTTTACTGTAGTTTAAGTGCTCATAAAGTTTTCTTATATACTTTTATTTTGGGTACAGTATTAGATTTTACAGCACCTCTGTAAACCAACACACTGTAGAATCCGGCACGATATTCCAGTCTCAAGCAATGCCGGATTAGACAGGTTTTACTGTAGTGCCAGTAAGAACCACCATTAAACTGTTTCCAGTACAATGCAGGTCTGAAGAAAGACAGTTATTTAAGCTGTGTTTTATTAGTCTTCAGTTTAGAGAAGGACAGGGATAGAATTTGCGTTGTGTTTGTACTGGTAGTAATTCAATCAGCTGTCTTTGTGACAGTACAGATCTGAAACGGATTCCTATAAAGGAAGACCCCCTTTTCAGAACCCCATTATAATGAAACTGGGTTGGACTTCTGCGTCTGAGCTTACCAGGTCCTCTCATAGCCTCCTTCCCAGCGTTTGGCTCGTTCGGGTTCTTCATCCATTTTAGTTCTCTGATTCTAGTAGCAACCTGATTGTTTATTAACTGAAAAGAGAGAGAAGCACCTGGGTTCAAACTGAGACGTCACTCATCCGGAGTACCAAAAACGGTTTTTATAAAGAAAACTCATGAGAGAAACAGAAAGACATCAATGCACGAATATTCCTTTGTTTTCTCATTTGCAAAGTGACTTTATTAAAACATAAACGACAATAGAAGGTATAAATGCGTTGATTTACTCCCTTTGTAGGAGGAGGGAGCAGAGAATGTGTTTAAATCACATCATGGACAAAAACAACCGTCACCAGCAGTGTAACTGTGGTACAGTCTACTAGCGGTGTGCTCGCCTACTTCCTACTGCTTTCTAATCCTAATACAACCGTGTGTGTGTGTGTGTGTGTGTAATTATCTATCTATCTATCTATCTATACACACGCACACATACTAACTTATCCAACAATATAATCACAATCGTACATTCTGGGCTACAAATCTATAATGCAACGCATAACAAAACGTTTTGTATCCCCAAAGAATAAACGTGAGTATGAATTATTGACATAAATATAATCCCCACCCCCATCATCATCATCATCATCATCGGGTACATGTGTCTTTGTTTGCACATAATTTCGGACGCAGTTCAAACTTTAGACTAGTTCCCCGGTATATTAATACGTGGCATACTGTATCATCCCATCTGTTTGCTTAAATATCAGTCTATTATTAACATTTTACAAGCATCCCAATCAATACTTCATCGTTGCATTAATATTATGGCTATGCTATGTGTCTTGCATGCTAGTAGCCGTAAAGTTTAGGAAGCGTAGCTTTTTCTTCGAGATACTGTAAACCAACTTGCAATGAATACTACATGTGACTGTAATACAAAGAGCATGCATATATAGATATATATTAGCAAAATGCAGGAAGAACAGTTTTTTGCTCACCTTGACAAGAAGCAACAGGGGCTCTGCAAAACCGATCCTGAAGCAACAAGGAAACAAACGAATGTGCATAAATGTTCCGCCTGCATAACTTTCTGTATTTTTTATACAGTTTTCTGACTTAGAAGATAAATATTCGAATACACTAACTGCGTTTTATTTCTCTGAAATCATGTTCAGCATTGCTATTATTAAGGAATGCAAAATTACATTTGGAAACACCTCTTTGTCACTTAAAACGCAGCATTGTGTTTACCGAAATAACACGGACTTCTGCACCACCTGCTGGATGTATAAGAAACTGCAGGGTTGTTGGCGATGTTCACGGGTCAAACATGTTAAAAACTGAATTTCCTTATTGAGTATCACATGGTATTATCTTCAGTATCTCTTTAATTATGCCCCAAATCGGTGGCATAATTGTAAAAATCCTGATAAAGGCTCCAACAACGTGTCAGAGACCATATTTATACGTGATGATGGACTCAGGGCAGCAGCCTAACCTAGAGTGAGGACCAACTCATCTCCATATACCTACACCACACACACATCGGCAGGTCATTCCTGCATTTGTAAATGCAAGACAGTATACTGAAGAAGACATTTCGCAATGACTTATATTTTCAGTGGTGTAGTAATGACAGGACCGTATCTGTGGTGCTGTATGTACTGGTCAGTACACGGTATGCATTTCTGACGGTGGAATGAATGTGTAATGTTTTAAACACCGGTCACAAACACATAGGATTCAAATACCAAACTGGAACTTGAACTAGAATAGGGCTGTCTCAAAAAAGACCTTGGGGTTGTAATAGACTCATCTCTGTGTGCAGCCAGAGCGGGCAGTGAAGCAACACAAAGGGCAGACAGCATGCTTGGCTGTAGACTCAGAAGTGGACAGTTCAAATCAAAGGAGGCTCTGACGTGGCTATGTACAGTCCTGGTGGGACCGCACTGTGTTCAATTGGTGTCCCTGAAATAAAAAAAGAGCATCGTGGCCTTGGAGAGACTACAGCAGAGCAGCCAGACTAATCACAGGGCTAACACTTGTGTCAGCTTTTCGTTAAGTATATGGAAAACTGCAAAGCAGTATTTAATTCAATATGTTAACGTAACATCATTCATCAGGTTTCATTCGACTTTATTAAGCAAATTTAGTTAATTCTATTGGGTGATGCAAAACCTTTGGCCATAGCTGTATAATAAAGGAAGGTTAGAAGAGACTTGAAAAATCTAAATAGCAAATATCATAAAATATTAAGGGAAAAGATAATTACTTACTGTTTAAAACAGCAGGGAAATGTAAATATGAACTCGCTGTGCAACAGAAGCATTTAGAACAGTGTGACTCGAAAACAGTTTGTGTTCTTGCCAGAAACTGGTATTGTGACCGTTCTGGGGTCTGCCAACAGATGGCGCTAACTATTAAAGTCGATGCACTACGGTTCAAGTATTTACTAACCAACCCAGACTGATGTATACAAATTAGATGGGAATGCATTATGCTAAATGGGCCAAAAAGAAAGTATGTTAAGAATAATACATTATTAAAAGTGTTAGTGTAGGAGCGATCAGGATTGCAGATCTCCAGGGTGGTCTTGGGGTCGGCACTGCTATCGGTGTGCACATATGAGATTGGTATTGAGTTCCCTCTCCGTCAGCCATTATAGGGACCCGTTAGGCTAATAAAGTCCACAATAAAAACATTTAAGGAATATGGACCCTACTTCCTAAATGCTGTAATAAAAGTGACAAAACGAGGACACAAATTCTATTCACACTTTCTGTAATTGTTCCTGTTTAACTTTTTCCTTCTGCTCATAAATCTTCCATTTCTTTTCATATCAGATGTTCCTCATAGAAGATAACTGAAGGTTCATTATAAACACAAAACAATAAGGGTCATGGGGAAATCCAGTCTGCACAGCCATCAATTAATGATACACGAACAGCTATTTTAATCTGGAAAGTTAAAATGCAGCACAAATCAAATGCAAAAATCCCTGCAATACAAAAGGGACAAATGGCACAGATTTGAAATGTTATACAGTTTTAATGAAATTTCACATATAATGCTAAAACATTTACTGAAAACCATACCTTACAGGTAATTCAATTTCTACAATATGATTCCTTGAAGACTGCAACAGCTGTAATTTGACCCATCCCTCTTTTCACGTATTCTTTATTTTTTTAAACTAACGGCTCTATACAAAGAGATGGAAAAAAAAAAAACAGATGAACACCACCAATGTATTTAAAAAAAAATATGTACACAACAAATATAAAAGGCAATTAAAAAATTTACATTTTAAAAATATAATCAAAAATATCAAATCGTACATTTGTATTTACAAAACTTTTCAAAATGTGTTCAATTCCAGTTATTTCAGAAAAATAAAACAAACTCATGACAGAGGAAGATTCCATCTGTCTTTACAAACTACTGCTAGCAATAAACGTGGCAAAATGATCCTTATTTCAGTGCAGAAACCATGACAGGCAGAGCAGATTGTGGAGGCTGAGGACCGAGGGTTCAATCAATGGTCAGTAGCCAAATTTAAAGAGTTAACCTCCAATAATGTGCGCCCAATAAAAAAAAAACACAAAAAAACTCATAACCAAAGACACTGGCCAATAAGCTACACACTGCATTCGAACAGAACACAAAGGTAAGGTTGTGAAAGTCTCCATAACCTTAACCCTCCCAGTTACCTTGTCAGCTAAAAGATTCAATTACGTGATTTCACAAAAAAACAGTAGTGTGTTATTTTTAACAGATCACACTTAACGTTAATTAGGACAGGTTAGAAAACAAGGCAAGCCCTATAACATTGTATTGATCATCTTTCTCCAAATACTCTATCTATTTATTTAATTAATTAATTAATTAAAACCACATACAAAAATTGCATACAAATCACGAGCACACAGCTGAATGGCCTGTATGTGTGTGTGTGTGTGTGTGTGTGTGTGTGTGTGTGTTTTCTCCTCCTCGCCATCCTCACAGATTCAAGGTTGTTATCAATGAGGCTGTGTTGGGTAGACTGTAGATTGGGATGTTTATGATCGGTCGTAGTCAGCGACCACCTTCTTGATGTGAGAGAGTTTTGCTTTCAGGTATTTGCAGCGCTGTTTTTTCTTCTGATAATCGGCAGACTGAAATAAAAGAATATTAGTTAATAATATTAATACTAATATAATTAATACATGTGCCGTTTGGTTTTGTATCAAGTAAATTACTAAAATAGGTATTTATTGTATGAAGTTGCTATTAGTTTAGCATTATCCTAATACATTGACCTGTGCATACTTCTATCAATTGCAGTAACACACAGGATAGAATGTACAGGACTAACAGAAAAAGTCCACACAAAAATAAATACACAAAACACTTAGTGTGTCACTTCACATCTCGTAATTGAAGACATTTTCTTTCTTTCTTTCTTTTTTTTAAAATTTAAAAACACTTACTTTCTTTTTGTCCTTTAATAAGTAAAATTCATCAGCAACAGACTGGGAAAGAAAATAAATAAAAAATTATTGGTCTTACAGAATTAAACAAAAATTATATATATATGAAACTGCTTATGCACACTTTTTTCACATGTAAATTAATACATCAAATTAAATTCCATTTTATAGATGCAGCCCCAGGACAGCATGTTGGATTCTGTCCAATTTGCAACATTTATACTACTATGTTAATTTTAAACGTTTAGTTACCACTGTATAAACACGAATGCCAATATTAATATATTACATGCATATTTGATAAAGTCTGGACACAAGTAGCCCTGGATTCCTCTGCGCTCTCCATCCCTAAATGCTGGTTATCCCCTCAGTGTGAACTCAGAGCCTTTCGCTTTCCTGCAGTTGGGAGACGCTCACCTCGTACTCCTGCGTCCCCTCCTGCAGCTCGTCCAGCTGTCTGTCCAGCCGAGACAGGTCCTTGTTGATTTCGTCCATCTCCGCCTGCAGCTTCTTGTATTCCTGCAGGTCAGCGTCAAACTCGCGCTTGTATTCCTGCCTTTGCTGGACTCCAGTGATCGGAGGGTACTCGCTGCAACCAAACAGACATCAGCATCATCAATCTCTAATGAGAAACTAGCCAAGTGCAGTTAAGGATGTGTCAATCACAGTAACCGATTAATGACTTAAACAAACGCTGCAGTTCGGTTCCTGGGTTTACATGATTTTCAATGCAACACGAACGGTACTACCTTGACATACTGAACCTTTATAAATCTACAGTTCCACTGCCCAAACTAATTGCAGGTGCCATGTTACAAGAAAAAGGGTGTGACTGTTGAGAACAAAGTGTTACATTTCTATGGATTCATTGGGTGGGTTGGGTCCTCAGTCAGAACGAGGAATGATCCCAGCCCTGGAATAAAGGCACTGAGACACTTCCCCCTCGTTAAGTGACACACTTGTTTCCTCCAAGCGTTTCATGGATTGTGATCTGCAGCATGTCCCTGCTGTAGCAGCATCGTTACCTTTCAAGGTCGTCGTTGTCCAGCTCCTCCCCGGACTCCGCTCCGGTGGTGTAGTCTGTCTCGTAGTCCTGTGTGTCTGCTTTCCTGGCCCGGCCTGGTCTCCTCTTCTTGGGCGGCTTCCTCTGAGTCGACGGGCCCTCCGAGCTGCTGCTGTACACGTTGGGGGGCGGCATGCTCATCAGAGGAGCCGACACTTTAGGACTGTTGAGAAAAGAAGAAATAAATCCATTCAGAACGCATAATAACTTCCATCAATTAAGGGAAAGTCACTGGGAGGCTTCTGCTGTAGAAATACATCACAGATCATAAATCCAAATATTCAGCTGCCACTGAAACTGCAGACTTCACGTCTTGCAGGAAGATGAGCTACGAAAAAAAACACACACACACACACCTGCAATGTGTTCAGGGGAAGACCGCCCTCCCCCTGAAGAAAAGCGTTCCAGGAATTCTGGCACACGGCCCCAACGCTACCTTTCAACCTGGGACTGACTCACAGTATTCTTGCATAGCAGATTTCTGAGGAATTACGACATACATTCCTGCTCTCAAATTATACACCTGATGGTCACCAATACAATACTGTACATTAAAACAGTGCCACCATAAGCACCATGCTGGGATGCTATTAAGCTGTTGGGTCACTCCAGTGAAAGTGAGACAGTGCACTCACGGGGGGGACTGGTCTCTGCTGGGCTCCTCATCCACCACACACATTGAGCCGTTGAATTTCTCCGGATAGTCGGACACCAGATCACCCGGCTCTCCCGTCACATTGTTTACCTGTGGGGAGAATGATCATTACTTCCCATTATCAATTCAATACATACAAAAGACAACTACTCCACTGTATTACAAATAAACACCACATGCAGGGTATGTAATACATTAAAGTGTGCAGCTATTCATTAAAGTGTGCGTGCATGAGTTGTTTGGTGTAGTTTTATCAGCAATACTGTATTGTGTATTGTATACCCTATGAGATTTACATTGGCTGCTACCCTTTTGTAAAATACTACATAATGAGTGCTGGGATGAACATGTAGAATAATATTTGAATATTCTTTGACTTCAACAATAATGCGTATCGTTGACCATTGGTTTGGGTTTCATTTGTGCAATACCTTCTTGATACAGTCATTTATAAATGATGTTACATTAACGTGGTCATTTTTGCCACCGGATACAATTCAAGCCGTGTTTGTTTGAATATTTGAAGATTTTTCTCTTTGCACTGTCAGTAGTCTGAGACACTGTCCAAGTGGTGCAAACTCAGTTCGTTCGATACATTAGAAGGGGCCGCTTTTCAGAACTAGGCCTAGAGAAGTCTTGTTTTCAATGCAACGAGACGGTAGATTTGTGCAGGTTCAGGGGACTCATGTGATCCAGTAGAAGGTAGGCATGTATAATAGAGAGAGGGCCTACAGGAAAGCAGCGTTACCCGGGGGAGGGGGTTGGGTTCAGGTGTCAGATTCCCAGAGGCCCTGCTTCCAATAATAGAAAGCCACTCCTTCCTCGTCCCTTTGTGAGTCTCTGTACCTTTCCATTTCTCGAGTCAGCAGTCTGTTAATCTCAGAATTACAAACACATCTGAACCACAACTCAGAAATAAACAACTCAGACATTTGATGTGAGTCATCGTGGGTTGTGTTAGAAACTCTTAAACCTAGTATTGGGGCGGCAGGGAGGGGGTAGTGAATGACAAGAAAGTTTGATGTAAAAATCAAGACAGGTATTGTCTTGATTTTTTTTTTTTTTTTTTTTTAACGCTAAAAAAGAGGGAGGCAGTGGACCACACAACCTCCTTGATATATACATATAGATATATCTAGCATCACAGTTCACATAGCACTACGTTTAAGATTGTTACTGATACATTGTGGCTAATCAAGCTTGTTTTACAACCTGGAATGGGTGAAACTGCTATGCAATACATTATTAATAAGCCTATGTTTGTCATTCTTTGCAGAAGAATTCAACACCAAACCTCAGATGACTTTGCAAGATCAAACTCCGTAAATAAAGAAAGAAATATAACAGTCATAACTGTAATTTATTCAAAAGGAGAAAAGGAAATAAATAAATTCAACTGGAATTATAACAATTTGTACTTTAATATCTCTCTATTATTCTGATACAAGTGCAAAGGCATGGGGAGGAAGCACACACGTGCCTGGCTGTGCAACACTGAAATCATTACTTTTCTTTAAATAAATCAGTGGGTTAACAACGTATGTTCAGTGTAGTTTTGGGTTAAAAGACACATGGCAGTATTTGGCACTATTAGTGCGAAATCCGTCTCCCTGCCAAATAGTGTCGCCAGCAAATTGTGTCTCATTGAAGAGTACAACTGAAGTAACAATGTGCAACAGATGCAACCATCATATTGATTTGATATTTTAATTGTGTTGCGTTCTCTGTTTTATTTATATATATATATATATATATATATATATATATATATATATCACACACACGTTTTTATTTTTTTTAAAAGGACAACTTTTAAAAAAATAAAGAAAAAGGTAATATAGGTTCATAAACATGTTAATTATTAATATGAAATCAATTACCACAATGTTTCAGACTATGTCCTTCATCAGCTAGTTTTTTGTCCAATTTTATATATATATTTCAGATTACTCAGATGTAGGACAAATCCTAAAAACAGCATTTAAAACTCCTTCCAATGTTTGGTCGGAAGCTCCGATGATCGTCAGGGACTCTGCTGTAAAACTGGGCTGCTTTACATACAGTGACTCTCTTGCATTTAATTAGTCTAATAGCTTAAAGTTCATGTTATTTCAATGATTTCATTCGATGGGTTGTGTCGACCCTACCTTCCTCTTCTTAATTAAAAGGGTTTCCCAATCGACGACGTCTATTCAGTATCGCTTCCGATCAAACGCTGGGTTTTTTAAGCCTTGTTTTTTAGGATTTTTTTTTTATTTTCGTACACTGGGGTAATTTAAAATAACTACTTTTAGTTTGTTTATATTATAATTGAATTATGAATTTTACTATTGCTGTAACCTACGACAACCGCAGACAGTACTCATTACTGGTACGTTTATGACTATGAGCAGATCATACACGGAATAGGACTATTCTAATACGGATTACAAATTCTATGAAACATGACAAGCATAACTTTTCATTAAGGTGTCAAATTGTTAAAAGAAAAACTCAAGACTAATCTGGTGGGTTCTGTACTGTAGTTTGCTGCCTTCCAAAGAGAACTTGTCAGCAGAAATTCTTAAAAGTCTGTTGATTTTTTCAACAATTAGGGTTGTTCCATATTCATGTAACAATTAGCATATCCCATAGGGTATTTACCCTCCGTTAAAAAAGTTAAATGTTTTCTAAAACCTGTTCTTCCAATTTCATGTACCGATTCAAAATGAAAAGGTGACAGTTTTTGGCAAAGATTGAGGATAAAATATTCTCAGCATGCGCAGATGAATTTGCATGACTGCGCGTGTGTTCGTACTACAAATGAGACACTATTCTTCCACTGATACGATTTGGCACAACGCTGGCATTGTAAAGTGGTATTGCTGAAGTTTGTTCCGGTTTGTTCCGGTTTTCTAAACCTGTTCTACAGGCTCGCCAGCAGGCATGAAACTGAAGCACCTGACTGATAGCATCACCAGATAGGCTGGCGCAAGGGAGTAAAGCAACTGAAACGAGTCCCTAATGCATTACAAAACAAATAAACCCATCCGTGGATATTAGATAAACTCGTGAACTTCAAGGAAAGGTGTGCAGTTATGTCTGGAACATACGTCCCCCGCCACGGCTGCGATTATAAAGTTACCACGTGCCACGATTCTACTCTAATTATTTTTCTTCAATTACCCTTGATTGTTTTATTTAACTTATGAAGGGACTGGTCATCGGTCAAGGTATTCAATTGCACTCACTCTCTCCTGTCTGTTTACACTAGCATAGCACTGCGTGCTCATGCTAAATAAAACCACATTCATATGAATATACTGTTCAGTCATTGGTTTCGTTTACAGTTTTCATTGGTCTATCAAATTTGAGAATAAACTAGGCATTTAGCCATTTTAAAATGTTAAAGTTTAGATAAAACTCATGTGCTTTTATTGAAGTGGCAGCAGTGTGGAGTAGTGGTTAGGGCTCTGGACTCTTGACCGGAGGGTTGTGGGTTCAATCCCCAGTGGGGGACACTGCTGTTGTACCCTTGAGCAAGGTACTTTACCTAGATTGCTCCAGTAAAAACCCAACTGTATAAATGGGTAATTGTATGTAAAATAATGTGATATCTGGATAATGTGAAATAATGTATAATGTGATATCTTGTAACAATTGTAAGTCGCCCTGGATAAGGGCGTCTGCTAAGAAATAAATAATAATAATAATAACATGCTTGGCCACGGCATTCTGAGATGATTTGTATCCATAAACACTCAGAAACTTAACTTAGACCATAACAGGAAATATTATAAAGTATGATGGCAGTCAAGGGGTTAATGCAGAGCTGAACAATTGTGATGTTCATCTTAACCAAACTGATTGAGGAGACTGGAATTTTTAATCCACATCCAATCTGCAGAGACTTTATTATTGCAGGTCTTTGTTACACCCAACAGCCATGGGGCTTGTCTAGATAAACATCAGCTTGTTCAATTATTTGAGCTTTACCTAATCCAACATGATGTTTACCTAAACATAACTGGGGTTAATCTAAAACTATATTAAACTGCAGCAAAAAGAACAAACAGAAAATAATAATAATAATAATAATAATAATAAATAATAATACTACTACAACCAAGAGACACTGTATGACATCAGACTAAAAACTTCACCAGTCAATAATGCTCTAGTCCGATTCGGGTTTTCTCTTTTATTAAGAATTAAGTTGTAATAGTTGTAAACTGTTGTAATAGTGTACTTAAATACCCTGGAAACTGAATGACTGCCACACTGTTTACTATAGAACATAGCGGTCGGTGAAACTGTCCAAGCCACACCCAGAAACTCTCACTGCATTCCTTGCAATGAACCCTGCCTTTCATCATCTCCGAGTCATGTTTAAAGCCCATAGTGATCCGGCTGCTACCTCAAACCACGTTTCAACCCCAGCATTAACACACGTGGGATTATTCACAGGGAACATGTGGATGCACTGCATTTACCACCACCTGGAAAACCCTCCTGCTGCTACAAGTAATATCAGCTACAGAATTAACACTTTGTGCATGCTTGCTAATAACATGCAAATCTAATGCTTAATATATTCACAGCTTCTATCAGATCAGAATAGTGTAAAAAAAACAAAACACATTTTACAAACACTTAATCAAATACTGGTCAGTAGCGTATGTAACAAATTAGAGCCACCAAGGTTTATTGTGTGAGATGCACAAGTAATAATGTGACTTACCCAATCCTCGACATTGGCTGTTCCTTCGACTGGAACATGCTCCTTTTCCCAGTTGATGTTCATTTTCCCATATTTATTTATCTTGCCGCGTGTTTTCACAGCAAAGAAAATCATAATGGCCAATGCCACAGTGACGATCATGCCAAACACGATGGCAATGGCCTTGAAAGACAAACAGAATTCGGGGTTCAACTACAAAACTGTACAAACGTCACGTCGGTTTATAAACACCATTACAGCAATACCCACGGAGCAACAATTTAAACCCCTACAAAGACTAATTAAATAGGGATTGTATGAGTTTGTATTTCAACTCAGCATTCTAACAGTTAGTTAAACACTATTATGCTTCAATATAAAACTACAGCAATTTCTGTTCTTTCTTAAACATGTTTGTCGTTTCCTATAGAGGTCATTTCAGCTCATGGGCACCAACTGGGGACCTCTTGTGTCAATTAATTACAATGTGGCATTCTATTATTATTTGTTTATTTAGCAGACGCCTTTATCCAAGGCGACTTACAGACACTAGGGTGTGTGAACTATGCATCAGCTGCAGTCACTTGCAACATCTCACCCGAAAGAGCACAAGGAGGTTCAGTGACTTGCTCAGGGTCACACAGTGAGGTCTTTAACCACCGGACCACAGCCTCCTATTCTACTGACTCAATTCACCCTGGTCTGGAATGAGGAACCAGCTGGCCAACAAGGAGAGCTTGATACGATTCTTAATTGCAGTCAAACCAGCAGTGGTTGCTTTGTGACGATCACATATTGTAAAAGGGCTTGGAAGGATACAGCAATTTATATTACATCTTAAAGTAAATACTGAACCCACACACCATGGCGAGCAAGTTCTTCCAACAATTCCGAAAGAAGGTACTCCCGATTCAAAATAGGTGGTGACAATGCTTTGAGAACACCAGATTACAAGTGAAATCAGCTTGTGCAACCAGCTTTGGGCCATCTTTGAAGTAAATCAGAAAAACTAAAGGAAACTCAAATGACAGCGTTGAACCGCTCGACATTGAATTTATTGAGGTTTTTTGTTTAGTATTTCTAATTTTGCCACTATTGGAGTGCTTTGTAACGGAGTTGTGGGTTCTTTGAAATAACGTCAAATAAACTGCAATCTACCAACCTCTTGTGGTTCCACGACGCAGTAGTGGTACAGATACTGGTTGATGAAGATCCCCGATTGCTGCGGGTTCTGGAACTGCGCGCACAGCATGAGCACTTGGTTGTAGAAGGCGGAGCCAGCGGCCTGCGCAGTGGGGTTCACCCCAATGAGGTAGACGATGGTGGCGATGAACATCATGATGGCAAGGATGGCGCAGGAGATGGTCACACCCAGGTAGAACTTTCGAGACCTGGCTATGTTCGACCTGGAGACAGTGATGATGAACACCGCCAGCATCCCGATAAAGCAAATGGCAGCCATGGCAATCAGGAAGCCCTTGGCTGTGCGAGGGTCGGTGTAGTTGCCTCCGACGCCCATTCCTGCCCCACTGTAGCCGCCGTAGGATGAGGATCCCGAGCCGAAGCCGCCCCCGTATCCGCCGTACCCTCCGATTCCTGTGCCCATGCCCATGCCCATGCCACCCATGTTGGCCATGTCTACGTCCCAAGCCAGCGTGGAAGCTATGCAGGCAAAGATGCCGACACACAGGATGACGATGATTACGGCGAGGATCTTGATGATTCCTGGCGGGGAGGTCCACTTGTAGAAATTCTGTTCCTGCTCCTCCTCTGGATAGTAGGAGAATGCAGGCTGGGAACCCATAGGCTCCCCGTACACGTCTCTGCTCGGTGCATAGTTTGATGGGTTGCTGCAAGAAAATGTATTTCAGATCAATACAACGACTGAGCGAAAATACATTTAGCAATAAGTTTAGACAAATGTTTTGACAAAGACTAAATAATGAATAAATAATGATTAATCTTGGACAGTCTTACCTAAAGTAACATTAGGATTAGTGCTAAAATCAGGGTCTGTTACGTATTATTGGGTGTTAAGTTATGGATGAATTGTTATTCAATCTTGCTGGCCAAAAAAATACAGACTTGGAGCACCCCATCACTAAGACAAAAAGTAGAAATATTTCAGTTGTATTTATTTTCACTTTTAACCTGGTGAAGTCCATTTAACACTGCTGCCACCACACTGTAGATTCACTTCCTGTGCTACAGGTATCAGGTCCCTACCTGAAACATGAAACTCGCTTTGCTGCATATACAGCAGGATTTTAAGGGTCAGGCATCAACAGGACGCTTATACCTGCTGCACAGGTAGTGATCCTTCAGTGTACTGTAGATGATTTAAAACGTGCTCAACTGCCAATTCAATTTTGACTAGTCAATGTGCATTAGTTAGAATGACCTGTATCTCTAGATCACATGGGCAACTACAAAAATGACACTTGGGTGTACTTGTCCTGAACCACTGTAGACGTGTTCGATCATGTTCCCTTATTTTTAGAAGAGACTGTATGTTCCTGCTATCTGCCTGCAGCAACTCCTGTGTAACAGATACCGGACTGGGATGAACAAACTCATAACTTTGCTTTGGTAATTGTCACAGGTACTGTGTGTTCTCATTGGAAGACAGCGCTACAGACCGGTGCATGTGGAACCTGCGATAATTCAGTTTGTTTCAAGCGGTCTTGATTTAACTCTCCGATTTAGAAACACGAAACCTTAAATCTACAAGGCTTTTCTTTAAAGGCTAAGAAATCAGTAGCTAAAGTGACTGGCTTTGGTTAAAAACTCAGGGAACAGGGAAGGAGACACATCTTCACACAGAGAGTGAGGGTTTGGAAGTACCGAGCCACGCTGTTGATGTTGAATCACCTGGATCCTTTAAGACCAAACTTGACAGTTGAGAGATCAGTCAGTTGCTGGGAACCAGATGAGCTCAGTCAGGCTGGATGGCTATAGTTTGTAAGTTTCCTTATGTTCTTAAATCAGCTGCTTAATCATTTTCACATATAGAAGAAGGACCAGGTTGTTCTATAAAATAAAAAGCTACTTACTATCCACTCCCAGGCTGATAGGGCGGAGGGCTTCCATATGGTTTTGAAGACATTTTGGTTCCCAGAAACTTCAGCTGGTTCCCCTCGACTGAAAAAACGTTCCCGATTTCTCAGTGCTGCAGTTCCTAAAATCCAGAAAACAGGTTCAATATTGGATTCTGCAGCATATCTATCTGACTATATCACGTATACTAAAAATGCACATACAGACGTAAGTGTTTTGTTCTTTCAAGTAACGCAAATAACCCGATCGCTCGTGGTTTCCAATTCCAGTCCTCTCAGGGACTAGTCCCGGACTGGGAAACTCTGTACAGTTTCCCCAAGTACCTGAAACCTGAGTGCTTATTATTGTTAAAAAGAAATGAACAAATGATACTGAAGAAATCAACTAAGGCTTTTGAGAATTTGATAAGTCAGATGTAGCGATTGCCTCAGATAAATACAGGATCTGAATTTGTAAAGGCTTAATAGTAGTTACAATGGATGTGCTAGCAAAGTAATCAACTGTGTAAATAAGAGGGACACTATAGGGGGTCTGCATTTCAGCAAGATAAGCCTGACCAGCACATGACTTCAACACCGTTTGCACTAGCCACTTAAGCCTGCTTTGCTCTTTTTTAAAAACATTTTTTAAGCATGATTTTGATTTATGAAAGGCTTTATTTGGTTATTTAAAAGTGTCATCGGTAGTACTGTGATGAGTTGTTAGCATATGGTAAATACACGAGTTCTGGGAGGAGATTGAACACAATTCAAAGTCACAGATGTTTCTTTACAGTTATTAAAACAAATGAGTTTTGCTTTTGTTTACATTTACATATACATAAGAGTTGTGATACTGATGTGAAAATGTAGACAATAACACCTGTTTCTTTAAATATCCACATACCCCAGAAGGAGACTTTGGAAGTGGAAATTTCAAAAAACAGGTGTTATTTTTTATTTATGAGAGGAGTCGTTCAAGTAGACGGTACTAATAAGCAAGTTTTCAAAGCTTCATTCCATTTCTGATGGCAAATGAAATCTTAAATTAGCACGCCAGGCCACCTTGAAGTAGAGTATACAAGTGACACATGACAGGCTTGTTGATTTAAACAGGGTCACCTCTGTGTTTTGGGGTAATGTCTTCACACAAGGGGTGGTCAATATGATGTCATCGGTCATGCACCACAGTTCAGGGGCTGTAGGCCCACATACAGGGCCACCCTAAGTCTGTGCTCAAGTGTAAACAGATGGCTCAAATGAGAAGAATCTTTTAATCTGATCATCCATAAACCAGCTCAGGTCCGAGTTGTAAGTGTAAAGGCACCTCAAAAGCAAACATGAATTCGAGAAAAAACTAAGATTTTTACAACACATGGCTGAGGTTTACAAGTTCAACAATAAACTACAAAACACCTGTAAACTACATGCATCAAGCAAGCAATGCACTTTACAAATCAGCAGGGCTGTAAACTCACACGAGCCCTGGATTTCAGATCCAACCTGTCAGTACATTTTAAACCCTGTTTATGCGCCTCACTGCAAAAATAAAATATAAAAAGTTAACACATTTTATTTGTGGGACACACATGTCCCATGTACCTTAATGAGTTTGTTTGAAACACAGGACTGGGTGCAGGGCCAGTGGGAGTTTCTAACCCTGCTATATGCCAATGTATTTTTATTGATTTATTTTTCTAGAAAGAGCAAGCTATTTGTATCCTGTACCCTACGAGTAAAACCTGCCCCTGCCATTCCACCTTCAATTCTTGGTGCAGCTGGTAACCTAGAACAGGGGGTCTTCTCTGGCAGGTAACCCCACTTTCTGTATTCCTGTTACCTACACTGAACCCCTTTTACTCTTATTGGGGCGATGCTTAAGTCACAGCACACTTACCTGCCTTCTTTGCATTACCTTTGTTAATATATTTCCAGATATTTTGCTTTAACTTCCTTGGTTGGGGTTACCTGATGCACACAGGAATGGTCTATACCGGTCTAAACCTGTTTCCTTGGAGCCACCACATTCAGGGACAAAAGCCTCAGGACTGTTTTTTCCTTAAATAAGAAATGTAAGTAATCGTCTCAAATAACACTACAAATGATTCCTCATTTTTGTATTATTCATATTGGTAAGTCTACTTATAAACTCTGTTTAAATCCACGACCGCATTTGCTTACAGGTCTCCTCGGTGGTCCCGACTTTATTTCTACAGTAGAGATCTGTACTCACTCAGGTCTTAAGTGGTCTGTATGTAACACGTGGAATAGTAAATAAATAAAGACCATTACAGGCAATCCCATCATACAGTTGGTCTTTAATATATTTGATTGCATTGTACTGTAGCCCTGTACGGAGGTAAAATTAATAGCAATTCTGTAATTTGCTGATATTTTTAAACACGAACTAACACGAAGATGCCGTTCTACAGTTTGTATGTACATCACCAGGCAGGATATGCAATATTAATGTCCAAAGAAATGTAATTTTGCTATTAAGGAAATTAACTGGAATTAAAAAATAATAATAATATCACGTGAAACAAGACAATGTGTGTATGTCTACTACATGGAAAAACTTATGTTTTACAACAGCAAAAGCCATCATTAATGTTGTTAGAAATATGAATAAGTAGGCCTATTTCTAGTCATGTACCTAGTCAAACTAGTCAACATTTTTAAACTTACCTAAATTTTCCACAGTACCCCGACTTTACCTAACTGCGAAGTTACCTGAAGAGAAAAGGCTTTCGCTAGTTATCTGAATAAACGCATTCTTCCAAGACTCCACTCAACCACTACAGCATTTAAACTTATACAATCAAGTAAACAGTATCACAGCATCACAAACTCCATACCTTTCCATACCTGCGCTCTATCCCTGTCGCCTTGTATCAAACCAAAACAACTAAACAGGTTAAACAACTTGGCACGGATCCATAAGCAACACGGTATCAAGCTAGTGTTGAATGCATCCCAGTTTTTGGAAAGAGCTTTTCAAAAATTACCAACACAATGTGAATGCGACTCGTAACTTCTTCCACCCTTATTAACAAGAACCTACGGTTGATTATTCATCTTTTTTTAATTAACCATCAAATATTGTAAATAAATACATTGTTGAATACACTTACAGGGTTCGTTAGCTGATGCTCTGTGTTTCAATTTCAACACACCTGCCTGCTGTTTACGTCCTCACTCGAAACTCGTAAGCTATGCTAATGAGTAATGTAATAATGAGACGGCACACCCTGCAGCGATGTGAGGAAGGACTGGGCAGGGGCGGATCCGGGTTTCACATTACTGCCCCACCGAGAAGCAAAACAGGTTTGTTAGCCAGCTGCGCTCCTTCATTGGCTGATGAGAGCTTCCCATTACTACCGCGCATCAACTAAACCGTGAAAAGCTATCCCAACAGGTTATTCCACAAGGTATTACTGAGGCACATTCAAGGCGAAGTACAGCACCTGTATTTATATTATAAAGGACAAGGAGTTAGATCAAAGTGTGTATGTTTTAAATAGTGGGTAATAATATAACACACCAAAAACATTCAACGTTTTTTTTGTTTTTTTTTTAAACGAAAGCACTACCCGTATGATTTTGTTACTGGCACGAATGCATCTGATTTCGCTGCTGCCTATGTAGTTGTACAAACAAGTTCTTAATTATAACTACCCATTTCCCGTTCTTCAGCCCCGGAATGTTTGAATTTGTACTGGAGATAATACTGTATACAACAAGTCCTGCAGACAGGATTTTGTACTGGCCTAGTGACTCATTAAAATGGAATGCACTATGACTATTTACCTTTGACTCCCGCTTTTACTAACAGCCCCGGAATGTGTATTAATTCCTTAATATTTATATTATTATTTATTTATTAGTAGACGCGTTACAATTGTTACAAGATATCACATTATTTTTACATACAATTACCCATTTATACAGTTGGGTTTTTTTTACTGGAGCAATGTAGGTAAAGTACCTTGCTCAAGAGTACAGCAGCAGGATTGAACCAATGACCTTCTAGTCAAGAGTTCAGAGCCCCTAACCACTACTCCACACTGCTGCCTATTATTAATGTGCATTTACAGAACCTAGGCTCGGGCGGCTTCATATTTCAACAGGTGCTTCGCGTTATTGTTGTTTTATTTATTTATTTATTTATTTACTTCAACCAAACAGGTGCTTGTTTTGTTCCCCTTAGGTGAACCCGGCTGATTTAACGAGTTCGGGGTGGATCGGCGGCAACAGTTCAGATGTGTTGTCATCAAATCTGCTTCTTTCGACATCGCCAATATGAAATATATATATATATATATATATATATATATATATATATATATATATATATATATATACATATATATATATATATATATATAGGAAGGCCTTATGAGCTTCTGGTAGCTCGCTACGCTCCTTGCACAGCGGTATCTGCGCTATGCTATGGTCCCGGTTCCGCGCCCGCCCTCTGCCTGTGTGTGTGGATTGAATCGCCCTGTGTACGCTACAATACCATAGGACCTACTGCACAGAGAGTGGTTAGATACCAGCAAAATCGCTGTTTAACTGGATACAGATTGCTATATTTTGAATTAAAGCAAAGAACGAAAGGATCTTCAAGGCAAGAAAAAGGAGCCCAATAATAATATTGCTAGTATAAAATCGATTTTAAAACTATTGTTTGAACTCCAATATCATTATAATTACAGTATTTAAAAAAAAAAAAAACAACTACATTTAATACAAGGGAAATCGGGTTATGGTCTGTAAAACCTCAGTAAACTATCAGATTTAAATAGGTATGAACTGAACTGTAAGAGACTAGTGAAGATGTTAATCATATTGTGATAAAAGCCCCTTCCAAGATAGTGGAAAGGAAGTTTCCAACAGCGCACTCACCAGGGGACATGTACAGATGCCCAGCACGTGTGTCACTGCTGTCAGCGCACTCACCAGGGGACATGTACAGATGCCCAGCACGTGTGTCACTGCTGTCAGCGCACTCACCAGGGGACATGTACCGATGCCCAGCACATGTGTCACTGCTGTCAGCGCACTCACCAGGGGACATGTACCGATGCCCAGCACATGTGTCACTGCTGTCAGCGCACTGACCAGGGGACATGTACCGATGCCCAGCACATGTGTCACTGCTGTCAGCGCACTCACCAGGGGACATGTACCGATGCCCAGCACATGTGTCACTGCTGTCAGCGCACTGACCAGGGGACATGTACCGATGCCCAGCACATGTGTCACTGCTGTCAGCGCACTCACCAGGGGACATGTACCGATGCCCAGCACATGTGTCACTGCTGTCAGCGCACTGACCAGGGGACATGTACCGATGCCCAGCACGTGTGTCACTGCTGTCAGCGCACTGACCAGGGGACATGTACCGATGCCCAGCACATGTGTCACTGCTGTCAGCGCACTGACCAGGGGACATGTACCGATGCCCAGCACATGTGTCACTGCTGTCAGCGCACTCACCAGGGGACATGTACCGATGCCCAGCACATGTGTCACTGCTGTCAGCGCACTGACCAGGGGACATGTACCGATGCCCAGCACATGTGTCACTGCTGTCAGCGCACTCACCAGGGGACATGTACCGATGCCCAGCACATGTGTCACTGCTGTCAGCGCACTGACCAGGGGACATGTACCGATGCCCAGCACGTGTGTCACTGCTGTCAGCGCACTGACCAGGGGACATGTACCGATGCCCAGCACATGTGTCACTGCTGTCAGCGCACTGACCAGGGGACATGTACAGATGCCCAGCACATGTGTCACTGCTGTCAGCGCACTCACCAGGGGACATGTACAGATGCCCAGCACGTGTGTCACTGCTGTCAGCGCACTGACCAGGGGACATGTACAGATGCCCAGCACGTGTGTCACTGCTGTCAGCGCACTCACCAGGGGACATGTACCGATGCCCAGCACATGTGTCACTGCTGTCAGCGCACTGACCAGGGGACATGTACAGATGCCCAGCACATGTGTGACTGCTGTCAGCGCACTCACCAGGGGACATGTACAGATGCCCAGCACGTGTGTCACTGCTGTCAGCGCACTCACCAGGGGACATGTACCGATGCCCAGCACATGTGTCACTGCTGTCAGCGCACTGACCAGGGGACATGTACAGATGCCCAGCACATGTGTCACTGCTGTCAGCGCACTCACCAGGGGACATGTACCGATGCCCAGCACGTGTGTCACTGCTGTCAGCGCACTCACCAGGGGACATGTACCGATGCCCAGCACGTGTGTCACTGCTGTCAGCGCACTCACCAGGGGACATGTACCGATGCCCAGCACGTGTGTCACTGCTGTCAGCGCACTCACCAGGGGACATGTACCGATGCCCAGCACGTGTGTCACTGCTGTCAGCGCACTCACCAGGGGACATGTGTCACTGCTGTCAGCGCACTCACCAGGGGACATGTCCTGTACAAAATCAAAGTCCCTTTCTGAAACAGTTTCAATAGTAAATGCAGGTTTCAAATACAAAGGCAGGCATTATTTAAAAACCTGGGTTTTTATTAGAAATAATTGCACATCGTACATAGCTGTTATTCGATTACAAACAGCTTCATTCCAGCGCTCTAAACAGCCAGTTTGAACAGGGACATGTTTTGGTGTTGGACAGCAAGTCTTTAACGTTGGGTTATTCTCAAACTGGAACACATGTATTCTGCTCGGTTTTGAGAAACAGCCGCCCAGAAAGGTTTAGCTGTTGGTTTTAAATTGTGAACAACAAATATTGTTAAGGCCTTTATATTCAGTTTCAAGAAAAATCAGACACACTCATTTTAGAGATTAAAACTTAAATTAAAACTTCTGAATTGCTCAGCGTACAGCCATTTACATTAGCAAAAGTAGCTCAAAATGGGTTTTCATCAAGTTTACTGAACAGTTGGATCAACAGCAATAGTCAATCTTTTTTCATGAAGTTTATTTATCAGAGACCCTACTTTATATCACATATTAGGTGTCACAGTATAAAAACACAAAATGACAGTTCCATATGCAAATGCAGTACACATGAATGTTGCAGGGCATCATGCAACACTAACTGCACTCTAATGGAGATTTATTTCTTTGACTGGTTGCTAAGATTCCTAAAAAGGCTCAAGTTAAAATTGTTAAACATGTTTAACACTAAACTGTAAACATTTAGGAAATCCACACTTGGTTAGTTTTAAACTGAGTATGCTTAGGTTAGTTTGAAAGAACATGTGATCCCTCCAAATGAACTCATTTCTCAAGAAGTGGTCTCTGGTTTGTTTGAGTCTGCTTCAAGGCCTTAAGTACTATTCCACACTGACTGGTGAAAATAAGCAGTATTGTATACAGGTCCATGCAGGAGAGCACATTAAAAACAGCAGGACACATGGTTTCCACAGGGACACAGCACTGTCAGTTTTTCAACACATAAAAAAACCAAACACAATACTCCAGAAACACAACATAGATTTAAGAGACAAAGGAAAAACATAATGCATTTCTACAAAGTAATGCATTTGTTCTACTAAGTAAACACATACTGTTTAGAGTGTGTGTGTGTGTCTCTATATATGTATCTGTATATAATATATATATATATATATATATATATATATATATATATATATATATATATATATATATATATATATATATATATATATATATATATATAAAGATAAAGAAATTAAGAACTTATTTATTAACATTTTCTGGGAGGACAGAAGCCCAGATACCTGGTACATTTTCATTATCAAAGAGGTTTCTCTTGGTTCAATATCTCAGTAATTTCATTTTACCTCATAGGAATGGATAAAAGGCTATCAGTGAAAGCACACATATTCAGAGTTCTTCACATTGTTTTTGGACAGTCACCCTATCTAGAACATATAAAACGATCCCTGTATTAAGCGAAGAGCTTTTTAAATGTATTTCTCCACAGTTAAGGGCTTTTTCATTAATTTTCTATAAATACATTTTACCAGGCTTAGACTTTAAAAAAAAAAATGTAATCTATGTGAAATGCTGGACACAGAACATTTAATATTTTACTTAAATCAACAAATCCTACATGTTTTTTCCTGAAGACAACACCGTGCATAAACACATTCTTTGAATACAGCACTTATAAAAACTCTTTTGGCTGGTTTCACAAACCCCAGTTAGTAATCCAGCACAACTGTACGTCAGGTATCATTGAGCTTTGGAGACAATTTGAAACACGTTTTGGTTTTCTGCATGAATGTCCTCCACATGGGTTTGGAGCAAAAGTACTTAATAGAAATTACACAAGTTAAAAAAAAAAAAATAGTGACTGAACAGCTATGTATAAAATTGCAGTAACACCCCATTCTCAGACTAAATAATGAAATGATGGGCTCCCCCCTCAAGTTCAAGTTATGTACTGTAGCCATCATTCCAGCCCATCACTTTGTCATACTCCTGGATTTTCTGCTTTATGTGGGAGAGCTTACTCTTCAGGTATTCACAGCGTTCCTTTTTCTCCAGGAATGCCGGGTCCTGCAAAACACAATACACAGCGATTTCAACAATACATACCTGGATGCAATTACACTCACGGATGAACAAACATACATAGCATTTTCTTTAACAAGAGTTATGTTTAAAAAAAAAAAAAAATAGAAAACAACCCTGTTTTTAAAAGTTAGTTTTGATAATCATGGAACTGCTGGTTTCCTCAACAGTCTAGAAAAAAGTTCCATGCACACACTGCATTTAATCTATGAACACTGACTTCTAAAAAGCATTCTTTAAACAATTCACAGGCTCCCGAGTGGCGCATCCAGTAAAGGAGCTCCGCGTGGAGTGAAGGATGAGCCCTATAGCCTGGAGATCGCAGGTTCGAATCCAGGCTATGTCATTGCCGACCGTGACCGGGGCTTCCTAGGGGGCTTCGGCGCACAATTGTTCGAGCGCCGCCTGGGTAGGGAGGGCTTAGGTCGGCAGGGGAATCCACGGTTCACCGCGCACCAGCGACCCCTGTGGCCGATAGGGAGAGCCATCAGATCTGTGTTGTCCTCCAGCACTGTAGGTCTGGTGGCCTCGCTGTGGATCCACAGCGCGAAAAATGACGGATTGGCAGGAGCACGTTTCGGAGGACTTGTGTTCCAGCCTCCATTTCCAGAGTCGCCAGGGGGTTGCAGCGGTGAGCCGAGGATACAGATAATAATTGGGCATACAAAATTGGGGAGAAAACCGGGGTAAAAAACCATTGGCGACGACTAAATTTATAAAAAAAAAAAGATAATTCAAGTTTAAGGCATGTGAAAACTACCCTTTCTTTGAGGATATTACATGGCATTTTACTCAATGTATAATTTCCTATTAATAACAAATGAATGGATTTATGGGTTGAAAATCTGTAAAAGCTACTTTAAGGGGTATCAAGTTGAAAATACCATCTCTGCTGATGAGCACTTTTTATAATTCTGAGCTGTAGCACAGCTTTAAATGTGTCTGCAATTCCCTGTTACGTAATCCTGTAGATGCAGAATCTAGTATGAAGACACAGCCCTGCATTGGTTTAGATCTCAGCATTAAATAGTGTGCAAGCATAAAAACAAACAGCTTTGAACTTTCTCTTAAAAAGCTAAAAGTAGGACTCCATACTTACATTCTTTTTCTTCTCATATTCCCCAAAAATGTTACATATCCGGTCATGCTCCTAAAATGAAGATAGTGTTTATTAGATGTTGCTTGAAGACGGCAATACAATTTGATTTAGAAACAAGCAAGTAGGACCTAGGACAACAAACAGCATGTTTTAGCATGTAGTACTAGGAGGTAAGCTAGCCTCGACTTGAGTCACACTCATTGTGCAAGAGGACAGGAATTTCAAAGGGGAGGAACCCAGAAATATATAGTGAGTTTCTTCTAGCTTTCATACCTTCTTAACTTAGAAATACTAAAAGAAACTTAGTAAATTAAAATACGTTTCTTTTAGTATTTCTAAATTCAGCACTATTGGGTGTTGTATAGTTATGAATGAAATACCACCTACATTACATTATATACATGTTCATAGTAAATGGAAATGTCATGCACAATTAAAAAGTACATGTACAGCACTTCCAAGTCAATAACTTATTACAGTAACATACATTTAAAAAAAAGCAGTTTAGGACGTTCAGTGCTTTCCTCACACTGCTCTCTGTGTTAATCATGTGTCGATGAATCCTGATTCTTTACATGATATGTCGCATCGTAACAGAGGTGTGCATTGCTCATATACTTCACTAAATGGTTCTTGAATGAAGAGTACGTGTGTTTTATAGCTGGTGAGAAAACATACTCTCCCTATCATTTAATTTGTTATCTTTTAACAAAACATTCCATTGTTAAATGATTGTTTGATCATCTCACAAGTAGCCCATCGGGACCATCAAATGTATTGCGATATATATCATTTCGTGACACAAGTGGATTGTTCCACCCCTACTGAACTGGGTCTGTTTCTTGCACTAACCATCTGGTTTTCTGGGAAACGTGGCAGCTTCTTCATCACTGAATCCATTTCAGTGAACTTCTTCAGGACTGCCTGGACTTCAGCATGGAGCTCTTTATATTCCGAGTGCTGGTCATTGAACACAGCTTTGTAGCGGTCTCGCTCGTCATCAGTCTTGATGCTAGGGTACTTACTGTGGGGACACAAGTATGGCTGCTACTGTTCAAAGCTGAATTCCTAGGATTTACAAGTTAAAATCTGAACGATTCATTAAAATAGGGTCCAGTGGTAAGCCAAAAAATATAATTTGACGTGGTTAATATGACATTAAATATTCCACTTTATGATTATTATTCACAATAAATAAAGCAGAATCATCGATTTTGCCAGCAATTGTTTACCTTCAAAAGTAAACCTAAATTGACAACAAAATCATTTGAGAGCATAACAGCATGTGTTTTACAGTAAGGGTGCCTTGTCTATATGCGACAATGCATGATCAGTATCTGCAGTACTTACGCAACATAGTCCGGCACGACTAAAGGTTTAGGAATGTGTCCTGCAGGAATGTGCCCGCTTAAAACCCCTGGTTTCATGTCCACTGGTCTGAACTCCTTGTGAATTACTGCAGGTGCTCCCGTCCTGCCGTCTCCTACCACAGCTCCCTGCTGAATAAACAACATTTAAGAAGCTGTGTTTACTACATTAACCCTTTTGGTGCATTGATGTGGTAAACTTAACTATCTAATCACCCTGTATTTATATTCATATTTATGGTGATTTTTTTTTGTTATTTATTTCAAAACACTGTTTATCTTTTAGTAAACTACTGTGGGGTTTAGGATTTTGGGTTTAGGATGTGGAAGTGATCTTAAAGGCTGCCTGCAAACCTCCAAAGGATAAACATCTAACAGGTTACGCACCTACCCCCTGCAAAATGATAAACATATCAATACGAAAAAAACAGGTGACTTTGGATGCTTTTCCCCTATGCTGTGAACTAGATAGTATGTTGAATAATGTATTCTAACATAAGTCTGTGCACAGTTTGATAAAGCTCAGATGATCAAGTCAATAAGCAGATATAGGATATCATTGAAATAAAGAAAGATAAACAGATTCATAACATCACCACTCTCAAGCCTGACCGCCCTCACAGGTAGGTCACCATGACCATGCCATCAAAAACGAACGAATACCCATGCCAAGTTTTGCAACTATGCGATTGTTATGATAGGACAGGATCACCAGACGTACATCTGATAGCCTCCCCTACTGTACACCCCCTACACAGAGGAACCAAAGCAAACATTTCAACAAACTAGTTACAGCCTGAAGAATGTCTTGTTGCACTGAAACTAGAAACGTCTACAATACTTTTTCAATGTTTCCAGCCTTTGACACCATGCTATGTTTAAACCATGTTTGTCACAAACGTTCATGTTAAAATGCTTCATATAAATAAGTTCAGAGAGTCATTACGGAGCTCCTGCGCGCACCTGAGCTGTTCATGTTAAAATGCTTCATATAAATAAGTTCAGATAGTCATTACGGAGCTCCTGCGCGCACCTGAGCTGTTCATGTTAAAATGCTTCATATAAATAAGTTCAGATAGTCATTACGGAGCTCCTGCGCGCACCTGAGCTGTTCATGTTAAAATGCTTCATATAAATAAGTTCAGATAGTCATTACGGAGCTCCTGCGCGCACCTGAGCTGTTCATGTTAAAATGCTTCATATAAATAAGTTCAGATAGTCATTACGGAGCTCCTGCGCGCACCTGAGCTGTTCATGTTAAAATGCTTCATATAAATAAGTTCAGATAGTCATTACGGAGCTCCTGCGCGCACCTGAGCTGTTCATGTTAAAATGCTTCATATAAATAAGTTCAGATAGTCATTACGGAGCTCCTGCGTGCACCTGAGCTGTTCATGTTAAAATGCTTCATATAAATAAGTTCAGATAGTCATTACGGAGCTCCTGCGTGCACCTGAGCTGTTCATGTTAAAATGCTTCATATAAATAAGTTCAGATAGTCATTACGGAGCTCCTGCGCGCACCTGAGCTGTTCTTTACTAGTTCTGTAAACTTTGCAGTTTGTTTGTCTTTTTATAAGAACTGCTTTGTGAATATGACCCGTAGATTCTAGAGGTCATCATGCTTGCCAGAATTGTGACTGTTTGCTCACAGTAAAATAAACAGTGATACAGTATATCAAACAAGGTTTAGGCTACTGAGATTTGATTAGCTTTTTTGTTGAGTTATTGGCCAAAATGGCAGCAAACATACACGAACAATGCAATCTTGTTTGCTTTACAATAATACACGGCTGCTATCTTGGAACTGCAAGTCACAATCAGTTCAGGAAGAAGTGTATTAGGCTATTCATATTTGGTCTTGGGCAGAGCATTGTAAAGCTGATAAAACACTAACACTCATTCTAAAGGGTCAACTGTCCAGATTAATGGGTCTCTACAGGAGACAGCTCTAAATACTTCCACTCTTCATCACTATATTAATCCTGCTGGTTTCTTATTGACCCACCTAATTATTATTACTACATTCAATAAAAATATGAATTGAAGTCAATGGAAAAATCAGGGTTATACATTTAAGGATGACTTTGTTGATGGAGGTTGTTTAAAATTAAAAAGACCCCTTAATATTTTCTACACTAGCAATGACTACATGGATTAACATTTCAAAAGCCCACCCAACCCTCCCACAGAGGCTGTTTCATATACAAATAAACACCTCCATTCTACTGTACAGAACAGTGTTCCTCTCATTTCATTAATGGGTAATGTGATGGAGTACTCCAGAGCATTGTTTTACTGTAATAGGGCAGCAGTGTGGAGTAGTGGTTAGGGCTCTGGACTCTTGACTGGAGGGTTGTGGGTTCAATCCCCAGTGGGGGACACTGCTGTTGTACCCTTGAGCAAGGTACTTTACCTAGATTGCTCCAGTAAAAACCCAACTGTATAAATGGGTAATTGTATGTAAAAATAATGTGAAATAATGTATAATGTGATATCTTGTAACAATTGTAAGTCGCCCTGGATAAGGGCGTCTGCTAAGAAATAAATAATAATAATAATAATAATACAGTACAAGTTATACAAGATCATTTTCTAGATCATTCAAAATGAAAGAATATTCAAAAGATTTGTTTAGATTTAGAAAGAATATTGTAAAAACTTGTCAGAGCACAAAAACAATACTGATATTGCTGACAGCAGGGTAAAGGTCAACCACAAGACAAAGAGGTTAGTCTGGTAAAATTCATACCGTACTTCAGTATCAGGAACTCCAGATCAACAAGGAAGTCCTGCTGCCAGGGGACATTACCTGGAATATTGTGTTTTGCTTCTTTTTTGTTTTCAAACAAATATTGCCTGAAACCCCTGCCCTGGGTCTTTGGATTATAATTATATCTTCTTCTGGACACCAAAGCAATAAGCAAACATCTAGGGCTGAAAGCGAAGTGTGACAATGAATGGTGTTTATCTGCACCACTTTCAACCAGAAAATGCTAACCTTTAGTAAAGAGCAATGCCTGGAATGCAAAAACATCAAAGGTACTTGAGTACTACAAGCTCTGGCTTGACTACTCAATATATGGCCAAGACTTGGTTTGCACTGTACTGAATAGAATTTGATAATACCTTCATCCAATCATGAACATGAAAAAGTACACAACCAAGACCTACTGCAGCACATCCATCGTATGTACTGTAGAAATGTAAATCTGACAAAGACAGATGCCTTCATATAACCTCCCTGTCCTGAATACAGTCAGCACTTACACAAGCGTTAACTTTGGGGGAGTTTTGGGCTACCTTATCATCAATGGGAGAATCTAAGATGTTCAAGTACCCTACTTATAAATGTATTATGCTATATTCTTTGTGTTAGTTTGCAATAATATACTATGATGTATCTTATTATTAATCTACTTTATTATTGTTTAACAATAATTCTTTGTAACCAGTAATAATATTATTAGTGGAATTGGATTGAGTCTGTAAAACAGTTCATTGATAGAAACTCATGCTAGCATGTTGAAGTTCGGGGCCTCTCTCTTATCAAGAGGTAGGATCTCTAAAATATACATGGAGCCTCCTTAGCATTCCAATCCAGTAAAGCAAAGGCAAGTAAAATGAAAATAACCCAAATAGTGTAAGGACAGTTAAAATTGAATTAAAATAAATAATGGTTTGTGATTTTACTATAAGGTAGAACAATATGACGTGTATTAGCCGAAGGTTTATAAGAATTTGGAACTAAGAGAATATAGTGCAGAAATTAACTTAAAGTAAGAATTTTAGTCAAAATAGAATGGTACCAGTCTGTGTCAGGCATACCGCAAGCTTGCAAAATAGAAGGTAATTAATCTTGGTAACCCTTGCATGTTTATAGTACCAGGCAGAGGGTGAAGTTTGGGGGTTTGGAATCCAAGGTTTATATAATGAGTGATCTATTACATATAATAAATATTTCTTGGAACAAATGACGGGGGCGCATAGCATAGGACCATGGAATGCCATACATCTGAGAAGATGCTTACAAAAGAGTCTTCTATCAATGATGGATGACCTTGATAGAGAAGCAGGTGGTTCAGAACTTGCCTGAACAGGATTTTTGTAAAAAAAAAAAAACAGAGAGAGGTCACTTTTAGTACTGAATGGCTAAAATGAGACTGTTATATTTTGATTATGTTCCTGATAGACTGAATTTAAGTGAGAATGCTTGAATATATAGTTTGATATAAGCTTTCTACCAGCCCCATATCCAATATATTTTAGTTAATTGTTAAACCACATCTATGTATGTAATGAAGCCAACCAAATAAGGAGAAGGTCCTTTGATGTTAAAAGGGACACATATACACCAGGATAGGTGTTATATAATAAAAAACACATCTTCCTATGTACTGAACTGTATCCACATGCATGCTGTGTTCAGGACCTCTCTGGTACCAAGAAAGAATAACATCAGTTCAAAAGTTCACCTTACATATTTTGGAGATGTAGCAGAGGTGGACTAGGGGATGATGGCTAATTAATCTTATGAAGGGAGTTACCAGGTGTTTTAAAAAAAATGTTATTAACTTGAAGGACAGGAGCTGTTAAGGCTGATTAATGTTTATAACTTAATTGAGACTTCTGACGCAAGAAGTGAGGCAAAAACTCTATAAAAACCGAGGTAAAACCTTTGTCAGGTATCACCAACTTGCTAACTACAAGTTGTGTGATCTATGCTCTGAAGATCTCTGATCGAACTGATTGCTGTTGGTGTCAGGTTCAGAAGTCATTACCTTTGAAGACAGTTCCTGTCCTTACCTTATTCTATACATCTATATACAATTTGGGAGGTAAGAACTATTTTGAATCTATCTCTCTCCTATATTGATGCATTACTATAAGGTATATGACTTATGTTTTAGTCTATGAGATTGATATAGTGGATGTTTTAGGACTTAGCGGTGGGCGTCTTTAGTTTTACGCATGCGTAGCCTTAGGGCAAAACATGTTGTAACCATACAATGTATTGAATTATTAATGCTAACACCTGTTAAGGCACTGGACTGCCCAGTTTGCCTGTCAGCTGGGATTCCACGTAGTCTGTAACTACTCAATCCATTTTTTAGCAGTTAATAAACCGAAGGGCAGCAGTGTGGAGTAGTGGTTAGGGCTCTGGACTCTTGACCGGAGGGTTGTGGGTTCAATCCCCAGTGGGGGACACTGCTGTTGTACCCTTGAGCAAGGTACTTTACCTAGATTGCTCCAGTAAAAACCCAACTGTATAAATGGGTAATTGTATGTAAAAATAATGTGATATCTGTATAATGTGAAATAATGTATAATGTGATATCTTGTAACAATTGTAAGTCGCCCTGGATAAGGGCGTCTGCTAAGAAATAAATAATAATAATAATAATAATACTACTCTGATTCATTAAAACTTCAAATCAAATGAGTCTGCGTAAATTTCTTGATTATTAAAAGTCATCTGGATACGTTGCATGCCCAGTGCACTAACGATCCACTTACAGGAGTCTGAAACATCTTCATGTCCTCCTGAACGTCTCCCGAGTTTAAGAGTGTGCTTAGAGTATATATATATATAAATAAATAAATAAATAAATAAATAAATAAAGAGTATGTGCGAACCCGACACCAAACACTTAGAAACTTAGAACATATTATTAAACCACTGAAATGTCTGGTATCTGTGCCTTATTGTAGCTTTCAGCATCATTTCCCAATGTATTTACACTTCTACTAATTCAAACCATGTTTAGAAACGTGTACTCCCTGGGTTAATTCAAATAGTCAATTACATACAGTACACCGATAAATAGATCCATACATTTCAATCAAGGAGGTACAAATTTGAACAAAGCAAAATAGTTACCGTCAGTTTAGGTTCAGCAGGTTCTGATGTTTTCATCTAAAAATATTAAACAGAAACATACAGACAAGATCAATAACAGGTCCCGTCACCGGTGACAAGTCAGGGTTCTTCTGCAGCAGGCTGCTTTCTACAGCAGGTATACATTAGTGCAGAGGACTGACTGTTCTGAAGACACATGGTCTATATTGCAGGTTTTACTTGAACGCCTTCAAATTCAGTACTTTATTACTTATACCCTGTTTACACTAGGCACTTTTAAGCCGTCTCTGAGACGGCTTAGATCTTTTTTTTGTAGTGTAAACGCAGCCGTCCCAGGTCCAGACGTCCTAAAAGTGTCCTGCTCTAGAAATCTGGTAACTCTAGATGTGAATATATGTATAAACACTACTGTCAGGTCCAAAAGCGCTTTACTTTTAAACAAAGGACTGTATTCGCCCCTAGAATGGCATCTTTTGATTTATGAAAGGCTTTATTATTTTAATTGTATCATTGATAGTACCGTGATGCGCTATTAGCATCTGGCGAATAAACTTGAGTTCTGGGGGGAGAACGGACACAATTGAAAGTTGCAGATATTTCTTTTTAGCTATTAAACGAATGAGGCCAAACAGGTCGCTAATGTGTCTTTGAACACCCTGCGAGTTTGGCTTACCTCATGTTCCCTATGCTCCTTGTATCTCCTTGCTGCCTCGTGCCTCCACAGCTTCAGGCAGACGATCGCGCTGACGAGGTACATCAACACGGTGACAAACAGAAAGATCATCCCTGCCGTCTGCCCCCCTTCCACTCGGCAGAAGGCTCCATTGATGCCGTTGTTAAACAGCGGGTAGGAGCAGAGCCCCCCTCGATTCGCGTCGTTCACATAGACGATCGCGGCGGCCAGGTACAAAATGAAGAGGGCAATGTTCAGGCCAAACTCGGTCAGGGGCCACCAGTGGGAGTCCAGGAGAATGGTGCGGTAGTACATGGTCATGCCGAGAACCAGAAGGATCACGGTCACCAGCCAGGCCAGCCCGGCCACCACCAAGATGAAGGGAGTTTTGGGCCCACTGTAGTAGTACCCCCCATATGCGCTGCTCCCCCCGTAATCGTAAGGCTGCCGGTACCCGAACATGTTGAACCACTCGTTGTCCTTGTGAATGTAGGCGCAGACGCAGGCAAAGACAGCCGCGCCGAGCAGCAACTCAAAGATAGCCAGGATTCGCAGCAGGCCGGGCCAGGACTTCATGTACGAGTATTTCATGTGGTATTCCTCCACCCTCTCGCTGTAGGTCATGGCCGTACGGTGTGTCCTCCTGTCCAGGGAATCGTAGGGGTCATGTGGGAGCATGGGCAGGCGGGAGTTGTAGCTGCTCCCCGAGCCCCCGTAGGGATCCCGGTAGGAGCTGGCGGCCGAGGTCTTCATCTTGCGGGTGTCAAAGGAGGGGGAGGCTGGAGGGGAGCACTCCTTCCCACGGCTGACGGGGCTGTCCGAGTCTGCGGCAGGCATGTCCCGCTGCGGCTCGCTGCGGCTGCCCCGGAAGAAGTTCTTCACGGAGTCCGGGATGAACCGCCTCACGGGTTTCAGTTCTAGGGCTTCGATCGGCTCGTCGCTCTCGCTGTGGTAAAATTCAGGGCCGACGGGAGGGTGTATGGGTAGCGGGGGAGGAGGAAGGGGGTCAGAGCTCCGGGCCAAATCGCTGCCCCTCAGCTCATCCAAAGACCTTCTTGAGTCCACTGGAACAGGGGGGTCCACTGAAACCTCATCATATCGAGGGCCCCGGATCCGATCGAATCGGACTGAAGAATTTCCTCCAGACGACATCTGAAATATTCTCTGCCCTGGAGGGGGGAATAGGAAGGGACAACATTTGTTTTACCTAATCTGGAAACAAGAGCCCCATTAAAGCTGTACACAAGTTTAAATGGTTAGTTACAGAAAACGAAATGGTGTACAATTACCAGTAATTCCACATTTTTAATACACCTACAATCTTTTACAATCTCACCCAATGTGACCCAATACAAAAGAACTGCTCACCTCCACCACTTAAAAAAAAAATACTAAGATGTTTTTTCATCCCCCTACCCCTCTCCTCTCCACACCACCCCCCAGACGAGGGAACTAAACTGAGGAGACGTTATTAATTTTTCCTAGTGAAACTAGTGAAAAAAAAACACTAACCCGAAGGAACTGGTTTGCTTAGGAGTGGGTTTAGTTTTCCATCCCATGTTACACAGGTTTCCCAAGAGGAAAGCCAGCTGTAGTTCTGTTAGGTCTTTGTCAAGATGCTTTGTTTGCTCTGCCTCTGGATAATCAAACCAGACCAGGCCCGGTAATGCTCATTTTCTACACAGTGCCCTGCTGGAGGCAATTAGCTTACTCCGGACAAACACTTCCATCTGCTTGAAAATGGAATTCCTGGCATTTGCGCTTGACTTGTTTCTCTGTACTGTCAGTACAGTACAGTAGGTCTTGCACGGCTGTGAAAAGGGGCTCTTGTTGGAGTATTTCCATCACTCACTGGCACTGGTTCAACTAACTAATCCTGTGTTTAAAGGCAAATTAGCAGATGGCTCCAGTCTCCATCTCAAAATGAGAGAAAATGTCTAGGGCGTATTAATATACCCATCATACTAAGACATCTAAGATCCCCAGCAGCACGATGGACATGTCCACTAGGAGGCACGCGGGTAGCTTGCATAATGACTAGAAAGTGAAGCAACCCATTTAGCAATAGGTAGGAACAGCATTGTGGTTTTCAGATAGAGGTAATCAGATGGTGTACAGGGATTTTTATACAAAATGTCAGAATTCAGTCTCTGTCCATTGTACTGCAGGAGATAGATGCCTTACAGTTTACGCAGAGTCATCCTCATTTTACATTGTGCAGCTATGTGCCCCATTGACAAGATATTAGCCTTTTTAACCTGCCTTTTTTAGAATATATTCTCTTGCACATGTTCAGTGAAACTGCGATTCTGAGGATTAAAGTATGGTGTACTATTTGATATGCCCTGGTGATGTCATCACATTCTGAGAGACCCTGGAAACTGTGTCTGTGTTTGCTGCTTTGGCATGGCCCGTGTTTCATAACAGTCCAAGGAAGTGACCCATGAAGTGTTAATATTACATCATCTGCAAGCTGCAGTATGTCATAAAGTAAAGCAAGAATCCAGCAGTCTCACCACCATATAACCCACAAGACCTACATCGTATTACATCTTGTTACTTAAAGTATGACATCTCTCAACTGAAAATCCTACCTGCATTTAAGTGCTTAAGTACAGTAGGTCCCAGGGAAAAGTGACAAAGGCTATCAAAAAGATATGACTGCAACTTTTTCTGTAACTACCACCTGCAGAAAATGACTTGGCAGTTTTGTGAAAGCAAGCAATTCCAAGCCAGCTTCTAAGCACATCATTTATACCCCTCCGGTACAATGTTCTGCATGTATCTGAACCAGGGCCCGTTACAAACAAAGGGGTGCCTTTCAAAGAGCTTCCTCCGGTCTTTACTTCTGTTTTTTTGAAAGGAGAAAAAACTGATGATTTTAAAACATAATTGTAAAACCACCAAGCAGAACAATTCAATGCCTCTTCGGCACTCAAGCTGCTTGCTTCTCATTTCGTAACATGGAATTTTCTCCTCTCACAAAATAAAACAGGAGCTAATTAGATGCTGGAATAAAAGCTTTGCAAAAATGTCCCAATGTGTTTTCCTAACAGGGTCAAATCTAAAGAGCCTTTAGGTTATATGTAGGGCGTCTGATTTTCGGGAGAAATTTTTTTCCAAATTTAGGTGAATGCTTTTTTTTAAAAATCGGGTAGAATTATTTATTGGTGAAATCAGGTGGATTTATATATACATATATATAATCAAGAAAGAATAAAGATTCAGGTAGAAATCGGGTTTTATTTAGAAAGAAATAAATGCTTAAGCACAAAGTGTTGACAACAAAGTTGTCGTCAACAGTTTAAACCCCCAACGTATGTATATTTCCACACATGGGGGTAGACAAACTTTTGACAACATCTATCTCTCTCTTTCTCTCTCACACACACACACTGTATATGGAGGCATTTCCCCATTCCAATCAATTTTTATTTTGTAGTAGAGTTGCAGGTATAATTGCTCACAGAACATACAGGAAAACTAAACAACTTTACTCCATGCTGTTTTACAAAGAGAAACGATTGCCTGTTACATCTAAATGCTCTTGGCTTAAATACACACTCATAAAACAAATAACTAGTAAGAAAAGTGTGCAAAAAAAGCAAAAACCTTAAAGCTATATTGGTTAATTTTGAAAAAAAAAAAAAAAAAAAAAGATTATATATTACCGTAAGAAGCCACATTTTTCTAATAGGTAAATCAGCTTACCGTCATCGTCGCCAGTTCTGCTCTGTTGCATTTGAATCACAGACAACTGCACATGTGTTTATTCATCTACAGTATGTGCCTATTCAGGGAGTTTTGGGGTTTAACCCGAATGCAGAAAAAAAGCATTCGGGGGGGGGGGGGGGGATAAATCGGGTTAAACCCGAAAATCAGACACCCTAGTTATATGTTGTAGCATTGCATCAATGACAGAATGAGAGCAGAAAGGAATTCAGATTTGCTAAACCCTCTTGGCTTATCAAAGGGGTTTGAATGCAGCAGAGATAAACTGGTCGATTGATAATGCATAGTAAAGCTTTTTTTTTTCCACAATGATGTTCTGAAAATAGCTGTTCTCTATCTGGGAAGGCTGGTTTATTGTAACTGTGTACTCCCTAAGGGAGGAATGGGTTATTGGCTAAAGAACACGTTTCAAATTCAAGACTCAAATCACACAGATCAGGCACACTTACCTACCAACTTCCACAACTATTAAACACTCAACTCCATTTAGAAATACGTGTCACTTAATTTCAGAGATTCCAAACAAACAAATAAACAACAGCTGCAGGACACAAAGCACAGAATAATCCCACTCAGCAATTATTTTCTTTTAGTTTTGATCAGCTGTTACTTTTGCTATTTGACTTGCACAATAAAACAAAAATTGTGATGAAAGACTGCTGGCAAGAAATGAATAAGTGGACCATGGCTAACCAACATTTTTGTACTTAAACGTCATTACTGTATTTTTTATACTGGCGAATTAAGTTAATTATAATTAAACATCATGGTCATATTTCAAAGTTGGAGTGATTTAGAATGATCCGAAAGGCTCAAATCAATCAAAGCATGCAACCTCCTCTTTCTGTTAGTATCGAACTATTAGCATAATTGCTTATCATTATAATTAGTGGGTTAGTCTTAATAAAAATGGTTTCACTTAAGTACCTCGTAAGCACGCAGCAACTCAGCAAGACTTACATGGCCTTGCTGGAAACGTCCAAGCTTTCTCTCACCAAGGAGCCAAGCACCTGCAAGAGAGATAATGGTGAAACCTGTCACTCATATTAACACACCATCAGTGAATAGACACATCAGTGCTATTGTGTGATCTGCTGCTATTCAAGCTTACTTCCCCATGCAAATTGAACCCATCAACAGGACAGCATTTGGAGTGCACTTTACAGGGATGGAAATAAGTCTCCCTTTGCATAGATGTTTGCCCCATTCCTGGTTTTACTGTTTAATATGACACCCCTGAGTTTGTTATCTATGCACTGTGGCTAATCAAGCTTGTATTGAAACCTGGAATGGGTGAAACTGCTATGCAATAGGAGTAGTATTTCCACACCTGCTTTATAATGGTCATCAAGACCGGTTTACTTTTAAATGACCAATGCAATGTATCTTAAGAGAACCCATGTGGGTGCTTTAATGTGGCCTGAAGTCAAATCTATTTTCAACATGTATTCTTTAGAGTAAAACTATAAGCAGGTAAGTCAGGTAAACACATGTTTCAGCTAGTGTGTCCTTCACAGATTAAAGCGTTCTGAAGTTATGTACAACCTTACATTTAATCTTTAAATCAAACTGGTTACTGGGAAACACTTATCAAATAATCTGGTTTCTGCGTTTAAATAATGCCTTGAATGTGTTTACTTCCAGTATCTGCACTCATTGTGTGCTATATCGACTGCATTTGTAAATCACATTGCTTCCTCATTGTATGTATTTACTGTGTCTGGATGTGTATAACTTCTATATATAGTGGGACTTCATTGTACTCAGGCATCAACATACCCAAATCTTAGAATGGGAACATTTTAACATAACCTTATCATTTTAACATAATCTTATCATTTTAACATAATCTTATCATTTTAACATACTTATTTGAAATCGGAAGCCTGTATTTGGTTGAAAATGTTAACATACAAACGGATTTGCATTTCCATACAATAAATTAATATAGTTGGCTGCAAATGTATGTTAAAGAAACGTTTTGGGTTATTTTGTTTCGGGATACGACAACAGCCTTGAATGTTAAATATTTTCCAAATGTTTATCATTCCCGACACTTTTTTTGGTTACGTGCCAAGTACTGTACCGAATAACTTGACGCTTCAAAATGCAGAAAAAACATGGTTTATTCATGACTTCGTTTGTTTAGTTCAGTGTAGCATACTTTCTTGCCCCCAGAAACAAAACCAATAACACAGTTCTATGTGAAGCTCCTGATTTTGAACATAAAGTTTCTATTTTCTCTTCGGATCGAATGGCGCTGATTTGGTTTGGCCTCGGGCGTTACTAGCAATAGTGTCAGACCAACATATAACAACACAAACAAACACCAGTACGCATTATTTCTTTTCAAACATGTACACCCGGTATTAAAAAAAAAAAAAAAAAAAGTAAGCAGCCTACGGGAACGCCGCGGTTCAGTTCCCATTCACCTGCAGTGTCAGGTCACGGTATAGACTAGTACACCCTACTTTACGCTAAATCAAAATATATTTACACACATTTCAAACTCAAACCTCATTTTAAACCTCATTCTAATTGTGCGTAACTGTACCACCATCTTAACTGACCTACACACAACTCTAATTACGGTAACCCCCCTGAAATATAACAAACCAGTGTCCTTATAACTTTTCTTTTTAACAACAAAAACCGAAAGTTTCATTAAATCAATATTAATAACCCTGTAAAATCTCATGAAGTTTGTAATCCCCATTAAATGCTCCAGTATTCGCCGCCAGGCAGGTTAATAGTTGTAGAAATGGTGTTTCCTACCTGTTTGTTAAATTATCTTCCCTTTCCCTGTATCACCCAAAACATGGCGAGCGATACAACCGCCTGGGAATCGATCACGTGACAGACCCATCCCCGAGAATGACGTCACCCGATGTCTCACAGGTAAAACACACCTGGCCAGCCAAGAACGCGGAGACCGTGAAGCTGCTGCCGCAGGGTAAGTGAAACTGGAATTGAGTAATCCAGGACAAATGCTACATCACATCAGATACTTCTTTCGGTTGGTTCGAAATTAACCCTTTGTATGCTCACGTTTACACCGTGTACCTGGTACTATTGATTCAAATGAATAAACACCGAGTTTCATACCGGGTACTTTTCCGGTGGGTTGTGAGGTTAACCTGCTGACATACCAATTAAGGTTTTGTTTTTTAAATTAGTGACACACTTAGGAAATTGCTATGCATGGATAACCGAATATACAAATAAGTCTGGTAAGACGCAAACTATCAAATTAATCGAATTAGGTAATGGGGGATACTTTGGACGTCGTTCAAAACTGGACCAAGGTTGTTTTTTTGTGGAAATACATTTTGTTTGTTATTTCTGTTAGGGAAACAATGTTTGTTAAAATGCTTTTGTACTCGTTTTTTGTCAGCTTCTTTGGTCGTTTCAATGAGATTCATCCAGATTAATTTAACATCAATAAAAAAAATATATAGGCCCTAAATCAAATAAATAAATAAATAAATACATTAACAAACAGGATGTTTATTTTATTCCTTATTTACCTTAAAAAAATAAAAATAAAAAACTTTGAGAACAGTATGAACACAAGAAAAAAAAATGGGGGGCATATTGTTTGAAATCTGTGGCCCTTTGGCTAACCCAGAAATGGGCTTGTCTATTATGAAACGAGTTGGCATCTCAGCGCATTGACTTGAATGGAAAGACAAGGCCTGGACACAAACCACAAACCATACGGTTCGAAGATGAACATCTTACCATTTGACTAAAGAGCAAGCTCTGTAGTTGAGAGGTAAGTATGTGGTGTATGCTGATGCAGTGCTATTAGTGTGTGACGTGTGTTGATGCAGTGTTATTAGTGTGTGACGTGTGTTGATGCAGTGTTATTAGTGGGTGACGTGTGCTGATGCAGTGTTATTAGTGGGTGGCGTGTGCTGATGCAGTGTTATTAGTGTGTGGAGTGTGCTGATGCAGTGTTATTAGTGTGTGGAGTGTGCTGATGCAGTGTTATTAGTGTGTGGAGTGTGCTGATGCAGTGTTATTAGTGTGTGGAGTGTGCTGATGCAGTGTTATTAGTGTGTGGCGGGTGCTGATGCAGTGTTATTAGTGTGTGGCGGGTGCTGATGCAGTGTTATTAGTGTGTGGCGGGTGCTGATGCAGTGTTATTAGTGTGTGGCGGGTGCTGATGCAGTGCTATTAGTGTGTGGCGGGTGCTGATGCAGTGCTATTAGTGTGTGGAGTGTGCTGATGCAGTGCTATTAGTGTGTGGAGTGTGCTGATGCAGTGTTATTAGTGTGTGGCGGGTGCTGATGCAGTGTTATTAGTGTGTGGCGGGTGCTGATGCAGTGTTATTAGTGTGTGGCGGGTGCTGATGCAGTGTTATTAGTGTGTGGCGGGTGCTGATGCAGTGTTATTAGTGTGTGGCGGGTGCTGATGCAGTGCCATTAGTATGTGTTATATGCTGATACAGTGCTATTAGTGTGTGGCGTGTGCTGATGCAGTGCTATTAGTGTGTGGCGTGTGCTGATGCAGTGCTATTAGCTCTTCAGCTGCTAGGAGGATATGCATTGCAATTGTTATCACCAATTGACATGCGTGGGGTACCTGGCTGAGGTACCCCTTTGTGTTAATCTCAATTCACATGTCAATAATCTTGTGAAACCTCACAGCTAGGCTTCTTTTGAATTCCCTGTGAGAAATTCACCAGTAATGATCTATCCTAGTCAGAGCTGGTGGTTTTCTGCTTTTCACTGGTCATACTGGTTCAGTAACCCTAAAGCTGGTTGAAGAATTGGTTCATGAAAAGACAGAGAGAAGCACCTGTGCACTTTTGAAGTCAATCCATGGTTGTCTGCAGTTCTAATGTAATGTAACTGCTGTAAACCTGGGCATTTTAAGTACCTGCTGATTACAGTCAGGAAACCAGCCAACATTTACTGTGGCATTTTCAATAGGGTTTCCAGAGCTCGCACTGAACTTCTGAAAACAAAACAAAAAGAGTTATCCAGCAAACTATGTCATAAGTGTTAATTTTATATTTTTGTAAGCCCAAACAAAGTCTTGGGACATGTTTTAAATAAAATAATAATACAGTCATGTGATCTGATACATATTTGTAGTGTTACTGTAGGCAGCCCACATGCTTACCTATAAACACAGAACAGATTTAGGAGTTGATCTAATTAACTATGCCTCGCCAGGATAAGCAGCAGCTACATTCATGTTATTCCTGCTCTGAGAGATCACCCAGGAATGCATCGGCAATCGATCCACATTTAGGTAGTTGATGCAATCCAGGGGAATTATCAGGTACTGTAAAATGCTGAAAAGAAATATGTACTATAGAGCTGACAACCCAATAGTTAAAATGATTGTTGTGCGATTCCTTTACTGTGTATGTATACCCCCCCAGTTACCGTCCCTTATTGTTATATATCCTGTAAAAGCGCTTGTGCACAAATAAATAACCTCCATCGCCCAGGCGTGAAGTCTTTTGTTCCATTGTGTGAAATAATTTGTTGATTTCTGGAATGTGCTACCTCGGATGTAGAACACTCAAAGATGTTTCCTGAAGCAGATGAAAAACATTTCACATGAATAGAGGGTTGAGTCATGTAAAGGTATGATACACAAAATGAGTACAATACACAATTAGAGCTAGCTTGACTACTGCTGCAGCATAAGGTCAAGTTTGGGAGGTGTCACAATGCTGTGACCCTTTCTCCTTGCTCTTTTGAACTTTGCTCCATTTGTACTGACTGCGCATGTGAAGTTTAAAAATAAAGCATCAAATATCACGTAAGATTGTATGTCATATACAGTGTACAGGACAGGCACACTTGGAATAAAGAAGCTTCCTTCTAGACCCCTGACTCTCTGTATTATAACACTGCATCCCCATTTTGATCAGGGTACGCTACAGTCTGCCCCTACCCCACCACCTGGTATAGCAGACCTTTGTTACAAAGAAAGGCATGCATTAAGAGGTTCAGATATACTAAATGTACCACTTTTAGTAATATGGCACAACAGCAAAGGAAACCAGTTTTTTTTTTAGCCTGCAGCCTAATGACTGAAACCATATGTGACAGGGCAACATCACAGGCAATGCTGTTACTGCCAGGAAGCGAGACTCAGAGACACAACTTGCAAGTTTAAAGTGCTAGTGCGCACTTTAATAAGGAAATCATAACAAAACAAATAGGCACAATGGCCAAAACAAACAGCTGAAACAAAACCGTAGATACGTATATATTTTAAACACCACGCTGCTTTCATAACAAACACGGCTACATAAACTCCCTACACACCACGATAATTATCTACACACATATTTACACAGCACACATACCTTCACCCTCTAACACCGATATTCATTCTCAACACTAACTCCAAACTAACACCCGTGATCACCCATTTTATACACCTGTGGCTGGAGCCTAATTATTTATTCAATTCATGGCTCCAGCCACATTCCCACAGGTTTTTGCAGGGAGGAATTTAACCCCCTCCCTGCCACCCATGATTTCCCACACCTGTGCACGGGCAGGGCTTTCACCCTGCCACACCATGGTAAGAGGCTTCACCAGTCACACTGTGTTGCACTAGGGCACTTCATGGCATGGTGTCAGTGCCAGCACACAGATGAACAGCTCCTTCTATACCACGACCATGTTATATGATGATTGCACCCCATGGCAATCTGTATCACCTATGGATGGGTGCTGCTAATCTTTTCCATGAGGGACCATGTGATTTTCCCACACACCATCGACCAGCATGGGTCATAAAAGGTGTGTGTGTGACAGTAGGGGCAACGACACACTCCCCGTGCGGGCGTCACATTCTCCCTGGCTCCTCATCTGTACAATAACATTATAAATATAACATTACACATTTGAGTGTGTCTCTTTTTCAACCATCCCCCCCCCCCCATTTTCAATGTACTAGTTCACAGCTTGGTATATTGCAGACAGCAGAGATTACAGATGCACTCCCCTTTGTAAAATCACCTTACTTCAGTCTTCTCAAATGCAGGCCCGTGTGTTGAATGTTAGTTAGTCTGCCTGTCAAATAATGATCTAAGCAGATCCAGCAACAGAGAATCACATCTGAAGCTGAGTTAAGCATTGTCTTTACTTTGATCACCAGTGGTAAAACAGGTGTAATCACTTGAAGAGAACTCATCCTGCCACTAGAGGCTGCTTTCTGAGGATGAAATGCACACCCAAAATAAACTTTTTTATGTACACAACAGATTTAAATGACTTTAAAAAGTATTTTTCAGGACATTCGAACAAAATCCTTTCTTCAGCTGTGAAAGAAAAGTAAACACAGTGCAGTAAACTTAATATTTTTCAAGAATTCTGTGGGTTTCTGTGGGCCATTTTTAGTGTCCGCTATTCCACAAGTAACTGCCCTATTTCCAAGTTGGAAATCAGTAATCACAGCTATCTCGGCATGCAATACACCTTTGAGCACAACACCAGGGCTTGCAAGTTCTCATCTGAAGAACAGACAATAAAGATACATTGAGGGATACCAACACATTCAGTGACTATTCGGTGAGAGTCAGGTCCAGTAAAATGAGATGATCGCCCTCTAAACCCTTTAGCTCACTTCACTACACGCAGCTTAGTTTACTTTCCATACCCCGGCACTCAAAGGCCGAGAGAAGCCGTGAAAAAAAATGGAGGCGGATCTGAGCAATACACAGTCCCTTCACTACAGACATAAACAAACAAGATAGCTGCTTCCACATCCCGCGCTCAAGGAATATCACAGACATTTGCCAAGCTTTTTGAGATGTTATAGTAATAAAATAATGACTTGGATAGCATTATTGAGGAGCTTGGTGATAAAAACGAGTGATCAGGAGATGATTTATCAGTATGCACGACTATAAAGAGGTATGTGAAAAATACAGCGAACAAGGGGTGGGGCGGGGCTGGAGATGCAGTAGCGAGTGTCATGTTGATATGCAGTGCCTTTTAAACCTGTTTTACTGTGAATAAAGTTACTTTTAAACCGTGAGTGTAAAATAAACAGCTTGTGTGAGAATAAATTAGCCCTGACGCACCTGACAGACACTGAATAAATAGACTGCAAAGGGTTAAGTCTACTCTTTCTGCACAACAGGACTGGTTACAAAGACTCCAATCGGCACTAATCTTGGGACTGCCTTTCCAAAGCAACAGTAGGTAGTCCAAGATTAATGCTAAATCGGGTCTGTGAAACCAGCTGATTAAACCTTAAAAAAAAAAAAAGTGTAACAAACACCTCCTCAAAAGACACAAATGGCTTGTCACATGTTCTCTGCTGGCCGTTGTTTTGTATATAGAAAGAAACCAGAAAAGGCACCGCCATTCACGTTTCTGTTTACTACATTTCCAAAAGAGTTCCCCACAATTTTTGTAATACAATGCATTCTAATACAGAGGCAGTACACATTGTTCAATTTGAGGAATTATCAAATTCAATTGAGTGAAGTCGAACCATACACATTTGTATGCAAAAGATGTCTTTCTCTTTATCCGAAACTAGTATTTCATGGAAATAATTTATATTATACAAGATGCAGTCTAAATTTGAATAAGAGTCTAATGCAAAAATAGTGGTTAGACTCCCACTAACATGCTTTACATTAAAGCAATACAATACATGCACAAAAATATTATCTTGATATACATAAAAAAGTAAATAATTTGGTTTTAAATATTATAAAATATGAAAAAAAAAAGATAATTCTTGCCCCAAAAGGGATAGATATGAATCCAAGTTTAAATTGATTGTTTGGGCATGTCACACTTTTTAGAGGCACTGTTTTACATGAACAACAAGTTTCCTAAATCTTCCAGAACTATAAACGTTTGTCATTAGTTTCTTTTAGTATTTCTAAACTGTAAAAGACTCCATAGTGGTACATTTAGAAACACTAAAAGAAACACACATTTTGAGAAAGACTTCCTGTATGTCTTCAAAGTCTGTAATCATACAAAACCTGCTCTCTTCCTGTCTCCTAAACTGTTTTCAAGCCAACCAAACCCAATTCCAACGACACAACGACTTGCCAACTACTTTCAATTACTTTAGAAATAGGTCACTAAACATGAACGAACCTTGGATTAAAGCTGCTGTTGTTGACAGTAAATAAACCCTTAAAATAAAGTGTGACCCTGGGGTAAGCGTTCAAGATAATATTTTGTGTCATGCGCTTGCTATATTAATAGAACGACAACGGCAGACTTCACAGGCCCGGAAGAGCTTCAGCATTACTGCTAATCAGGGTCTGTGAATCAGATGACAGCATCTCCTGCAACGCAAGACAAGGGAGCGCCGCTGGGTGACTCTGCGAGGAGACGGCGGAGACGGCGGGGCCTCCGTGGAACGGCAGGTCCAGTTCAGTTGTTATCCTTCATCCACTGCTCTATCCACTGCAGAATCTGCTCCATGTTCCTCTCCAGGTCCTCAGGGTTGTTGCTAGGCAACTGGTGCACGATCTCCTCTTTGTAAGACTCCATGGCCTCTTCGTAAATGGTCTGGAAAATCTCACACTGGATATTGTCCTGAAGCTTCTTCCCTTTGTAGCCCCTTTAAAAAAAAACAAAAAAACACACATACGTACACACACACACACACACACAGTTATTTAACAGATGATCAGTGTAGTCATATTTTGAATGACGATACCTAAAAAAAAACAAAAAAACCCTACAGGCCTTTTTAATACAAGTCATTAACAAACATCTTGTGTATAGTTTGATGACTGCACCTCAGCATGATAAAAAAAAAGACATCGGTCTAAAAAGGACATCACCAACAAAACTGCAGTTTAGGTTACTGACCAGCAGAGGGCATCAGTTGCTAAAATCAGCTAATGACCAAATTGGGCAGGATTCATTCTGAAAATGTTTTGTAACAGAATATGTACAGCAGGTGCCCAAATGGACAAGTAATTTCTTGAATGGCGTATATTTAACAGAGAGCAACACTTCTACATAGTAATGCGGAGGGTGTGTACACAAACGCTTCAAATCAATATCCCTGGGTTGTGCTCACCTGCTCTCTAGCCTGTTGTAGAGGACTGAGTTTTCAGTGCGGAGCACAAACACGATGTGAAACCAGCGCTCCGGAAAGAAGTCACAGCCGTGGTAATCGACAATCATGCCCCCCTCGCCCATCTTGTCTTCCAGCTCATCAACTACCTGGAAACCAGCACAGTTTCAAATTAGGCAAACATATTCAAACATACAGTAGCATGCATATCTAATACACCGATCTTTTTCATAATAATTCTTCATGCCTTAATGAATGTTAGTCTTTATTCCTACAACACATTCGTCAGTGTATAAAACATATCAAATGTAATAGAAATGTGCTGCACCGAGTGATCATTGAGCTCTCTGCAGAAACCAGGTGCCGGCAGTCATGTGAGGGGCATTGGTGTGGATCGGGCTAATTTACCATTCAGAGTGAAACAAGTGAAGAAACAGCTGCTTGGGTTTGTGTGGATTGCTGTTCTCCACACAGTCTAAAGCCCGCCGCACACAGCCCAACACAAGCCGGCCCGACTCATCTCAACTGGCCGTACAGAGTCTGGATGAATAGCAGTGTGCGTGCTCTTAAAACCAAGATTACGCAGATTTCAGTCGGGATGTCTTCAGATTTGAAGATTGAACATGTTGAATCTTTTTCAGACACAGTTTTGTTCAGATGTGATCAGTCTGTCTGTGTGCGGCAGTTGCCAACCAAGACTGACTGAGACCGATTAGTCATGAGGGTGTCAACCAATGGTGAAGCAGGTTTAAGTGACGTAGCTTGTCATGTAACTTGTCATACAAGATGGTGGAATATTGTCAGCTTTAGTTCCACAGGTAAAAATACATTAGTCTTGAATAGCTCCGAGTGTCCCAAATTCAAAAATACCAGCTATGTGCACATTTGAATAGCTTTTTTAGGCGTTCACTAATCAAAGGTAAATTATCAATTTACCTTTTTATTACTGGTATCAATCTACTGGCAGCCTATATTTTCTTACTGCGCTAAAACAGAAGTAACTGGTGTGTCGATCTCCAGAAGGTAACAAGCACCACACGCGGAGAAAAAACACCAAAGTCAAATAAAATTCAACAGGTTGGATGTTATTTACCACAGGGTAAAGTGTAGTAGACAAACTATATAAAAAGTCAAACACTGTCTGAAACGTTTGCACGGTGTAAATGGTCAATTAATTAATAGGCTAAGCGCTTCTTTTGGTTGCCTCGCGGCGCTGTCTCCATCGTCTAATCAGCATACGATGCCATGCATAATATGAGAGTCGCTATGTTGGGCTAAGTTAATACAAAAATGTGTACAGGGCAGTATTAATTAAATTTGCATACATAGGAATCACCAGTATGTAGTTGTGGTCAGTAATTCAGTCTTAGCAGTGTGCGACACCCAGTCGAGAAAAACTGAACTGTGACATCAAACCAAAACTGAGCACAACTGATTGCAGAATCTGTGCAAACTCACATGAGATGGGCTTAAGAAGATCAGCAGTCATCACAAACCCAAGCAGCTGTTTCTGCACTTGGAATGGTAAATTAGCCCAATCAACACCAATGACCCTCACTTGACTGTCGGCACCTGATTTCTGCAGGCAGCTCAATGTGAATAACTGAATAACTGGCTTGTGCAGCACGAATAGAAAGAGCCTGCCTCATTCTCCAGCTCTCCAAAACATTTACAAACCAGGTCATACAGATGATATGTCACTGCTGAATTATAACATTTCAAGAAATGAAACTCTGAAATGATGTTTTTATAAGATATACTCACCCTATCTTCATCCAATATAGGGCATTGGTACTCTTCATCAAATCCATCATACAACTCACCTAGATAAACATATACACACATAACAATAACAGTTTACATTCAGGGGCACATGTATAACCACATAGACTAGCATTTACTGAGTGAATAAACACAGTTCAGTTTCTGTTTATGAGACCTGAGCAGTTCAAGTAGCAGCAGCAGATTTACTAAAACACAGGCATGTTTAATCATGCTCGTTGAAACAAACCTGCCAATTAAAATCGATAAATTAACAAACAATTTGACAAGAAGTCTTTTATCAATGTAGTTTGTGTTACACTTCCATCAATACTACTGAATATAGACCTGTACTACACTTCATGTGTAAACAAAATACTGTTTAGAATCTCACTGAAGCAATTTATTCCTGTTTATATAAAAAGCTATCAAGCATATTTATTAATTGTTTACAAAAATCACAAAAAGTGTTTTAGAAGACCTTGATTTAAAATATGTAATCTAGTTTTGTAAAATGAAGTGTTTTCTGCTTTATAAAAACAGGAGCACATTACAGACTGGACATGTTTCCAAGGACGAGTGTATTCCCTTTATGGTTGATGAGGCAGAAACCCCATGTGATGGAGATGCGGAGCAGGTGCTGTGTGTGTTTAAAAGAGCTGTGTAATCCATGCCCCACATAGTGTGAATTGATGTGCGTACCAGGTAAAGTTTTTTAAACTATTTTGTTAGCTACAATTACTGTAATTGACCTAAGGAATCAAGCACACCCCCTCGGTCAACTTGAGATGGAAAGACCCTGGAGTAAACATTTTTTAAATCACTTCATGTCTAACTTCAATCATGTCCCTCCCCTTCCCCTTCCAAATAGATTCAGTTATTTCAGCCTGTCCTCATAGACAGTCCTTTCAGCTCTGGGATGAGTCTGGATGCTCTTCAGTCAGACTCTCTCCAGGTTCACAATGTCCCTTTGGTGCTGTGGTGACCAGAGAACTGACCACAGTGCGGTCTCAGCAGTGCATTGTACAACCTCCTTGGATCTGTACTCCACACTTTCGACTACATAACCAAGCATTCTGTTTGCCCCTTGACTCCAGGTTGCTCACAGGCTCCCCAGCTACCTCTGCATAGGTTCTGTTTCATGTTGTTACAGGTTACTCACTTTCCTGTGCCAGGTCCCCCACGTTTATGTATGTCAGTCCCGTTCTCTGTGCCAACTCTTTACCCAGTGTGGTTTTCCCAACACCGGGGGTACCTGGAAACCAGAGAAATGATACAGTCACACGCGTATATTATCACTCCTCTTCGCGTTGCCCTCTGATTAGTTGAAATGTCCTGGCCAGAATATAATGGAAGGGAGTTCATGGGGTCAGGCACCTGACAATATCTCTTTGGTCATCATTACACTGTGGTTAATATCTGGTTTATAAAAGATCAGTTATCCAACTGATTTCCACCCCACTAAGTATCCCTTTAGGAAATAAAAGCAAGTTATTGCAGCACAATATAGCACACAGGACACAGCAATGTATACGTTTTCATCACACATCTCTTTATACAGCAACGTGTTGTCCACTGTAAAAAGGAAATTGAATTATTTTAATGCTTATTTGAAGTCAGACACAACTACGTACTCGGTGCCAGCTTGACAACGGTCTATGTTCTGTGCGCCCAAAGCTGTTAAATTATGTTATAAGGAAACATTAACAGTAAATAATTCTGCACATATTTTGAATTTAGAAAAGTGAATAACTTCAAAATCCATCAAGTCACGTTATATAAATAAATACAAATGAACGCAATCCACACGGCTCCCGCGTTCTCAGTTCGTCACCGAATGCGGAAAGTAAGGTTATTTATTTATTTATTTTTTCTATAGCCGGACATTTATTAATTAGGTACTGTGATTGCATTTACTTTCTGTAGACTAGGTACCTCACTCACCGGTTAAAAGTATATTCGGTCTCTTTAACATCTTCATTGGAGCCACACGTGAACACTAAACTGCAAGCGAGGAGGGACTTTGAGCACTTCGTGTACGTCATACTTAAGTGTTCGCTTCAACGACAAAAAAAGTACTTTGGGTATCTAAGATTTTATTCAAATATCAATCATGCCGATCTTAAGAAACCAAAAATACAATCTAAATATGAATCTTTATATTTATCTGTATAGTTGCACTAGTTTTGTACAGGCAGTGATGTGTGTCCCATGATGACTTCATCACTAGTTGCCCTCGTTTCACAGGGGTCCTCGGCGTTAAAGGGAAAGATCATTTTTATTTTTTAAACTTGGAGGGGTTGTCGTTACAGCTTTTTATAAAAACATAAATAAGACGACTTTTTTTCGAACGTCATTAACAATTTTTGGTTTAAGGAATAACACCCCAAATATGTAGTAAGCTGTCGTGGACTCGACAAGTAAGTAGTAACAATGTAGTTTCCTGTCTGCAGCTTTTTACAACATTAAAACAGTTTGTTTTCACAACACAATTTGCGTATTTAACGGTTGATAAACCCGGTTTAAATGTATATATTTTTTAAAGCTTTATTTTTAAAAAAAAATGAAACCGAAGTATTAAAGCACATACATTTGTACTTCTTAATAACTTGCCGGTAGATGTCACCGGTAACTAAAATAAATAAATAAAATAAAATAAAATAAAACACCTGTACTAAATAGTGTAGGCGTGCATCTTAATATTCTTATGTCTGATATTTGATCAACCGGCTGTCAGAATGTGACATGGAGCTTAGGTGTTTGTTTACGTATCTGTTTCTTGTTTTTCTTCCACAGCACGATGTTCTAAGTAATGTGCAGTTATTTAAGTTGTCTTATCTAGAGTAGTATTCTACAGAAATCATGCTAACGCCGGTAGCGTATATAAATAATGCAGAAACACATTTGCCTTACTATCTCAATACTGTCTTTGCTTGTGAGATTCTAATGCATACTGTATGTACATACAGATTTTAAAGTAGTCTCTCTTATTTTATATATAGCTAAGTATATATATTTTTATAAACGGTTACATTTGCCATTTCTGTTTCCCTCGCATCACGGTGGTGCAGATTGTACGGGTGCATTTGTTTAGCAATGTATTTAATATATAACTTACTCTTTGTCTTTGTAATGATCAGATTTGCAAATGGATCTCAACAACAGTTTTTATTGAGCGATGTCAAGGTCAGTGCACCACTATGTGCATAGACAAGAGGAATATGAACAACGCAGTCGAGGGACAGATGTGCATGCTGTAAACTGAAATATCAGACTGTGACATTGTTCAGAGGTTGTCTATGTTTTCAATTCTCTTTCTCTGTCTTTTTCACAGTAATACTTCAGCTTGTTTTTGGTTTGCTGAAGAACGTGTATTGCGGATGGGAATCAACAAAGCTGATAATGTCCAAAAGTTCTCTCAGCAGAAAGGTAGCTTCTGGTAAGGTGAGTTTTCCTTTGCTGAATTAAAATTATGCAAGGTGATATTGGCAATAAAAATATAGGCAAGAAAATTGGCAAAGGTTAATGAGTTGCATTGACAGTGAAATCACAGGGAATTGTTGTAAAAAAAAAAAAGTGTTTCATAGTCACATGGCGCATATATATGGGCAGCAGTGTGGAGTAGTGGTTAGGCCTCTGGACTCTTGACCGGAGGGTTGTGGGTTCAATCCCAGGTGGGAGACACTGCTGCTGTACCCTTGAGCAAGGTACTTTACCTAGATTGCTCCAGTAAAAACCTAACTGTATAAATGGGTAATTGTATGTAAAAATAATATGATATCTTGTAACAATTGTAAGTCGCCCTGGATAAGGACGTCTGCTAAGAAATAAATAATAATAATAATAATAATAAAAGAGAGGAAAAAAGTTAATCGCCAGCATGCATGACAGTAGTTAATTACTAGGGATACTGTAGTTCTGTGTCTCTGCATGTGGTCTGTTAAATTATTATAAATTTAAGGTTTACTATTTGTTTTCATCTTATGGTTTCACTTATGTTTAAACAGTACAGAAGTTTGTTTTCAAAATAAGTAATCTAATTTACATAATTTTACAAAGCATCAGTAGATAAGTGTGCAGTAGCACTACTCCTAAAGCTAATTGATACAAATCTGTATTTACTTTAGTTAACAAACTGGGTACAGCCATCATTTGATGACTTATTTGGAGGTGCCAGCTTGAAATCACTCACTTCAAAAAAGAGGACTAACTCTGGAGAACCAAAGGGAAATGATCGGACTTCCGCTTTAGACGCCAGCAGCAAACTTCAGGCAACGAAGCGGACAAAAGCACCATTCTGTGAGCAGCCAGGTCACTTTACCAAGGAATACCTCGACCTAGATCAAGATGTGCCCTGGGTGGATAAATACAAGCCGGAGTCACAGGTACACATCACCATACATCTCAAATCCATTCTAATCTCTTGTATACTGACCATTGCAGTAGGGAAGCATAGCTTTTTACTAGGATACAGAAGGAAACGTAGATTTGCCTGCATTTGATTGAAACAGCGGCAGATCTAAATGCTTAAATATTTAAAACAGCCTTTTGTCTACCAAGGTTATGAAAATCAAATATCTAACGGTGCATGAGAGCCTTTCATCTGTTAAATATTGTATTAGCATTTCGGTCTGAAAAAAAGTGAAATACCAGGAAGGGTTCTATTTTAATGGTATTTAGATTCACTGCTGTTTAGATCAATTGAATACACCCCTCAGCTGGAAATCACTACAATCAATTTAAGACTGAAAGAGGTAACCTAATCTGAGTAGCTGTAACATTGAAGAATGAAAAAATTCCGGGAGAGAAATAAGATCCCAAATTCTATAGAAATTGTATTTATTGCTGGTGTGCCTGATTTAAGCTAACTGTAAAAGCTGGAATGGTTCAAACTGCTATGCCAGGGGTGGCCAATCCTGGCCCTGGAGAGCCACAATCCTGCAGGTTTTCTGAGTCTCTTTAAATCATCAATGGCCAAAGACCAGGAAACATGTTAGTGTTGATCAATTAAGAAAATAATTGGTCCGTTGAAGTAATTGAGAACCCGGGTGGAACTAAAACCAGAAGGCCCTGCGGCTCTCCGGGACCAGGATTGGTCACCCCTGTGCTATGCTGGGGTGGTCTTCTTTGTATTCCTCTATCCCTGGAGCTGCAGGACTGATATGTTTTCTTGAATCACCTGAATCTTTTGATCTGTAAAATGTTTAAAAATGAAATATGGAAATTCTACACTGAACACTTGAAAAATAGTTTTAAGCTGAATGTAACATACTTTTTACAGTATGGATGTACAAATGCTACACACGTTATTTTTTTTTCTACCTCTGGCTTATTGTTTTCTTAATTATTGTCTTTTTAATATTTTACAGGCCGAGCTGGCAGTACACAAAAAGAAGATTGAAGAAGTAGAAAACTGGTTGTCAATGGAAGTTCACCAAAGACAACCTAAAAAGGTATGTTATACTGTTGAAACCTGTGTTCATGTGGTTCCAAATGCCATACAAAAAGGCAATAGACTGTGGCTGATAGTGGCATAATAATTTCTCGGAAAAAGGAAACAATATTGGTATACAGTTAGTATTGTCCAGGGCTTGCAAAAATGGATAACAGCCGAGGCCTAAAAAACGTACCTGTAGTTAGCATAACAATATCACTATTTGTTTTTAATTTCTTGTTGACTGGCAGGTGTTAGGGGTTCCAGTGCAGCACGTGTGTGGTACGAATATCTGACAAACAGGACATTAACAGGTGCAGGAAGCTGAGTGATTATCCTCAATCTTAACCTGTAGCAGGATGAATGAGCCACCATCCTTGCTTGTGTGATAAAAAGTTGTTATAATATGCTGATCCACACAGTAATTGCTACAAAAAAGCAATATTGCCTGTAACTCCCCTGATCCTGTTTTTGTAAAGGGTGGCTCAATACTGTTGATGACCGGACCTTCTGGTTGTGGAAAGACCGCCACAATCCAGGTGTTAACAAAAGAGCTGGGTGTTCAGATTCAGGAGTGGTCAAACCCGGTTTCACTGTCCGAATTCAAGAAGGATGATTATAAAAACGTCTTTGACCCTGGTAAGTGGTACAAACCTGATAAAAACCATTCCTGCATGCATACACGCCTACGTTTTCCCATCTATGTCTAGTTTCTGCTTTATCCATCTTGTTTTTCTTTGTGTCAAAAGAGTCACGTTTCAGGGGCTTCACTAGTGAATCACAGTCTGCAGTTTTTCAAGAGTTTCTATTACGAGCAAACAAGTATAACAAACTGCAGATGTCTGGGGAGGCCAAGGACAACAACAAGAAAGTAATCCTCATTGAAGTAAGTTAAGACCAATGCATATTGTGTGTAGTCTTGCTGCTGTTTTTTATTTTTATATATAATTTAAAATCCCCTACTATCTGTTAATAAATGTATAGGGCTAAGTAGCTTTAAATGTCATTTCACTATTTCCTTCCCTTTTTTAAATATTTACAGTCAAAAGGACTGTTTTTTTTTCAGTTCTGTTGCTCCAGTAACAAATTGCAATGATCTTTTCAGACATCCCCCCATTAAAAATGTAATCACATACATGGCCTATTTTAATTAAAATGTTAAACTCTGCAATTCAAAATAAATATATTTATTTATTTGTCCGTTGTATTACAGGAAGTCCCCAATCAGTTTTATAGACAGCCAGCCTCCTTGCATGATATCCTAAGGTAAGTTGCTTTTACTGGTGTGCAGAAACATTAGCATGCTATTCAGGATGTATTGTCAGTAACTTGTACTTTTTAGGGAGTGTTCTCATTTGTAAATGATCGTATGGTTTTCATAGCAGTCAGGGTTGTTATCTGAAGCTCTTCCTTCTAGCGGGAGCACACATTCTCAATTTTATTGATACCATTTTGTGGTGTAAATATTTTCATGCTCCTTTGGTTACCGCTGCTGCTTGTTGCTCTTAATTCTCGTCTCTTGATTCAGTCATTTATTTTGGTTGCTTTTTAACAGAATTGCCATCAGAAATGTAAATGATTGCAGCGATGTTAACAGAGAGACCTTGTTTGTGTTGGTTATTAGGAGATTCATTCGGACTGGTAGATGTCCACTGATCTTCATCATCTCCGACAGTCTCAGTGGAGACAGCAACCAGTGGTTACTATTTCCAAAGGACATACAGGAGGAGCTGAATGTTAGTAATATAAGGTAAGGGCAGTGTACATTGTGCACATAAATACACAAGCATTCTGTGCTGTAATGATTCTTTTTTATTTCACTTTGTCAGTTAATGGTGTGTGTTGTTTCTTTTTATTCCTTTTCAGTTTTAACCCTGTGGCTCCTACCAGTATGATGAAGGTATTGAGTCGAATCGCAGCTCAGGAGACAAGCAGGGTAAGTGCATGAGATTCTGGTGAGTTGGGTATGCGTCTGCGTATGCATGTATGTTTGTATTAATATGGTAATTGGCTCTTATTCTCTGTAATAATTATTCCATTTTGATATATGTGTGTTTTTATTCAAATTGATATGCAACACATAGTACAACTAAAAGTGTGGTAAACAGTAATTCAGCATTCATGAAATTATATTCTACCACGACATATCAGATTACTGTTATAACATTATGAGATAATTAAGATTAAATAACAGTATATCGGTATACCAAAAAGAAAACAGACCATCACTCAGTGTAAGGTTTGTGTCCTTTTTACCAACAAATAATATTAATCCTAGTAATTGTAGGACTGATCTATAAAAATCTGCGACAACTTATTCGTTTTTACAAAGCAGGGGTTTTACAAACTAGTAATTGTAACAATGTGTTTTTAAACACATATACACTTTACACAAAGTAAATGTTATATAGAAAATGAAGCTTATTGCAACATAAGCATATGCGTGTATGCATGTGTAGGGAATAAATAGATAAGCACAGATATGACTTCATTTCATTATGTGAGCTTTTAGGACATTTTTTCTCAAAAATAACAATCTGCTAATGGCTTACTACATATGTTTTGACATTTTTGCATTGTTTGGCTTATTAAGATCAATTATATGTTAAATAGTACCTCATTATTAACTTCTAATTTTGATTTCAGAGTGGAGGAAAGGTATCTGTTCCTGACAAAGATTCTCTGGATCGGCTGTGTTCTGGGAGCTCTGGGGACATCAGAAGTGCAATAAACAGCCTGCAGTTTTCTTCTTTAAAAGGTAGTCACTTGGGTTTGTGATGGGCTGCAGGTGCTGCTGTATCACTTGGGTTTGTGATGGGCTGCAGGTGCTGCTGTATCACTTGGGTTTGTGATGGGCTGCAGGTGCTGCTGTATCACTTGGGTTTGTGATGGGCTGCAAGTGCTGCTGTATCACTTGGGTTTGTGATGGGCTGCATGTGCTGCTGTATCACTTGGGTTTGTGATGGGCTGCAAGTGCTGCTGTATCACTTGGGTTTGTGATGGGCTGCATGTGCTGCAGTATCCCTTGGGTTTGTGATGGGCTGCATGTGCTGCTGTATCACTTGGGTTTGTGATGGGCTGCATGTGCTGCTGTATCACTTGGGTTTGTGATGGGCTGCTGTATCACTTGGGTTTGTGATGGGCTGCAGATGCTGCTGCATCACTTGGGTTTGTGATGGGCTGCAGATGCTGCTGCATCACTTGGGTTTGTTGTGATGGGCTGCAGATGCTGCTGCATCACTTGTTTAACGTTGAAATATCTACTCTCGCCTGTGGCCCAGTCTTTTAATAAAACATACCCAGTGCAGTACAGGGTTGGAGATTAAGACTCCTATTGCATAGCAGTTTCACCCATTCCAGGTTCTAATATGTGCTTGATTAGCCTCAGTGTATAGGTAACATGCTCAGGTGTGTCTTATTAAACTCATAGTAAAAATAGGAATGGATCAAACTGTAGTGCAATGGGGTTTTTATGTCCAGCCCTTCAGTGTATAGAAAACTTGTTTGCATCTCACAAATGTGTGTGTGTGTATATATAGTGTTTTTTTTGTATGTTCCTTTCATTGTAATGAAACTACTAATAATTCTACTCTGTACATAGATTATGCTTTGGAAAACAGTTTATTGAGCAGCAAGAAAGGAAAGGCCTCATCTAAAGCATGTAAAACATCTACCCGAGGGAGGAATAAAGACAAGTCGTCAAAGACCTCTGAGAGACAAGAGGGGCTGCAAGCCATCGGTGGAAAGGATGTCTCCCTCTTCCTGTTCCGAGCTTTGGGAAAAATATTGCACTTCAAACGTAAGTAAACCTGTCTGTTTCAAATCTTAAATAAGATGTGTTGTTTGCTATTGATCTGGATATCCAAGCTGAGCAGTTTACTACAGAAGCACATGACATATTAATTGTTAAGTAATAATTTACACCAGCAGCTTAAATATGTACTGTGTACTGAACCAGAACATACAACAAAGATTACAGCAACAGAACTCACGTTTACATGTACTGTGTACTGAACCAGAACATACAACAAAGATTACAGCAACAGAACTCACGTTTACATGTACTGTGTACTGTACCAAAACATACAACAGATTACAGCAACAGAACTCCCGTTTACATGTACTGTGTACTGTACCAAAACATACAACAAAGATTACAGCAACAGAACTCCCGTTTACATGTACTGTGTACTGTACCAAAACATACAACAAAGATTACAGCAACAGAACTCCCGTTTACATGTACTGTGTACTGTACCAAAACATACAACAAAGATTACAGCAACAGAACTCCCGTTTACATGTACTGTGTACTGTACCAAAACATACAACAAAGATTACAGCAACAGAACTCCCGTTTACATGTACTGTGTACTGTACCAAAACATACAACAAAGATTACAGCAACAGAACTCATGTTTACATGTACTGTGTACTGAACCAGAACATACAACAAAGATTACAGCAACAGAACTCCCGTTTACATGTACTGTGTACTGTACCAGAACATACAACAAAGATTACAGCAACAGAACTCATGTTTACATGTACTGTGTACTGTACCAGAACATACAACAAAGATTACAGCAACAGAACTCCCGTTTACATGTACTGTGTACTGAACCAGAACATACAACAAAGATTACAGCAACAGAACTCCCGTTTACATGTACTGTGTACTGTACCAGAACATACAACAAAGATTACAGCAACAGAACTCATGTTTACATGTACTGTGTACTGTACCAAAACATACAACAAAGATTACAGCAACAGAACTCCCGTTTACATGTACTGTGTACTGTACCAAAACATACAACAAAGATTACAGCAACAGAACTCCTGTTTACATGTACTGTGTACTGAACCAGAACATACAACAAAGATTACAGCAACAGAACTCACGTTTACATGTACTGTGTACTGTACCAAAACATACAACAGATTACAGCAACAGAACTCCCGTTTACATGTACTGTGTACTGTACCAAAACATACAACAGATTACAGCAACAGAACTCCCGTTTACATGTACTGTGTACTGTACCAAAACATACAACAAAGATTACAGCAACAGAACTCCCGTTTACATGTACTGTGTACTGTACCAAAACATACAACAAAGATTACAGCAACAGAACTCATGTTTACATGTACTGTGTACTGAACCAGAACATACAACAAAGATTACAGCAACAGAACTCACGTTTACATGTACTGTGTACTGTACCAAAACATACAACAGATTACAGCAACAGAACTCCCGTTTACATGTACTGTGTACTGTACCAAAACATACAACAAAGATTACAGCAACAGAACTCCCGTTTACATGTACTGTGTACTGTACCAAAACATACAACAAAGATTACAGCAACAGAACTCCCGTTTACATGTACTGTGTACTGTACCAAAACATACAACAAAGATTACAGCAACAGAACTCCCGTTTACATGTACTGTGTACTGTACCAAAACATACAACAAAGATTACAGCAACAGAACTCCCGTTTACATGTACTGTGTACTGTACCAAAACATACAACAAAGATTACAGCAACAGAACTCATGTTTACATGTACTGTGTACTGAACCAGAACATACAACAAAGATTACAGCAACAGAACTCCCGTTTACATGTACTGTGTACTGTACCAGAACATACAACAAAGATTACAGCAACAGAACTCATGTTTACATGTACTGTGTACTGTACCAGAACATACAACAAAGATTACAGCAACAGAACTCCCGTTTACATGTACTGTGTACTGAACCAGAACATACAACAAAGATTACAGCAACAGAACTCCCGTTTACATGTACTGTGTACTGTACCAGAACATACAACAAAGATTACAGCAACAGAACTCATGTTTACATGTACTGTGTACTGTACCAAAACATACAACAAAGATTACAGCAACAGAACTCCCGTTTACATGTACTGTGTACTGTACCAAAACATACAACAAAGATTACAGCAACAGAACTCCTGTTTACATGTACTGTGTACTGAACCAGAACATACAACAAAGATTACAGCAACAGAACTCACGTTTACATGTACTGTGTACTGTACCAAAACATACAACAGATTACAGCAACAGAACTCCCGTTTACATGTACTGTGTACTGTACCAAAACATACAACAGATTACAGCAACAGAACTCCCGTTTACATGTACTGTGTACTGTACCAAAACATACAACAAAGATTACAGCAACAGAACTCCCGTTTACATGTACTGTGTACTGTACCAAAACATACAACAAAGATTACAGCAACAGAACTCATGTTTACATGTACTGTGTACTGAACCAGAACATACAACAAAGATTACAGCAACAGAACTCCCGTTTACATGTACTGTGTACTGTACCAGAACATACAACAAAGATTACAGCAACAGAACTCATGTTTACATGTACTGTGTACTGTACCAGAACATACAACAAAGATTACAGCAACAGAACTCCCGTTTACATGTACTGTGTACTGAACCAGAACATACAACAAAGATTACAGCAACAGAACTCATGTTTACATGTACTGTGTACTGTACCAGAACATACAACAAAGATTACAGCAACAGAACTCATGTTTACATGTACTGTGTACTGTACCAAAACATACAACAAAGATTACAGCAACAGAACTCCCGTTTACATGTACTGTGTACTGTACCAAAACATACAACAAAGATTACAGCAACAGAACTCCTGTTTACATGTACTGTGTACTGAACCAGAACATACAACAAAGATTACAGCAACAGAACTCACGTTTACATGTACTGTGTACTGTACCAAAACATACAACAGATTACAGCAACAGAACTCCCGTTTACATGTACTGTGTACTGTACCAAAACATACAACAGATTACAGCAACAGAACTCCCGTTTACATGTACTGTGTACTGTACCAAAACATACAACAAAGATTACAGCAACAGAACTCCCGTTTACATGTACTGTGTACTGTACCAAAACATACAACAAAGATTACAGCAACAGAACTCCCGTTTACATGTACTGTGTACTGTACCAAAACATACAACAAAGATTACAGCAACAGAACTCCCGTTTACATGTACTGTGTACTGAACCAGAACATACAACAAAGATTACAGCAACAGAACTCATGTTTACATGTACTGTGTACTGTACCAGAACATACAACAAAGATTACAGCAACAGAACTCATGTTTACATGTACTGTGTACTGCACCAGAACATACAACAAAGATTACAGCAACAGAACTCATGTTTACATGTACTGTGTACTGCACCAGAACATACAACAAAGATTACAGCAACAGAACTCATGTTTACATGTACTGTGTACTGCACCAAAACATACAACAAAGATTACAGCAACAGAACTCATGTTTACATGTACTGTGTACTGAACCAAAACATACAACAAAGATTACAGCAACAGAACTCCCGTTTACATGTACTGTGTACTGCACCAAAACATACAACAAAGATTACAGCAACAGAACTCATGTTTACATGTACTGTGTACTGAACCAAAACATACAACAAAGATTACAGCAACAGAACTCACGTTTACATGTACTGTGTACTGCACCAAAACATACAACAAAGATTACAGCAACAGAACTCACGTTTACATGTACTGTGTACTGAACCAGAACATACAACAAAGATTACAGCAACAGAACTCCCGTTTACATGTTAATGCTTTGCAAACCATTGTCAATCACCAGGTAGATTGAAAGCAATACATAATCATTGGCAGTAAATAATCATTGCTGTCGGAAGATGGCAAAAAAAACCTATTATAAAAAATCATTAGTGTTATGAAAACTACTAGATAACAAAAACTATAATGGCTTTCTATGAATATTTAACTCTAACACTGCATAAATAGCCAAACCCAACAGTTATCTGTATCAGTTACTGTTTGTTTGTTTATTGTATTTATTTATCAGGGACACATACAATTATAACATAAATGTCTCTTACATGACACAGGATGCATTTCAATTTAGCAAGTAGGCTCATTTCCATTGACAGTACCGGGCAGACATTGATGACAACTGTAATAAATCTCCATATTACTTCTACTCTAAACTATAGCAATAACCTCCTATTGAATATCTGATTAAAAATGCATACAACATTAAAGTCATAAATGAATAACAATCATCAGCTTACATAATCAAGTTACAGTACAATTTATATAATATAAATATCCAATATACACAATACAAATACATCCTGAATAAATGAATGATTGCATAATTGATAATGTTTCAACCAAGCCTTATTGCAAAATATTTTCAAATCCCTTAAGACTTTAGTTTCTGAAGGAAGTGAGTTCCTAGTGGTTGGTAGTACTTTTTAAAAGCTGTTATTATTATTATTATTATTATTATTATTATTATTATTATTATTATTATTATTATTATTATTATTATTATTATTATTATTATTTATTAGCAGACGCCCTTATCCAGAGTGACTCACAATTGTTACAAGATATCACATTATTTTTTACATACAATTCCCCATTTTTACAGTTGGGTTTTTACTGGAGCAATCTAGGTAAAGTACCTTGCTCAAGGGTTCAGCAGCAGTGTCCCCCACCTGGGATTGAACATACGACCCTCCAGTCAAGAGTCCAGAGCCCTAACCACTACTCCACACTGCTGTCCTAATCATGGGGCTAGTTTCTGTTTAAACTTGCTAAATATCTTCATAAGTGGATTCTTACAATGTCTTTTAGCCTGCGTATTTTTGTAGAGTACATTGAACCAGCTGATTTGACATTCCTAACCTGCGTGTACATGGTGAACCAATGATTTCTACGTGTTTGCATGTATGTAATGACACACGTGTTTGCATGTATGTAATGACACAACAGGGGAGCCCCGCATCGAGCCTGAGCTTCCTCACCTACCAGACCGGCTGTCGGAGCATGAGAGAGACCCACTGCTGGTGGACCCAGAGGTGGGTTGTTCCGCTGTTTAGATCTATAAAAACAACCTTCAGTAGATTATTGCCCACACAGCTCTTTAAGCTTATAAAACTGAACAGTCAGTGTTTAAACAGTTAGATTACCAAACATAGATTCTGGGTCAATTTTCCACTGCAGGCAAATTGCCAATGTAATGCATTTACTATGGAGGGGTGAATCTTCCTGCAATATAGGCCGTTAACTTGAAACATGATTGCCGCATATGCTTCACTTCAACAGTAAGGAAATTCAATTACAAATAATGTCCAGATGGAAACAATCAAACCACACCATCAAACCCAGACACATTTTACAATAATTCAGTTAGACCTGATTTAAATCTGAATGCGAATGCGCATGCGCTGTGTTACAAGACACAAAGACAGAGAATGTACCATTTAAAGTGCCTGTTCCTCTGTGTAGATGGTTACGGAGAAATGCCACATGTCAGGAGAGCTCTTCAACATGTACCTGCACCAGAACTACCTTGAATTCTTCACTAGCATTGAGGATGTGGTGCGAGCCAGTGAATACCTGTCCGACGCTGACTTCCTCACCACAGAGTGGAGTGTAAGGAGCTGCTCCTCTTGCTGTACCATATTACTGATTGAGAGACATGACGTTTTTTCAATTATGTCAAATTAGTATTGGGACTAAATATTAGAATATTCATACAACACTGCTTGAAATGTGTTTGGTTGCAAAAATGAGAAGTACTTTTTGTTTTTCAGATAATTCAAAATTATGTTTACAATTTTAAATAGTGCTATTTGAATGTTTACATTTTTAGTTTTATCAGATGTTTAGGCAGGGATACTAAACAGGGAATTGCCAGAGACAAGAGACCCAACCGCAGTGGCCTTGTGTGCTCAGTCTGTAGTTTTTATAGTGGAGGCAATTTTTGCAATTATGCATTATGTAGGATGGGCTAAATTCTCAAAGCTGTTTTCTTTTCAAATCTTCAACATTCTGAAAGAAAAAAAAATAGCAATTGCTTTTCTAAAAAGAAACTGCTTGCAGGCTGACTTACATTTATAAAAAATGTATTTCTGGTTTGATATTTTTATCGAGAGTGTTCTTCATTTCTAAAATGTGGTTTGGCTGGAGTCTTGGGATAAAGAGCTTTTAGAATCTAGCCCATGTGTTAGATGAATGTCAATGAATGATAGCTCCAGGTTGTCATTGGTGTCAGGCTTGTAAACAAAAGGATTACCTGAGTAACTGCCAAAATGAACAGAGGCTTGTGTTCTGTCCCATTGCTGGCTGCACCTGTTCTGTGCCTGGGAAGGGCTCCGCTAATCCAAGTGCATTGTTTCTATTCCAGTCTCGATCTGCACTCCGAGAGTACAGTGCCTCCGTCGCAGCTAGAGGGATGATCCATTCCAACAAAGCCAGAGCCTTTGCCAGCAGCCAGACAGGAGTGGGATTTAAGCCTTTGCACAAACCACAATGGCTTCTTATAAACAAAAAGGTGCAAACGCTGTTCACATGTGTAGTTAATGGAAAGGAACTGCCAGTCTCGTCTGCTTTATGTGAAAACATTGGTTTTTAATACTGCTGTACTGTATTACAGGTACAGTGCAGTTATACTTTTTTTATATTTATCCTTTTTAATGTCATTTGATAGTTCAACATGATCACTACAAGAATACACTGGCTGTATGTATTTCAAAGCACAGCTAATGTTTATTTTGTACTTTCTTAACTACACGTGCCCCTCTAAATGGATTGAGATGCAGTGGCTTCCTGAGCTGTAGGTAAAACTAAAGGCTTCGACCAGCAGAACTGGAATGTATGAATTCTCATTAATAACCTTTTCATATATTGTATTAATCTTCTTCTGTTACAGTACCGGGAAAACTGCCTTGTAGCAAAGTCTCTATTTGTCAGTTTCTGTATGCCTCCGGCATGCCTTCAGACTCAGCTCTTGCCCTATCTTGCTCTACTGACAAATCCAATGAGGAATCAAGGTATGTAGAATGTACTTCAGTGCTGATCAATTTTAATTTGGCAGAGAACAATATAATTCAAATGTCTTTCACAATGGTTGCTTTCTGTATTTGTTTGTCCATCTGTTATTAAAAAAACACTTTTACATAGTGCTGTGAAAATTATATTTAAAAAGGAGATCTAGCAGACAGAGCATTCTTCTAGACAAATATGCAACAACACCGATTTGTACAGTTTCCCTGTAACATAATCCAGAATAGTTTAAAGTTCAAACTTCTAAGATATTCATTTTGAGAATTTGCTATTAAAAACATGCTTCTTTTTTTATTATTTTTTTTTAAATCAGCTCAAATTGCATTTATCCAGGATGTTGGCAGGCTTCCTCTGAAGAAATATCCTAGAAGGTATGTCCAGCTTTCGGAGTTATAAAACTACAGCAGTAAAAATGAAGTTTGGTTCCAAAGCTAACATGCAGGACAACAAATGGTATAAGACTGTATTCTCATCCTGTGATTGGCAGGGATGGAAATAAGACTCCTATTGCATAGCAGTTTCACCCATTCCAGGTTTTAACACCAGCTTGATTAGCCAATGTGTATAGGTAACAAGCTCAGGTGTGTCTTATTAAGCTCAAGTAAAACCAGGAATTGATTAAACTGCTATGCAATGGGAGTCTTATTTCCAGTTCTGAATTGGGGGAACCAGTTCTCAAGAAATGTGGTCTCCTTTCATTGTCAGAGACTGACTGTAATCAAGAATTCAGGATGTCTCATAAGTCAGGCATCAAAGGTAATATCATACATTATCTAAATTTAGTATGCTTTCTGTGAAATCTGCGTCACACATCAAAATGCTCTGAGTTTGTTCCACTATGCTTAAAGGCATTACATACAGAGAGAGAGACAGCCAGTATTAACAATAATGCCTTGGGGTGCCTGATTTTTGGGACACCCTGTAAATTGATATTAAAGAACACACTCCTTTTCCAGGTTGAAGCTTGAAGCTCTGACAGATAAGGATCCAGTAGTAGACCTGGACAGTGATGAAGATGACCCTGCTGCTTCCGCCTATGCAAACCCTAAAGGAGAGCTGTCCCAAGCTCCTGGCCTCGAAGGCCTCCAGTCAGACGGTGGCTCCCTTCCTTCCAGTCAGACTGCTGGAGGGGACCTTCCTGGGAGCCAGCCGCAACCCACTGCAGCACAAGCCATCATGAAGGAAGAGGAGCTTGTGATTGAGGATTGCGACAGTGACTGAAGAAACCCAGTGTGGCCCGCAGCTGAAACTGCTTTGCTTCGGAATTAGGGACACGTTTTATCTTCCTGTTTATGAACCTGCTGCTCTTTATTCCTGTATTGTTGTGCGGATGATGGATTTGTATGACTACTATGGTAGCAAAAGAGCAGATAACTACAGAACCTGTGAAACCTTTAAGTTAAACTAAAGGTGGGTTATTCACAGCCAGAGATGTGCAGATGTGTTTTCTACAGCTCATCTTCTCCAAAGCTGTTGTGTAAATCTCACCAATTGTGTTTGTTTGTTTGTTTTTTTATTTATATTTCTGTTGTTTCTTTTTGTGTCTCTGGAGCACTTGTTTCTGCATTTTTTATTTCTGTGTATTGTGTGTATGTACCCAGGAAGAAAAATGTACATTTGGACAAAGATACATTGTAAATTCTACATGGCATGTTAGCAAAAACAAACCTGAAGTGTTGGACAGCGTTCTAGTGAGTATTCATTAGTTACAATTATTTAGTCCTCTGCAATTGCAAAACAAATACATAATTGATTAAAAAACAAAAAAAGATCACATTGCTAAAACCCATGCTTTTATGAATAGATCCCTGAGTATACAATTTACTTATTTAAAAAAGACTAGTTGCTAGTTTATGTATCATAAGTTGATTTAAAAGAAAACAGAATTTGTTAAAGCTACACTGTAAAACCACAGTCTAATTATAAATGGAGTTGCTGTTTGACCAAAGTCAGCGAAGTGAATTGGTGTTATAATTGAAAGTCCAAATAAAATGGATGAAATCAGCGAATGTCTGTGCAGTGTTTGTAATTATTCCATGGAATGAGGATTGCTGAATCATCAAACGGATGAAATCAGCGAATGTCTGTGCAGTGTTTGTAATTATTCCATGGAATGAGGATTGCTGAATCATCAAACGGATGAAATCAGCGAATGTCTGTGCAGTGTTGTAATTATTCCATGGAATGAGGATTGCAGAATCATCAAACGGATGAAATCAGCGGATGTCTGTGCAGTGTTTGTAATTATTCCATGGAATGAGGATTGCTGAATCATCAAACGGATGAAATCAGCGAATGTCTGTGCAGTGTTGTAATTATTCCATGGAATGAGGATTGCTGAATCATCAAACGGATGAAATCAGCGAATGTCTGTGCAGTGTTGTAATTATTCCATGGAATGAGGATTGCTGAATCATCAAACGGATGAAATCAGCGAATGTCTGTGCAGTGTTGTAATTATTCCATGGAATGAGGATTGCTGAATCATCAAACGGATGAAATCAGCGAATGTCTGTGCAGTGTTGTAATTATTCCATGGAATGAGGATTGCTGAATCATCAAACGGATGAAATCAGCGAATGTCTGTGCAGTGTTGTAATTATTCCATGGAATGAGGATTGCTGAATCATCAAACGGATGAAATCAGCGAATGTCTGTGCAGTGTTGTAATTATTCCATGGAATGAGGATTGCTGAATCATCAAACGGATGAAATCAGCGAATGTCTGTGCAGTGTTGTAATTATTCCATGGAATGAGGATTGCAGAATCATCAAACGGATGAAATCAGCGAATGTCTGTGCAGTGTTTGTAATTATTCCATGGAATGAGGATTGCAGAATCATCAAGGGGCATGTAGTTTAACAGCAATCCTCATGTAGACGTCTGTTTATATAACAGGTGCAGTGCATGGAAAACAAAATGCTTAAACCTGGATAAACCGCTCATTTCTTGGAATTATTTCAAGCTCTACATTTGCTTAGCAACACTGCATACTTTAGCGTGGTAGGATTCATCACCCAGTCATTCTGTCGTTGGATTTGAATAAATGTAAGGTCGATTCCAAAATGAGACCAACAAATAAATAGATATTCACTCTTTAGCGTTCAATACTAAAAAGTGATTAAACTTTGCAGGAATGATCTTAATGCTTGGGGATGCTAGTTCTTTAAAGAAAACCAACCTCTTGTATTTTTGTTATTGTTATTTGCGAGTGAGACTGACATTCCTGTACAAATTAATTGTGTTTTACAACTTTATTTAATTGAACATCTTCCATTTAGCACTGGTTTGTTAATGAGAGGGATTCCAGTGTTGTGTTGCAGATTGATTGATCGATTCAATGTTGCAGTGCCATATCTCCAAATTGGGACGGATAACAGATACCATCAGCGTGGCCCCATATTTTGAATGACGACCCTAAAAAGGGTATGAAGAACATAAGGAAGTTTACAAACGAGAGGAGGCCATTCGGCCCATCTTGCTCGTTTGGTTGTTAGTAGCTTATTGATCCCAGAGTCTCATCAAGCAGCTTCTTGAAGGATCCCAGGGTGTTAGCTTCAACAACATTACTGGGGTTGGTTCCAGACTCCTACAATTCTCTGTGTAAAACAGTGCCTCCTATTTTCTGTTCTGAATGCCCCTTTATCTAATCTCCATTTGTGACCCCTGGTTTCCTTTTTCAGGTCGACATTGCCAATAGTTTTTAGAATTTTGAATGTTTGAATCAGATCACCACGTAGTCTTCTTTGTTCAAGACTGAATAGATTCAATTCTTCTAGCCTGTCTGCATATGACATGCCTTTTAAACCAGGAATAATTCTGGTCGCTCTTCATTGCACTCTTTCTAGAGCAGCAATATCCTTTTTGCAGCGAGGTGATCAGAACTGAACACAATATTCTACATGAGGTCTTACTAATGCATTGTAAAGTTTTAACATTACTTCCCTTGATTTAAACACTTTTCACTATATATCCGAACATTTTATTGGCCTTTTTTACAGCTTCCCCACATAAACTTCTTGATCTTTTTCATAGATTCCTTCTTCAATTTCAGTATTTCACATATGGTATTTATAATGGACATTTTTATTGCCTGTGTACAGTACCATACATTTTTCTATATTAAATGTGCCCAGTTCTGAATGCTGTCTAGATTGTTTTGAATGATCTTTGCTGCTGCAACGGTGTTTGCCATTCCTATTTTTGTGTCGTCTGCAAATTTAACAAGTTTGCTTACTATACCAGAATCTAAGTCACTAATGTAGATTAGGAAGAGCAGGACCTAATACTATGGTACTTCAGTGTAACGTATAAAAGTGCTAAAAAGAGAACTTGCAAGAACTGTAATTTTTTTCTCAACATTAATTTAAAAGGTTCAAGTTTTTAAAACTTATTAAACATACAAACTAACATTTGAACTACACTAAAATTCCCTTTTTAGTGACCGAGCTAGAAGGTAATCGGTGAAAACGTTCGGTTACATACTGTAACCCTGGTTCCCTGAAAGAGACGATGACCACCAACATTGCTATATTAAGCTCTTTATATCAGAGCTGCCAATAGGCCCCTTCCTTGGGATGACACACTCGGTTCCGCCCACCGAGGGATTAAAACCGTCATACTGAGGAAGCCATTTCTCTTTTTGCATCGAACCCGTGAGGGCGACCGACACGAGAGCCGGCAATGGTCCGGCCATAGGGGACGAGGAACTCACCTTCGTGGCCCTTTCCAACCAGTTTTCCTTCACCCAGGGCTGAAAAGCCGCACAGAAGCTACAGGCAACCTCTCTGTCGAGGGCCAAGGTAACGTGCTGGATGCCCAAGCCTGGCCTTGCTCGTCATTATGGTGGAGTGTTCTGCCTCGACTGTGTCTACAGCGTGCACCGTGTGCACCGGTTATACCGAGCACCGTGTATCATGTGCACCGAGTGAACCGAGCACCATGTGCACTAAGTACCATGTGCACCGAGTACCGTGCAGCACCGTGTGTCCGTACACCAAGCGCTGCAAACAACGCGTGCACTGGATGCTGTTAGCACCGGGCACCACGTGCACTAAGCACCGTGTGCACCAAGGTACCGAAGTACCGAGGGCTACGCATGCACCGAGGTACCGAAGCACTGGGGGGCAGCTATGCAACGGTGCCTACCCTAACCGCATGGTCACACACCTGGTCAGCGTGTAGCATACACCAAAGGGACACAAGGGCCGAAGCCGCGGCGGACAAGCTGAAAAGCAAACAGCAAATAACACGGTAGAAAAACAGTTGGGGGAGAACACACTGTTGTTTGTTGTGGAGACCCAACTCACCGAGGTGGGTGTGCCTACGCAGCCGGCGAGGTCTACTCTACAGCGGGGTGTATGTAAACAGAGCCCTTGGAGGAACACACGGCTGGTTGGCTGTTGTTAACAACCGCGCTGCAGCTAATCCACAGCAAGACCCAGACAAGCAGGGTAGTGCAGTCTAATACACAGATGGGGGACGCGAAGCGACAGCCAAACAAACAAGGCCTAATCCAGCTGCCAGACAGCAGCTGATTGAATCACTCGACAGCAGGGATGCGGCAAGGCCTAGCCCCGTGGAGGAACTGTATTCACACAAGAGTGTAGTTTGTAGAAAGGAAAAACACACACACACATGCGAATAGTACTGCACAGGCAGTCGCTCACACACAACAGACAGTAACAAAGAAGGCAGCCTGCAACGCAAGTGAGCAGACTGCTGAAGCACAGAAAAAGGAACTCGAGTTTTTGGAGTCGCTGATTCCAGGAAAGCGGCAAGCCAGCTTTCAGCATGAATGCAGGGGAACTGCAGTCGACTCAAGAAGCTCTTTTCTATCAACACACTCAGGTAAACACAGAGGTCTTACCATACCAGTTTGAGAAGCAAAAAGAGGAATGGCTTCCTCAGTATGACAGTTTTAATCCTTCGGTGGGCGAGACCAAGTGCGTCATCCCAAGGAAGTGGCCTATCCGCAGCTCTGATATAAAGAGCTCAGCCATATCCCATAGCAATGTTGGTGGTCGTCTTCAAATTGAAAGGGAAAGCTCAGGCATAAAATGAGTTGTATTCACTTGTCAAATATTATCAGCCCTGAAGACCAATGAACCTAATCTATCAGTCTTAGTAATGTACTGTATAAGTGTAAACGAATCCACGTGGGCGAAACGCTTCTCTGAGCACTCCAGTATGTGACGTTTTGGTTGCGACGTGGTATATAGATTGATTAACCCTATACATGTATAAAATAGATATTCAACATATCTTGGTTGCGATGTGGACAGTAAAATCAATTAATAATAAATCCACATACATGTATGAGAGATATTATACATATTCAAGTATGGAGACGCAAAATAAAATTATGAACCAGAGCTGTCGCTGTTGAAAGTTCCGTTTCAGGAAAGGGTAGGCTACCTCTAATGTAGTGTTTGGAAAAACGACGTAGTTATATTCACTGAACATAATGCAAATCTAAGTGGCTATGCAAAGTAATGTAACATTTTCATTAAAATATGACAGCATAAAAATGGAAATGCATCTCTGGAGCCGCTGCACATTGGGGCCTGCTACTTTCCCTAGCAGAAGCTGGGCCACGAAGTTCATAAACTGTAACCAACAGCAAATTAAAAAAAAAAAGAGAGATCTAATTATTTCCATGTGAATAGGACACAATAATGTAGTTTTAAAACATTGGTTTTTTTTTTCTCCTTTGGACAGTGGGGTTTATTTATTTATTTACCGTTTATGTTTAAAGTGGAAATTTGTCAGATTTTACACAAAACAAGGCAAAGGTTAGTGACGGCAGAAATTATGAAAATTGGAGCGTGCTATATTTAAATACAAGTGTATTTATCAAACACATCGGGATTTGTTTGAATGAGTTTGTATGCTCTAGGAAAAGAGGACTTATTGTTCCTTTAAACTGTTACTGTGAGCGCAGATTTTTAAATGTATTTTTTAAGCATTTTAACTCTATAATGATCGATAATCGTCGTTAGAATGTGCACGATGTCAACGTCAGGGTTCGATTAACAACACTAGTATTGCATTAATTGTATACATCTCAGTGGTTTATCTAATTTCAAAGCATCCCATTGTATGTTAGTCTAGCGATTGCGAATAATGTTATGAGAACTGTCATGTTTCATATCAATTTATGGGAAAAAAAAAACCCTCCATGATTGTTGTTAATCCATCCATCCATTATCTGTAACCGCTTAATCCTGCAGCGGGTCGCGGTGAATGTTGTTCAGAGAAAGGGAATAATGCACAAGCCACAACACTAAAGACTACATTTCCCAGTGTGCTCTATGTGCGCATTTGCGCAGTGGCTAGTAACACGTCCGGTTACCTTAAAAAAGATACGTCTCTCGTTTTAAAACAAAAAATGTATACAATCACTACTTTGATTCTGAAAGATGCTTTAATATTGATCAAGTAGTTTGTTTCAATTCGGACTCCCAAGACTGAAGAGTTTAAAAGCGACAAATGGAATTGGAAAGCTACTAAACTGGTGACTTGGCGCTGTGGCAGAAGAGCGAGGTAAGTGGATGAACACACCTGTGTGCAACAGGTAGTGCAGCAGGTGCAGGTAACGCCGTCGAATTTTTTTTTTCATATTATTTGTGTTGTCAGACAAATTTGGTCTTTCGCTGTATTTTCCAGAATGGACACTGAAATGTTAAGGCACGTAGGTTCTGTTATGTTTCCTGAAAGTGCTGTAATTACAATAATAGTAGGATGACGATCAATAGAAACAATTATCTACTTGTCTTTACTCATTACATTATCTTTTAGTTTAAGTATTATTTTCAAGGCTATGAGATTTAGTGGGCCATTTTAATGCGTTTCATACTGTAATAATGGATTACACATAACTATATTTCAATTTCCAAATTAATGTAGCCTGTAGTGTTTATTTTTTGCATAAGGGTAAGTACTGTATACGGAAAACCTCAATTCGTTGTTCATGTCCATCTTTTATAACTTCTACAATGCAAAGGAAAAGGTGGAACATCCGTGAGTGAGGAATGGGATATCCTGGAAGTGGCGGGTGCGCTTATCGAGGCACGCAGAGAGCGCACACAACCCTATAGAGAGGACAACTACAACAGGACCCTATATAATACATAAATACATACTGTAAATAAAAACCTGGTTGAAAATATTCACCTAATGGACTGCTTCAGTGTGGCAAGCTTTAGTTTAGAGAAATACATTTTACTTCTTTTATTTTAAGGTCATATTTATATTTAGACATTTTACAAACACTGTGGAGATTCACAATCTTATTACAGTTCAAGATAAAAAGATAAGTAACACTCTTTAAACACAACTAAAATCTCCAATTGGTATGGAAGCTTTGCATCTGATTTCAAAGACCCGGATTAGCATTAATCTTGGACCAGTTTGCCTTGGGCAGGGGTGTCCATTCACGGTCCTGGAGGGGGATTCCACTCCACGTTTAACTTTAGGGTCTGGATGGAGTTTGAATTAGTTCACTTAAACAGTTTAGAGCAGGGTTGGAAAGGACAGCTTCGGACACCTGTGACCTAGGATAAAGCATTACCCTGTTCCTTTGATAAAAGAAATCCAATGTGAATCAGGGTTTGTGAAACCAGCTGTAAGGTTCTCATAGTACTCTTTATAGGAGGAGTTCTGTACCACCACTCCTGTAATAAAACTGTAAATATTCATGTAAAACTAAAAAGAAATCAGTTAAACACACAAAGGCTGTGTTTTCTCACACATTCTTTGGAAAGATATTGAAACGTTCTTTGCAGATATTTGGAGGAACAATACAATGCGTTTCTTATGATAGGGCTCATATACTTTAATATTTTGTCCAAAAGGGGATAATAACAAATGTAATTGTTGTCATTTGTTCCATATATTGGGTAAGTTTCACATTCATAAAATGAAAGCAATGGGCCAGAAACCTTTATTATTATTATTATTATTATTATTATTATTGAACATGAAACGGAACATAATCAATCTTAAGAACAAAAAACTGTAGTTTTGTATTTATAAAATGCATATTTTGTATTAATTATGTTGTTGTATATTATACCTTTTTGTTAATAAAGCTTTAAAACATAAAAAAAACCCTAAAAAACCCCCTCTAAACCCTGAGTAACCGATAGAGTGAATGACTGTATCTACTGAGAGTAATAGATAGTATAGAGGGGCTTTGGACTAAATTGCCTGACAAACATGTACAGAAGACCTGATCTCTCTTCTGCCTTCTCTTTACTGAAATATAGCAAAGAAAGCCAGGAGGACAGTTTTAACTGAGCTGTTTAGTACCGTTAAACCAAATACAGATACTGTATCACTATTCAATAGTACTGAACTTTCTAATTATTATTTATTTATTTCTTAGCAGGCGCCCTTACCCAGGGCGACTTACAGTTGTATACAAAAAAATACATATCAAGAATTACAGTACAATGCTGGATCTTGCACTGCACCCCCTTATCTATGATTTTACTCTAATTATTATAATTAGTGTGTGCTTGCTTAAAAAATAACACCAAAAAAAAGTTAAACTAAAGAACAGCATATTAATACTGTTGAAGTTTAGTGTTTCTCACACATACAATAAAGAATGGTCATTTATCTTAACTGTAGTATTTGAGAGTATACTATAAATTTATATAGTGTATGTAGAAATATACTACTACTACTGCGACTGCTAAAAAATAAAATGTGTTTTATACCGGCTGTGCGTGAGACTTGACATGTCTGTAATGAAACTAGATCATTTCCCCTTGTACTCAGGCCACTGAAGATACATCCAAAGTGCTGGCGAGTCCAGGCGAGGATGCAGAGCGGTGAGCAGGACCCCCAGAGGCAGGAGGAGGAGAGGGAAGATGACATGGCCGGTGGAGACCTGGGGTACGGGCTGGGCAGGAAGCCCGGCGGGATTTACGAGAAAGGTGTGAAACCCCAGAATCCTGACGGCCTCGGCCTGGCTCCCGCTGCGCGCCTGAGGAGGGTCTCCAGTCACGGCAGCGCTTCTTTCAAGTGGACGGCTTACACCGCCCTGCACACCGTGTTTCAAAAGAGTCTGCCGCAGGACAAGCGTCCTGGATACTGGAGACTGAACAGTGAGGGTAAGGACGGCTCTTCTGTGTGTTTGCAGTGGGGTCTAATGGAAAGGCACCTGCATCATCTTTCATTTTACTTAAAAAACAAAAACCTTTGGCTGCCAGTTATGACACGTCGGCCGTTCTCTTTGAAAAGGTAACAGATTCTTTCCTAATAATTAACATTGCTAAAATGAGTGGTGAGTGAAGAGAGGACAAATAATGCCCCTCTTCTAAGGTAGGCTGCACGAAAGACCCAAACCCACCTCTCTCCCACAAATGCTGTGAGGGTCTAATATTATATATATATAAAATAAAATGATAATATTAAATGTCAAACAAGACTTTGGCACCAGTCCTGTAGTTCTGCAAGTGTTACATATTGTAATGCAGAGCCTTTCAACTCTGGAGGCTGGGTGATTTGGTCATCTCTACTGTAGTAGCCCTCAGTGAATAGAAAATCAATACACTGCACAGTTCAAACTGCGCTCCATGATAGGCAGTTTCAAAACAATAGTATGGACAGGGAGACAGGACTCCTCTCTGGCTTGGGACATTGGAAAACTGGTGGAAAGCTAATGTAATGGGCATTGTGTGGGGTGATGCTGATATGGATTCTGGTGAGGCGTGGCTGCCTGTTTGCTTGTGGTGGCCATGACTGCTGCTCCACGTCCAGCTAACTGGTTACCAGGTAATCAACAGTCATTGGAATAAAATGTGTTTTTGCAATTGCCTTGGCAGGACTTGAAATAAGTAAACCCACTGCAATTCACCCGGGGGGAAAACACAAATCCAACACCACCATGCAAATGACTCTTATTTTGCATAGTTGGGATAAACTTGGGACTAACGCCTTTTAAGTTTGTTAACCCGCGTATGCCCAGCCAGAAGATCTCATGAAAAATAGATTATAAAGGGTTCGCATACTGGATCTAGATTTGTCTTGAAGCACATCTGTTCACATATTGGCAATTTGAAAAGCATGATTGAAGATCCTTCTCAAGAGATTGTGATGAAACTTGGTTTTGACTGGAATCTGTGGGATATCAGGAGATGCCTGACTGTCGGTCTATCTGTCTTTAAGAGTGTATGTTTAAAGGGTTACTTTTATGTATCCAAATGTGATCGCATCTGGCTACAACATTTTTGATAAGAATCTGGCGCTATCTGGAGGACCCTGTCTGTCTGTCTGCCTGCCTGCCTGTCTCTCATCTGCATGACTTGCATCTAGTTCATGAAGGTCATGCTGATTATCATGACCTTGTAGCTCTGCTTTACAGCCATGTATGTGACTGACATGCTTGTTTAGTTTCCCCAGATGTGATGTATGATCTGTCCACGGAAGAGCTGAAGCAGAGGCTCCAGGAGGTTGAGGAGGTAATTCATCTCTACACATTTTCACATAACATCTTAAAAACAAAGTCCTTGTAAACTAAGAAATGTATTTATTATATTTAACCATTGAGGGGTCCTGGTATACAATAAAAGGACAATAGCAAAGAACAGAAGAAATAAGACATGTATGTGTTTGTTAATGTGGACTGAAGGAGAAGCATTGGCAGGAGGTTCGAAGCAATTCACAAACACGATCTTTAAAACCAGAGAAGGAAAGCTAATTCCATCTTCATACTGTGATGGAAACAATTCCACACCTTCCGGAGTTCATATGCAAAATATAATTCTCCTAGACATGGCCGAATCCTTGGAGCAGCTGAATCAACCGAATCCTGAGAGTGTAAACTAGAGCCAATATATTAAACAGGAATAAAAAGCTATGTGCTGTGTGTTAATCTGAAGAACAGTAAGATGCTATTTAGAAGGGATTTTAAGGTCAAAAATAGCCTCTGCAAGTTTTTTTTACAGACAAAAACAAACTAAAGGCACTCCCATGGTCTAATAATGATGCTAGTTTTCATAACCTTGGAACAGTGGTCTATTCTGTTTAGAGCTATTAACAATCACATATGCACAAGAATGCACTTTCAATTGATTTTCTTCATTTGTTGAAAGTAAATAAACAGTTTGTACATGTCCCCCAGCTCAGATTTGCAATCGCAGTATAATACATGAATCTATAGATTTGGTTTCTCTGTTTGCACACAGTACTGTAATGTAGTGTACTTTACTTCACACCTGCTAACAAGCATGCGAAACAAAACGTGGCTGAATAGCTTTTCATGAAGCGCTCTTACATGAGGTCAAGTTTTCTGTTCAGGTTTCCATTTTTTCAGATTTTGTAAATGATTCTTCAATGAGGTGGGGAAGCACATCCGTGTTACGCAGGCTCAAGGGCACAGTACTTCACTTGTGTGGCGGGGGGGCCAAAGTTGGCCCTTCCACTCCTGGTCTTTGTTCCAACCCTGTTCTGAATTGTTTAATTGAACCAATTAAACCCCCATCCAGACCCTGAAGTAGTTAGTTATCACATTTTACCTGTTAAACCTGGAGTGGAATGGCCCTGACCTATGAGCTTCATTGCACGGCGCAGCTTTAAAATACTTCCCCCAGCTCACTTCTCAACAATTAACACAAAGGAGACCTTTCAGAAGGCACTAGAAAAGTTGTAAGATATTGACCTCAACAGAAACAGCAGTACAAACAGTAGGGTATTAAACAGGTAGGAAATTAAATATTATGAAAATGTAGATTTGTAGTGCGTCTGTGGTTTCCTTCTAGGTGTTGCCTGTTGGATGACTCCTGGAATGAGTCAGGTCAGTTGCTAATGAAAGATGAATGACTCTTGTCTCTGGCAGGAGGCAGAGTTCCTGAGGAGTGAGCTTGAAGTAACCCAACGGCAACTTGAAGGAAAATACGAAGCCTTGAAGATACTGCAGAGCCGGGTACAGCATCCAGATCTCTATCTGTGCCTTTGTCATTTCAATAGTGCTTTCAGTAGAGTAATGGTGAAGGCAGGGCACCAACCGGAGACCATACATCTTAAGCAAACATCTTAAGCGCAATGCTAAAGAGGCAGGCTCGTCTGCAGGTGTGGCTGTAGAGCTTTTATCAGAATCCAGAACCGCAGAGGATCACACAGCACTGCCCGTTACACATGCACCCAGGAACTGAGAAGTCATTCCGATTTCCAGGCACGGAAAACTAATTCAGGTTTCAGAAAACTTAGCAATATTCTTAATTACATTATTTAGATTCTTATTTACGTAATTCAGATTCGTATTGTACTCTAGAAATATGTGATTGACTTATTTTTTTATTTTTGTTTCTCCTGCAATAGGCTGTGTTTGACAAAGCTACCACACATACTAAAACCCTGCTTCAGAAAAGCGAAGAAAGAAACAAGGTCTTAGAAAAGGTAACTCTTATTTATGTTAAAGTTTTCTATTAAAATATGACTAACGCATTGCCTGTTGCTTGGATTCTTGAGGAACTGACCCCTGATTTTTTTTTCTCTTCTGTAACAAGCCAACAATAAAATTAAGGAAGATTGAAGAAAGGTTTGGTTCTATTCATTCAACTTGTCGTATCCTGGTTGTCTTATCTGTAGTATGATTGATGTTTCATGGGGGGGGGGGGGGGTGCTGAGAGGCTGACCTGGTAAAATGTATGGGGGGGGGGGGGTTTCGAAAGGGATACAACATTGGCTCTCGGGCTACCGCAGGTTAGGGAGGCGAAAAACCGGCAGGGACTGTTTCTCCTCAACGAGCTACAGCTGACCCTACCAGCCAGGCACCTAGTGAGCTCAGATGGACACCTGCAGGGCTGGCCTTTGTCCTCCAGAGGCCGGTAGCTCACTGACATCCACTCTCGAGTTCCTTGGAGTAAAAGAGGAAATTGGCTCGATCATGGGATCGGAGGACTCCCACTGAACCTTCAGTTCTCCTGAGCTGTGTGGGGAATTGATACAGATAGTGAACAGACTTGGCCATTGTAAATTGGAGGTAAGGTAATTGGGCCCCCAGTTCGACCATGAGTGCCAGACAAGGAAAATTAACCCTATCCTGCCAGTTTTATTGCAAAGCTGCTGCCGCCACTAGGCCTTGCATCTCGGAACGCATTTGAGTCATTGACTGCTCATTTCCAGGGCTGCACGAACAACAATGTACAATCATTCCTTAGTAACTAGCAAACTTAGTAACTGAGCAATGATCACGCAGCAACACTGCCACTCTTTGATTCCCATATATTAATTTGCTGTTTTACATTTTCCTTCTTCTGTTTGCAGGACGTAAATGCACTGCAGTGGGAAATTGCGTTCAATCAAGTGCAGTTCAAGAACATCGAGCAGTCCTGGAAGGAGAAATACCAGAGGTTTGTGATGTGCTGACCTCCTTATAGACTCACGCTCAGCCTTACAATCTACTCTTTTGTTTGTGTTTGTATAACTGAGATTCCCGTGGCTTTGTAGGTAATACACTAATTAGTTTTGTAAACTCAGTATATGTGGATGTAATCCTTTCAAGTGCAACAGATCCCAGGCTACAGTAAGCAGATCACACGAGACAAGCATTTGTCCTCCATAGCAACAGCTGCCAGTGACACTTTTCCTCCCTTCATGTTAATATTTATAACAAATGAATTCTGCATTTGTTGTGGTTCCAGTGCTGTGCAATCAGGAACAGCTGTAGCAATCGCTTAACATAATGAAATTGCAGCTTTTTGTTTAAACCACCAGCACGTCGAATTTAGAATTGACATGCACCTGTCGCTTCATGTCATATTTAAATTGGTTGTTGCCCTTCCTCTTTCATTTGGTTGTCATTTGCAATGACAACCAAATGACAAGTGATCCTGTGTTCTATTGCGTTTAGATTTCTTCCCTTTAGTTATCTCTATCTAGTGTCAGAGAACATGTTGTCTTGTTGTCTTGTAGTCATGGTATCCCTGTGTGTGTGTGTCTGTGTTTGTTTTTGATAGGGTGTGCAGTGAAAATGAGACCCTGAATGTGACCCTGGAGGCGAATGCAAGCCAGCTGCAGGAGCTGAAGTTAGAAAATTCTAGTAAGTTAATCAGAGAACCAGATTTACAGTAAATGTTGAGAGGTATGGAAGTTTACTTTTGCTTACCTTTTGTTTTGTGGACGTTTCCCTTTTTCTCGGATGTAATGTTTAGTCTCTTACCTTGTCGTTTGAACATTAACATCATTATATATCTCCCTTGCATCTAAATACCACCGTTTTCTTTACTGTGCATAACAAACTTTGCAGTAACCTGCACTTTTGTCCTCTGATGTAATTTGCTGGTGCACCAATAAGGATCCCCTGAAGAAACTCAATTATACCTCTCAACATTTCCTTTAAGTAAACTTCATCGAAATGTTCAAGTTCACAGGATCCAGTCAACTCAACAAACAGCCCCAGAGACATGACGACAGCCTGCTCTACTGAGAACCTTGCTTTTCCGTACCGTTCTTGTATTGGTTGTTTCTTTCCTATTTCTGCTACACTGTGATGCTGAGATTCCTTTTAGCCACTGGCTTCCTATTGGAATGTTGCTGGTGGGTTTATAATTGTGTACCCTATTGTATTGTTTCCTCTCAGCTTATTAGCTGCATCTGAAGGTTTTTAAAGTAGCTTTAAACCACTAAACAGATGCATGTCCTGGTTGAAACCAAACTGATGTAAATAACTGCATGATTTGACAGTGTAATGAATGGGGTTGTGTGACATTACGGTTTTACTACCCTACAAACAGAATGGGGGGTGGTATCTGAGGGTCGCTGTCATTGCATGTATATCTAACCATTCTGTTCCATATTGGCTTGACTTGTGATTTGCAGGCTTGTTTGCCTGCTGTTGTAATGTGGATGCTATTGCAGACAGCACTCCTCAATAACACAAGGTGCCAGCCAAACCTCTTCACCTTGGTCTACTGTTACCTGCCTCGTTGAACTGCCTGATTCATAAACATCAATGATTCATGAATATCAAGCTGTGTTTTAGACAGAAAAACAGACTTTGATTGAAACTGAATCAATAGATCTGGCTAGTTGGTTGGTTATGATGACAGCTCTATAATTGTACAGGTATTGGAAATATACACTCTCACATGGGGGAGTCTGAAAAATATATAGAAGCAGATTTCCATCACATTTAGTTTCTTATTTATTAAATATCGAGGGAAAAAGTCGCCTGTGTGTGTATTTTGGCAACGGCATGGGAGAAGATTAGTGCAGTGGGGGAGATTTTTCTGTTGTTCCTCTTTCTTTCTCCATAGACACTGTTAACAGTGTGAGTGTAAAACAGGTTTTCTTGATTTGTGGCTGAGATTTGGACTTGTTTGTTTGGTTCAGTTTACTCAGTGTCTCTCAACACTCCTGTCCTGTTTAGTACGTTCCTACACACTGTAGATCCACACTCACACACACACACACACACACACACACTCCTATCTCTGTTTAGCACGTTCTTACACACACTGTAGATACACACAAACACTCCTATCTCTGTTTAGCACGTTCTTACACAAACTGTAGATCCACACACACACACACACACACACACTCCTATCTCTGTTTAGCACGTTCTTACACACACACTCCTATCTCTGTTAGGTACGCTCTTACACACTCTAGATCCACCCCCCCCACACACACTCAGTTTGACACCTCCTTGCTGAATCCAGCTCCTGCTACTTCAGCTCTTTTGGCTCTGGGAGTAAAAACAGAAACATCTGACTTCATTATTTTATTCCAAAGGATGATTTTAATGTACTGGTAAGTGTAAAATGTATATGTAAAGTAAAAGCTGAATGCTCACAGGTTGTTTTGCTTTGTATTGCAGGTCTGAATCAGCAACACTTGGAGCTTCTTGCCATGCTCAATGTGAAAGAGCAGAAGATGTTTCGAGAGTCCGTGCCTCCGAGCAGCAGCGGTGTGAGAGAGGGAACAGCTTTAGAGGTCATTAAGAAACAGGAGCATGTGTCTCATTAGAGACTCCAGCCACTTCTCCACCTGCCACTGGGACTGACTCAAACGATTTGAAACCAGACTCGTTCATTTCCATCAGCAGCAGATCACGATCAAATCAATTTAAACAGGGGCTCTGTCAGCCCCAGTTAGGATTGCAGGCCGGGAGAACTCAGAACTCACGCTGATTTTAAATCTCTGACCGTACAAAAAAAATAAGCAAGCTGAGCACAAGGGCTATAAATATATTGTAATATCGGAGGCTGGTGAATTCCTTTAGAAACAGGAGTTGTGCAACAAAAAGCGATACTTTTGTATAATGTCAGTTTGTGTTGTAGATTGCAGGCTGCAGGTGGACGCGCTTCCTTTGTTGTGTTTCCAGGCTTTGTAAATGAAGTCTGCTTTCCTCCCTAGCTCGCTGTGCTAGGAGCGTGCAGCTGCAGTGTCAGTGGAGGGGAGCCCTGTCCTTGCGCCAAATCAGCAGCCGCCAGCCGCACGCAGGTCCTACAGCTCAAACAAGAGGTACGTCCAACTGAGCCGCGAGGAGGCCATGAGCCTGCACTGCTAAGAGCTGCGGGTACTCACACTGACCTGCAGGTCTCTCAGCCAAGTGCAGACCAGGCCGTACCTGTGTAGCATCGAATCTCTGATAAAGCAGCATGACCAGAGGCTACCTGGGTTTAAATCCTGCACTTAGTTCATGCAGCAAAAAAGAAAAAAAAGAAGGTGCAGTGTGGTTGTGTTCAGGGCTTGTTCTGATTTTCTCCACCACTTTAAGATTGAATTAGTTGGTTTTGAGCAGACTAGGATTCCCAATTAAAAAGTAGTGTGAACTGTTTATTGCACAAGGATATGCGGTGACTTTACGTTCTAATGTGATTATTTTTCAATGGTTAGATTGCCTCTCGGCAGGGGGGTGGGGGTTATCTTATCAAAAAGTGTAGAGCGTAAAGGATCTCATTTTGAAGTAAATGCCCAGCAAGAATCAGCTGTTTATTTAGAATCTCAGTTTACTCAAAACCAATTAAAACCATGTTAGTGTTTTAACTGGGCTGCCTTTTGCAGTGGAGCCGTTCAAGGTTTATTGTCATGAAGGCTGTCCTCTCGCTCTCTCAGCTCGACACACAGAGGAAGTGGAAGGAGGAAGCCTTTGTGATGGCGGACGCATTCCGAATTGCTTTCGAGCAGCAGCTGAAGCGCCGCACTGACCAGACTCTGCGACTGATGGAGGCAGACCCCTTCCTCAGGAAGGAAACCTCAAAAGCAAAGAAGGTCAATGGCGAAGGTAAACACTCTGCAGGTGTGAGTGGAGTTCTCTTATACCAGTGGAGCGCTCTGCAGGTGTGAATGGAGTTCTCTTATACCAGTGGAGCGCTCTGCAGGTGTGAGTGGAGTTCTCTTATACCAGAGGAGCGCTCTGCAGGTGTGAGCAGAGTTCTCTTATACCAGTGGAGCGCTCTGCAGGTGTGAGCGGAGTTCTCTTATACCAGTGGAGCGCTCTGCAGGTGTGAATGGAGTTCTCTTATACCAGTGGAGCGCTCTGCAGGTGTGAGTGGAGTTCTCTTATACCAGTGGAGCGCTCTGCAGGTGTGAGCGGAGTTCTCTTATACCAGTGGAGCGCTCTGCAGGTGTGAGCGGAGTTCTCTTATACCAGTGGAGCGCTCTGCAGGTGTGAGTGGAGTTCTCTTATACCAGAGGAGCGCTCTGCAGGTGTGAATGGAGTTCTCTTATACCAGTGGAGCGCTCTGCAGGTGTGAATGGAGTTCTCTTATACCAGTGGAGCGCTCTGCAGGTGTGAGTGGAGTTCTCTTATACCAGTGGAGCGCTCTGCAGGTGTGAGTGGAGTTCTCTTATACCAGTGGCGCGCTCTGCAGGTGTGAGCGGAGTTCTCTTATACCAGTGGAGCGCTCTGCAGGTGTGAGTGGAGTTCTCTTATACCAGTGGAGCGCTCTGCAGGTGTGAGTGGAGTTCTCTTATACCAGTGGAGCGCTCTGCAGGTGTGAGCGGAGTTCTCTTATACCAGTGGAGCGCTCTGCAGGTGTGAGCGGAGTTCTCTTATACCAGTGGAGCGCTCTGCAGGTGTGAGTGGAGTTCTCTTATACCAGAGGAGCGCTCTGCATGGTGTGAGTGGAGTTCTCTTATACCAGAGGAGCGCTCTGCAGGTGTGAGTGGAGTTCTCTTGTATCCAGGTCTGCGGTGTTGGAAGAGTCAGTATAACAGTACTCTATTGTTTCTGACAGCGGACGCTCTCACCATGGGGCAGAAGCTGAAGGGGATGCTGGGTTCCAGTGCAGACTGTGGGAAGCTGGAGGCGCTGGATGACCCCGTGGAGATCTTGAGAATGCTGGTGGATCTGGTTTGTGTCTCAATCAGCCTCTTGGCGCTGTGCCCTGCCGAAGAGGTGGCCTCTAATCTTAATGTAGCAGGAAATGATTTACTGCTAATTAACTGAGTAGCGCTGTGCTTTACTGAACACAAACCTGTTTGGGGCTGCAAATATGATGTTACCAATTCACTGGAACATACAAAGCTACAAAAAAAAATACAATCTTTTGAGTGACTGCAAATCTCCAACAAGCAAAGAGAGGTACTTCATACTGTGCTTGTCTCTACATTGATCTTCTAATTATATGGAAGAGGGTCTTGAGCTTTCATTGTCTTGTCTCTGCATTGATCTTCTAGTTATATGGAAGAGGGTCTTGAGCTTTCATTGTCTTGTCTCTACATGATCTTCTAGTTATATGGAAGAGGGTCTTGAGCTTTCATTGTCTTGTCTCTACATGATCTTCTAGTTATATGGAAGAGGATCTTGAGCTTTCATTGTCTTGTCTTTACATTGATCTTCTAGTTATATGGAAGAGGATCTTGAGCTTTCATTGTCTTGTCTTTACATTGATCTTCTAGTTATATGGAAGAGGATCTTGAGCTTTCATTGTCTTGTCTCTACATTGATCTTCTAGTTATATGGAAGAGGGTCTTGAGCTTTCATTGTGTTGTCTCTGCATGATCTTCTAGTTATATGGAAGAGGATCTTGAGCTTTCATTGTCTTGTCTCTACATTGATCTTCTAGTTATATGGAAGAGGGTCTTGAGCTTTCATTGTCATGTCTCTACATTGATCTTCTAGTTATATGGAAGAGGGTCTTGAGCTTTCAGCGACAGAAGACTAGAATAATTATAAATCCCATTCCTTCTCATTTTAAATATGCAACTGTAATAACTAATTCCATTACACAACCTTATTGTATCACAGCTGTAAAATGTAGAGCTGCTAATCCACCAACATTACAATTAACTGGCTTGTGTAGGTCATGCAATTAAAAGCCCACGGCTTCAAATCCTGTTCATGCCAAGTTGTCCAGATAGGGCCCCACAGTGACCCTTACTGGTGTGGTGTAAACTAGCCTCCAGGGTTCAGTAGCTTTGCAGTATTTGTTGCTCAGGTTCCTCTGGTGAAAAGAAGCGATTGGCTTGACAGAGGAAATGGTGGCCGCATGTTGATCTCCAGTCCTTACAGACAACGTTCAAATTGGATTAAAAACAAATGGGGATAAAAATGTATTTCAAAAAAAGAAAGGAAAGTATATTTCAAAACACAGAACATTCAGTATATTTCACAATGTGTTTTATATATCCTAACTCCTGTCATAATTGTTAGCATAAATGTTAATTGATAAATGTAATTTAATTGTATAAACTTTACTGGTAAAGCTTAATGCTTAACTTTTGGTCTACACCTGGTAAAAACAACTATGTATTCAAAGATCTCCTTGGGGGAGTATAATGATATTGTTTTTAGTTACTAGAACAAGTTGCTTAGTCTTGTGTTTCTAATTCTCCTATTCGGTTCAATGGCAGGCAGAGGTGTCTCATTCAGCGGGGGTCTTGGCATAATTACCTGCTTCCCTTTGTTCACAGGGTTTGAATGATTGTTATTCAAGTGTAATTGTTCAGTGTGTCGCTCTAATGCCTGCTGTGATAATTGTGTTCCAGCTCAATGACAAGGAAGAGGCTTTGGCACATCAGAGGAAGGTCAGCTACATGCTGGCTCACAACGCTGAAAAGCTGGAAGGACACATCAAACAGATGAAAGGTGCAAATCCTCTTGGAAATGCTGATTCTGCGGAGGAGAGCAGCACAAATCAACGCTGCCACGAGCCTCGGAGCCAGCAGCACTGTCCTAGAACGAGCTGTCACAAACCTGACGAGGACTTACATAACGTCAGGGGAGAACTCTGAAATAAGAAAGACACACAGCCTCCCTGTCAATCGGGGGAAGCGCTGCCTTCGCAAGACCAGACAACCGTTTCTGATATAAGCGAGGACAAGGACAGAAGCAGCAGCAGGCACAATGAGCTGCCAAGCCAGCGAGACAGAGCCGATGATGTGCCTCCAAGAAAAGAACATCTCGCCCTGGGCAAGGACTCGATGAGGGAGTGATCAGCAATGTTCAGTATAATTTCCGCAAGGACTGTACATTGCACCGGGCGGCAGGTCCGGGGTTCATTTAAAATGAGCTGTTATTCTGTGCTAACTGGGGTGGCTAACTCAATGTGCGTGTCAGCTGGTCGAAAGCATATTGAAAGTGTGAATGTAGTATTTATTATTAATATTCAATCAGTACATCATTGATGGTGTGTCAGTGTTATACAGGACTTTAACTGAGACATGCCTTCTGTTTACCACACAGTTGGGGGACCAGCTGCCATAGCATTTGGCCTCTCCCATGATTTGAGTAAGATGCCAGCTAGGCTCTTCAGCCAGCAAGCAGTTTTACTGCATACTGCCAGTGAGATCTACGAGTCAGGCATGGGTCCTGTATAAACAATACTGTCCAAATCAAATCAAGTGGAAGGGCTAATTATAGCAGCAATAGGAACTAATGATCTAGGTCTTTATTTTAATATAGAGGAACGCTCTTCTAATGTTAAACACTATTCCTTGTGCCAAACAGAATATTATATTATAGATTAGTCTGGCAACAGATTTGAATCGCATGTGCAAATGATGGCTTTTGAGGCTGGCTTGCAAATGAAAAATGAATTGAGAGGAGATGGTTGAAAAGGTTAATCTGCAGTAGCTTGGCATGATGTTGGATGGGAGGGGGTTACCTTTTACACAAGGATAGCCGCTCTGGTCCGTAAATGAGAAGCACGATATATTTATTTTAATAGGATCATTCTATATAAAGGGATCAACACAAATGGTAATGGCCTTCTATTAACAGTAGTTACTTTATTACCATGCCTAGGTTATGTTTTATTTTTTGTATTTGTTTTTAATGTATTATTGTACCTTTTTTTTTTTTTTTTTTTTTTTTTTAGTAGTACACATATCAGTTTGACTTTATCTGGGGAATATTGAGTGATTATGATACAATTGGTATGTAACAAGTGTGGGACTGTGCCTCATTGAATGAATGTAGGAAATGTAATCTCCCAGTGCGTGTTTAGGTTTTTTGTTGTGCTTTTAAGAGATGGTGGATTAATCTAAATCCAGAGAGCGTGTTTGCCACAGAAAGGTCTACAGAATAGAAGTGTATGAAACTGCATCCCTGTGTTTGCCATGTTGGCTCCAGCTCCTCTATGTTTAGCACACATTGCTAATTCGCTGGTGGAGCCACAATGGCATCTTATCTACATGTATTCTAACCCTTGTGACTCGTGTCTGTGTACTCGAGTCTACCTTGTATGCTTCACCTTCTCGGGGGCACAGCAAGCTTCAGCACTCGCCTGCTGTTCACAGCTCGTGATTGGTTCAGTCTGGACGCATAAACCAATGAAAACCATGTGCTGTCCTGAACCATCTAATCTTTGTTTAATGGACATACTTGGGGACACTCACATTTTAATTAGATCCACTTTTGGCTAAGATTTTACATCATTTTATACTCAGTTTTTACTGAGTAAATTGTGTGTTTTTTTATATATTGTGTTTGCTAAATGATGACTATTGATCCATCTTATAATGTTGATATAAATGTACTTTGACAGCATAATACACGTGGGTGACCTCAAATCAGTGCATTTTTAAAGTGTATAATATGTATATGTTAATAAATCTGTTTGAAGGGAGAATGTTTGTTTGTTTTTTCCTGCATTGACTGCATTGTGGTGTTTTAAATACATTCGTAAATACAAACGAAGATGCTTGACATTATAAAGCATGTCATTTGTTTTACACATAAAGTAGCATTCTGGTATAGCTAGTTCTCATGAAAGGAAAGGACCACAGTCGGTTCTTTTTTACAAATCAGAGCTGAGATTCACTGCTGTTTTATCTGAAAATAATAAACTAAGCACCTGAGCAAAATGTCCCTTTCTCTTACAGGATAGACTCGAGTGATGTGTGATTGCTGAGGATCAAAGCTGTTTCTGACACACAGTTACTAACACACATTAAATCTAGTTTAAAGAGTAAGTAGGTTACAATGTCATTTTACTATCATTGTTCTCAAAGTTTGTCTTTACCTGCTTTGAGCTTTGAGCTGTTTGGGTTTGTTCCCGCTGCTGGGTAGTGCATTTCAAAGCAAAGACTCAACCATGAGCACCAAGGTGCTTTGAAAAGAACTCTGGGACAAAGTTGTTGAAAGGCACAGATCGGGATGGGTATAAAAAATATCAAAGGCCTTGAATATCCCTTGGAGCATGGTCAAGATGATTATTAAGAAGTGGAAGGTGTATGGCACCACCACGACCCTGCCTAGATCAGACCGTCCCTCCAAACTGGATGACCGAGCATGAAGGAGACTGAGCAGAGAGGCTACCAAGAGGCCAATGGCAACTTTGCAAGAGCTACAGGATTTTATGGCAAAGACTGGTCAAAGTGTGCATGTGACAACAATATCCCAAGCACTCCACAAATCTGGCCTGTATGGTAGGGTGGCAAGAAGGAAGCCATTTCTAAGAAAGCCCACCCTGAATCCCATTTGAAGTATGAAAAAAAACAGGAGATTCTGGAGCCATGTGGCTAAAAGTTTTGTGGTCTGACGAAACTAAAATTGAACTTTTTGGCCTAAATGCAAAGCGTTATGTTTGGCGCAAACCCAACACAGCGCATCACCCAAAGAACACCATCCCTACTCTGAAGCATGATGGTGGCAGCATCATGTTATGGGGATGTTTCTCATCGGCAGGGACTGGGGCACTTGTCAGGATAGAAGGGAAAAAGAATGGAGCAAAGTACAGAGAAGTCCTTGAGGAAAACCTGCTGCCCTCTGCAAGAAAGCTGAAACTGGGACGGAAGTTCACCTTTCAGCATGACAACGACCCAAAGCACACAGCCAAAGCTACACTGGAGTGGCTAAGGAACAAAAAGGTAAATGTCCTTGAGTGGCCCAGTCAGAGCCCCGACTTTGTGACATGACTTGATGATTGCTGTCCATCAACGCTCCCCAAGGAACTTGACAGAGCTTGAACAGCTTTGTAAAGAAGAATGGTCAAATATTGCCAAATCTAGGTGTGCAAAGTTGGTAGAGACCTATCCCAACAGACTCACAGCTGTAATTGCTGCCAAAGGTGCTTCCACCAAGTATTAACTCAGGTGGGTGGAGACTTATCCAATTATGATCTTTCAGTTTTGTATTTTTAATATATAATCTTTTTCTCAATGAAAACTTTTTTTCCCCTTAACAGTTTGGAGTATGGTGTGTAGATAAGTGGAAAAAATCTTCATTTAATGCATGAAACTCTGAGGCACTGACACAAATGTGAAACAATTTCAAGGGGGTGTAGACTTTCTATAGGCACTGTGTGTGTATATATATATATATATATATATATATATATATATACATTTGTCTGTCTATCTGTCACGGTCTAGACGGTGAACATAATAGCTGCCTTAACTTTGCACCAATCGTCACAATCCTCGGCTCCTATATCAGTTTCGTATTGCACCTGGCTATAATGCAATTAACTCACGGTTTTATACTGACGAAGCCAGTAGAGCTGGTTTTGAAGATGCATGGGGTCCCCAGGACCAGGGCTGGGAAGCCTCTGATGAAGCCAGTAGAGCTGGTTTTGAAGATGCATGGGGTCCCCAGGGCCAGGGCTGGGAAGCCTCTGATGAAGCCAGGAGAGCTGGTTTTGAAGATGCATGGGGTCCCCAGGACCAGGGCTGGGAAGCCTCTGATGAAGCCTGGAGAGCTGGTTTTGAAGACACATGGGGTCCCCAGGACCAGGGCTGGGAAGCCTCTGATGAAGCCAGGAGAGCTGGTTTTGAAGACGCATGGGGTCCCCAGGACCAGGGCTGGGAAGCCTCTGATGAAGCCAGGAGAGCTGGTTTTGAAGACACATGGGGTCCCCAGGACCAGGGCTGGGAAGCCTCTGATGAAGCCAGTAGAGCTGGTTTTGAAGACGCATGGGGTCCCCAGGACCAGGGCTGGGAAGCCTCTGATGAAGCCAGGAGAGCTGGTTTTGAAGACACATGGGGTCCCCAGGACCAGGGCTGGGAAGCCTCTGATGAAGCCAGGAGAGCTGGTTTTGAAGACACATGGGGTCCGCAGGACTAGGGCTGGGAAGCCTCTGATGAAGCCAGGAGAGCTGGTTTTGAAGACGCATGGGGTCCCCAGGACCAGGGCTGGGAAGCCTCTGACGAAGCCAGTAGAGCTGGTCTTGAAGACCCATGGGGTCCCCAGGACGACGAAGCCAGTAGAGCTGGTCTTGAAGACACATGGGGTCGCCAGGACCAGGGCTGGGAAGCCTCTGACGAAGCCAGTAGAGCTGGTTTTGACACTAGGAACAGATAACCTGCTGTTCTGTTGTAAGAAATACAAGAGAAGCTTATCAGGTGCTACAGTACTCTGTGTTTGGTCAGATAAGGAGTAGTGTAGCAGCTGTTTTCCATACCTGGCATCTCTCACATCCTCCCGTATCATGGTGTGTTGGGGTCTGTCTGGATTTCAACATGACTGTAATACAGCTGTAAGTTGCTGTTAGTAGGATGGTCACGATTGTGTGAAAGGCTCAAGTATACACAGAAATTGGACAAACTTAAGTGTGGTAGTTACTAGTACTTTAGATGCAGTACTTGAGTACCTAAACAAGCTATTGTACTGCTATAATATACATAAAAGTAAAACGAATACAATCAATGGTTGACATATTATTGTAATGTTTTGTTTAAAATGTATTTATATATGTAAGTTTCTAACATGTTTTAAAACATGTTTTGTTATTGTTAAAAAAAAAAAAAAAAAAAAATCAGACAGCAACAGTCTACATGAAAAAATAACGTACTGTCTCTTTAAGAATGGTGTGACGGCATGACCCCTCCGGTCAACTTTCCACATCCAAGATGGCTGCTTGTGTAGAGAACAGTGAGTGGTATTTTTAAAACAAAACTGGGGGAAGTGTAAAACAGAGACCTGTGATGTAACCGACTCAATAGCGAAAACAAAAAAGAGACACGTGAGTAGAGATCCAACGAAGAGCAGGATGAAGAGATTTCTGGTAACCACATTTTAATACGTTTCCTTTTAAAAACAAAACTGTCAAAACAAAACAAAATAAAAATGAACCGAGATCTCAGTTGGACTAGATTCGAGCTAGTTGTTGTGTGGTATATTGATATTTGGAGCTGCTTAAATGAATGAATTAATTTAATATTTGCATGTAACTCTTTTATAAGCTCGTTTCAGAATACGCTGTCAGTATGGAATTTGCTTTCCTAGCCAAGTTAAGTGACTGTTAATGGAAGTAAATTTACTATTACAGTTTATTATAAAGTCTGAGGTGCGTGTCAGTAAAGCAAGACTTCTGTAAGTATGAGGAATGTGTGAATGTTTTCGGCCTTGTCACAGCTGATTGCGGAGGGGGGGAGGGGGCAAAGTTCTACTGAGGTTGGAATATATTAAGGAAGTGTGATTGTTCGCTCCCCTGGCGAATTTGATAAAGCTGTGCCTTGCGTTGTGTGGTGTACTGTTAGTACTCTCAGCCAGATCAACACACTGCTGCCTGATTGTAGCACAATATTTGTGAGTTCGGTTTAGTCAAAATGTACAGTACTAATTCTTTCTTAAGTGTGCCTAAGCGTACTCTTTCTTAAACAGTGCTCGCTAATGTCACGTTTTCTTTACCATGAAACACTTCTGGAAAGTCTGAGCTAATTATGATCTCAAGTTAGGACTGGTTTCTGGTTAGGTCTGCCCCAGTTTGATATTGAACGAGATGGATTTGATTGAGTTACAAACAGGTTTCATGGTACAGATAGAAATGTGGCAAAATATAGCTCATATATCAATTTTCCTGTTGGTAGACGTTATTGGAAAAAAAATGGCTTGCTATTCTGAACCATAATGTTTAAAGTGTGCTTTATATTTACACTTACTTAAAAGCATGGGTTTGGTTCAAGCACAGGAAAGGACACAGTTTATATATATATATATATATATATATATATATATATATATATATATATATATATATATATCTATATATATCTATATCTATCTTTTTTTTTAGTTATTATTATTGGCATGTAAAGAGGACAATACTGCTCTCTTCCGTAATTACCTTCAGGTATTTGGTATCTCTGCTATTGTATCTCTGCCATGCATATTTATTTTACAATTGTGACGTTTTTTTAGATGTTGTATTTAAAGGTTCAGTGTTTAAACTCTAAACCAGTGGTTCTCACTTGTTGCTCTTACACTCTTTTTTGATCAGACCAGATTCTTTATTCATTGGTACTGCACCACGGCTCTAACGTGTTTTGTTTATTTTATTAGGAACACAAAAGCTGAGTTTGTGTTTGCTCCTGAACAAGAATGGACAGCTACTTCAAAGCAGTGGTCTGCGATCTGGACAAACTGCTAGATGATTTTGAGCAAAACACAGGTTGGTTCACTTCTGTAATTCGCACTGTTAGCACAGCTTAAAACTACTGTACCGTTACACCTTTATATATGCAAACACCCCAGGGAGCTTCACAAATAAAATGTTCAAATAGACAAATGCTTATTCAAAAAGATCAATAACTGTTGAATAGCACTAGTCTTGGACCACCTTGCCTAAGGTAACATTAGGTAGCGCTAATCGGGGTCTGCGCAACCAGCTACATGTAAGCTAATATATGTATGTATATTTTGGAAAACCAGATGGCTTTTGTTTTGGTCATGACTTCTAAAAAGTTGTCTTCATTTTTCTTCTTCCAGATGAGCTTACAACATCTGCAAGTTATTGTGCTTCAGCCTACCCATCTCCTTCCCTCAACTCCCACCACTTTGTCCCCGAATCATCTCCAGAACCCACGTCTCTGCATGAAGTCAAAAGCCTTACCTACAGCACGTCCGCTGAAGTGTCCAATGGTTTTCAAACAAAACCCTTGACGGAACTTGACATTTCAACTGTCGACAGCAGAGCTTCAAATAACATTGCACCGCCTTGTCTGGACAGGGGTCTCAAACCTGTCTGTGACCTGGTTAGCAATTCAGAATCCCTCAATATCGGAACCATTAGCCATGATGCTTTTCAGGAGCTGGATATTGTCGAAAAGCAGTTGGAGGAAGGTTTGCTTGTAGACTTTGATTCGCCTCCTGCATATGCTGCTGGAGATGCATTGCAGTTCAGCCTCAGTAATGTTCCTGGTGTACAGGTGTTTTCTGGGGGAGGTTTGGGACCGGAAGGAGCAGGACACCTTGCAACAGGACATTTGGAAACCCTGAGCCTATTGGACATTATCTTGCCCCCTGAGGCTGCTGACGAACCAGTGAATATAAATTCATCTTCAAGCACTGTCCACCAAGAACATTTAGAGCAAGTCCTTCAAAATGAAGCTGGTACTCAGAACGTCGGGGAGCTGAATGAAGAAGACAGCCAGGAGGATCAAGAGTTTCCATGCGGCCCCGAGAGAACTGAGAACGGCACCACAGTCCTTTCAAAAACTGAATGCAGCGAGGACAGTGTGGCTGTAAACGGGACCCTCCAGTGCACAGATGCCAAGGAGCTAATCCAATCAAAGGAAAATGTGAATGGTGGAGCAGAGTTTAACTCCTCATTGGAAATAACAGCTTGTTCATCAGACAAAAAGCTAGACTGCGAGGAAGAAGTGAACAGTTTAAACCACGTAAAATCCATCAGGGAGGTGGAAGCAGAACAGAACGACCTGAACGTGCCATGTAGTCCTACAGAAGATAGCGAGACGCCCCTGCCCTGTCTTCCAATTGCCGTGTCCATGTGCGGCTCTTTGGTTTTGACGCAAGACTCCAAAAGCAACGGACCTCAGGTTGAAACCACCAAGATTATAGCCAGTGAATTGTTCCCTACACAGACTAATACACCCGTGGTGAACAGTCTTTCTCCTGACCCTGAAACACAAAAGATTATTCCTCCTGTGGAGGAAAGTACAAAGACTATGGACCAAATTGGTCCAGAGCCTGCCTGCGAAAGCCGCAGAATCCAGTCGGAAACCAAAGTCAACCCTGAGACAAAACCATTCTTGCACTACACAATCCCTGACAGCCTTGCCATGGCAGAAGCAGATTCAGTTGAGGGTGAAGACTCCCCCAGCAGTGTTGTGGACGCCACTGAAGGCTGGTCCTACCCTGTGGGCTCCAGCCCCGAGTTCCCTTCAGACATAATGTTTGTCGATGACTTTCTCCCAGACGGAGACCTGTGTGACAACCTGGTGAGTGACGCGGACCTGGATGCCTTCTTGATGGAGCAAAGCCTCAAGAACACTGAGTCGAGGCCTGTGGAGAATTCTACTGACGAAGGGTTTTCAGAAATGAATGGTGACCTGTCAGGGTTGTCTGATCCTTCCCAGAACACTGGGGGAGATGGCCTGCTTGAGGTTGTCAGGAGCGCCCTGAACACTAAAGATTTTGAGCCTGCATATTCCGAACCTGAGAGACCTCCATCTCTGGAGGTAGACCAAAACTTTGTTTCTTCTGGGGACGTTGCCCTGAATGTAGTAGAAGACACAAAAGGCAGTGGTGAGACAAACACGTGTAATTCTGTTTGTCAGACACCCAACCCAAGTGCTTGTAATAACCAACACCCATATTTTGGAGGGGCAAGACCAAAACAACTTTTTGTTCATCCTCCAAAAACTTTATTGACAAGGGAATTGAATGACCTTAAAAGAGGCGATTTTAAAGATGTTCCTTTAGCAGGAGAGCAAATTGTAAATCCTGTGCAATCCCCTGGTACTGGGGAGGGCTTCCCGAACCAGTATGTAGCAAGTCCTGGGTATACCTACTCTGAGAGAATAGATAGTAGCATTGATTTGGAAGAGGGCTCGGAATCTGCCCAGCTTCTCGTTAACAAGGAGGAGGACAGCACAGAGGAGGCTGTTTCCCTTGATGATCGGCAGATGAGAGAAGAATCAAGTCTGGGGTTGAAACAGCCTGCATGGGTACCTGATTCTAAAGCACAACAGTGCATGAACTGCCAGCTCAAGTTTACCTTCACCAAAAGGAGACATCATTGTCGGGCATGTGGAAAAGTACGTGAATAGTTTGGCAAAGAAAAAAGATTTCATTTGGTGCAGTTCTGTTTTGTTTCCTGAATAGATACTGTATATATGAATGAATGTATGTAATAAATGAATGAAACTGGATTTCTTATGGATGCTGTCTGGATTTTGGCCCTTTTGAGATGCATTTGTAAACATCTGACCACAATAAATTAAATTAATGTTTTAAGCTGAGAGCTAAATAATCATAGTGGTTATTCATTATATATTGAGTTCACAAAGTATGCAACTTTGTTTGTTGTAATATATAAAACATTGACTTTATTCTTATTCTACTGTCTAGCAGCTAGTGGAAGTGGATTTTTTCATGGCCTAAATTTTAATGCATTTTAACTTTTTTAACAGGTATTTTGTGGTGGTTGCTGTAACCGAAAATGTAAGCTAAAATATATGGAAAAAGAAGCTAGGGTTTGCGTCATCTGCTATGAAACTATTCATAAAGGTAGGTGAAAGCTGTTCTTTGTCATAGCATCTGTAATTCAGTTTCTGTTGAACAAGGATAAGCTGTAGGACTAGGGCACAGATTAGTCTTGTAATGAATTGAATTTATCCAGTACAGACTAACTGAGCTTTTTGCTCTAATTTTGCCAATTCATAAATATTGAATGAGACATTCCAGGGATTGGTTAATTTTATTTAGGAACTGCTGAGCACCTAGGCTTAAAGATATTCAGCCTTAATATCAAAACACGACAGTAGCTCCATTCTCTTGTCTACCTGTCAACAAGAATAGACAGTATTTCAACAGAGCTAAAGCTTGTTAGACCGGACTGCCCTCCCAGGGTCTTCTAGCTTCTCCAGTCTCTTCTCTGATCCCCTCTCCCCATTGTGGAAGCCTTATTAGATTATTTGCAAATTCAGGATCTACCCCCTGGCTGCTTCTACTGATCCTTAGCTTATAAATATCCCTACAAATGCAGTCTTACTGTAAAAGAAACCACAAAGATAATATTGATCTTGCGAAAGACCTTGCGAGTAATGAAATGCAGAGATCTGAGCTGATGCTATGTGGAGGGTTAGTTTCTGTTCTGCTTCTTTACATCATAAAGGAGCAGGCAGGAGTGTTATACAGCAGGGGTGTGCAATTTTTGAAAAAAAAAAATCTTGTCCAAGGGACAAAATGCTAGAAAAATCAACCTGTCCTTCTTAAAAATGTACTTGCCCCCTCCTCATCGCACAAAACACGAACAAAACACACACAAAAAAGTAGAATATTATTTTAAGGATTTTGGTTTTATTTAACAGTGAACACAGTCAATCAATTAGTGATTAACAGGGGCAGATCTTGCCTTGTAGCTTGACGGGTTCACCAAATTCTTCAAGATAAAAGGTTCCCTGTGACCCCACTTCACCTCACCAAATTTATAACATACTTTAAGGAAATGTTCCTTTCAGTGCAGTTTGGAACACATTTGCTAGTAAATGTAAGTAACATATTAAGACTATAATAAGCAATACTTGGGAGTTATTCAAATGTAAAAATACTCTCAGCCTGTTTTTTTCACACTGTTTCTGTATAAGCTGAATTCAGCTTGTGATGTACAGGTGTTTGTTTGTTGCATCACAGATACGAAATCATTGCCAGCTGTTAGTGCTGCTTTGTGGAATTCAGATTTTTCTTGATGTTTCAGTTTTGTAACTGCTGAACCCTAGATTTTTAAACACCTTATGTATAACCTGTCACGTTTCTCTGTATTTTTTAATGTTTTTTCTACCAAAATGCATGCAATATTTACAGTAGGCTCCATCAAATTCTGCTAAGACAACATATTTTTTTCTTTTGTTTATTTCTGTTATGTACTATTTTTTTAAACAGTGTACAGAATTTTACAGCTATTTTTTCCTCATCTAACATCTTGTCCCATGATGTCTAACTGGAACACTGCTGCAGCGGAGTGATCCTGGCTTCATACCTTGATAGCATTTTATTTAATTAAAAATAAATAAATTTGCAAGGGCAACATTATTTCCCTGCCTACTCTCACTAAAAAACATAAATGAACAGAATGTTCTGGAACACCCCGCTGTGCAAGTAGAAAAACACAACCCAAGCATCTCCTGGCGCCGAGCAAACTAAACCAATTTCAACTGTCCGTGGAATTTTACCCACTGTATCAATACATTTTCACATGCATTCCCCCTTTTGCTGTTCCTTGTATAGAACGTTCAAGCTACAGCAGTTAATACACCCCCCGCCTTTCCTGCAACAGAACCATGCAACTCGTTCCATCATCTTATTGCAAGTGTTTTTTTATATGGGTGCAAAGCCATTCTTATCTATATTAACATGCTGTGCCTGCATATCTGGATCAGGGTCAATGCCAGGAACATTTAAATACACCAGCTATCCGCAATTTGTGTCACCACTTGTATTATTATTATTATTTATTTCTTAGCAGACGCCCTTATCCAGGGCGACTTACAATCGTAAGCAAATACATTTCAAGTGTTACAATACAAGTAATACATAGAATTAATACAGTACGTATTATTTCCAATAAAACATATCATTATAGGTGTATTATACTGGCTCAATTGAATAAAGGCGCTCTAAATTAGTTTGGTTAGGAGTATTCTTCCATCCACATCCCAGATAAGATTTGAATCTATCATCCAGGCACATAATGGCAGTTAAGCCTCCTGATAACAGAACCCCTTATATGGTAATTTATTATATATCGTTATTGCCAACGTATAGTATGGAATGTTTCAGAGCCTTGAAGTAGCCCCCCTCGTCCTGAAGCCTGTCTGCAAACCGACACGTAGACACTACAATCGCATTCAAATCTAAAACGTGTGTAAATATGGTAAATGGCAAACTAGGTTAGCAACAGTAAAATCAAAAGAAAAAAAATCATTACATTTTTTGCCAGGGAAAGTTGTCTTGAAATGCTTCTAAACAGTAAACTTAATGTTTTTTTAAACATCCCAACAAGTACATGCTTGAAATAATTTTATAAATTACACAACATGTTTTTTTTAAATCTGCTAATACCTAAGCGACTGGTGTGTTTAGGTTTTTATTTGTAACTTTACTAGATTGCTGCATTTAAATGTCAGGTTCATGTATTAAGAAAGCAGTATCACTTATTTTCCTCAAGTTTAAAAGATTAGTGCTTTGCCAGAGACTCGCTTGGCAGCTGTTTCTGGGTTTCTTTGTAACCAATAGAAGATCATCTTTTCCACAGCTAGCCAATCAGAAGTGATAGGGGTGGGATGTAAACACTTAAATGTTTGTGCTGTGTAGATGCTAGACTTCTGCAATTCAGTTTTCATAAACTTGTGTAGCTCTCTAGAAATATACCCAGAGTGTTTTTCTGGCAATAGAACGAACATAAATAAATGAAACTATTTGTCCAGCGGTGATGGCTGTAGTTAGCTGTATTCATTACCTTTCTATATTCAATCCCTTCTCAATACGTATTGTTGCTGAAACCAGTCCAGACTCCGCTGGTTCTGTTTAGACTACACTTTCTCTGCTGAAGCAGACTGAAAATGCTTTTTTTGTTTTTCCTTGCCTCTGCTGGATGTGAACAGAGCTTTAGCCTGCAGCAGAAGGAGATGTCATTTTGATTTATTTAGGTGACATTTTAGAAAGGATTGAAAAACATTGTTGCCAGTCAGAATGAACACCGTTTGAACATGTGGTTAGAATATGCTTTTTAAAGCTTTCGCTGTTGCACCTTTTTGCACTGAAATTGAACTAATGTAGTAAATATTATAGAATGTGACTGAGCATACATTTTACTGGTAGTTTTTGATTGTGATGTCAGATATCCTTTTGAATGTGGGTGTGTCATACATATTATTTTTGTGTTCAGGGACTGATGAACTGGTCTGGACCTGCGAAAGCAGACAGTTGTTGATTCCAGACTCAACCTTTACAGTATTATGTAAACATCATGCGGACCAAGAGCAGTTTTACACCATTGCAGTGCGGCTCTGTGTTTTGAATATTCTGTAAAAGCATCAGATATCTTCTATCAAGACTCGCTGGCTAGCACATCCAGTCTTGTTGATAAAGCACGCTGTCTGTCTCTAAACATAAGATGTGTATTGTTCACTACCAACAATATAGCTTCCTGTTGTCCCTAGCTCACATTTTTGCTCATCTCTTTTCTCTTTCTTAATGATATAATGTTATAAATCTCACAAGCCATGGCCCAACTGAAAATATTAGATTTCTTTGCTCATTGGACCATAACCCCTATTATGATATCTGGGTTAATCTGTAAAAAAAATCCAATCTATGCATTTGAGGCATGCTCCCTTTATCTGTGTGTCTGCGTGGTGTAACTTACACAGTAGACCTGCCAGTTATAATTTGAAATACTCCTTTAGTGCATATTTTTCCCCATTTACTGGATTGTTGCTCATTCCTGTACTTATAAACCCTACTACAGTAATAGAAAATCTCATTTATCCATTCCTGTACTTATAAACCCTACTACAATAATGTAAAATCTCATTTATCCATTCCTGTACTTATAAACCCCACTACAATAATGTAAAATCTCATTTATCCATTCCTGTACTTATAAACCCTACTACAATAATAGAAAATCGCATTTATCCATTCCTGTACTTATAAACCCTACTACAATAATAGAAAATCGCATTTATCCATTCCTGTACTTATAAACCCTACTACAATAATGTAAAATCGCATTTATCCATTCCTGTACTTATAAACCCTACTACAATAATAGAAAATCGCATTTATCCATTCCTGTACTTATAAACCCTACTACAATAATGTAAAATCGCATTTATCCATTCCTGTACTTATAAACCCCACTACAATAATTGAAAATCTCATTTATCCATTCCTGTACTTATAAACCCCACTACAATAATTGAAAATCGCATTTATCCGTATCGGATTGTGTTTCTTTCATTTTCGGTAGCAAACATTCTTGATTTATTGGATACCTTTTTGTTAACTTACACTTTTTTAGTGTAAATTGCACTTTTCTTTCATTACAAGCTCTTTGTATCTTTGTGGATATTGCTTGCCCCTCTCTAAAGCTTACACGGCTTTCTGCTTCATACCTGTAGATATTTTTAAACTCATCAGTGACTGGTCAGTGATTGTATCATGTCTGTAAAATATGATGTCATTAAAATTGACATTTTAACTCTGTTGCAGGGTAGAAAATCAGTCATTTTTATTTCCATGTTTGGGTCATGTGTCTTCAGAAAACAGCAGCTGAGCTAACAATGAATTGTTAGTTCATACATAATGCAGCACAACATCCAGCTGAGTCACTTACAATGGCCGAGGTATTTTCATTTATTTTCTAAAGCTAGTTCAGCAGTACAGCTTTTATTTTTCAACCTCGGAACAAGGTTGTGATTTTGCTGCAAGTTTTCATGTTTTTTTAACTATTTTTGGAGACTGAGCTATCTGATTTATTACTGACTATACTACAGGAATCCATTTGGATTTTCTATATCGTCATGGCGAGTGAGGTGGTCTGTGTGTGAATCCAGGCGCTTCAGATTCTGTACTGTGTTTCCCTGACTTGAAAGGGCTTTTTTAAGCATCCAGTTGTCTTGTCTTGTGCCCAGTGGCAGTTCAATGACGGTGGTTTTGAACTGTAAGTGATACGAGAGCCTAGAGGGTGGATTAGCATCTGGTGAGTGGCAGCATTGTTTAATTCTTTAGCTAGTGGTGTTTAGTAATTTAAGTATCCCTGTGGGGTCCCTCTGTCAAGGTATCCCAGCATTTTTTGTTTGCTTGTTTCACTTTGAATGTTAAGTTAGCCCAATCGGCACCAATGACTTGATTGTCAGCGCCTGATTTCTGTGGAGCGCTCAGTCAGAATAATCGGCTCTGCAGCATAGTGGACTGGTTTTCTTTGTTTGGTTATGTGGAAGTTTCTATGAAAGATTGTGCCACTTATAACTTCTGATAACCTTGTTGCACTGATCTGGAAATTGTTTCCAGGGTTCGTAATAAAACAGGCAGAGGTACAGATTTTGATAGCAAAACATTCCCAAAAACACCCCAAAGATCCACTTGCTGGCTGTGTAATAGATCTAAGAACATGCTTGTTTGGTTTGGTGTGCTAGACCTTTCTTATTGCTGGATGGGTCTGCTGATATGCAACAGGGGATTGCATTTGCAGGGATGGAAATAAGACTCCAATTGCATAGCAGTTTCACCCATTCCAGGTTTTACTACAAGCTTGAACAAATATTTTTGTGTATGAAGACATTGATTGTGTTTTTAGGTTGTTCTGGATCGCTCGGTGCTGCTTAAAATTGGTTGTTGTTTAAAGTGAGATGTTAGCATTTACTGTAGAAGGCATGTATCTATTATTATTATTATTATTATTATTATTATTATTATTATTATTTATTTCTTAGCAGACGCCCTTATCCAGGGCGACTTACAATCGTAAGCAAAATAGCACGGTCTCTTAACTAAGTATCTTAACTCTACATGTGAGGTAATGACTGCTGTGCTTGGAACCTGATTGGCTTAAAGACTGTTAAAGTTAAAGACTGAGAACTCCACAGTGAACCTTGTGACTCATACTTTGCCATCTAAATTTCACCCTCGAGCTGTGTGGGCCTTTGTGTAACACTGTCGGGTCAAATAAAAACCAAAGTACGGTAGGTAGGTGTGGCAAGGACTTCAAATCTTTTTACAGGGATATGGATTTACCGGTCGTAGAGTAGCAATGCAGGGAAACCTTGCATTAAAACAGAATGCAAAACTTTTAAATAAAGATGGAGCAGTGATGACGGACACAAGCTAATACAAACTCCTCCACTGCTTCAGCTGCCGCCTACAGTTGTGAAATGATTGTGGGTCACTTCGTATCAAAAACAACCACTAGAAAAAGGGTTAGAGCTGCCAGGACTGCCTGTGTAACCACACAGCATGTGGGTGCAGATGAGAGGGAGAAAAACTCTCTCTCTCTGCCTAAATAAAAACGAAAAATAAATATAGTCCCAATACTGGCCGTGTCCATTTTTCAATTTTTTCAATTTTTTTTTTTTTCGTTTTCCAGCACAAGCCCTTGAGAGGATGATGAGCCCGACCGGTCCGAGTCCTAATCCTAATATTCCCTCTGAATACTGCTCCACCATCCCTCCCCTGCAGCAAGCCCAGGCAGCTGGCACTCTCAACTCCCCTCCGCCCACCGTAATGGTGCCCGTGTCTGTGCTCAAGCACCCCGGAAACGAAGGTAACCTGCACATCTCTCATTCTCCCGTGTATGTAGTGCGTGCAGCTATCGCTGTGTAGACATTTTTTAAATAATACCATTTTTTTTGGATCTGATTTCTGGAAGTTGTGAAGCTATGTGATGACACAGTGTGTCATTGTAGCCAAAACAAATAATTATTTTTTTTTTTTTTTGTACCACAGTCTACAGTTAAGATTTGTTGGCTTTGATTATCAGTATTTAAGAATTATTGACATATTATTTCCGAAAATTAATTTACCACAGGTAAATTAAATAAAGAATTGTACATTTGTATACCCTGTCTGTGCTCTATGAGGTGGATAAAGGGAACACCAGCTGCTGTGGCAGTGCTATGATAGTGTGCGTGTTGGGACGAATATCTGAATAATCAAAACGAATATTTTTTGACACATATTCATATACAAAAATCAGATGTTCTTATTCGCTACAAATGACAAAAATACCTTGCACTTATTTACCACCTCACTAGTTGCGTGACATTTTAAAAAATGGCAAATTTAAAAAGAGCTCTGTGATATGTGAGATTAATATATATATAAAAAAAAACAGGCTCAACACAGCAGCTCTATTTTTAAAAGTTTTAGACAACAAAAATGAAAAAAACCAGATTATGCGTGTGCGTGCATGCAGAGTGATCTCTATGGAGGCCATCTGTGTGTCGAACGCATTGTGGTGCTTTAGAGCGAGTCAGAATCTCATGGGACAGAAAAAAGGCAAGCACATCATTCTGAAATGGCTCACTTAAACAGTGCCCAACTTGCTGGAAATGTGTAGTGATTTTTATATAGATTTTATATATTTTTTGTTGCTACTTTGTTATTCGGAATGTAATAAATGAGAACCAAAACGGTGAGTTTTTTTCCCCCTTCAAATAAAACAAACATGGAAATGCTGTTGTAAAATGAAGTGTTTAAAGTTAAGTTTCAGTTTTCGTTTGCTTGTTCAGCCACAAAAAGGCACAAGTAACCCTCATGTTATTACTTTATGAAAACGTGTCGATGGCCACTGTTTACTGTGAAGAAACGGCAAAGGCAAGGAATGAAAAAAAAGTAAGAAAATAATTCAAATGTGGTTTCAACTTTTATGTATTTATTTGGGGAATAAACAAAACAACGTTTAAGTTGAACTGCTATTTGTCATCCTTTGTTTTGCATCATAGGATCTGTAGTCTCCAAACAGATGAAGTACAGAGTTGCTAATCAGGATGCAGGTTAATACATTTACCAGTATCCTTTTCACTCAGCTGTTTGAATGAGGGCGTTTAGTTTTATTCATATTTCTTCCCTCGGAGGGCTGCAAAATAATTTGCACTAACAGGAAATTTGTGTTAAGTGAATTTGTATTATAAGAAATAATATAGATTTTAATTGACATTGCTCTGTGAAAGCTACAACATTAGTCAAATGAATGAACAAATGAATAAGCCAGTTGCTTCAGTTGTGCAATGAAATGATAATTTGCATTTTTATTTAACCATCACTTCAAAGTAATGCATTGCACCATAAAGAGATACTGGTTATTTTAACCAGTTGTATTGTTCGTATGGTTTGGATTCACTTTGTGTATCATTTTCTGTTTGTTGTCACATCCTGATGACTTGTTTAAAGCACCCCTGCCACCTCAGAAGAGCTCTCGGAATTACCACTTTAAATTATCATGGAGGTTAAAACAAAAGTAATTAGCAAGAAGAGAATAGCAGTTTGTTCATGGAAATGCCATCACCTCTCTTTGTGCCTTTTGTACTGTCCAAATGTGCCAGTGTTGCGCCAATTAAAAATAGAGAGGTTGCAACTGTGTGTAACCTGCAAGATAACAGCCTGGTTTCACAGACTCCACAGTTGTCACAGTTTGTGTTTGTAAAGCTCCGGTGATAGTTTCTCCTGTTTTTGTAGTTGTACTTCGTGCCAGTTTTCTTCTTCTCTTGCAGCTGGGCTTCCCAGGGAACAGAAACGGGTCTGGTTTGCAGATGGTATTTTGCCAAACGGAGAGGTAGCAGATACATCGAAACTGTCAGTAGGGAGCAAGAGGTCATCCCAAGACTCCAGCCCTGTAACCCCCGAACCTCCTGTGGTAAGAGCGGGGCCTGCCCTGCAGTGCTACCTTGTGCATTTAGGGCCTGCTTTTCAGACCTGTAAGCTGCTCTGTTTATTATTTTTATTTAAGAAAACCTAAATAATTAACATACAACACTAAACTGTCTATCCAAGTAGAAAGCTGTAGTCGGGAGCCATAGTTAAGAGACTGTGCTATTTGTGTTCTGCTTTATAACAAGACTACTAGTTTTAGCATTGTGGGGCAAATGGGATCCATACTACTGTACCGCCTTATAACCAGTTCCGCAGTATAACGGGCCGCCTTATAAAGGGGGAGCACTGTATAGCTATGTTTGTTTTTGTTATTTTTCTTCTAGTCTAAAGCATAAGTTGAAAAAAAAAAGTTTTACATACCTGACAGCCTTAGCATAACAACCTTTACACAAATCCCTTATTACTTTATACAGGTATGGGAATGTGATCCATTCCCAAATACGGGCTTGTTGCTTGAACTCTGTGGTTTATTAAGCTTACAGTAAAACCTGGATTGCCGCAAACACAGTCTTGAGTATTGTTTCTATCCATGCTGAAGATCATTTAGCTTTCCAGACCTTATTTTCCTTTTTATTCCAGTTTAGTGGAGTCCATTTTTCATTCCTGTGCAGCGGGTATTAGGACCCCACATGTGCAGCACAGTAAGTTGGTTGTGACGCTAAGGTGGGGAGCCTAGTAGCTGCTGCAAAGGAGGGGAATGTATAGTTTGGTGGCAGAATAAATGGGCTTCACCAAGTCAGAATAAAGCCTGGAAAACAAAAGGGTTTACACAGAGAGAGAATCGTGAGAAACTTTTGTGCTATATTTTTAGGTGAAACAATGGTACTGACCTGCAACATTTTAATTTTTTTTGTTTTCCTCTATGAAGCCTCAGGTTCAGAAAACGTTGGAAAAGGAGATTCAGGATTCTACAGCTACAGCGCTCAGCGATTCTTCAGAACAAGCACCTAATGTTTCTAAAGCCGCGATGAAGGTACCGAACAGTCCAGCTTCTCAGAGTCCAGAAGATGATATGAAGCATCTTATCACGGGGCCCTCGGATTACAGAATGTTAACCACCATAGGGGAGTGCATTACCAAGACGGGCAGTCTGGTTCCTGATGACGAGGAGGGGCTGCCCCCTGTTGTCTTAGCAACAGGGGAGAGAGGAGACGGTAATGTGGCAGACATATGAAAATCTAAACAGCAATGTAGAAATGTGTAGACAAAGCTTAGACCAGCGGGTGCACCACTCAGTCTGCAAGACCCCATTCCAATCCGTTTTTTTTTTTTTTTTTTAACAATAAAGTCCAAAATTAGGTACTTGATCCTTTAGCAGGTTCAGTTAACTAATTTAGGACCTGCTTCGAATGGACTGGAATGGATCTCAAGGGTCAGAGTTGTCCACCACAGGTCCAGACAGAAAGCCTACTTGATGTTAATTGATGATCCGGAACTGTTTATGCATTGCGTTTCCCTGTTCAACTTGAAACCTAAGTGATATTATTCAAATGTGAACTGTAGTTGAGGCTTGTAGTGTTGCTCAAAGGGTTGAAAAACTGACACATGGTGAGCAATAAAGCACAAAGCCTCAGAAAAAGTGCTTTATTGCTCACTAGAGGTCACCTTTTCAACCCAGTGACACATTCTTCCCCTGTAAGGTGAAATCTGCAGTGACTATCTGTTTTATTAAAATCTTATTTATTAAACTTGATTCCTCCAGAGAGATCTGTGATGCTGTGGCTGGTTTGCCATTTTATTTATTGTAAAGTGGTGTCGGGTGGCACTACAAACCACTCGACTGCACAGTTTGTTTGGTCATGTGAGCCTGCATTAGCTTATTGGGATGTGAGTTTATAGGAAGGGGCTAGGTGACTCCTCTGACTGATTCACAAGCGTGTCGTACCTTTTACCTGGAGGCCTCTGTTAGAATCGTGCTCAGGTCACCAGTGAGATGAGTTTGATATAGCTCCTGTTATTAGTCTAATCATAAAACCACCCCAGAAATGGTCACTCTGCACTGAGGCTGACTGAAGCCTGTGCTGGCCTCCCTTGTTTGTAGATACATTCTTGTTCAGAAACAGTACGTGTATTTTTGATTAGAGTATAATGAAAGGACTGTCCCATTTCAAATGCAGACTCGCTGGTGGAGGATCGCCCCTCTGCCAGCCAGCTGATGCTGCTTCTTGAGGAAGGAGGTCCCAACCCCCTCACGTTCGTGCTGAATGTCAACCTGCTGGTGAATGTCAAGCTACTCACTTGTAAGTACTCGGCACATCCCTGTGCAGCAATTTTAGTTTTTTTTTAACCTGTTTTTAGTACACTGTGGTGTACTGTACTTTACTCTTGTACTCAGAAATAAAAGTTAAAAAAAATTAACATGAAAAATAAATAAAATAATTACTGTGTGGGGTATAGCAGTTGTGTAGACAGGGTTTTTCTGTTGAATCACTGAGCTAGAGCGTTGTTGTTGTTGTTGTTGTTGTTGTTGTTTGTGAGAATATGACGTGCAACGTTTCCACTTTGTCTCAGATGCTGCGCGGAAGTGCTGGTGCTTCAGTTCCAATGGCCTGCACGGGGTGGGTCAGCCTGAGATTGTGTTCTTGCTGCAGTGCCTGCCAGAGGAAAGCACTCTCCCCAAAGACATCTTTAAGCTGTACATTACCATCTATCAGGATGCACTAAAGGGTAAGGCTGAGGCATCTGGAAATTGAAACACTATCTGATGATTGGTAGACAAAGTAAAAATAATTAGACCAGTATTTCAACAAGGTGTCTAGCATCCAGGCTAGTGTCTAGCTTTCAGAAAGGATAGCCAGCTTGGAGTCCGTTTTAATTGATTTAACCCGTAGTGGACCTACATACCATCATCATTTTTAAATCATTTAAAGAAGGGGATTTTGTGAGAACCAACATCTCTAATAGTGCGGGTGAGTCTCAAGTGTATTTTTGTCTTTTAAAAATGAGTAATGTTGGGCTTCTTCCTATTTAATATTTAAATATAATGGTGGTATTTAGATCTGTCACTGTTGATTTAATTAAATAGACCCCGTTAATTAAAATTTAAAACGAGATGTATCGAGGACCATGGTGCCGTCTCCATTAATAACAAAGATGAGTTGCACACAAAGGGAGGATGGTCAAAATGGGGCAACTTGTGCACAAGAATAAAACCTTCATTATTGAGATGTGCACCTTGCTTACAGAGAGCAGCATACAACTACACTTGCAAACTAAAAAACAAACAAACAAAAAGCAGGTCGTCTAGTAAAAATGAACTGTGGTCCTGTCTGATATCTGCTTCCAATTTACTCATCTGACGTTAATTGCCATGACAGTCTACTTTTAATATATCTTTTTTTTTTTTTCTTCTTCCATCAGGGAAGTACGTTGAAAATCTGGGCAACGTGACCTTTACTGAGAGTTTCCTTGGCAGTAAGGATCACGGTGGATTCCTGTTCATTTCGCCCACCTTCCAGCCCTTGAATGACCTGTACCTGCCAGACAGCCCCTTCCTCTTTGGGGTTCTCATTCACAAGCTGGAGGTGCCCTGGGCAAAGGTCTTCCCCCTGAGACTCATGCTGAGACTGGGGGCAGAGTACAGTGGTGAGTCAGGGAGAGGAGGAGGAGGAGCCCCCTGCGAAAGGGAGCAGAAAAAAGGAAGTGACGTTTTGAATTTGTCCTTTTGAAACGGCTGACACAGTTATATGTTATTTGTAAGCCACCTGCAGTAAACGGAGCAGAGAAGTTTAAATGCTGGGCAGGGCCTTTTCAAGTAAAGAAAATTAAAAAAAAAAAAAAAAAAAAAATCCTACAATATTAGCTGTCAGTTATAGTTAAGTTTGATAAGAAATAGAGTACAAAGCGCTTGGAGAAGCAATTTACATCCACCAAGATCTTAAGCGTACACCAAATGCAGATTATACTTTTATCAATATTTCCATCCAACCGCACATAAGTCTCACATATCAAGAGAACTGCTTGTACAATTGTGATCTAAACTTGGTAAGGACAATCTTTAATGCAAGTTATTGAAAACATCCGAAGCCAGGAAGATACATAGTGCCATCTGTCTGAACATATGTCGCACTGACATTTTTTGACCTCTCCACATCACTTATTCAACTGGAATGAAACTTGGTATGGACATTCTTAAGCACACATTGTTGCGGCTACTCTCGGGCAGGGGTTTTCAACCGTTTTTTGAAACTGTACCCCCTTCTGTCTGGAGTTTTCAGCTCAAGTACCCCTTTACAATTTTCACTTGACTGAATGGTACCACAGTTACAATACAAGGCAGAATATTCTGATTAACACATTTCTTTTTCCCCTGTTTTATTTAATATATAATTTATGTCACAACAGTTTGGGATTGAGAAACTGCTGGTTTAGGACAGAATACCAAACAGCAGGCTTAATTCTTAAAACTTTTAATTTTGTCTTTGGACGCACAGAATTAAAAGACTATTTGGGAATCTCTTTGGAAACTCAAATTCACTTTCTGTTCAGCAAAGTTATTATAAATAATACAAAACAGTCTGCGCTGTAAATGTTTAGCACGTTACCATTTACTTACCATCTCAGCATAATTATGTGCTGTTTACAATATCAAAAAAAATTAACCAAGATACAACTATAATAACTAACACTGATAAACTTTTTTAAGCCAACAAAACTCCAAACGGATTCGGTGGAACTTTCTGTCTCTTTGCACATTCTGCACTCTTGAACTTGTGTTTTCTTCCTTCGTTTCTGGCAGGAATCCATTTCAACCCGCCGCTATTGCTGTTACTAAAAAAAACTAGCCGCGCCTAATTAAAAAATAAAAAAAAACTGTCAAAGTATGAGTGTTGTGATTATTATTCATGTTTACCAGAACATTTATACTTCCAAAAAATGCTGAAATATTGGGCTTCACTGCTTTTAGTATTCAATGATACCACAAGCTGAAAACAGCGAAGTCAATGAGCAGCACAGAGTGCTCTCCATAGGCAGAATCACCAGAGCCCTGCTTCACACCCATATCGGTGGAGGTCCACTCATTTGGAGTCACGCGTGCGTACAGGTGGAAAGTACGGCTGTGATTAGATTCTATGTTTTTTTCTTCTGCGGTTCACTTTGAGCTGCTAAACAAAAGTGAAATATTTATGCGCAGTGGTTTAGAGATAATAAAAAAAAAATCAATTCAAGATCATTATTTTTTTAACCCATTTTTATTTGCATTTCTGAGTCATCCTGCGTACCCTCTATGACCCTTAAGTACCCCCAGGGGTACGTGTACCCCTGGTTGAAAACCCCTGCACTAGGGTATCAGAATCCTAGGTAATTTTGAATTACTTTTCATGAAACTAGATCAACATTTGTTACAGAAGTTGTAAAAGAAAAAAGGCTTATGTGTGTTTTTTGTTTTGTTTTTTTTTTATTTTTTTTCAGTGTATCCTTGCACTTTGACGAGTTTCAGATTCCGGAAGCCATTATTCAGAGAAACTGGACACACTATAATGAACCTTCTAGCAGTAAGTGATTCTTCAAACACAAATTTCACCAATTAATAGAAGCCTATGCACTTTATCTCCATTTTATCCTATGATCCTGCACCAGGAACAACTCCACAGGCGCCAGTGATTTAATAGCAGCGATGCTTGCTGAGAGCAGTGGGATGAGGGCAGCAAGTAGTTCCTGCACAGCTGCTGTCATCTCTCTATACATATTTACCCAGTTTTCCACAGACTGAAGTGGAATTAGTGTCGGGTGGTTCATTTTTCTATATCTTGATCCTATATTTAGGTCTACAGTGTATTCCAGTAAGGTAGGCATCATAGGCATATTTGTTAATATTGGTTGTCTCAGTTTTTTTTCAGGGGAAATCATTTTGAAGTGGGTGCAGGTAGTTAACAGAACAGCCACCTAATCAGCAGAATATATGATCTTGCCTATGATGCCTGACGTATGGGATACCCCGTAGTACCCTTTTAAAGTACACATTTCTGCAGTAAAAAATAAACTATTTATGGTCAAAAATTCACTGCCACATGCAAATCCTCTGCATGAAAGAAATATGTTGCTGTTCTATGCTCCTTCAGTTTCTTTTCTGAATGTACTTTAAAGTCAAGCTTATTGCTCACTTCCCTTGCTTTGTCTTTATGCATTGCCGTATTCATTTTGACAATGCCCTTTTTGCAGGACCTCAGAAATTACCAGTACAGTCTGGCGAGTGTGGAGGGCTTGTTGATTCACATGGAGATGGGCAACAGTTACATTGAAATCCCTAAGGGGAGGTTTAATGAGGTGAGTGTGACTTTTCCGTCTGTGCTCCATTTATTATTTATTTATTTTCTTCTTTTTTTTTTCCCCACTTAGACAAGCATGTGACCAGCTTCAGGGAAACACAAAAGAGGAGGAATGTTAAGCCATTCTTATCAAGCCATGCAGAATGTGATCTCACTAAGTCATAAGACTTAGCTGTGTGTTGGACAGTAAAACCTCTTCATGCTAAATTTAAAACGCAAAACTGTATTACACAGCGAAAACAAGCAAGAAAACTACGTAAAGTATGCTATGTCAGCATGGAGATCAAATAGTACAAACAAAGCCATTGGGACATTAAATACACTTTAAAAAGGGGGATCAAATCGCCTGACAGACTCTCTCCAGGATATGTGCGTGCAGAGAACAGGAGTGTTGAAGATGCTAGGGGGCGCAGTGGGTTAATGCACTAGTCTTTTACTGCTGGAGTCCTGGGTTGAACCCTGTTACATTTGACAGTGGTCCAGATCACAAAACCACCACACAATACAACATCTGGTTACTGGTTACTTTTGCAGACAGTCTCAATTAAAAGGAGGCCAAGTATTAAATGTACATGGAAACCAAACTGCATCCTAACGGCGTTCTAGACGTGACAGACTAGAACAGTCTGGGAAACGATGACTCCACTCGAACTCTCTGCCTACTCTAGCAGTATAGGAAAGAGAACTCCAACCAAAACAGCAGACAAGTAGTGAACTACTAAATCACTATATACGTTTTTATTTTATGGTATGAATCAGTGAAATATTTAACCAGTTGTCCTTGGACATACTTTCTTTTAAAGTGAATTAGTGCTGAATTCATCTACAGCAGTTAAATATGAAGCTTTTTTTTATTTAATAAGAACAGAATGGAAAACAAAAACGTATATCTAGTAAGAAGACCCTGCTTATATTTATAAAGGAAATATGCTTTAACTTTTACATTTTGTTTTATTTTCCTCATTAAATTGAATATGTCTATATACACCAATCTAATTGTATGACATTCTATATTTTAAGAATATTGTTAAAGTGAATATAAATATACATTTAATAGTTGATGGTTCCATGTATCATATTCTATATATTTTGTACAGTAGGTAGAGCTAAACTTTCAGAATCTAGACGGTTAGTTTTCAAAATCAATTTCTTCTCACAAAAACCGATCCAGTGATGCAAGAAAGTGTCAGTGTATTTTTATGAAAGCAATCGATTCACAGCGGCCTGTATCTGTATCCCTAGATGATGAAAGTAATGAATTCCTCCAATGAGCATGTCATCAGCATGGGCGCCCGCTTTAGCATGGAGGCAGATTCCCACCTGGTGTGTGTTCAGAACGACGATGGAAACTATCAGACCCAGGCCAACAGTGTACCGGGCAAGACTAGGAGAAGTAAGTCACGGTGGCTTTAAGCCTCTGTAAAACCCTGCTGCTCAATGACCTGCACTGACATGCAATATCTGTGTCTGTTCATGCATATGGAGGTAGGCAAGTCTAGCTCATTGCAATGAAAACTGCAGTCTCTTGCATGCATTTTCACTAAAACATTATCATTTGGTGTTTGTTTTAAGAATTTACACTGAAACCGTTGAATCCTTCAGCTGTAGTAATATACTTCTATATTTTATATATTTTAAAATACCATTCTGTTGAATCCTTCAGCTGTAGTAATATACTTCTATATTTTAGGAGACCGCTTGAAGTAGCTTTGCTGTTCTAATGAAGGCATTCTGTTTGTTTCAGTCACTGGAGCAAGTTTTGTTGTTTTCAACGGTGCTCTGAAGGCCTCATCAGGATTTATTGCCAAATCCAGCATAGTTGAAGGTAATGAATCAGTACTTGTGTTTCTCAAGTAAGCAATCCTGGGTGTCTCTTCTTGAAATTAACTTGAATCCCATGTTGTCTGTAAAACATCACATTTCCCAGATATTTGACTCCCTTTACATTATGCCTTTGGGGCTGCTCTGTTTCTGTTCACAAAAGCAACCTGTTTCTAGTTCATTTAGTTATTATTATTCTGTATTCATTTTGTTCATCAGATGGTTTGATGGTTCAAATAACACCGGAGACGATGGAAGCATTACGGCAAGCTTTTAGGGAAAGAAGGGACTTCCAGATCCCATGTGGAAAACATGATTCAGGAGATTTAAGAGAATATGTAAACATCCACTGGGTGGAGAGGGCCTCCATTGTAAACACAGGGTAAGGATAAAAAGTCTTTCTGAAAGCACAGTGGACATTTTAGGTCAAATTATTTATTTTCTTACTCGAAACCGTAATAAAGCTATCGGTTTGCTGTATTTGTGTTTTGGTCAAGATATGTATTTTACTGTGGAAAGTCAATTTCTGTAACTTCGCGTCATTAAACCATATAGATGCAACCTAGGTCCATTTTGAGCAAGGCATGTGTCTTTGCCCTGGTAAGGGTTCATATTGTTTTTGTTTTTTTTCTGTATGCCCTTAAGAGTGGACGCTGCTTTCGTAATAAAATGCCTCTAGTTAAGATTGCATGAACTGTGTTCAGTAAATGCATGATGATCTACCCATGTGTTAAAACGGTTCTGCAACGTGATGGTTCACTGTAATCAAATTCACACCAAGAAATGACTGTCCATAACATGCTTTAATTTTAGTTCCAAAGGCCAAATTTGGGCAAAGCTACCATGAATTTATATTGACAACCGCATGTAGCACTAGTGCCACCTGGTGTAGTCACTGGGTCTTTTCCCCCTGTTCCTGACATGTTCTATAGTGTGCCAATAGAAATTCATTCTTGAATATTTCATAACGTAATACTGAAGAACCACACATCTCGTATAGCCAATTCGTTAATGCAATGAGAATACTTTATAGGGCTGTTTTATTAATTTATTCTTCTTCATTGTCTAGGATTATGAGCCCAGTTGATGGAAAGTCCTTGGAGGGGGTTCCAAGCGTTAAAATGCAACAGGAGGCAGAGTTTGAAAGCGATGGGAAGCTTGTGAAATGTACTGAGGTATGCAAGAGAACAAGAGGATTATATGAGGTTTTAACCTTGCGTGTAACACATGAATGTCCAGAGTGTTTACCCAAGGATTGTTTTAATTGCCAAAACGGGACAAATAGGCATTCCCCTTCTATTAGGTTGTAAACAAAACAAAATGGTACATTTCCCCTCTTGGTCTTTTATCATAACAGATTAAGTGTTATTTTTGAAGATAACTATTTTGATTAAAAATGAATGTGGTGGTAGGTGTTGGAAGCTGCATTCGGGTAACCCTTGGTCTCCCAGTGCCACTGTGTATTTGCATGACTGTAGTGAGTGTTGGTGCTGCTGTTTGTGTTCCAGGTGTTCTATCTTCTGAAGTGCCCAGAGCAGTCTCTTGCCAGCGTTCTGGCTGCCCACAGTCAGTTCTCGAAAGAGATCGCCACGGCCTGCTGTGCTGCCCTCTGTCCTCACCTGAAGACCTTGAAAGACAGCGGGATAAATAAGATGGGACTCAGAGTTTCCACAGACACAGACATGGTAAAGTGTGGGCTAGATCCTACTTTAGCTGTATGTGCAGTGTGTATCTCAGTTTGTTTCCTTTTTTGCACAGGTTAAAATGGGCATGCTTCATTATTTGCTACGGTTATATTGGACATTTCAAAAATGCTAATGTTGGGGATGCTCTTGTAACAAGATAAATAAGATCAAATCAAAAGAAAAAGTCTGTGGGTGGTAAACTTATGCCAACATGTGCATGTTATTGAGAGCGAGAAGCCATTGATTGGTGTGTTGACTGCTGTTGACAGGTGGAGTACCAGGCGGGTTCAGGAGGCAGGCTTCTTCCTCAGAGCTACATGAACGACCTGGACACCGCGCTCATTCCTGTGATTCACGGTGGCAGCTCCAGCCCCCCGCGCAGCCCCATGGAGATGGACTTCCTATTCTTTATAACAGAAAGCCTTTACTAAGACAAGGGCGAGCCTCTGATTTCAGATATGCCAAAGCATTAAAGCTAATCACAGCAGGTTTTTTTTTACAAGAAGCTAAAAGACTGGGACACAAGCAATCAAACACTTCAACTTCACTTTCTTCTTTTTAAATGCTTTTTATGTAGGATATGTTGAATACGGTACCATTTACAAGGTCTTTTGAAAACCAGTTTTTTTTTTGTTTGTTTTTTTCTTGTGCAGTTTTAGAAGCTTTGCACATAGTGGTCTCTTCAATGAATCTAAACATGGCAGATCTAAACACAAAGTTCTCTTCTTTTAAGGGTTTAAACAGCAGCGCCACCGTTTAGGTCAACCGAATAGACCACAGTCTGAAGGAAGGTCATTTACTTTAAGTGTCAACCAGCTTTAGTATCTGAAATGTATTTAGGGCCTTATATTTAACAGAACAGAAATGTGATGGGTCCTGTACATTTATGTAAGTGTATATACTATTAGAAATCCAGTGTTCTACACTTGAGGTAAAGGAGGAGATTTTTGTCTAGTGCATTATTATAAGCATCCTTGCATTGTCTTTCACTCTGGTCTTCATTTTTAGCATGTCCAAATTTTTTTTTAATTCGGTGCTTCAATCCTATTTTTGGAACAAATCTGTGCATCAAAAGATATTTTTGATAGGATGGTATATGAGTTGATGTGACAAATTTCCATTCAGGTATAACTAAACTCCTTGGAGTGTAAAATGTAAATATGGCTACAGACACTAACTCGCAGCTTGGGGTACAGCTATGGTTCACAAAGGTAATATGGTACTGTAGAGATGTGCTCTTGAGCTATCACATTTGTATTCCCTCCAAAAAACACAGCTGGGAATTATATATATATGTGTGTGTGTGTGTTTTAGGTATTGATTCAAACTGAACTTCTTTCTTCTTTTTTTTGGTTTGTTTTAAAAACCGTTGTTTAAATATATAACATTTGTTATTCAATATGAACATTCATTTGCTGCCTATCTGAAATAGAGAAAGTTTTGCATGACCCAAACTTTACACAAGGAACACTTTGGACTGAACGTACAGTAGCTGTGTATGTATGTTTATACAGTTTGGACTGAATGTACAGTAGCTGTGTATGTATGTTTATACAGTTTTAAGCTACATTCACTTTATTGTTTTGATAAAGGAGCCACCTCATTACACTTCTGGAGCCCTAACTCCCAAGACAAACCCTATGGAGGAAAAGTACCGTTCAGGCCTGACCTGGAACTGACCTGGACCCTGCTGACTCGCAGTGATGCTCATGTTTATAGAGAAGAACCTGCACACTTAGACAGTATGACGTTGCTGTTTGCCTGCCTTTTTTTTGTTTGTTTGTTTGTTTGTTTTTAAAGAAGCAAGAGCTGAACATTGAGTTTTTGATGCCCTGAAAAACCTGTGTAGTTGAATTTAATGCTGGAAAAAAAATAATCTATGAGACATATGCACTTTATTGTAGTTCTGTAATAGGAGGAAGGGAACGCCTGTACTCTCCAAGCCAGCCTATGGCCAAACACTAGACCTGGGAATTGTATCCTGCCATTGTACTATTGAGACACCGTGGGCCATGTTTTCAAACTGTTTACTCCAGTCTTTAATTAACTCCTATTTTTATTAAAGAGGCAAGACACCTAATAACTAAGTTATATATTTCAAGTTCTCTTAATCACTCTCAAGGTGTTTCATATCTCATTTTGTAACATTTAATGTGATGTTTTCTCCTTTCAGAAAGTAGGAGTTAAAGAATGGAGGAAATGCTTTGAAAATAAGGCCCCTTGCCTTTTCTAAGCATGTGTTTTTCCTTTGTGAGTGTGTTGTTTTTCTTTTTAAACAGTTTATAATCGTTGCCGGTGTCAGTCATTGTATTGTGTTTGTCGTGTTTTTTTAAAGTCTGATTTGTCATTACTGCTTTAAGGTAGTGGTCCTGCTAGACATTTATATTCAGAGGAAATTAACTGGTGGTAAAGTTTACCAGCCTTGTGTATAGCTAGCAGTAATGGCCTGTTGCAGTTGTTACCAGTTATCCTTTATTATAACCATACATGTATTTTAATTTTAATTCCTATTAGTAAAACATATTTATATATATACCAATGTATTTAAATGTGGTACTGAAATACTACAAAGGGGTGTTCTATTAACCCAATCCCTGCAGAATGTCTGCTTGTTGCATTTATGGTAGGTGCTGGTGGTAAATGGCAGGGTCTTCTTCCACACACATGGATTTCTTTATTTTTTTTGTAATGTGTAATTTTTATATATATATATATATATATATATATATATATATATATATATATATATATATATAATATAATCTCTTTCCCTCATTGACTAGTGGCTGTATTTGATAATACTGGTGAGGATCCTATCTTCATACACAGATTTTGTATAGCTGTATTGCATATAGGTGAAAATAAATTATAAATTTGTATGTCACATTTTCTGTTGTCATGGGTGCTTTCAGTTTCCTCTTTGTATTTATTTTTAAAGTACTGCATTGTTGCAGTACAGTCAAATGGAAATGTTGAAACTTGTAGTTGAGTAACCACACTGCATGTCATTGTGAATTCACTAAAGCGTGTGCTTTCAGGTGGATGGCAGTGCAGTTGCGATTGCATCTATTAACCTATAAATTACATTTTTGAACATTATTTATTTATTTTTTAATTCCAAGCAGTTTTAAAATATAGTGCACAAACAGCAAAGTGATACATTCACAAATAGAGCACCAGACACTATCCAAGATGTGATTTATTCTTTTTATTTACGTATTTATTTATTTATCTACTGGTCGATTTTGTTTTTATGTGAACTATTCCACTGCCAAATTAGTAGTCATTCTACCCCTTCTGTCTGCACACAAGCCATTGTACATGAGTCACACAAGCAAACCGCACATTCATATCAAGAACTACATATTGCTTGGACAGAGTCTGGAGAGAAACTGGTCCACCACTAGAGGTTGTTAATACAATTACTTGTAAAGCAAGACAGATAGATGCAACCTCGTGGAACCTTTGTTTAGTTTCTTGGTTTAAATAAATAAACACAACGATATTGTAGTGTGTTCAGCATGAAGAGGCAGATGATGGCACAGGTAAACCACTTTGATCGTTTTTTTGAAGTGCTCTATAAATTGTAAAGATTTCTGTCAAGCTAAGACTAGTGGCTCAGAGGCTACACCCACATTAATAAAGGCAAACACTTACATTCAGGTAGGTGTCTTACTGATTCCTCTTAATTAAACAACCCCCGTCAATATAATAACCTCAATATCATTTTATAAGGGAAAAGAGCACAATAGGGGATTCGTATGACCATTTTTTTCTGTGTAACTTTGCACAACAGAAATACTCGTTTCTCATATTAAACCCTTATACACGAGTAACTCCAGCATTCCACGTGGTAAATGCAGTGAACTCGTTATTGTCCTGATGGGAAGTACCAAAATTACCGCAATACAGTGATGTTAAAAACTGTATGCTAAATTAGTACTGTCCGTGTAAAGTAAATAATACAAGTGCATCCTGAATACTAAGAAAAACAATATTGTAATTAGATGAGCGAGGAACCCATCGTCACCTATGTTGCCAAACTGTTGAATATGTGTAATAAATACTGGAATATTTTATTCAAAGAAAAAAAGACAACTAGAAACAACACCACCATAGGATTATATAGAACAACTCGTGTTGCGTTGATGGAACAGTGCCGCTCGCGATATGCGATACATGTCTAAAGACTACATATCCCAGGAAGGACCGCGACAACGCTTTGCTGTTACGTGCCACGTATTTGCTGCCACGTATTTGAAGTGAAAAAGAAAGACTTCATTTCCCAACGTTCACCCCCCCCTCCCCCCAAGAACGCCATTATTTTATAAATAAATAAATACATACATACATACATACATACATACATAGCCGACATTTCATTAAAGGAACACAGTGCGACGGAAACGGAAACCATAGTGGGAAGTTTTGTACTCTGGGAACTGTAGAGTATCCGACAGCGGTACTTGTAGCAGTTTCTTCAGCGCTGAGTGAAGGCTTGTTTGCATCGTTGCTGCAATAATGGAGTGACAGTTATTCGGTTTTTGTTTTGGCGGCCATATTGTACCTCAAACGAAAGTATCCTCTTCTGCTGCTGACCCAGCTATGGCATGCATTGCTAGTTGCGGTAGGATTTGTAGATTTACTTATTAGGAACGCGAGCATGTTAAATAAATACGTCAAGGTCGTTGTTGTAAATGATGTTGTCTTCCATCCAGTGGTTAAAGGGAAGCTAAGGATCCTCCTAGCATGATATGGCACAAGGGGCCAGGGCTGGGTTGCACCGGCTGTGCGTGTAAGGTCTTACACTAGTTAAAGAGTAAGGCTTTTCTAACGTCGATTTTACATTACTGCATTTTCACGGGGTGCACCAGCTATAGTTACAACGTGAGACCGGTTGTTGCTTAAAATCTACGTATACCTTTAAGCAGGTGTAAGGTTTTTGCTGCGTGAACTTCTCTTTGAAGATGATTTTGTTCATAGTTTTCGTCGTAAGCGAATCCTGCGAGACTGCATACACCGTCTTGATTAATTATAGGAAATCCTTTTAAATCCTGTTGGATTCTAAAGTTTCGCATACGATTTATAGGATAAAAAATATAATTAATTGTAAAGTTCTTGTATGATCCGGTAGGAATTTTCAATTTCTGAAGCATTCCTATAAAATTTCCAATAGGATTTCCTATAGGAATTTTTCACCAGGGTTATATTTTAATGTATAATTAAATATGTATATTTCTTATCCGTTATGGCTCACACATAACAGCCATGAACGTTGTTAAAGTTATATTAATTTGTAAACTTTCCTAAAACTTGGTTTTAAATATTCAATATTTTATACCATATATGTACAAATATAATGACAATTCCCAGTACAAAATAATCTTGAATTAATTAGCTGTCTTGTTGTAAGCTTATCTGTCAGGGGTAACGGAGACAACAGTAGAAGGAGCCGCGGGAATTAATTTTTTTAATCGTAACAACTGGATTTTTATAAGTAACAGGGAAGTGTGAAGCTTTAGATATGAAGTACGAACAAAACAAGATTGCTCCTCTCAGTTTTAATCTCTAAAACGTAACATTCTTAACGTTCCCAGTTTCGAGCTGCAGCGATGACGTCACGAACATAGTATGACCCGCTAGTTGATAAACTAACAAAGTACTGTCTTAAGTACACGTGGTGCAACTGAAATAAGAGAGCGCTTAGTTATAAACTAATTAGTGACAACTAAGGACTTACAAGAGACTTTACGTTCTAACATTGGAATGAACTTACGCACAGCTGGTACAACCCAGCCCTGGGGGAGCTGAAAGGATAACTGAAAGTGTGTGGAGGAACTACAACAATGAGCAGCATTCGATTAAACGTGAAAACTGTATACAGTTACATTGTCATATTGTGTGGGGTAATCTGAACAACTGTATTATCTATAACACAGCACAAGTAACAGACCACCATCAAATCTTCCCAAACAACGTTCTTCTCCCTACCATGTTCTGTTCCACGTGACTGAGGACAAACTGATCCGTGTCCAGTACTATGGCAATATCCTCTTCATGAATGTTCATAAACAAATGCATTACAGTTCCAGTTTCAGATTTTAAACTATAGCTTTTTTTTTCTTCCTCTAAGTACTGTTTCTTATTGTTTCAAACCTAGAAGTAAGTGTGTGTGTGTATTGAGCATTAGCTCAGTAATGCACCTTGTCTGAAGTGACGTCGATATTACTGATGTGCTTCTCTTTGCTGTTGGGATCCGTGTACTTCAGGAGGACACGGCGTTGGGGCAGCACTTGACTACTTCATCAGTAAAGGACAGATTCCAGACCGAGATGGGGGTCAGGTCACCTGGTACCATGCCGCTAACAGCAAGGCCAGCACAGCGGAAGCTTTAAAAAGTAAGCAGAAACTAAAACTCCAATTAAACACACAGAAAAGTATGTCTAAGGCTTCAAACAAGTTAAACTGCAAATGTACTGATGGAACAACGGACAAATACAACACTACAGGTGGTGCATCTTCTTTAAGAGCGGTTATTTTAAGAAAGGGCTATTTTTACAAATAAATAAAATAAAGTCTGATGTTGGTGTAACCTCAGTTTGATCAAACTTTTTGGTTTTTACCGTCCCCTTACTTTTTTTTTCTCATTTCTATGGTTTGCTTTGAGCAGAGTTCAGGTAAAGTAACCAAGGAAGTGCGACACTACCTGAAAGCATGGGCTGCAAACAGGTTTCTTTCAGCTAGTGTAGTACCATGTGTCATGATTTCAAATGAAAATGCAGTTTACTGCAACATGTTTTCTTTCAGAAGTGTACATGGGAGACCTCTGTAATGAATGCAGGTACGGTTTATCGATGTCTCTTGTGAGCTGTAATCACTTTGTAAGATGAAGCTCTGTGTAGGTTAGAGAGTGTGGGTAAGTCTGTAATCAGGTGCCAGCTGGGGTAGAAGGACAGCAGTGTGTGCTATAGTACTGTGCTGTGTGGGGGGATTTATTTTCAAATTGCATGCATATCCAGGTGCAGCTCACATGATTGAAGCAGATGTTCTACTCCGGGGGCGTGAGCCGAGAGAACCAATCATGGCGCACCCTCCCCACAGTGACAGTGACATCACGCTACAGGATTGGCTGAACGAGGTGCTGCTGTCTGATAAAGGAATCAAGCTGGATTTCAAAAGGTATCGCTTGCTTTTCAAATGTGTTTATAGTATCGGGGGGAGGGGTGCGCTCCTGAAGAAATGGAACACAGAGTGGCTCTGGGTTCTGTTGCACCTGTATTGTTTATAGTATCGGGGGGGGGGAGGGGTGCGCTCCTGAAGAAATGGAACACAGAGTGGCTCTGGGTTCTGTTGCACCTGTATTGTTTATAGTATCGGGGGGAGGGGTGCGCTCCTGAAGAAATGGAACACAGAGTGGCTCTGGGTTCTGTTGCACCTGTATTGTTTATAGTATCGGGGGGAGGGGTGCGCTCCTGAAGAAATGGAACACAGAGTGGCTCTGGGTTCTGTTGCACCTGTATTGTTTATAGTATCGGGGGGAGGGGTGCGCTCCTGAAGAAATGGAACACAGAGTGGCTCTGGGTTCTGTTGCACCTGTATTGTTTATAGTATCGGGGGGAGGGGTGCGCTCCTGAAGAAATGGAACACAGAGTGGCTCTGGGTTCTGTTGCACCTGTATTGTTTATAGTATCGGGGGGAGGGAGGGGTGCGCTCCTGAAGAAATGGAACACAGAGTGGCTCTGGGTTCTGTTGCACCTGTATTGTTTATAGTATCGGGGGGAGGGGTGCGCTCCTGAAGAAATGGAACACAGAGTGGCTCTGGGTTCTGTTGCACCTGTATTGTTTATAGTATCGGGGGGAGGGGTGCGCTCCTGAAGAAATGGAACACAGAGTGGCTCTGGGTTCTGTTGCACCTGTATTGTTTATAGTATCGGGGGGAGGGGTGCGCTCCTGAAGAAATGGAACACAGAGTGGCTCTGGGTTCTGTTGCACCTGTATTGTTTATAGTATCGGGGGGGGGGAGGGGTGCGCTCCTGAAGAAATGGAACACAGAGTGGCTCTGGGTTCTGTTGCACCTGTATTGTTTATAGTATCGGGGGGAGGGGTGCGCTCCTGAAGAAATGGAACACAGAGTGGCTCTGGGTTCTGTTGCACCTGTATTGTTTATAGTATCGGGGGGAGGGGTGCGCTCCTGAAGAAATGGAACACAGAGTGGCTCTGGGTTCTGCTGCACCTGTATTGTTGTTAACAAATCTGCCTAGCTATGAATATGAAAGATTGGCAGAAAAGTCTGAGTCACATGATCTGAATAGAAGGAGGAAGGATGTTCAGTGGATTCTCCAGACAAGCTCAAAGCAGGTAAAGACATACTTCGAGATTAACGATACTAGCTCAACATTGGAGCAACGTGACCACTAAGAGTGTTTGCAGTGAGGGAAATGTTAAAAACAAGACATTTAAATCTACTTAATCTTACTTGGGGCACTATACTTAAAACTTCTGATAGATATAACACCTGTGCATCTTAAAATAAACTACAATCTCATAGCTGCAGCCAGTGCCTTGCTTGGACAGCATTGTAGCATCTGCACTGTGTCTTAAAGGGATAGGCGCTCGCAGTGCTAGAAAATACAGTACATGTTTCATACAGTTATGTACTGGGGGGGGGAGGGGAGGAGGAGAGACACTTTATACATTTACTAAATTAATACATACAGTAGTAACCCAGTTACACCTGCCTTGGTTGTTCATTCTACTAAATCTGGGTAAAGACAGTAGCAACTAGTGAGGGGAAAAAATCTATAGTGACGTCAGAAACACTATCCTGCTATTGCAACAAATAAACACTAGATGGTGCTATTTCGTTTGGTAAAGAGTTTGCAGTTGAAATAAAGCTGTTTTCTTTGCTCAAAGACTGAGCAGATTTTTCACTGAAAACAAACAGTGTTTTGTTTGGTTGGCAGAGCTATTGAAAGACTATATCTTTGTAACCCAATAGCCTTCACCATGCTATCATGGAAATTGAATACATATTCATGTAACGTAGAACACTGAATACTGATTTTTGAGATTCTTGTGAAAACCAACTCTCATCTAAATGGTTGGTATATTATGTATTTGATTGGGTTGAAAGTTGCTGGCAAAGGTCCATAACCCAACCCTCTTCTCAAGTGGGCATTATAAAAAGCATCAACACCAGCAAAACTCATTAAACCCTAGAAAAGGGCTGGCCAACCCTGGTGCTGAGTTTTCTGAGGTTTTCTGAGTATCCTTAAATCATTGACTAAATATCTGGACTTTTTTATGTGTTTACCAATTAATAAAATGATTGGTTCATTAAGTAATTGAGAGCTCGGGTGGAAGGGAAGCCTGAAGACCCTGCGTGTCTCCAGGACCAGTGTTGGCCACCCTGCCTTAGACTGTTAAGTGGCGTATGTTTGAGAGGAATGGCTTTGTTGTAATACACGTTGCATGATTGTTTACCGGTCCCCAGTCTGGAAGCTGTGCAGTCCTCCATTAGGCTCCTGGAGTCAGTGAAGAGTCGGCAAAGTCGCCCGCTGTGGATAAACGCTGATATTCTCCCAGGACCCAACGGGAGCCCCGGGCAAGCAGTGGAAGCCAAGGGATTCCTGGACACGGTGTGCCCTGTCTCCCCACACGCAGTGCTGTCTCTGGGGTGGACCACAGGCTGGAGCCCTCAAACAGAGAACCACGGTACGTGGGCTTGCAGATAGACTTCATCGGGCTGGGTCACATTGCTCTCTCTCGCTCTGTTTTTTTCCTAGCCGTAGATTACTGCTTTTTATTAACACAGTTGGAGGAGCATAGCCTATTAATACACGGGTCACTCCTTGTCAACTCAACCTGTGATGCCTTAATATAAATAATGGAAGAATATCAATTTTTAGGCTTTAGAAATGACCTCTGTGTCAACAGTCAGTAAATGGAAGATCTGTAAATATCAGTTTCAGAGGGGACAGAAATGACAGCTGCACACCCCTAATGGTTATCTTTCAAAGCACCCAGTGGTTTTCAACCAGATTAAAAGGACATTATGTAGTAAGCCTGATAAAATAATGCTATAAGCCGACACAGCAATAGATAATGAATAACAAGTAAGAAAATAAATATTAAGATAATGTGGACATTGTAAGATGTTGGCTTGGGAAAAGGTACAGTAAATCTGCACTGTCATTTTCCCATGCTTTTCCTCTGCATTTGCTATAATTTATGTTTTTCTGTGTTTTTCTAATACAGTTGATATAATTGTTCTAATTTTCCCATGCTTTTCCAATGGTCATACTGTGCATTTACCACAGTTTGCCATGGCTTTGCAGTGCTAACCTGTGCTTTACAATGCTTTCACTGCATTTTGCTATGCTTTGACTGCGCTGAGCTTTTGTAGTGGAAGTGCTAGCGGTTTCCACCTGTTTAATGGCAGGCTACAGCTGGGAGATGGTGAAAGAGATGGAACAGATCTGTGGAGCCCTACAGCAGCCCGTCACGTTTCCAGTCAGGGCAGCTCTGCTAAGACAGTCCTTCACTCAGCTTCACTGGCTGCTGCAGCAGTCTGACAGGTGAGCATCATACTGACTTCTCCTCAGGCTTAAAGGAATGAGCTCTGAAGAGAGGCTGAGGGAACTGAATCTATACAGCCTAAAACAAAGAAGAATTAGGGGGACTTGATTGAACTCTTTAAAATCTTAAAAGAAAAAGTTCAAAGGAGTTGACAAAATGAACCCTCACCAATACTTTAAACGCAGCGCAGAAGCCAGGACCAGAGGACACGGTTGTAAATGATTTGTAGATAGACATTCTTCTTCTTACACTTTCTGTGTTCTCATGTGCTTCTACTGGGGTTTATTCATGATCTGCATGGAAGCACAGTAGATACTGCTTTCCCTTTCAGATCCTTTTCAATACACCTAAAGTTAAAAAGAACTGAGAGGAATCCCACAAAAAAACTCACAATATTCGAGTAGTTGCAACAAACAAACACTCGCAACGATTGCAACCATCATAAAAAGGTTATCTTGGGAAGTAAAGTTACTAATTTACATTTTCATGATTTGTGTTAATCTTAAATGTATGAACATAGTTCCATAGAGCTGCTTTGATCACCAAGCCCTTAATCTTAGCTGCCTAACTGCGTCATTTTTTTTTTATATAACATTTTAATTCAGTACATTTTTTTTTTCCAACACAGCCTAATACTTCATGTTTCAATTGTAACCTTCTCAAGGTTCCCTCAGCATACCGGTACAATTGAATAAGCTTAAGAGCCAGTAAAGAGGATTACAAACTCTTGTCTGATGAAATGAAATTGCCAAGGCCGTGTAAGGGTGCCTGTGAGATTAAGAACCAGCCCTCTGTCAGAGAGCCAGCATGCCTCCATGGCTAGAGAATTGCAGCTGTGCCACTGCTTCATGTTTTGGGCTGTGCCACTGCTTCATGTTTCTCAGTCATTACAGAGTATACTCACATGGTATTGTTAAACTGCTACTACAAAGGCACAACAATGCAGAGGCGTATCTATTGTTAAAATAAAAAGTGACAAATGGGGGGCAGTAATAAAGAGTAAGCAGACTCGGATGGGTTTCATTTACCATGTGTGGTGTTTCTGAGTGGATCTGGGTTCTGCTGCTTCAATGTTTATTGAGACTCTTCAGTGCCAGGACTGAACAGCATTCTTCATTCCATTCAAATTAAATCATGAGAGAATGTCACCTTCTCTCTCTCTCTCTCTCTCTCTCTCTCTCTCTCTCTCTCTCTCTCTCTCTCTCTCTCTCTCTCTCTCTCTCTCTCTCTCTCTCTCTCTCTCTCTCTCTCTCTCTCTCTCGCTAACAGTTGAAAAGTCAGACTGTCACATGATTTGAATGGACTGGCATTTAGTTCTCCAGACAGCCTCAAAGCAAACTCAAAGGCAGATTTAGAGAAAAATGATGATAACTCAATATTGGAGCACCAGAACCCAGAACCACTGGAAAATAATAAGGGGAATATAAACAAGCAAATAAAACGACATTGAAGCTACTTACTAATACATTTTACAGTGCAGTTTTACACTCCTTCAACAGGAAAGGTCTCCACACACCGGACGTGATGCGATTTGTCCTGTGATAAAATGGTACTTTCGCTGCGACGCTACCTTTCACACCAGTGGTGACAAGCGCAAGCGATGTGATAGGCGACTCTCCGGTACTGTGATTAAGACACTGGTTGGCTGTATGTTACTGCCGTGTGTTCTGTGTATTGCTTTAGGTACAGTCTAAGCGTCTGGACAGGAAAGGATGATGTGTATCCTGTGGAGGACTTGCTGTACTTGAGGAAAAACTTTGACAAGTCCAGGATATTCTACGACATCACTGAGGCTCAGGATGCAGCTTTCAAGAAGGCTATAGGTTATTCTTCAATAGTAAAGTAACCGATGGACTCAGTCAGTGGAGGCATTGCATTGGAAACCAACATTATTGCCACAGATATGGTTTGATACGGGTAGGGGTGAAATTCTGCCGGTACTCTGTACCAGGACTTATTTTGATGCCGGTACTGGGACTAATTTAATCTGCTTTTCATCCAATGCAAATGCATGCCATCCACTCACAGTCCACTAGAGCAACGTTTCTCAAATGCACTTTCATTCAGCTCATGTTTATGCTGCTTGCATTCTGTTTCCTCATACTGTTTCTGATAGCTGCTATTGGCCACACCATTAACTTTAGTATAATCACTGCATGTTGATTGGCCAAGCTTTCATTCTAATCAGATTCATTTTGGCATGAGTCAGAAATCTCCGCCCATTTCACTTTGAGTCAGTGCTCATTCATTGATCAACGAGAGAAGACTTTAGCAGTGCAACATGAAAACAGCTGTGTGGAGTAATTATCATTATTATGGAGTAATAGTTATTTAGTGTGACGGAGAAACTACTTGAAATATTTGAAAAGAACATTGCTGCACATGAATTTGAAGGCAAAATCCATGTCAGTGTTCGCCATAAATTACATAGTGGATAAATATTATAAATAATTTCTTTGTAAAATGTCCCTCTTTCTAAAACATTTTGAAGAGTTTAAGTTAAATGTGAGTTTTCACTTGCACACACATCTAAAAAAAAAAAGCAGAATTAAACCACAGTGATGATATTACTTTATGAAAATGTGTCTTTTGTCACTTTGTTTCTTGTGCAGAAACCACAATACCAGGGATAAACTCAAAATAAAAATAAAAACTTTTATACTGTTTCTGCCTGAAAAATCTTTTTGTGTAATAGATCATGGTAATTAATCTGCACCGAAACCCAACAGAGAAGCGCACAGAACATATTATTGTAAGATAAGCAAAGAAACAGGCATATATGTTCTAATCCAAGGCTATTATTGTAGCATGGCCAGGTCCTGTTGTAGATGAGTACCCAGGGTCTGGAAAGAATGGGGATGATTTCAGAGAATACTATGGAGATTAATATGACCAGGTACATCATTAGTAGTAGCAGTGCCTGTTACATAATACATTTGAGGGGGATTTTAGCCTCTATAGTGCATTGTTTGACTTAGACCTTTTGTATCATTTTTTCATAGCACAGTTGTTTTTTTGTATACCATTTTTTATAACATCATCTATTTTTTAGGATATCTTGAAACAAAACTCCCTCTCTACAGCAGTTACTGCATAGTGTAATATTACTTAATGCTTGTCATTTAAGGTTTAACTTAAGTGTTATATTACAGTACGGTACATGAGTGATACAAGCACAGGGTACAACGCTTTCAGTATTTTCAGCTTCTTTGTTTATGGTGAATTAGTTATAATTGATCAGTTATTTTATTATGTATTTATAAATGTGTCGTGTACCGATATGTATACATTTTTAAAGTATTTATTCATTGGCACTCAGATTGTCTCAGTTTTTAAAATGTTTACACCCGGCTGTGCATACGAGTACCTGTGGAGAATTTCACCCCTGGATGACAGGCATGATCCGCATGAAAAGAATTGTATTGGAAACTGTCATTAATAGAATCAACAGTGTGTTATTAAATATTGTAGTTTGTGGGGGTATAATAATTGTGAAATGTTGAAAGCTGGCTGCTACCTCATGTTCTGACACCACTTTCATTTTCAGAAAAAAACAAAACAACCTGCAGCCTCTCGAAATGCTTCACAAAGCATGCAGGTCATACTTTCTGCTGTTAGGACAGCGGATCATCCATCTCACTGTGTTAACCAGGCTTGTAATCCCTGAGTAACAAGCAGCCAAACCAGACACAATCCCCAAAGAGGAGCTTGGTAATCAAACGCTTAGTCCATGGGTTCCGTAGGCATGCATAGCATAACTACCAATGATTCATGCTCTTACTAACTGCTGTGCAATTACATGGTGAAACAGCATTCTGTTAAATGTTACTTTATTTCTGAGCCATCAAGCTGTCCAAAACTTTGATACCCCTGTACAGTATATACAGTACAGTGGTGCTCAGAAGCATTGGCATTGGTTCAGAGGCTCACTCATTTAGCTGTGTCAATGTACAGTTACATTATTAAACATTTCATGGCTCTGAAGCACTCTCAAGTTGTTTGTTTCTCATTTTCTCCTCAGTAGATTACAGATCCAAGTAAACACGTACATCCCAGTGTGTGTAAAGTGGGCGATATTGTACACCTTTTCATTTAAACACAATTTTTTTTATTTTTTCGTTCTCTAGAAATCAAATAAAAACAGCATGGCATGACGGAATAATATTTAGCAGAACAAGTTCAAACAAGTTCAAACTCACAAAAACACGTAAGTGATAGACAGCAATTGAGATCTTTTGTGCCTCCAACAGGGTTTGTTGTTGCTATACATAGCTTTCTGTTTGACCTGCTGTGCAAGACAACATGCGAGATAAGCTCTATTGTTTGTAGGGTTCTGTATTTCAATTGGAAACGAGGGAATTGCTGCGTTATTTGACTTTGAATGTTATCAGACTGACATTAGCTTTGGGTGGTGCTGCAGCAGGGTGCTGCGTTGAGGTTCTCATGGTTCGTGTACACAGCCAGACTTGACAAACGCAGCGATATCTTGTGTATATAGAGCTGTCAGAGTGCTGCGGCCTGTGCATGGACTGCATGGATTTGATTAGAAACGCTAGCCTGGGGTTCGGTGGGAACTGACCAGTTTACCACCATACCCATTCTGGAGCCAGATCCCTTCATCTCCCCCTGAAAGTCACCTTCTTTTTATTGGTCGATCTCAAGAATGCTACTAATGTTAAGGTCATTCTTCCGTTAATCTTATTTTAATTCCCCTTACTTGTCATACATGTTGAAAGGTGTGTTTACTTCTTTATTTCACTCCACTGTGGGTTCAGGGAGTGCTTAAGGGGGTTATTAAGTGGGGACAACTCCTGACTTCCTTAGCACATTTTAAGTTCTCCTTTATTTAAATTAAGGGGTGATTTTATTTTCAGTGACAAAGAATGGAAAAACAAGGAGATTGAATTTTTTTTTTTTTTTATCTCATAAAGACCCAATGAAAACAAAGTCAAGCAAGACTAGCGAGACAAGAAAGAATAGTGAGGACTAACAGTAACTTCTATTGTCTTAACATGTGTTGTCTCAAAACCAACAATAAACCCAGTCGGTTTTACTGTGTGTGTTTTTGTCACATGCAAAACCAAAAATAACAACTTTTTTCCAGTACATTTTTTTTCTGTTATGGAAATGACCAGTTGTTTTTTAGGTGAACAAAATATTCAAATATCTGAGGAGGTGGGAGACTAGCTATCACAGGTTCAAATGATCACCTTCTAAATTGAATCTGTATGGTACTGCCCTTGTAAAAGTAGTGCAACCATTTTTAGTTTGACCATGCTTTTCCAGTAGTTATACTGTGTATTTTACAATGCTTTATTACATTTTGTTACTAAGGTAAACTTTTACAGGGGTGAATGTTTTGATAGTCAGTTCTCAAAATCATTGGATATGCATAATCACCATTCTACAGAGGCAAAACAATTGTTTTAAATATAGTTACATAATTTATTAAATGATATATTTTACAATACATAATAAATAATCATCTTTGCAAATGAAGTTTGAATTATTCAGAATGTGCAGCATTCCCTTTACGTATCTGCACAGGTGCAAGACTAATATTCCAAATACTTAAATATTTATTAAATAACAACATTAAAGTATTAGGAAAAGTCTTGGCATGGAATATATCATTTGATTGATTGATTGATCATCCATAGACTATGAGTCTTAAACATTCAGCCCTGTGCCATCATCAGTGTTATCACATTGTTATAATAACTGGTGCCATTCAGCCCTGTGCTATCATCAGTGTTATCACATTCTTATAATAACTGGTGCCATTCAGCCCTGTGCCATCATCAGTGTTATCACATTCTTATGATAACTAGTGCCATTCTGACCTGATTCAGATAGGGAGGGGCCACACACCCTACCCAACAAAATAAACTCTGTTTTACCTGTCTTTAAGAGAAGCAGGACTACACCAGAATGCATTGGGTTGTGAGTTGAAAAGCCTGAACTATCCCAAACTGTCCCGCTGAACACAAAGCCATATGGTCACCTTCTCTTTGGGTCCCGTACAATGTTTGTAACAAAATGAGATGTCATACTTAATAGCAAACAGGAACAGATGCACTACAGCAGAAATAAGAGCACACAAAATGCTATGGAATGTATATTTTACAATCAAAGACAATGGCTCAATCTTCACAAATTAATGACCGAAAATCTCCTCAAAATTAACTAGCTGTTTAATCTGTTCAGTCTGCATCGAGTGTCTCCGTAGCAGCATTTTCTTAGCTTTGAGATCCTTTGGGAAGGCAGGCGCGGTGGGAATAAGGGGTTTGGGGCCACCAGAGATGACCCCAGCAGGCTTGTTATTGTTGGCCCCGATGTCTGGGATTGGTGGGTGGGGGTTGAGAGGAGGGAGGTAGCCTGGCCTCGTGTGAGAAATGTGATCTAAAAGCAAGGCTCCCGACCCCCTGCGCTCCAACACCCCCGGGTGCCTCCTGCTCACTGAAGCAGCGCACACGTTCTCCAGAGACTCCCTCGAGCTGGACATGGTGGAAGACCGCATGGAGATGAGCTTCTTCTCCAGAAGCCCCTTGCTGTCTTCGCTGGCCACAGGTGTGGTGTACACAGGGAGCTGGGAATCCGAGCTGTAGTGATCCACTCCGATGTTGCGTCTCTGGACAATGTTTCTCAGGCTCGACACAGCGAGGATCTGAACGGAATCGGGGTCCTGGTCTACAGGGACGGCGCTGCTGTTCCGGCAGGCATCGACGTGAGAGGAGTGGGAGTAAATCTCATCGTAGGACATCTTCCTGGGCACCTGCTCTAAGGTCTTCAGCAAGCCGTTGGTGTCCTTCACGTCGATGCTCTGGTGCCGGGTGACATGCTGCTTGAGGAAGGGTAGCCTGTTGACCTCTTCCTCCGGGGTGATGTCTTGCAGGTCTTCATTTAAGGACATGGCTTTGTTCTGGTGGAGGAGGGACTGGGGGATCTTCAGCCAGGGTTCGGAGTGGAGACGCTGCAGGTGGAGCAGCTTGGCGACCCCACGGGCTGGGCTGGGCTTTCTGGTGGGGGAACCAGGCTGTGACAAACCTTTGCCGTTAGAGTGAGGTCCTTGGTCTTTGAAGTTGAACAAGTGCGGTTCCTGGTCAGTGCAGGTGGATAACGGAGAGGTGGTTTTCAGCTCGATCTCTGATGGAGACATGCAAGGGATTGGGGAATGCCTGTCGTCGAGGTCTGGAGGGGGAGGCACGTTCAGGTACTGCTTGGTCATCTGCCTCCCTGATAGCGACTTGTCCGTGGTGATGATAATGACCTCTTTGCCCCTAGCCTTGCAGGCATCTAGGAGGACTTTCAGGGTGTCTTTGTCTTCCGAGTTGACAGCGTACACCAGGGCTGAGCTGCTTGAGTGGTCGTCCAGGCTGGGATCGGCTCCGCTCTTCAAGAGCAGGGACACCACCTCCACCCCTGCCCTCTCCAGGCAGGCATGCATGAGTGCCGTCTTCCCCGTCTTGTCTTGGATGTTGGGGTCGGCGCTGTTCTCCAGGAGGTACTTCACCATTTTAGCCTTGCTGACGCTCTGCTGGTCCACATGCTTGGTTTTGCAGGCAATCATTAAAGGGGTCTCCCCACGCTCGTTGCTCTCGTTTATATAGGCGCCCCCTTCCAGGAGCAGCCGGGTGAGGCGCAGCCTGCAGAGGTAGACCGCTTTCAGCAGGGAGTTGCCATCAGTCCGCACTTCCATCGCATCATCCATTCTGGCTATTGGTTCACGTCATTGTATTCCATGGGTGTGATGACCAAGACCTGAGATTGGCAAAAGAAAAAAATCAACTAACCAGTTATTGGACAGGTAAAAAGCAATACACCCATTAAATGACAAACAAAAAAAAAACTGTGTGAGAGTTGGGAGTCATGTGTTGAGAGAGAGAGCACGGTAAAAGTAAAATAACAGTTGCTATTCAAGCTGGTTTGCACCAGCGTGATACTTGTTAGTGTGTTTTGTTTATTTTGGCTATTGCGCCGTTTCTTTTGTGTTTTGTTTAAAATTGTGTGTTTTCTTCTGTTTAAATAAACGTGAGCCCAGCAGCTCACATTCCACCCTGCAATCACTGGTCTGACCACACCCACATCAGCTGTCCGTGACAGCGGCCTGTTATCCAACTGGTGGAAAGTGCACTGTAGCACAAGGTTGTTTTTCTGATAAATTACTGTATGATAGCAATGACAAATTAAGACTATTTCCCCCGCGTAAGCAAACACTAAAAAGTACTGTCATTATTTCATGTATTGAGATTTTGAATGTGAATCTTGTATGATTTGAGTCACATAAAAATCAAAGCATCTGAACACAGCACATACAGAATGTAGCTTCAGGGCTGATGCCTCAATAGCTTTATTGTCAGCTTTAACCTTGCTTTCACAGTTCTGCAGCTTCTTTTTATTGCAGAGTTACAAAAGTAACTGCGTCACATCTGAGTTAATAAAAATGAAAAAAAAGAAATATCTACAGAAAAGATTTGTGAAAACCTCAGGGTTGAATCTGACCATCTGTCTAGCGGATACAATGCAGGTGGGAGTAAAACTTCAGGAACAGAGTCTTTTCAAAAGTTTCCGTACCATTCAATTACTCCATCAATAAAGATGACAGGCCAAGGAGAGAAAACGAAGGAAAGGTTGAGGCACAGGCGGAAATGCAAGCATTATAAAACAAGAGTAGGTATTATAATGGAACACAGAACTGTAATGAAGTCATTTTGAGAAGATGCAAAAAGGTTTTATCTTATTGACCAATCGTGTTTAAAATGAAGCATTGCTGCAGTCTCTTTATTTTCTGCTTTTGTACATATTCATGTATGGCCTAGGTGTTAGTTTCTATGAAAGCTTGTGTCTGAATGGACTGGAAATGCATGCATGATTCTAATCGTTGGGGGTACAAAACAGATGTTCTAGTTGTTATACAATGTGATTCTCCAGAACCTGGAAAACATCCTACTGTATCTATGAGCATTGTTTGCTGTGATTTGCAATACTAGGTGTAACAGCTATTGAAAAGAGCCGGACTTGCCTTCATACTTGGTTATAAAGCTTGTAACCTCGTCTCATCTCACAGACGGGCCATGACCCGTTACGTGAGTGCTTTACACAATACCGTCCATTACACTCTTCCCTTCTTAAACCTCAGCGACCGGCTGCAGACAATCTATGAGATACAAATCATTGCAGTTAGTGTAATGGGGTAGAGGCTGGGCGTGAACCGGCGAACCACAAGCAAGCTTCTTAAACACTATGAAAAGAGCCGGTCTGGTCTGCATTGAGGCTGTGTGGTCCAGTGGTTAAAGAAAAGGGCTTGTAACCAGAAGGTCCTCGGTTCAAATCCCGGCTCAGGCACTGACTCATTGTGTGACCTTGAGCAAGTCATTTAACCTCCTTGTGCTCCGTCTTTCGGGTGAGACGTAATTGTAAGTGACTCTGCAGCTGATGCATAGTTCACACACCCTAGGCTCTGTAAGTCGCCTTGGATAAAGGCGTCTGCTAAATAAACAAATAATAAAAAAGAAAAAAAAAAATTCCTGACTAGAGTTCATTGCCATTCCCTTGCATTGGATAACACGTTCCAACACTAATGTATATCAATATCTACTGAACATTTCACATGTTAACGGTTCGTCGTGCTGACACCCCTGGTAAGGTGCTCGCGTCCACCGATATCTATCATGAGCTGAGTAAACAGACACAGCAGTACTCAGAAGCTCACACACACACAAGCACACTTTGACACTCGGAGTGTCTTTGGCAGCAATGAATTGCATGCAGTCCCGTCCTTAGCAACTGCTTGTTACATCGATTAGTTAGTCAGCAGAAGTCGGCGCTGGTTAATTTGGGTTCTGTTAATGTTCCTGCTTTCCTTTAATTCTGAGAAACCTAGATTGCTGTATTCCTTGCACTACACCTCTTAGCAATGATTCTACCCTTTGAGAGAGAGAGAGAGAGAGAGAGAGAGAGAGAGAGAGAGCAGCAAACACTGCTAAGAAAATAAAGTCAAGTCGAATAAAAATATAGACGAAAACGCAAGTGTGAAAACAAGCAGGAGATTGAAACTAACAACACAGGAAGGGGTAACTAACTGACGTATGCATAGTCTGAGATTTGGGGCTTTTACAGATTCATCTAAGATTTTTTAAAACATGTATTAATAATTTTTGAAGAGGTTATTCACGGTTTTGTTTCTTAATTGATGGCTTCATGGGTTTCTCCAATTTCTATACCTGATGGTTACAGGAGAGCTAATAGAAATCAGAATGGCCAGCAAAAGTATTGCAATGATGAAGGCAAATATAAAAGCAAATCCACATATGAGCCACAAAGGGTAGGGTGTATAAAGGTACTGTACACAGTATTTATTTACTTGTACAATTAATGAATGAGATGCATAGGAAGCAATCCCACTTAGTGTCAGATCAGAACTGCTATTCATAGGAGAACAAACAGTAAACAGAAATACAAACGTGATTCAATGCTCAGCTTTAAACTTACCATTATTTAAGTGAAATGATGTTGTTTGTTTGGTCCTTTTTTTAAATTATCAACAGTTTGTATATCAGAGTACATTTCCTGAGTGGCACCTTGTAATTACTGCATGCATCGATTAGGTGTGCTGCTAAAGAATTTTTGTTCTATTTGTTCTATTTTTGTTACCAAATGTTCAATATGTATAAAGTTGAAATACTGCATTGCATTCTGGAATGAACGTCCAATTCCCCCAGTAACTATTTCTAGTTCACACTCCCCATGTGTTGAGATGTACGTTAGGTCAGTGCACGCACTGCACAGTGCTTCAGAAGATGAAACATTTCAATCAGTCCGAGTGATACCCCGAAGAATGCAGCTCGAAAGAAACCACAGGGTCATTCTTGCAGGTTTTACATTCCACCTAGCTGGAAGTAATACTACAACATGTATCGAACAAGTCATCAATGCACTTCTATTCTAGGACCATTACAAAACACAAGCCACTGTATAATTGTGTATAAGGATAACACACTTACCGGCATCTATCCTGCTTGCAGCTCTCACTCTGCTGTTTGACAGTGCTTCAGGTTACATCTCACACAGCACACAGGCACTGGTAATCCACTCTGGAGAGACTTGCCTGCTGTGTTCAGCCTTTTTATTAAAAAAAAAAAAATGAATACATAAATGTATATGTATGTATGTACACATGTATGTATATTTAGCCAGTTATTGTAGTCCTTGAAATTTTCAAAAAACAATACTTATAAAGTTCCAGTATGGTGGTTACTAATGGAAGCTAAAAGGGCTCCTGGAAATGTCACAAGTAATTTCAGACAGCATGCTTTCACTCATTCAGGTTCATAAGAGACAGGCACACCGATCTCTTGCTGTATCTAAAAGTCTGATAAAGGCTGAGGGGGTGTGGCTGAGTGTGATGCCAAGTGACAGGAGCACTCAGCCAATGAGAAAGACTCTTGAGGGTGTTCTGAAGCAGAGGGGATTCCAGAGTTCCATAGATAGAGCCTGGGTGGACAGTACAGCCAGTTAGTTCCAGTTTGACCACTGCCGAACGTTCAACTTCATCCCATTCTTAATTTCTGGGAATCCTTTATAGACATTAGGAATATTAATTGTTCAGGTGGTTGTACTCAATATGGAGGTGGACAGGACATTAGGATGGGATGACACTGGGGTGTAGAAGGTTAAAGGGGTGTTATTAAACAGTGGGCTTGCTAAATATACAGTATACTATATTGTATTACATATTAAAGATGAAATCCCTTATCAATGATTTAATAAATGCATTACTTTTTTCATATTATGCCTCGTTTCCAGATTTCATTTCAATGTGTTAAATGTAAATAAAAGCTTGGGTACATTGGACAGTGTGAATGTGAATGCTCTTTTAGTACAGCTGATAAACTCATATATAAACGGTATTGTGCATTTTATGATAAAAGCATGACATTTTCCACAGTTTCTACACACCCTAAGGTTTGTTTTCAGATGTGGAGTCATCTTGGATTTGACCTCTGACAACCGTGAGAGGTAAATGACCTTTGACAATGATAATTTGCTATTTTAACACCATGTGTCATAACAACATGATAGATTACATAGATGTAAGTGCATTTCTGTGTCCTGGAACACTATTTTCACATGTGAAATCACTGGAGGCTTGACCTCTGTTGACGTTGAGAGGTCAATGACCTCACTCAGGGCTCAAATGTGCTGTCTGATTGGGAAGTTGTAATGAATGCCACACAGATACGTATTAGATACGTATTAGTTGAAGAACTGGGAGGTCTGAGTAATGATCTTTGTACTAGCTTAGTGCTAACATTCTCCAGAACAGGACCACGGGGCAGTGCACTTGAGGGCAGTCATGACACATTTGCATTGCCCAGTGCATCCCTTCCTACACCCACAGTGAATGAGTTCACAGCACGACTGTGATGCTTCTGGAAGGGTGGTCCACAGTGAATGAGTTCACAGCACGACTGTGATGCTTCTGGAAGGGTGGTCCACAGTGAATGAGTTCATAGCACCACTGTGATGCTTCTGGAAGGGTGGTCCACAGTGAATGAGTTCACAGCACGACTGTGATGCTTCTGGAAGGGTGGTCCACAGTGAATGAGTTCACAGCACGACTGTGATGCTTCTGGAAGGGTGGTCCACAGTGAATGAGTTCATAGCATGACTGTGATGCTTCTGGAAGGGTGGTCCACAGTGAATGAGTTCACAGCACGACTGTTATACTTCTGGAAGGGTGGTCCACAGTGAATGAGTTCATAGCACGACTGTGATGCTTCTGGAAGGGTGGTCCACAGTGAATGAGTTCATAGCACGACTGTGATGCTTCTGGAAGGGTGGTCCACAGTGAATGAGTTCACAGCACGACTGTGATGCTTCTGGAAGGGTGGTCCACAGTGAATGAGTTCACAGTACGACTGTGATGATTCTGGAAGGGTGGTCCACAGTGAATGAGTTCATAGCACGACTGTGATGCTTCTGGAAGGGTGGTCCACAGTGAATGAGTTCATAGCACGACTGTGATGCTTCTGGAAGGGTGGTCCACAGTGAATGAGTTCACAGCACGACTGTGATGCTTCTGGAAGGGTGGTCCACAGTGAATGAGTTCACAGCACGACTGTGATACTTCTGGAAGGGTGGTCCACAGTGAATGAGTTCATAGCACGACTGTGATGCTTCTGGAAGGGTGGTCCACAGTGAATGAGTTCATAGCACGACTGTGATGCTTCTGGAAGGGTGGTCTACAGTGAATGAGTTCACAGCACGACTGTGATGCTTCTGGAAGGGTGGTCCACAGTGAATGAGTTCACAGCACGACTGTGATGCTTCTGGAAGGGTGGTCCACAGTGAATGAGTTCATAGCACGACTGCGATGATTCTGGAAGGGTGGTCCACAGTGAATGAGTTCACAGCACGACTGTGATGCTTCTGGAAGGGTGGTCCACAGTGAATGAGTTCACAGCACGACTGTGATGCTTCTGGAAGGGTGGTCCACAGTGAATGAGTTCACAGCACGACTGTGATGCTTCTGGAAGGGTGGTCCACAGTGATTGAGTTCACAGCACGACTGTGATGCTTCTGGAAGGGTGGTCCACAGTGAATGAGTTCATAGCACGACTGTGATGCTTCTGGAAGGGTGGTCCACAGTGAATGAGTTCACAGCACGACTGTTATACTTCTGGAAGGGTGGTCCACAGTGAATGAGTTCACAGCACAACTGTGATGCTTCTGGAAGGGTGGTCCACAGTGAATGAGTTCATAGCACGACTGTGATGCTTCTGGAAGGGTGGTCCACAGTGAATGAGTTCATAGCACGACTGTGATGCTTCTGGAAGGGTGGTCCACAGTGAATGAGTTCATAGCACGACTGTGATGCTTCTGGAAGGGTGGTCCACAGTGATTGAGTTCACAGCACGACTGTGATGTTTCTGGAAGGGTGGTCCACAGTGAATTAGTTCATAGCACGACTGTGATGCTTCTGGAAGGGTGGTCCACAGTGGTTGCCACCCTGCGGTGTCCTTCCTCCAGCCCCAGTCTGATGGGCTTGGAAGCTCAGGGTCAGGAGTTAGCTTCCAGCAGTTGGCTTGGTAGCTGGCTGATTTGATGTGCTGCTTGAGTGCCACCTGTGTTGGTGGTATGTTCTCTAGGATCCTTGACTTCTGCGTGAACAGTTGATTCCTGGCTTAATTGACCTTCATGGTGTCACTCGTGCGGTCATACAGCAACACCACGAACCTCTCCAGTACTGACATCGTTGAGTCACTGATGTCACTTTGCATGAGTAGAAGGTCTTCGAATGCTTCAGTAGCCTCTGGGAAACCTTTCCATGTGTCCCAGGCAGTCTTCTTGCCTCTCCCCCCAAACGCAGAGACACTGTCACACCCTGTGAATGCATGGAAGACAGGGAGAGTGGCACAAATCCTGGGATCACAGCAGCCAGTTCATGGGCAGGTATATACCGGAAATTTGACCCAGTACCAAGTGCCACCCACAGCTAGTCAGGCTTGTTATTATGACACATGGTTCTTAAATAGCAAATTATCATTGTCCGAGGTCTCACAAGATCGTCAGAGGTCAAATCCAAGCTGGCTCCACATCTGAAAATAAACCTTAGGGTGTGTAGAAACACTGTAGAAAATGTCATGCTTTTATCATAAAATGCACCTTTGCTTATCAGCTGTACTATTTTGTGAGGTCTGTGCGGTAAGGAAAGTTTTAATTGCTAGTCCCTTACAGACATGACCTATTTTGAAACTTCTGTGCCATGTATTCCTAAACACTGAACAATAACACAAACCACCTAGACGGGAAAACATGGATGCTGACTAATGGCGACAGATTTTTTAAAATTATTATTTAAAATTCCACATCAAAACAAAACATTTCCGCTCTTGAGTAATGCACAACAAAGTATTTTGGTGACAAGCACGTTTCCGTAGTTATTCGATGTTACGCTATTCGCTGCCCTGATTAATAGCTTAACACTGATGAGGTGTTTGGGGCAGCACAGGTTTTGTTATTCAGGTTGCGCCTTGTTGAAACCATTCACTCAGCCCTCAACTGCGAAAGAGACTAAACTAATTACCGACCCCTCTGACACACGCAGAAGATCTCATTTGCTGGAGTGTTTAAAACCCCTGCAGTTCTGAAAATGGTCCCATTCTCACTGAGGATAAGTGCATTGACGGAGCGCAATTAACAAGACTGCCAGCAAGTGGCTACTGTCTACTCACACGAGCGTGCTACATGGAAAAGATATTCCTGCATTTCACAAATGTCATTTTGTCAGCACGCTGGTTCATTTTTTAATTTATTTTTCATTAAAAATAAGCTCTGGTTTGCACAGATTCACCTGACATCAGCCCATCTATTGAGACATGCTAGTATTAGCTTCAGTCAAGGTTTATCGCAGTTGTAGCATTTCACATCAATACACACACATGTACCCTTAACTATGTGCTAACCACGGCTTTAGAAAATGTGTGAGTAACATACTGTTGTAAAAACAATAGCCATCAGGATCATGAAAAAGTCATTCACCATAACACACATCCACCAACTTTCCTCATATCACCAGCTACTTACCTTCAACTTGTCTTAGAAGGTAGAATTATTGAGAAGCCATATGAACAGACGTATGTCTCTGCTGTAGGCAGGGAGTAATAAGGGACTTTGCAACGAATTGGAAAGGCAAGGGCTGGACACAAACCGCAAACCATAATGTTAAAAGACGAATGTCTTACCATTCAACTAAGGAGCAAGCCTTGTAGTCAAGAGGCAAATAGGTATTATTAGTATTATTTTATTAACTAATCAGCCGCTAGGAGGAGAACATCATACTGCTAATGACTGGAAAGAAATGCTTTGAAGTCCTTGGTCATCACACCTTTAAAGACCTCTCCCTTTCAGATCAGTGTAACGAACCACTGATCCTCCGTAACTGACTTCAGACCTAATGGCTGTTTGCTTCACCTGCTACTGCACTTCATGACTGTTTCTGCAATACCAGGGTATTTCATTTTCAGCAAGCGATTTACCCCGTAAGATTAGCTGATTTTAGTAGAGTAGAAGGCTTGATTTGCAAATGAGGTTAGAGTTGTGGGTTTTAGGACCATCAAAAGAGAAAAACACCTACGTTAAATGCAAGCCCCTCAAATTTTGGCCCTGTTCTGTGTAGGTTCTTTAATTGTCTTTCACGGTCCATCACACTTTATAATTCCTGTGAAAAGATTTTGAAGCTCTTGCAGTTTTTCTTTTTTTTTTCTTTCTCAGAATGTTTGCGTCTCCTGGTACCCACTTGAAAGGTTATCTTCTTACATGGATCAAACTCAGCTGAAGGAATCACAATTAAAGTGCACCTAAAGTACATAGTAGGGATGTTCTGTTGTTTTATTGAGGTGTTCTGCTGACACAATAACCTCATTCGAGTTTATTCATTCACTTACCGGAAACCAGAGATAAAAGTGACAGAACAGGGTATTTTAAATGAACAAGTTGGTGAATATCATTCGTAATAAATGTTCATATCATTGTTTTTATCAACATCATTTCTTATTGAACACATGTGTTCTCCCTCTTGGAATGGGGACGTCGTTTTGATTTATTGGTTGGTTTGTACAGCTGCACTGAGGTGAAGTCGGTGAAGAGGTTTGTGTTCATTAAGTACAGGAGCCCTTGGTATCTTACAAGGGTAAAGCTGTACACTCCAGTACAGGTGTAAATATTATACTGTGATTACCTGTAGAGAGCATACCATGAATTCAGTACCTCCAAAGAGCGAGTCGTTTCAATGAAGTGATACATCCCCATGAACGGTCAATATTGAAGTTTTGTAAAATGACACATTCTAAACTGTCAAAGACGTGTGTCCAAACATGGGTTGTAAATCATGTCCCCATTGGGACCGATTAGCAGCAACTACACTTCTTATTCCTCTGTATGTGTAGATCTCACACTCCCAATGTCAATGGCAAAGCATTCTCAACATTTAAACCACAACTGCTTCTATATAAAAAGATTAAGTGCGTCAATGTTGGGGTTTCATCTGTTTTTTTATTTAGATCTAAGGACTTACAATGTTTATAAGTGTCAGGTGGCTGCCTCTAATCAACTTGAGAGTGTACTTTCTCTTCCACTCTTATGACAGACCCAAGACACAGCAAAGAGTGCGCACTTTCAACTGCATTCGAGGTAGCCACCCAACACCTATAAACATACAGAAGCATGGGATTCGCCTTCGCTAAAGCTGTAGTGATCAGGAAAGCTACATTATGTATAGGCAGGGATTCTGTTTTTCGGTTTTATTCATTTCATTTTACGGTGCTTGACAGATTGCTCTCAAATCACTAGGATTTTGTTCCAGTATTCTGCTGATTGGATAGTCTTATTTTAACCGTACAATTATGTACTGTGTTTCAATTTGAATGACCAGATTTGACAGACGTTTATTTAAGACTATTTTTAACATAATGCAATTTAAATCGACATTAGTCACAGTATAAAGATATTTATTGTCATTTAAAAAACCAAAAAAAGTGTACTGTCTGAATTAACAAACTATAAAACAACCAAGGCAATACCAATAAGAACCAGTTAATTTGCTGCAGTAAGGGTGCCCGTGTGGTGTTGGATATGGCCGCTTTCAATTCTCACACATTAATAGAATCAGTTAGCATTTTAGGGCAGTAACACAGCTAGATTAACAGTACAGAGTGTACACAGTAAAGACACTTGGTGCCAACATCAGGTTCAGATTGGACATCAGACTCCATAAACAGCACATGTTCCATAAAATACAGCTACTGAAAGATTAATTTGGTATGGGTATGAAATATCAGTTACTAATGAGTTTCTGTTGTTAAGATCCACTTTGTATCATGTTTTATCTGTTGTATCTGTTTTATTCATCCTGGTGACTTTTTTAAACTCTTTTAAAAAGCCCCTCTGTGGCCTCAGTAGAGCTCTCAGGATCATGTCTAACCTCGGAGTACATGTGGCACACCAGAGTGTAATCATTAACCTGTGCCCAGTCCTATACAGACATGTTACCCAAGTTACTATGATGTGTTACACTGTTGGACTGCTATTATCTGTGCTCTTTAGGAGAAGTTTTCATTTAAAAAACAGATTGCATGATAATTCCAGATGATTAGCATTAAAACTGTCTGTACACAAGAACCTAACAAACGATTACAGTGTTTAAACATGTCATTCTGAGACGGTGTTTTCATAGACTTCAAATTTATACTGAATCCCATTTTCTTCCTGAATTTCTGTGGGGACACCTGGAAACCTGCAGGAAAAGAAAGAACAACGCGATGTGTCTTGTAAAGGTGACGCACACACAGATTTGTATGATAACCATTAACACCCACAATACTTGCTGAATTTGAAGAAAATGAGCTGGAAATAATGCTGAAGGGGAGACAGTGAGCTGTACAAAGCACCAGCAATTAAACTAAGCACTGGGCTATTTGTAGCACACCTTGCTTTCTTTCTTTTACATCCATGACATTGGAAGCTACCAGAGAAGGTCAAAGCACTTTACTGGCTGCAAATTATTTCAGTCAATAGGGAAAGCAGCTGGCTGGTTAATGACAGCAAATAAGGGGTTGAGCAGGCTTCGGACAATTTTGCTCTCCAGGTGAAATGACAAAGGAAATGCAGGACTACCAGAAAGAAATGCTTGTGTAAAAAGCTTTCTTTAAACCTAGTATAGTGACAGATCTACGTTTTAAAAAGAAAATGCATGTCTGCTACAGCACATGCCCCTTTTAAAACTGCAGGTTAGACATACAGTATCCAGTGACTATAAGTGCACCACAGGGAAGATTATTGCAATTATTTTTAAGCAACGTTGAATTAATACAAATGAATTCATCCAATTCAGATCCGGTTTTGCTTTGATTAGGTATCAATGATGTGTTAATTAAACCAAGATACATATTGCTCTTCACTCACTTTGTTTGCTGGCCCTTCGAAGGTGAACGTTTCTGAAAATAAAGAAAGAAAATGAAAGCAGTGGATTTGACTTACTCTGGCAGAAGCTTGTATTTATCGAGATCGATCACTGGTAGAAATGTGTCGCACTCAAACTCCTGAAGGATTCGGGTCACAAACAGCCTGTGCCTGGCTGTGATGTCCATGGCTTCCTAAGAAAGCAAAAAAAACACACCAAACAAATCAAAATGTGTGGATGTCAAATGAGTCTGGTGCTCAAGAAAAGGTGCCAAATTGACAAAACAATGAATCCCAAGGGAGCTGGCATGACACAGGTACACATGGCCCCACAAAGCATCCCAGCATGCCTCTCTGCTCCTTGTGTTTTTTATGACGCTTTGGTGTTGGAATTGTGATACGGACACTTGTCTGAAATAATTGTATTTATTTTTATTTAGCAGGACCAAAAGGACAGATTTAGGTGTATAGTGTATAGGCAAGAAGCGCAGGTGTGTCTTATTAAACATATTACTTAAAATCAAGGGAAGTAATGTTAAAACTTTACAATGCATTAGTAAGACTTCATCTAGACTATTGTGTTCAGTTCTGGTCACCACGCTACAAAAATGATATTGCTGCTCTAGAAAGAGTGTGGCTTAGTGGTTAGGGCTCTGGACTCTTGACCAGAGGGTCGTGGGTTCAACCCCAGGTGGGGGACACTGCTGCTGTACCCTTGAGCAAGGTACTTTGATTGCTCCAGTAAAAACCCAATTGTATAAATGGGTAATTGTATGTAAAATTAATATGATATCTTGTAACAATTGTAAGTCACCCTGAATAAGGGCATCTGCTAAGAAATAAATAGTAATAATAATAATAATAAAGAAGAGCGACCAGAATTATTAGACTACGCGGTGATCTGATTCAAGCATTCAAACTGCTTCACAATGGGAGTCTATTACCTCTTTTCCACTGTAAAACCAAACCTCGCTGGTGCCGCTTGGAGCCAGCCCAGCGCGGTTTAGGAGGAGCCTGGTTGTTTTTCCAGTGCCCGAGCCGTGCAGCTGACGTCACACACAATGAACGTGTCGAATCACACGTACATGATGCGGTGTTAAGAGGCATTGTATTCAAGGTGAGAAGGACAGATCCAGAGGTTGTGGTTGTTTTTCTGTTTTTGTTCTTCATATAGTCACTGAATACAGCTGAAATGCAACGTCAGGCTGATTACGCAAAGAGGGGAAGAATGCTTCTCAAAGAGAGCAGCAATGTGGATCTGATGAGCAAGATACTCGGCCTTAGACGCCACAACGTAATGACGGAAATCACAAACTCGACCCTGGCCCTGCTCAACTGCGAGACACATTCAGATGTGCTGTGAGGCCACAGTTTCACCGTTTAGTTCTTACTCAGCTCCACAATCTCCATGGTGACAATCTCAGCAAGGCTTACAGTTAATTCCAAGAAGACTGGGATGTGTTTATGTTCTGCTGATGTTAATCATTTGCAGTTTAAGAATACTCAAAAAAAAAAGGGAGACAACTGATTACCACATAAAAAGGCAGAGGTCCCCACTGAGCCCATTTTGGGAAGCGCTTTCTGTCTTTCTGAACTGTGGAGGCTGGTTAACAGGACGGCAAGGAATTTCTCTAAGGCTGTACATCTACATTCGATTAAACGTTTTAACCTTTTGTGTAGAAGGTCACCCTGTTTAAACGGTCATTAATACTTGATATAGTATTTAAAGCTATCTTTACATTTTGTTGTTGTATTTTTGCAAGTTTTACATTCTATTACATTAAATTCCATTTTACAGCATTCAATTACAGTGGTTTACAAAAAATCAAAATGCTATTAATGATGAAGCTTTTTGTAAAGAAAATCTAATAAAGATTTAGTATGCAATGTACACTTCCCCAGAAAACTAAGGGATAATGCTACACGCTATATTTCAGAAGGAGTATCGGGCGATGGGAATAAGGGCTTTACACGTTTAAATGTAGGCCAAGTGTTAATCGCTGAGAATCTGGTCTAAACGTTGTGGTCAGGTATGGGGTAAAGTCCTGGATGGGTGGTACGGCAGGTCTCAAATTCTGCGAACCCCCTATTCTTTATGAAATATGTATGTGGTTATGGGTTACAAGAAAATGTAGTCCACATGGTTTTAAAATGGGGGACATTAATAGCAGTGGGCAGCAGTGTGGAGTAGTGGTTAGGGCTCTGGACTCTTGACCGGAGGGTCCTGGGTTCAATTCCTGGTGGGGGACACTGCTGCTGTACCCTTGAGCAAGGTGCTTTACCTAGATTGCTCCAGTAAAAACCCAACTGTATAAATGGGTAATTGTATGTAAAAATTATGTGTAAAAAAACAATGTAATTGTATGTAAAAATAATGTGAGATCTTGTAACAATTGTAAGCCGCCCTGGATAACGGTGTCTGCTAAGAAATAAATAATAATAATAAAAAACTACATTTCCCAATATGCACTGGGATGCAGGACAGGTGCTTCTCAATAATCAGGGGATAATCAGGGGCTTAGCACCTGCAGCTTGTTATCTGTGTGACTATATAAGGCAGTCTCTAGCCTCCTTCTGGTTGGGGAGTTTGAGGAGCGAGACCTGTGAGTATTGTGTTTTGGTGAAATATGAGTTAATGAGTTTCTGGCTGACAACAATGAAGAAGAGATTCTTGACTTCTGCTTGTATGAAAACCTCCTTTGTGTACTGACCTGTTTTGCTTGTGACCCCGACAACGAACTGTGCCACCTTAAAAATGTAACTGTTACAGGTATTACCCTGTTGAACAAAATCTGTGTTCCGAGTCCTTCTCCCTTACAACACTGTGTGGAAGGTCCCGGAAGTGGCACAGCTACCCCACTTTGCCACAACGTTCAACTGTTGTTACAAATATGCAGACCAACTATACAGTAGATGTTAGCCTTAGTGTTTACATAGCAGCAAGTATACAGGGCAGTACACTTCTCCATATACAATTAAATGCTGTACACAAATGCAAGTTGCTGTAATTTATAAAATAGTGGCCGAGGGCTTCTTGGGATGGTTTTGTGATTGGTTAGAAACATTCCCAATATGTCAACGTTTAAACATTTTTAAAAACATGCTTAATACTGCAATTTAAATGCTTAGTTAATGAATTAAAAACCAGAAACACCCCCTGCGTACATTAATACAGACCTGGCACTGGTTATGCACACTGCAAACGTGTGCCAAGGAGCGTCTGTATATACATGCTAAACAGACACAGCTCTGAACGCCCCTTCACTGTTAGGAGCCGTTCACTTATCTTAACTTGGTGGCAAGGCTTTGTAGTGCATTTTCCTCCTCAGTTCATCTGTGGCGTGCATACGACCAGACAAGCCTGACAGACGCAAGGCTCTTGCAAGACTGACAGCTTTATAGACTCACAGGACACCATCTCATTTCGAAATGACCGTTGCAATGAAGGATGGGGGGCAACTCCAGGACTATAGAGTTCTTCATTTTTCTGATAATGTTTAATATCCTGAACCAATTTCACGTCAGATGCAGTGAGAGATACACAAATGGTTCACCTCCTCCATAACTCACAAACAACACAAAGATGAGAAACCTTGAAAACAGTGCACGTGGTATTTTAACCCTGAAGCTCAATTTTATACTAATCCATGGAGGTAAAAACGCCTTTTTTTCCCAGTAATGGAAAATCATAGAATACAGCGGTGTACCAAACATTAAGATATAATAAAATGAGGGTCACATGACCTCAAAATGGCAGCCGTATTAGGGCAGAGGGCAGTTTAACAACACAGTAAGCACACAGGGTGTTTATAATCCTATGAATATGAAGTCGCTACCACTTTGGCAGTGCAAATTTGTAAAATGGCTGACACTTCATCTTTCTTGCACGATACCCACAATCAAACTATCGACAGAATCACAGCTGTGTACCAAGTACGAAGCCAGTATTTCAGAGCAATAGGTCATTATCGTCTGGAAACCACAAAGTCACAGTGAAGGGTACAGTTAAGAGTTTACCCGAGGAGTTTCCAGGACACTGAAATGTGAAATGGTTTATGAGATATAAGGTTACAGGATCTTTATAAAATGTTGTTTATTTTAGGGTTACAGGACGGAGAACGTCTGTGTATGTGGGTAATATGAGCACGAGTAGAAGTGAATGCACTGAGGCTGAAAGCAGAGGCCTGGTTACGAGCTGCGAGTGCTGATATAACTCCTACACAGACACGCGCAGTCCTATAAATCCATATATACTGCTTTACTATTAATGTAAGTTTTTTGTTAAGTGGCTCAGGTATGCGGCCGATTGTGATGTCAGTTTTGAATGGAATCTGCAGTAGAATGGAATTCGAAAAGGTGCCTTTAAAGCATGTGACGTCAACCGTGCCGATATGGAGAACACAGCACGGGAAGAAATTAAAGTGGCACGGATGAGGTCATGAATGAGGATTTTCCGTGATGTGTCGTGGAACGCAGAAGGCGAAACCTGCGCTCTGATTAGCTGAACGATCCTGAACAGTTTGTAAGAGCAGTTACAGTGGCAGTGCCAGTAAAGTCAGCGTACTTTGCTCCTACCGCTGGGGACCATGGGCAGACCGTGCAGATGCAGTGAAAGGGTTAATAATTTCTGGGCTGTCTGTAACTGAGATGACAAGATCCAAGTCCTTCTCCTTGATGAAAAACAAAGCTGATAGTTTTCACACTCCTCACCACATGCTGCTAAAGCGGATTCATTGGTTACCTTCAAGTGCGAGACAGTACTGACTGAGAATTGTGTTGGAAGGAGTGATTGACCAAAAAAAATAAATAAGTGTTTTTGTTTTGTTTTCTCCCAGTTGCCAAACCCGACTTTATTCTCTAGCATTCTTGAGTAATATCGCATTACTAAATAACCTGTCATTCCAGCTGCTTTTTCTAAAATAAAATAGAAAATACTAAATATGACCTAGCAGGGAGTATACAGAGGACAGGTCCTGTTAGGAACCAAGCTGCCCATCGTGGCTGGGCTAGTATTAATCCTTGCTACAGCTGCTTTGAGACAGCAGTTGATTTTAATGATCTGCACAGCGGAGGAACCAAACACCGCTCAAACCTGCTCCTTTGCAGACCTCGGTATTCAGCCTCAAAATGTGAAACCCAAGCAAGGCCAGTGAATTGGTGGGTTACACCGAGCACCCATACTGTAGATTTAATATTTCAAACAACTCCACATGCCAGATCACCACCTTTGTTTTATTATTCCATTACGGGCTTGTCACATACGCTTTGTATTTTGTTTGAAAAAAGAGGACATTAAAATTACAATGGCTCGGTTCCTTTTGAATGAATCTCATACTTCCAGTTAAAAGGAAACAATCCGAAACACACTGAGATTGCAATAGACTGCCCAAACGAACCCCATGTGAAGAAGCCCTTACTGAATGCAATCATTTCTATTTCTGACCCAACTGCTTTTGTTGCCGGGATGTAAACCAGCAGCCTCACAAGATGAATCACCCTGAGTCACGCAGTCAGTAAGTATTCACATCAGGGACTTTACTCACGCAAATTCAATTTCCAGCTCCTAACAAGCGGCGCGGTGGGGGAATTAGGGCTACTATAGCAACACCCTTCTAATTAGCAAGTTTCCAAAAGGAGAAAAGCAGCATCGTATTGATTTAATTGATGCCCACAGCATATTCCTAGCTCGACAGGTGCACACGCTGCTGCTGAAGAGGCAACTTACTGTATGTGTTCCTCCATGACCTTTTTCACTTCAAAAGGGACCACTCAGGCTGCTGGGTTTCAGATAGTATCAAATGGCAGGTGATTATGCTGGTCTGGCTGCTTTAAAATGGCACTGCACTCACTGTGTGTCATGCGATGCATCAACGGTATAAAGGTCCAGACTTTAACCCCAACGTTTATACTGTTCCAACAGCTGGAGGGAATCAGTAGTTACTTATTTTTTTGTTAATAAATTATACATTTGGTGTAATTTGCAGAAACTAGACTTTTATTGTAATACTCAAGTCTCTAGCTTTAAAATGATTAATGCATGTTAAGAATATTTTTAAGACTGCATACAGCATCATTCAAGGGATTATATATTATATATATATATACACACACACACACACACACACATACATATTATATATATATATATATATATATATATATATATAAAATATTAAAAAGAAAGAAAGAAAAATAATTCACAGCTTTCAATGAAGAACTTGCATTTCCAACAGCCTTTGCAATCAACATGCAACCGCTGTGTCTCCTGGGAGTCGCTCTCCTATCAGTGAATACATGGTATGTAGGGTGTCTCTTATTGTAGAAGTATCATCTGACGCAGTTCCGGGTGAGAGGAATGCAAAGAGAAGCTTAATTTCTAAATCACACAAATGAAGACTGTACTCGGAGTAGCGTTAAAACTAATAACATATATATATATATTTTTGTAAAACATCACTTTTACCAGGAATTTGACACACAAAGTAAACAGCAATCTGTAATATTTTCTCTATTAATACATTTGCTTAATAAAATAAATAAAATAATTGTACATTGCAACTTGTACAGGAATCAAATTAAAAGATTTGGGAATACAGACGTGTAACAAACAAACAAAAACATACGACTGCATATAAGAAAAAGCCCAAAAAGGGTTCTATCAAGTACTGAAAATAAACACTACAGAAAGAAAAGAAAAAAGAAATACAACAAAATCTCAACCAGGCAATTCATCGTTAGCATTCACAGTATCCACTTCTTTCCACAGAAAAGGTTCTTAGAAGTCTCCTTCAAAGAGTGTCTGCCCCCTCACGCTAATGCAACAGGGTTCTTTGAACGGAGATTTTAAAGAGCGAAGACCTTTAATATTTACATGCTGTGTGGCAACCAGAGTCATACGGTAACCTTTCCTTCTGTCAGCCCCTCCCCTGGAGAAGGCCAAATCAATGAGCTCGCTGGCAACATAAAGCATGGAGCGCTCTGCCATTTTAATACACTCCACAGAGCTACTTTCTGCAACACTCATTGTGTTGCCTTTAATCTGAGAATAAGAAAATTCTAACAGGGAGTCCGTTGTTAACTTGTGTTCAACTAGAAAAGTGCTTCCGATTCCTCATTGTTCTCTTACTGTACATCTCTGACAACACAGACCCCAAGGGAGGCAGCTGAAAGTGGTGTGGGGGACATAAGATTTTCATTTCAACAATGTTTTTTTTGTTTTGTTTTTTTGTTTTTTTTTGTTTTTTTTGGCTTTCTAAAAGAAAGCAGTAGAGTTGCTTAGTGGGTAGAGCTGCAGACTGAAGAAAACACGCTGCAAGTTGCAGGGCCGGATTAGGCTCCAATACCCCTTTTCCACGGGAACATCGGAGCCTGGGGCCCTCACGATACGGGTGGTTCCCCAACTGGCTATTTGTCAAGCCGAGTGAGAACCAAACCATGAAACCGGCCTCACAAGACATCTGAATCTGGCTCGGAGCTCAGGGGCAAGGGCGGGGTGTGTTCCGACTACATATTTTATCCTTCTGTTTTGAAAAAAGATTAAAAGGGTGTAATCATGTTTACTGACAGTCATTAACAGATGAACACCACCGCTACCTACAGAATATGGTTTCGTCCTTTCTCTTCCTGCATACAATTGCCTCGGATTTGGGGGTGTTAAATAAGTCCCATGTGTAAAGAGCTGTGGTATGGTTTTATTACAAAGCCAGTGCACAACAAGCAGACAGAGAAAAAAGGGGGGGCGGGGGGAGGGGAAGGGAGGGGGGGCCGGGGGTTAACAGCAGACACCTCTGTGGATTGCAGTGGCTGCTAATTTTAGTGAATGGAAATGTAATTTTGGCAGCAGAACAACATCAAAGTCTCCAGTGACCTTACTGCTTATCAAAGGTCACTTTAATCCTGTTTTGTGGTGGAGGGACTTAAAAAAAAAAAAGGAACTGGAGGTGTGTAACCAGCTGGCATGAAACATGAAGCCGGAGATAAAAGCCATATCCACAGTAGAACAGTGCAAATGTACTCACAGAAGTGCTCCACGAAAGGGATGGTATACTAGCATTAGGATAAAGCATTCATCTGAATTGAGAACCAACGCATTAAAAAGAAGCATGTTGTACAGCAGAGGTTCCCAAACTTTTTTTGCTGAGCTTCCCTTCACTGATAACTTGTTTTTGCTTCACCCCCCTGAGATGCCCCATGTGCACTTCCCCCTTCTAATAAACAGTACAGGATTTTCCCAACATAGCATATTCTTCTAAAGACTTAAATACTTAATAAACTTGAACATAAAATAATAGCTAATGAGTCATATTTACCTCAGTGAGTAGGATGATGAGCCAGGTTGCTAGCGCACAGTTTGAGGTAACGTGGCTTGATTTCGGAGAGTTTCAACCTCACCAGCAAAGTCAATCAAATTCTCTTTTAGAGTCATAGCAATCTTGACCTTGCTACAAAGTTTTCTGAAAACGGATTTCGAACCCAGGCAAAATCCTACAATTAATTTGCAGAAAGAAATGCTCCTCTGTCACATCTTTAACTTCCAGGACCAACATTCCAAAATCCACAATGACAGAAGACAGTGTTGGGAACACAGTCACATCATCTGTCATCAAGGTTATGCCAAAGCACGTTTTGGGGAAAAGCTCTGTATTTTTTCATGTGCGATGAAAATTCTACAGTTCTTACCTTGCAAAAAAGGTTAAATTCATTGAGCTTGTCAATATGTCAGCCATATAGCTCAGTAAAACCCAAATGCGCTGGCCGAGCAAGTGTTGGTGAAGTGGGGAGTGACAGTTCATCACCAACATATGACCCTCCTCCCTGAGTTCACAGACTCTTGCCAAAACTTAACCCCATGACAGCCATCAAACTTCTGTATGAAGCAAAAGTTGCTCATGTCCCCAACACCACCTTCTGCTGCCTCCCTTGGGGTCTGTGTTGTCAGAGATGTACAGTAAGAGAACAAAGAGGAATCGGAAGCACTTTTCTAGTTGACATCCCCTCTCTTCACATAGCACTGAGAAAAGTCATGAGTTCAGTGGTTGAACTTTTCTGAAGTTAGCTATTTCTACTGCAGCGGTTAATACATCTTACAGCTCTTTGGCATCGCTTTTGCATCAAGCGCTTCCCTGTGAATGCAACAATGGCGCCATACACAGCATGGTGCAGCAGCCTTTATGAGAGCTGCAAATCCACTTTTGCATCCACTCATGGCTTTTCCCCCATCCCTACAAATCCGACACAACTATTTTACTCGATGCTTTTATCCGTCATGTACCCGTCTAAGATTTTGAACAGCTCCTCAGAAGTAGTTCTCGTTGGGGCAGAGTGGCAAAATAAAAAGTCCTCTTTAATCTCAGATGAGCTGATGTATCGAACATAAACTTACCTGGCAGTGGCGCTGTGTTTGAGCTTGTTCCCTATACACTGTGGCTAACCAAGCTCCTATTTAAACCAGGAATGCACGAGGGGTCTTGTTCCCATCCCTGTGCAACATACTTCTTTTAACGAGTTGTGTATTCAGATGAATCCTTTGTTCTAATGCTAGTTTTGAATGTTACAGAAGTACACCGTCCCTTTCCTGAACACTTCATTTATTTTGCAGCCTTCAATGCACTGTGCAATACTTCAAAGTTATTAATAAAGCAAGTGAATAACTACACTGTTCACACCCCAGAAGTGCATGTTGTATTTGTTGTTATAGACCCCTACTGCAAGAGCTAGATTTCTGAAAAAAAAAAAAAGTGTAAAACACAGAAACAGGGCAGCTAAACAGACCCGATGAAGTAGTGTAGAAATGGATGGGAATGAGGGAGACTGCAGCTTTAAAAATGTAAGTAAAATCAAAACAAAGGAACAGCAGGAGTGTGGTAAAAACATGCCTTGTGAAATGTCAGCAGTGATGACGGGGGCAGATAACATGTGGCAAGCCTTGGGAATACAAAGAGATTATGCATCTGTTGATCAGAACAAAAATTGCGTCTGCTCACAAGATAACAGAGGGGTTAGCCGAGAGAATGAAACACACTGATCGATTGAACCCTCTAGAGAATATTATACAGTGCTGCGCAGCAGGATTAGTCAGAAACAAGACTGGATAGAGCTCCTCATTTAATCCATGTTTACCTGACAGGCTAAGTGCAAAAAGTTTTCATCTTTCTGTTTTGGGTTCAGCGCCAGTGATCTGTAAACTATATTTTGACAGCTGTGGCAGATTGGTTTGCTGGCAGTCACTTCTATGACCCAACTGAAAGGTTTCTGTAAATTGACTTTGATTTGTGTGAAGTTCAATAAAGAAAAGGTATGAAAATACAGGCTGGCAATATTAACACCTCCAGACTGACACTGCTTCAGCTGACATGACAGATTAGAGACTTGAAAATAAAGTGGATTAATTTAAAAGGGAAAAAACCAAAAACAACACAAGATACCAAAAACACACACTTTTATCTTTTAAAATAAAAAACAGACTCTCTGAATGCAACAGGAGCAGAATATCACTTCTAATGGTGGGTAGGCAAGAAACATCCCAGGAAATCCAAAAAGAGAAAGACCTGGGTGTTGTAATAGACTCACTGCCACCAGCATCCACACAGTGCAGGGAAGCAATCAAAAAGAGAAAGACCTGGGTGTTGTAATAGACTCACTGCCACCAGCAACCACACAGTGCAGGGAAGCAATCAAAAAGAGAAAGACCTGGGTGTTGTAATAGAATCACTGCCACCAGCAACCACACAGTGCAGGGAAGCAATCAAAAAGAGAAAGACCTGGGTGTTGTAATAGACTCACTGCCACCAGCATCCACACAGTGCAGGGAAGCAATCAAAAAGAGAAAGACCTGGGTGTTGTAATAGAATCACTGCCACCAGCAACCACACAGTGCAGGGAAGCAATCAAAAAGAGAAAGACCTGGGTGTTGTAATAGACTCACTGCCACCAGCAACCACACAGTGCAGGGAAGCAATCAAAAAGAGAAAGACCTGGGTGTTGTAATAGACTCACTGCCACCAGCAACCACACAGTGCACTGGAATACTGCGTTTAATTCCGAAGTACCAAAGGGAACGACGAAGAAAGGCTGAAAGAACTGAATCTATTTAGCTTGGAACAAAGAACCAGGGGGGCCATGACTGATGTGTTTAAAATCTGAAAAGGAGTTGACAGAGTTAAACCAATACTTTAAACACAGCGCAGTAACCAGGAACAGAGGACACAGCTGGAAATGAAGCGGAGACAGACAGAGGTAAGGAGACACTTCTTCACACAGAGAGTGGTGAGGGTTTGCAATTGTCATATTGTAGAGGCAGAATCACTTGGATCCTTTAACTTGACAAGGTTCGAGTTACGAGGAACCGGACAAACTTAGATGGGCCGAATGGCCTCCTCTCGTTTGTAAATGTTGTTATGTTCTTACCCAGGCTTTACCCTAAAACCAACCCCCTTGTTTAGAACAAACTAAACTCAACAAGGTAAACTTCCCTTCATCATTACCTACGGCGAGCGAGGACGTTTTCCCATCACATATAACATTTGTCAAAGTTTTTAGTAACTGTACTCAATTCAGAATGTATTAACCTGACAGGAATAATATTATATCTTTATTTTTATATAGCGCCTTTCATAATGGACCACCATCACAAAGCGCTTTACAAAGGTAGGCTGTGAACTGTGCATTACATGCAGAGTCACTTACAATAGGACATTGATTTAACATCTCATCCGCAGGACGGAACACAAGGAGGTTAAGTGACTTGCTCAGGCTCACATAGTGAGTCAGTCCGTGGCAGATGTGGGATTTGAACCGGAGACCTTCTGGTTACAAGCCCTGGACTTTAACCATGGGATCTCACTGCCTCATTAACTAACTAAGCTATGAACTAAGCTACTGTTAGTTGAGTTAGCAGTGGTGTAAATGGCTTCAAATTAGTGTCCCTTGCTTTAACTAAGAAATTGCAGAAATGAACCAAGCTTCCTGCTTTGACCAGAACACTTTAGAGTAGAGCACAGCTGCTGCAAGACAGATCAGTAGTTCTAGAACTTTTCCGGTTAAAGGGAAAGAAAGATAACATGGCACTCCTGGCCCTAACACTTAGGATAAATCAATATATAGATGTCTGTGATCTGATCTTCTAAAAGACTGAACCCTTTCCTCAATGCATTCCCAAATAAACCTCCATTATGTAACCTGTCTGTAGACTCAAGACAGGATCGGAGCTGCAGCTGCCCGCTGTATGGAATAAGCAGCTATAATGAAAACCTCTCCACACATATTTCCCCCCCCCCCCTTGTCCTTTTGAATTGCCGGATATGTAAATTGCCCACCTGGGAACGTGAATATGCAATAAGATATTGTAGAAACAGCTGCGTCTGCTCGGACCGCAGCAAACGTTTTCTTTTTCAAAAAAGCGATCTGCACAACAGAATAAACCCTTTTATCTTTTCAGTGGGCCAGATAGCTTTCTTCTAATGAACTGGCTGTTAGATAATGATTCTGCATAAAGATGAGACGAGAATAAGACAGCAGCTATAAAGTCACTCGCCCCCTTTGCAATTCTGCTGAGGTACGGAATACACAGGAGCAATGGACCATGCCAGGTGGAGGGTCCCAATGATGGACAACAATATGCTAGCATGACTACCATGGGTGGTGTGGCTGTACAGCTATGGCCAAACGTTTTGCATTACCTAGAATTTTAGGATTGAGACATACAGTAGCTCTCAAAAGTATTCACCCCCCTTGGACTTTTCCACATTTTATTGTGTTACAACTTGGAATCAAAATTGATTTAATTAGGAGTTTTTGCCACTGATCAACACAAAAAAGTCCATAATGTCAAAGTGAAAAATAAAATCTACAAATTGTTCTAAATTAATTACAAATACAAAACAGAAAATAATTGATTGCATAAGTATTCACCCCCTTGAGTCAATATTTGGTAGAGGCACCTTTGGCAGCAATTACAGCACCGACTGGATGAACAGCCATCAGTACACCTTCCAGCCCCTTGTGGAGTCCATGCCACGTCCCCAAACGGAAGCCCAACGTGATATTAGGCGCAGGTCCTAACAAATTGGTCAGGCAGTGTATGTTCTGCTTGCAATATTGCTAGAAGTGGCTTTTGAAGTATATTTTGAAGTAGGTACTGCAGCAACAATCCCTGCAATTATTTATTATGTTAAGATATTACTGTCTTTTAATTAGAAGGTCAAACAAGTATTTAAGTAGAACCAGGTGCTGGACTATTGTTTCATTAGACTCTTGTTAATTAATTCTTAATTGCTTAACACCTGCACGTTACATACTGTGCACATTAATCATTATTTAAATACATTTTTTGAAAGTTTTATTTGACGATTTTAAAGTATTTTCAATCCTCTAAAATATGAATTCAGTGCCAGTTAATGTACTAAATAAGGTTCAGAAGGTTAAGATTTATAAATGGCAGTGAAAGTGCTGGCTCCTCAGCTGCTTTTATGTAGCTCTCTCTGTGAGCTGTAATCAGCCTTCAGACAAGCACTACCTCACGCATGTTCTCCTGTAACACCACTGCATTACACATGAAGGTATATATGCTAGAAAGAATACACACAAAATGTGAACGAACAGCTGAATATGTAGTTCTACTAAAAGAAAAGTATAACATTCAAAGATGTTTTAACTAGAAGTCTTTCTCAATGTCGTTGAATGTTATGAATTTATTTTAGCATTATTGCATATCCCACCAGTGTTGAGTGTTTTACAGTTATGGATGCACCTCCAGCTGGTTAACAGTGTATAAGGTAGCTGATTCCAGTCTATTAAGTGTTCTAGTGATCTAATACGGGATGCCTGCATAAACTCCCTACGATAAGCATGGGGCCTGTCACATGGAGCAAGGGTACGTCCTGGACTTGCATGTAATTAACTGGACCTCTGCTTCCCTATCAAATATAGAGAGAACAGGTGGCAGAACTGTGACATCATTCAAGTGGAATGCTGTCATTACTGCAGGGAAGGACCTATCCAAGGACATCACAATCATTAGCTCATATTCAAGGGCACAGGCGTGGTCCAGTAACTGAAGTCTTTGGGGTATGCCTGCGCTGATGGAGCGGGTTAGATAAATAGTGCACATAAACATCCTGGAATCGGCTATCTTAATGACACTACGGGTATTTTTGACTTCCTTTAATTTGGTTTACTTGCAGTGTCCTGCACATTCAACTAGAAAGCCTCTCCAGATTCAGTAACACCCATATAGTTTCTGATTACCTGTAACCTAGCAATGGGTGAGGTTTTTTTGTTTATTTATTTATTTTGCATTTAACCTTTACCAGAAAGGGAGCATTTGAGACTAAGGAGTACCTACATTTCCAAAGGTGCCCTGGAAGACGGCAGCAGTACAAGCTTACATGAAACAAACTGGTCATGAATTGTAGAAGAACAAATGAGGAAGAGGAGGACGGAGAGAGTACAGGGTTTGATGTCGGGGTTCTCTCTTATTTCATATTAGTTTTCAAGGAACATGAGTGGATAAAAAAAAACGTACCTTGTAAATGGCGCTTCCTCCTATTATCCACACCTGGTCTGCTTTGTCAGCTAACTCTGCACCCTTCAGCATGCTCAGAGCTGAACTGAAATCATGAGCCAGGTAGTGTGCTCCCTCCGGGAGCTCCCTGGAAATAAAAGCATGCATTTCAAATGAGACCGGTGTTAGCGAAGGACTTACAAATTCAGGCAGAAACCTCGCCGTCTGCTGAAAGCCATGTTTTCTTGAGCCTAGTTTGAACACTCTTACATTTGTAGTGTTTGAAAAATTGTCCTTTTTCAGTCTTTCTTTCACCCTGGCAGTCACAACAATCATGTACCATTCATTGCTTTGTGTCTGCAGCACCACAGCGCCGGCCACTGACTGAAATGTTCTGTGCAGCTCTACATGCATAAGGAAACGTCCTGTATAGGTGTACGAGCCCTTACTTCTCCCCTCATGCCAACAAAAAAAGAGCATGATCAGATAAGAGAAAGAAGGTTCCCTGTGTCCCTGTGCTTTTCAACAGATAAGCCTGATTTCAGAAAATACGTCTGAACCGTACTTCCAAATGCAACCCTCCTAGAAAGGGACAGAGAACAGCACATCTGAAAAGAAGTGCAGACTGTCGTCGCTGGGGCAGCTACATTAACAAGCAGTGCCTGCCGGCACCCGGACTCTTCCTGACATGTGCTCCATGGGGAAGACCGCAGGAGCAGCAGCATGGCAGTACCATTCAAGGCTGTCAATTATTCTTGACTCCTAATGACGTAACATTATTTCAACCTTGCAAAAACAATTCAGACTCTCTCGCCCCATTACTGCTTGCTGACATTTCCACATCCAAACTGGCCATGGCTGCGCAGTAAATGGGTCATTCCAGGTCAAGTGGGCCTAATTCTAGGGAGATATTTCTAGCGGTAGAACGATTAATCCAGACACTTTCTTTACATGATAATTCGTATCATAATAGAGGCATGTATCGTGATACAAGCCCAAAAGCACCTGGAGCAGATCCTGAGCATGTGTTTCCTTCTTTCTGCTTGATACACACAGCACACCACATGCGCTGGAGAAAAGGTTTCCAGGTGCAGAGTGCTTGCTAAAGAAAGGATGCCGGAAATATTTCAGTACAAGCAAAGTTGTTTAATTCTGCTCCTTTAAAAGGTCATATTTTTTCCAGTGTTGAGTATGTTTAACGTTATATGAGATAATAATATAATATTTGTGATGGTGCTCATATAAGAAAATGGATTAAAAGTAGGAAACATTATCTTAAATTGCACAAGTGGGCCTACATAAGATTCCATACATATAGAAAAAATAAGAATGATTCAATAGACTGGTTCATTTCTACAAATTCACCCCATGGTAGCACACTGAAGGTGAAACATGCTACAGTAACCCCATGGTAGCACACTGAAGGTGAAACATGCACTACAGTAAATATTTTTGAGCATCACTTGTAGGCACAATCCCCATGTTGTCGTTTAGGTCCAGATAGCTGAGATTTCCTAGCTGGTACTCACTTGAGCTCCCTGCTGAGGACAACGTTGATTCGGTTCTTCAGAGGCCGATTCTGCTCTGGGATTGAGAACCACGTCTTCCGGCCCATAATCACGACATTCTGCTTACCTTTGAAAAGCAAATACAACTGTCAGACATGATCTCTCCTCGTTAAAATGGATCACTGTTCCTCCTTTAAATGTGATCAGATTGTTAGGTTATTTGCTTGTTTTTTAATTTTTTTATAGTGTTTTTTGTAAAGTTATACTCCACAATTATTAGGTCAGTTGTGACAATTACACTGTCTGAAAACAGCACTGACTGAAGCACAGCGCTCAGGGTTTATGCATTTAGGACCGACTGCATCATACTACCCAATTGCTCTAAACAGAAGGCTGTGGACGTCAACAAGTTAACCTCATCGAGTAGTTTGGCATTAGATTAATTCAATTAGGACTCAACTTCATTATAGACTGACTCTGTACAAAAGGGCCGATGGTATGAACTGGGCAGCTCGTATACCTTGGAAGTCCAGAGCTGCACAGAGTTTATAATGTGTACGACAGGATTGTATTATCCATGTATATCTACACTAGCAATACAGTACAGTCTTATTCACGTGACTGAGGGTATATCAGGGGATGTGATGAAGCAATCTGTTCCTTTGTTATGGTTGCGAGAGAACCACTGAAGGACAGTAAAGTAACCGCGAGTGTTTTGTGTTTGTTTGTTTGTTGTTCTAATTGTACTCGTTTGTCATTGTAAGACGGCTAACACGATCCGGGAGCTGCCGTTAAAGGCCAGCAACAACCCGGACAGCACTGCACTACTGTACACGAACACATTGTATTTCACCACTTGCACGTTAGCAGTCACTCTGGACTTGTGATCGTGTTTGTGTTCTGTGTGTGTTTATACCGTGTTTATTATTTCAGGACTGTACCCCGTGGTTTTAACTGTGCAGTACACATTGTTTACAGTCGTCAAATGACCAGGATTATAAAATAATAAAAGGATAGTTTGGACAGTGAACTTTGTTGTTTGTCATCTGTTTGAGCACTGCATCACCTCTACACCTGCGCACTGCAAACCACTTTACCACACATGGTTATTTGGAAGCTTCCTCAGTGCGTTCATTTATGTAAACTGTTTAATCTTACTGGTCACTTGAATGCTGCCGTCTACACATTAAACACTCTGTACAATCCAAAAGCGGGCGTTGTGCTTGCTCTTGAAGTGAACGCAACGAAGCTAAAGATTTTCTGACAGGCACACGTGGGGTTTGACACCTCAGGGCTGCACCCCCGCTGTACAGCTAGGGTTATAATCTTGGCTAATACTCCAACTTGCGATTCCTCCATTCCTGTAAATGTGAGAAGTATCCCCAGTCTGCTCTCTTCTGAAGCAGTGTGTTTCTGACCGCACCACAAGCCTGCATTTACAGGCAAGGTATAGACTTGGGCTGCTGAGTGAAAGCAGCAGCACACTGCCATCTGGTGGAAATAACAAGAAAAAAGCACATGCTGGATATAAAAGGCGTCTATAGTCATTTTTCTATTTAAATAGCCCGCACTTGCAGGGTGCAACATTGACCACTCTCTGTGAAAGTTCAGATAGTACATCAGGGAGAGCAATAAGACTCCTTGCATTGCAGTTTGATCCATCCCTGGTTTTACTACAAGTTTAATAAGACAAGCCTGAGTCTGAGCTTGGAGTAAAACCTGGAACGGGTGAAACTGCTATGCAATAGGAGTCTCATTTCCATCCCTGTACATTATGTTCTCCTGAAGGCCTGCTGCAGTGGGGGTATAGTCGATTGCTTCAGAATAGCCCAGCACATGTGCTTTATAATGCTAACCTATGCTTTTCCATGCTTTCGCTATGCTTTATTACACTTTGCTATGCTTTTACTATGGGGCACTTTTCTAAGGGTCGGTATTCCAGTAAATAGCTAGGGTTTACAGCTGAAGCTGATGGAATGAGAAAGATAAGAGCGATACTTGTGCAAAACACGCTCACAGTATAGTGGAAGTGTGCTCACGTGCGCGTTTGCCACCAATCCCTGACTTCCTTTCAAGGAACTGGGCAAGAGCTGTACGGCGGAACAGCGAAAGCAGCTAGAATTAAGACCCTGCTGAGTACCGTACCTTCTATTGAGGGCGTCATCGTCATCTTCTGAAAATGCTTAAATTCATTGCTGTTGAAGAAAAAAGAAACATCACAATAAACAATGTGTATCCAATAGTAACAGATACGCTAAACACAGGTGTCTGTCTGAACTAATAGTCTGTATTGTTAACACTAAGTAATACAGACAACAGCAGGAATGAGGCTACTACAGTATTACTAATAAGTTACTGTGTCTGGCTCCTTAAAAAAAAAAAAAATACAGCTGCAGTACTGTTGACGTATTGCTACAAAATATGTAGCGCTATTTTTGTTATGTAGAAGTACAGTAATACAGTAATACTAACACCACTACATTTATAAAACATGACTTTCCACCTTACCTAAGTCTCTTGGGATGCCAAGGCAGATTTCCTTTGTTACCGATTCCCAGGTTGGGACACACGGCCACAATACAATTTAATGTGCGAGACATGTTTCCGCTTCTGCAACACCTCTGTTCTAGATCAGCCTCGGCACGAAGGGCGCGCGCTGTGCACTCTCAACCCCGCCCCTCTTTTCGAATTCCCGCCAGCCTGTCAATTGCACCGGAACCTGAAGTGAAATGAAGCCGACACCAGTAGCAATACTTATGAAAACCTAATCCACAACAATGCAAAGAGACAGATACAAAAACAGTATTTTTTTTTCGTTTAAAATTGTATCAACTGTGTCTGTGTCTTTAAATCCATATAGTTCGGTTTGGGGGAAAAGGGGCGGGCCAATTGAACGTCATTAACGCGCCAAGGTTTCTGTAATACCTTCATACTAGTGTCTATTCAAAGCATTTGAAAAGGTTTGCAGAAAGCATCGTTCAGTTCATGTCCTGAGGTACATTTTTCTGGAATAAGCGTGTATACATTTATTATATGTATCATGCCAAAAGCAAACAAAAGCAGCAGTGCTGGCAAACAGGCTGCTATCAGTAAATTCTTTAAGCCGGTTAATAATAATAAAGTTACAAGCAGTGCAGTTTCTTCAACCGGCAATGGAATGAACTCAAAACCAGCCTCGTTATTATTATCACAGTCCGGGGACAAGGTAAGATAAAGGGCGATGCGGAAAGCATACCGTTACTACTTCCGCTGCCTGGTAAAACCTTGGGATTTTAGAGTAGGTTGTTTCCAGTCAATGGAATGCCACAATGCATTAGTTTTGTTCGTGCTGGTTTATCCCTAAGTTGCATATTCTCCAGCACACGTACTGGAGGTAACCAGTGTGTTGTTCTATAGCCTAAGTTTGAATGAGACAAGGAGCTGTTTCAGGAGCTGAGGAAATTGCATTTGTTTTTCTCTTTGCACGACCACTGTTAACTTTCCATGCATTACCTTTGCTGGTAACTGATTGCTCATAGTGCTGAATGTTGCTAACTGGGCTAATGTTTTAACGCAGTGCTTCCCTTGAGTTTAACTATACGATCCGCTTCCAGTGCGAAAAAAAAAAAAAAAAAAAAAAAAACATTTTAAGAGTTGAGGTGCCTCTTATTATATTCCTACAAAACCCAAATACAATAGGCTCTTTATCAACAATAACACACACGATTCTGATTTAATTCAGTTTGCACTGTACACATTTTAGAGAACCGGAAAATGACATATATGTTGCTTATTTTCTCATTTTGATGTGAGTTAACTATATACAATGTTCCCTTTCATGTATGTATGTACATTTATATACAAGCATGTATTAAATGGCGATAGACAGGTGTTATGTGACCTGTAGCACACGCTTTAGTGTAATGGGCTGCCCCTCATATCTGGTTAATTAGCTATGCACATTTAGCAACTGTGACATAAAGTACTGTGTAAAGCTGGATCAAGTCAGTTTGCAGGCTGGACAAGATGACCGGTCACATTGTAATAGTGTTTTCTCTAGTATTTCAGGGATGGGAATAAGACTTCCATTCCATAGCAGGTTGATCCAATCCTGGTTTCACTAGACACACCTGAGCTGGTTACCTGTACACTGTGGCTAATCACAGTCACAGTAAAAGCAAATATTCTTTTATATATGAGACTACACAAATTGCTGACGTTCCCCATGAACATGTGTAAATAATGATGATGTACAGTGCTGCCATCTTCCCTGAATGAATTAAAGGTGTAGATTTCTAATAGGCCTGAAATGAAGACCACATTTTTTCTTGTCATGACTCCAGACAGATATAGATAATGCAGGGAAATATTTCTTTTTGCCCTCCAGAAACCGGGATCAGGGAGAAAAAAGAAACACTCTTCAGAAAACGAACCTAGCAATAAACGGACAAAGTTATCACAAGTTCAGGATGATGAAGACTGTATTTCTGTGCAGAATAAAGAGGTTAAAGGTGAGTAGCTGGTGTGAGCATGACCTCATTCAGGGTTTTATCTCCTGCGTGACACAAATATCTCCTGGTATGGAGAGATAGTAGAGTTCAGAACTGAATAATTCATCTTGAATAAAATTATGTATTGAATCAGACTCCTACTGCATAGCAGATTCGCCTATTCCAGGTTTTACTACAAGTTTGAGGGATGGCACTCCATTAATATGCAATGCCATTGCTGCAGAGAGGTAGGCAGGGGATCGAGGTGACGAATGCACCTTTCAAATGAACCCCAAACATGTGCAGTTGGATTGTGGTGGCCAGTCTCTGCCTTGCTCCTCAAACCCTTTGTGCAAAGGTCTGGCACTGCAGATGGGTGCAGATTTGTCTAGAAAGTTGCCCTCACCATCAGGGTATACGTGTAGCACTGTTGGGTGGACTTGATCCCCAACAAGGCTTAAGTAAACGACAGCATTCGTTCAGCCCACCAGAGTAATCCTACAGGACCCAGGGTATATCAGCGAGAACATGCCCCATACCAGGGTGATGCCATGTCCAATCAGTGTAGACCGGTCCTAATAAAGTGGCCAGGCAGTGTACATGTGACATGCACACCTTCTGTTATATGTTTGATTTCTTTCACACAGACGAGCCCATGGAGTTCTCCCGAGCCCGCATCTCCTCGTCCACGCTTGGCAGGCTGAAGGGCTTCAGCAGCAGCAGCAGCGGCAGCAGCAGCAGCAGTGTGAAGGAGGGTCTGTCTGGCAGGGAGAGAGGGTCTGTGAGCCAGAGCGACAGCAGCTTGAGCGAGTCGCTGAACAGCAGCATCACAGCGGAGGGCTCCTTTGAAGAAATGGGAACTGAGTCCAAAACTAAAAAGCAGGTACTGCACAGAGCATCACATTCCTGTAGGAATGGATTGAGATGGGCCAAATAATGAATATATGAATGTAAAACTTCTCATCAGTGCAACAGCATTCTTAATCCCTGATTGTTTTGCTGTTGATTTTTTATTGGACTTTGACTGGGTGATTATAGTTGAAGGGTGGCTGCATTTAGGTTCTCTACTGTGTAAATCATTGAAGTAGAGCCCAAGTTCTTTTAAGATCTCAAATAGCTAATGTTGATTCCAAGTGGGCTTTGAATAAATTCTATAGAATTGGGAATGTTGGCATTTGTACGAGTTTCAAATTAAAACTCCCGAGATGACAATGGACATTAGAAATGAAGTGGAGACAGACTTAGGACAGAGGGTCGGGGACTCTTCTTTACACAGAGTGGTGAGGGTATGAAATGGGTTACTGGGACATCTTGTTCATGCTGAGTCATTGGGATCCTTTAAGATTCAATTGGAACCCTTTAAGTCAACGTTTTGTGGTTAACCAGCTACTAGGAACCAGACGAGCACCAATGTCCTTGTTTGAGTACCTCTTGTCCTTATCTCTTGGATCATATTTACTGGAGCAGTTTTCAGGAGAGAGCTTGTGTTTCTTACTGTCCCTGCAGCGCGGGCCGAGCTTCGATCTGAACCAGTTTGCCACTGGAAAGGGCAGGGTGTCCAGGGAGAGCGGTGCAGACAGCAGCACACCCAACCGAAGAACCAAGAGCATCTACACCCCGCTGGAGCTGCAGTTCCTGGAGATCAAGGAGAAGCACAAGGACGTCCTGCTGTGTGTCGAGTGCGGATACAAGTACAGGTTCTTTGGGGAAGATGCTGAGGTAAGATTGCTGTGGGTCGCTACTCTGTTATACACTGTTGTCTGGTAATGTTGAGAAACTGCTAACAAACAACTGAGGCACACTTTAATAGTATGTCTGGTACACCAGAGTGTAACTATTAACCTGTTCCCCTACAACACTCGACACTCAAAGAACAATACATTAGTAAGAAATAACATGTCGGTTTATATACATATTGTTGTTGTTGTTGTTATTGTTGTTATTTTTTTAAACATATTTTCATATAGAAAGAACACAGTGCATTTTGTGTTTTTGTTTGTGTAATATATCTGTACTGATTTTCCGTGTCATGTTAAAAACATAACATTAACTTCAAGGACTCTGAAATACATCTTAGGCGTGTGTGTGTCTGTGTGCTTTACTTTTTGTGGGGCTTAGCAGGGGAACACGTACATTTTGAAAATACATTTGTGGCTGTTTGATGTGATCTTATCTTTATTTTCCCCCTTGAAGATTGCGTCACGTGAACTGAACATTTACTGCTACCTCGACCACAGCTTCATGACGGCGAGCATCCCCACTCACAGGCTGTTTGTGCACGTCCGCCGCTTGGTTTCCAAGGGACACAAGGTCAGCTCTTCCAAACACTACCCTCCTGTATCCCCTGCTCCATCTTCACCCCATAACTGAAAGCTTTCGGCTTGTTTAAAGACACTTTAGTGGTCAGCTTTAACAGTGTGCCATCCCAAGTGGAAGGCAGTACTGTCCTGCTCTCATGTTCTTCTGGGTAGAGTTAATCTGAGAAGTGTGCTTGTGGTGTTGTTCTCCAGGTAGGAGTGGTCAAGCAGACTGAGACGACAGCGCTGAAAGCTGTAGGAGGAAACAAGAGCTCCCTCTTCACCAGGGAGCTGACTGCCCTCTACACCAAGTCCACGCTGGTGGGGGAAGGTATCCTTTCACAACTTCAGTTTTGTAGAGCGCCTTTCATGCTGTGGCACTCCAAAACTGCACACCAGTAAATTCATCTTATGTACGCATGTGAGTATATGTGCCCGTTTTTTTATGTGCAATGATTGTGCAAGACATGGACTATTGTATTTGGTATTCTAGAGCGTATTTTCTGTCGCTTCACTGGTGTTGACCTGATCCCACTGTACCACGCTAGGGTAAACCACAAATGGATTTATGTAGGGAATTTACAGCACTGGGGAATCAACTACTGCTAAAATAAGCATCTGTTGTCGTCCATCCAGGATTCCCCGGTACTGTAAAATGCTCTAAAATGTTTATCCGTCGCTATCCTGGCAGAGTACTAGTTGCTTAGGGTCCAGGCTATTTTCGCCTGTTAATTACTGTTAGGTTTGTGCCTATAACTCTTTAACTATAAAGGTTACAGGTACATGTCTGGGTACACCTCGTTTGAAAGCCTCAAGCCCCCTCTTTTGAACTGCGCCCCGCAAGCAGGGCTGTCTCTTGCAGTGCCTGAATAAAAAGATTTGGAGAGCCAGGTCGCTGGCAGAGTTTTTAACATGGGGCGGACCCTAAAGAGTTAAATCCACCCCTTAATGCGCAGTGATTTTGTTTAGGTCCTCATTCAAAAAATGGGGTCTCCTATGTGCTGACTGTGTCCGTCACCCTGTCTGTCATGATAACCACACTTTTATCCTGCGCTTCTAGCCTTTATCGATGTGTCTCTGTAGTGTTCTTTCACACAAGACATGTGCTGTGTAGGATGCTTTCCTCTCATTTCCCTTAACGACACATCAGATGTGAACCCGCTGCTGAAGCTGGGTGACTTGGAGGAAGCCGAGGATGTGGTTGTGGAGGACGCCCCCAATAACTACCTGCTGTGCATCTGCGAGACCTGGGGGAGCAGCAAGGACAGGAAGAGACAGGAGCTCACCATCGGCATGGTGGTAAGGGAGGCATACTGTAGCACGAAGTCACTCTCAGACAATCAAAACAGCACAATTCATAACATTTTACAGTACATGTTATTTTGCCAAAAGTGATCTTGTGTGGGACGGTAGACTTCGAAAATTCGAAAGACGTGAAAAGTTACCGGCTCCACCTGCAGTGTTGTTGAGAGAGAGAGAGAGGGTTTTGTTTGAAACGCAGATAGGCGTCCAGGTTTATTTACAGTATTTCAGCAAATCAGCTGTTACTTAGGTACCAACAATGGTAGCTCCTAGCATGGTATCTCTTAACATGATACAGAATATAAATTTCTAAACGCAGAACACAGTGAACTAACCCTGACCCCCTGAACTCTCAATACCTTTGTTTTGAGTGGAGTTATCCTCTCTACACTCCTGGAGCGGTCTGCAGTTATCTTTTGACCAGTTTACAGGTTGCAGTGTTGAAAGAGTTAATGCAGATTGAATCACTGTACAGGCAGTTTATTAGTACCACCACGAGGTGGCAGTGTGGTGCCTAACATTGAAAAGTCCAATGATGTTGTTTTGAGTGTGGAAGTGTTAAACTCAATTCATAAGCCAGATAAACTATGTCAGTAACATACAACCCCCGCCATGGCTGTTAATTCAAAACAAGAGCTAAATGATGAAAAAGCTGATGACCATACAATAAATGTATGCATAGAATTAGCATTGAAATGTGAATCGCAATTTGATAAGATATTCTCTAGATTTATGCAAAAATGGAAGTGTGTCATACAGATGGATAGATTAGTGGACAGACACTTCCATATTCATTGGTTAAACTGTATTTGAAGCTGTGTTATATATTGGTGTAGCTATTTTAAAAGCATGCTGTTTTAGTGTATAGCATGCACACTGCTGATTGCCTTTGTTTTTCAGTGATATCAGTTTGTTGTGTTGAAAGTCCTGGATTAATGTGCTCTTGCATTTCAGAGGATTTCCAATATTAAACACAAAACTGTAACCTGACCATGACCACCAGGTGATCTTAAGACTTCGTTTTGAATCAGCAGCTGGTAACCTGACGAACACTGCTGGACTGAATGGCCTCCTCTGGGTGGTAATTGTTCTTCTGTTGTGTGTGTGTGTGTGTGTGACAGGCGGTGCAGCCCAGCACTGGGGACGTGGTGTTCGACTGCTTCCAGGACTCAAGTTCACGCTCGGAGCTGGAGGGCCGTATCCTACGAGTGCAGCCTGTGGAGCTCCTGCTCCCCTTGGAGCTCTCTGAAGAGACTGAGAGGCTGGTCCGCAGCATCGTCTCCACGAGGTACGTACCATACCTGCTCCCCTCAGAGCTCTCTGAAGAGACTGAGAGGCTGGTCCGCTGCATCGTCTCCACGAGGTACGTACCATACCTGCTCCCCTCGGAGCTCTCTGAAGAGACTGAGAGGCTGGTCCGCAGCATCGTCTCCACGAGGTACGTACCATACCTGCTCCCCTCAGAGCTCTCTGAAGAGACTGAGAGGCTGGTCCGCAGCATCGTCTTCACGAGGTACGTACCATACAACCCCCCTCGCCTGAACATGGGCTGATCTGTACCATACAACCCCCTCCCCTGAACATGGGCTGAACTTTCAACTGCAGGGATGGAAGCAAGACTCCCAATGCATAGCTGTTTGATCCATTCCTGGTTTTACTATGAGTTTAATAAGACACACCTGAGCTTGTTATTCATACTAATCAAGCTCATATTAAAAACTGGAATGGGTGAAACTGCTATGCAATAGGAGTCTTATTTAGATCCCTGCATACCTGCCAGTGCAGCTGAAAGTGTATTTCAGTTCGAACCCTGACCGAGCAAGATTTGATCTTTATGGATTTGAGAAAGTGCCGTTGCCTTGGCCTGTGTACAGAAACAGGGTTCTTTTGTGTCTGCCTCTGCACTGTCCACGAGGGATACACGAGGACTTCAGTAGCAAGAAAGGATGAGACTCTGCACTTTGATTCCAGTTTCCAACAATAAGAGGGTTCTGAATTATTCAGTATGCGCGACTATGGAAAGAAAAGCTTCGTAAAATCTAGATTTTTATTTTTTTTCCACAGGAGTGATCACACTCAAGCATGTTCCATCCAAATTGTTTAATTGAATCGATTTAAACCTCTTAACAAGTACTAAAGTAGTTCAATCTTTCAGTATACCTAAAAAAAACTGAAGTTGAACTGTCCCTCCCTGTGCTCGGACGACTCCTTCTAAAAGTTTTCCACAGTGACTGCAGTTTTCCCCATGCTGTTCCCATGGTTACAGTATGCATTTAACAGAGTTTACCGTGGCGTGCCATGTGTTGTAACTATGCTTTACCATACCTCTCTGGGCTTCACAATGCTTTCCTGTGCTGTACCATACTTTTCACTGTGCTTTATTACACCTTGCTATGCTTTTACTATGGGGCACTTAGAAAGGGGAATGCTTTTCAGTGAATGCCATGCCAGTATGGGTTTGAAGAGAGAAAAGATCAGTGGAAACAATACCTGCTGCCTACAGTAGGTGGCAGTATTTGACCTCTTACACCACACAGTATTCAGGCCTGTTGCTTTTCCTCAGTTTAGCTGAGGTCTCTTCAGTTCTTTAGTTGATATTTATAGATAAAAAGCATTACTGTGATTACAGAAATTGAAAAGCAAACCCAAGCTGCCAGGACCACGGAAAACAAGATGACCCAGTTGCAATAGGTTAGAAATGCCATGGATGCCAGCATTTTTTTTAATGTTGTTGATTTGGAAGATAGCTTTTTGTAAAGGCTCTGATACCATCTTCTGTGTTTCATGATTTCTTATACGGGTCGGGCTGCAGGTTTTATTTTACTCTCAGAGTTCATTCGGTCAGGCCAAGCTCTGTGTGTGCGTGCGTGTGTGTCTGCGTGCGTGCGTGCATGTGTGTCAGTGTGTATGCCTGCGTGCGTGTGTTTGTCAGTGTGTGTCTCTGTGTGTGTGTGTGCGTCTGTGTGTTTGTCAGTGTGTGTGCGTGCGTGTGTGTGTGTGTCTGTATGTGTGTTTATCAGTGCATGTGTGCGTGCATGTGTGTGTGTGTTCAGTATTTGATTCTTACTCTTCACTCCTCATCTCCCCCCCTACAAAAGAAAATATTATCTGGAGCTCTTTGTTTCCTTTTGGTTGCTTTTTTGATGGATGAAAGTTTTGATGAAAATGCCGATAAACACTTCTTGAAGGCAGTTCCGAGCACGAGTATGAGTTTGTGCATGCCCCTAGGGTTTTATTTGGATGTGTTTCCGGTTCTGCCGTGGTATCAGGTGCTCCCCTGCCCTTGCTTCAGAAGCCACTGAAGAGAGTGTGTTTGCTCCCTTTCCAACAGAGGCTTTTGTTGCTCGGTAATTCTCTTTTTTTGTTGTCTAGGTAGCGAGTGCTGATGAGGCTGTGAATAGCTATTTGTTCCGTTTTCTATAGAAAGCAGGAAATGAAAAATGCATGTGTGTATTGTCTCTCCAAGGCCAGGGCGGCACAAAAGAGGCAAAGCGCTTTTCTATTTTCAGCCAGCTTGCAAACTCCAAGCAATGATCACAGTTTACACGTGTACAAAAATATACTTCTTAATCAAACATTAACGTTACTGTATTTTGATTTACTTTTTGCTGTAAATATCATTTTTTGAACACTCAGAAAACATTTAAACTCTAAACTATTGACACATTTCAGTATCATGAAAAAGAAACTCCCCATGACCTATGTCTACCATAATCACATGTAAATATATAGACAGTCAGACACCTCTGTATACCCCAGATTCAGGTGCTCTTAATAACTAGTACGAAAGAATACCAAGTTTCATCACAATTGGATGAGCGGTTCTCTCTCTCTCTCTCTCTCTCTCTCTCTCTCTCTCTCTCTCTCTCTAGAGATTATATATATATATATATATATATATATATATATATATATATATATATATATATATATATATATATATATAGAAAGTGTGTAGCTTACAGACAGACCTACTGCCTCCTTCGCCAGATAGAGCCTCCTCATTATAAGACAGCGTTTTATAAAGCGGGACAGGTTATATGGCAGTATGGTTATGCCTCCCATTTCTCTCATAATACCATTGCACTAGCACTTGTATTCTCATTGCACTGTAGTAAGTAGCAAGTGAACCTTGTTAGATTATGTTGTTGTCTAATAGACTTGGTTCTTCCAGCTGGTGCTGCAGTTCCACAGCATTGAGTGTGCAGGTGTGTGCAGGTTCACTACAGAATACTAGTATGTCATGAAAAAGAAACTCCCCATGACCTATGTCTACCATAATCACATGTAAATATATAGACAGTCAGACACCTCTGTATACCCCAGATTCAGGTGCTCTTAATAACTAGTACGAAAGAATACCAAGTTTCATCACAATTGGATGAGCGGTTCTCTCTCTCTCTCTCTCTCTCTCTCTCTCTCTCTAGAGATTTATATATATATATATATATATATATATATATATATATATATATATATATAGAAAGTGTGTAGCTTACAGACAGACCTACTGCCTCCTTCGCCAGATAGACCCTCCTCATTATAAGACAGCCTTTTATAAAGCGGGACAGGTTATATGGCAGTATGGTTATGCCTCCCATTTCTCTCATAATACCATTGCACTAGCACTTGTATTCTCATTGCACTGTAGTAAGTAGCAAGTGAACCTTGTTAGATTATGTTGTTGTCTAATAGACTTGGTTCTTCCAGCTGGTGCTGCAGTTCCACAGCATTGAGTGTGCAGGTGTGTGCAGGTTCACTACAGAATACTAGTACCCGGTTCTGTAAAGAGAACGTGATCAGCCAGTGTCACTGTTCTTGCTTTCTCTCGAGTGTCTTCATGATTTATAATTGTGAAAGTAGGTTATTTTCCTGGTTTTAACACAGTGTGTAAACTTGTCAAAAACTGTTCACTAGGTTAGACTATCCAACAGTGGGCAGCTTCACTGTAACCTGTCAGGGATGGAAATAAGACTCCCATTGCATAGCAGTTTGATCCATTCCTGGCTTTACTGTGAGTTTAATAAGACCCACCTGATCTTGTTACCTATACACTGTGGCTAATCAAGCTCATAGTAAAACCTGGAATGGGAGGCACTTCTCTGCAACAGACGTCTTTCTTTATAACCCTGCAGTGTTTGCATCTTCAGACTGGATCCAGAAGCAGTTTTGTGTTTGGTCATGACATTTTGTATTTTAAGAAATGGCTTGTCTCTGCCCTGTGAAACGGCTGTTGATTTTAACACGGGCAAGCACCCCAGTGCAATGAGAGCATCACTGTTGAGTTGCATGCCCTTCAGTAATCTCTAACGTGGTGAGATTAGAACATGGTTCACACACACAGTACGCGTTATTTGAATGAAGTTCTGTAATGGGTTAAAGATGTCCAACATTTGATAAAGGGTGCAAATAACAAAAATGTAGTATAAATTTAAATAGCAGGGGTGTTGATGGCAGCATGGCGTAAGATTGGGACCCTGCGTGCCTGTCAGATTGTTCTTGACGGCTGGAGCATTTCATGTAAATTATCACTGTGATAATTATACTCAGTGCTGTAAATTGTAGAAGGCTCTCCGGGGGAAGCGCAGTTTTGATCTGTGTTGTCTCCCGCACAGGTTTAGCAGCGTCATGTCTGCTGTGTGTTGTCAGATAGACAAGTGTCTTATTGAAACTGTCGGGTGGTTTTCTGTGCAGTGTTAATTCAGCCTTCCTCTCCCGCTAGTATAAAATGAATGACTAGCAGAAGTTGGGATTAGGAAGCTGGAGAGGGAATCTGGACTTGGAGCAGATAAGCAGTTTTAGATGGTACCTATCTGCCATACAGCTGGAGGGAGTCATGCAGGCACACAGCAGTTCAGCAAAAACCACATCGCAGCAGTGGGGTCTGGTCTTGAAGATTTATAACTGATTCACTCTGCAGGCCCACCAAGCAGCCACCTCAGAGCTACAGCGTCGGAGGACAACGCAGCTCTGGGCAGCTTTACAGGCAAGCCTGCAAGCCAGTCCATAGGAGTCGTTGGTGCGTGGTGAGCCAAGGACACTCTGGCTGACCTAAGCCCTCCTCACCCGGGCGACGCTCGGCCAATTGTGCGCTGCCCCTTGTGAGCTCTCGTCCACGGTCGGCAGTTGAATAGCCTGGACTCGAACTGGCAACGTCCAGGCTATAGGGCACATCCTGCGCTCCACGCGGAGCACCTTTGCCGGATGTGCCACTCGGGAGCCCCATCCTTGATAAATCTGTTCCAATGTCCCTTTTAAAAGTGTACCATGATATTTTTGCGGTGGCACCATGGTTTTTTTCCCATGGCTATACTATGCATTTACTATAGTTTGCCATGTTTATTAATATGCCTTACAATCCTTCCATACGGTTTACCATGCTTTCACTGTTCTTTATTACACTTTGCTACACTTTTGCTATGGTGCTTAACTTCATTTAATACATTTTTTAAATGTTTTGTAAAATAGTTTGTACATGTTTTGTAGCTTTTCTTTTAAACCTCATAGGTGAGCTAAAGTGTTCGCATAGCAACGGCTATGTTGTTGCTATGCTGCCTTCTGATTAAAGCTGTAGCTACTGCATATGCCTCTTGTGAAGACTCCTTGCTTCACTTGTGGCTCCCTTGGTTCATTCCTGAGGGTTTATTAATATCGCAGAGTAACCAGAATGTTGCTCACTGAAAAACATTTTAGTGCGCTGTCTTAAAATGGTGCTTGTTAGGTACAGTAAAACCTCTGTTCCCTGAAGTATGATTTCACAAACCCCTGTGTTATCCGAACAGCTCCCCTCAGAAACCTATCCTGTCGTGTGCAACACTCTGCTGCCCAGTGGTCAATAAAGATGTATGTATCATCAACCAAAAATAGAGGAAACACCACCTCAATATCTGTACCAGTTGAACGGGAATCGCCCAAACACTCTGTGGTTTCACTGTGATGAAATTGGACACTGGTACTCTCCAGCCCTGTACATACAGCAGTAATAGTGGACAATGCCTTTGTCATGATTCACTCCAATTCAGCCTCCGTCAGACTGGCTACCTGCTTTCTGTTATTGGAATGACATGAACCAATAACCTATAAGGGACCCACACAGTGGTCAGGCAAACAAGCCTGGTCTACACATAGTTAAATAAGCACCATCTGACGAGGGGAATTGCATTCAGTTTATAATGATTGCTGTCTTGCTGTTGGAAACAGGCTTGCTTTTAGCCCATGTCGAGGGGGCACAATTAATTTTTGACACGCAGATAAAGGATTGGTTTTCAAAGCAGCAGGCCTAACCATTTCGTTAAGAGCTTGCCACCCCCCTGCAGAATCAGTGAGGCAATGCACTCTGGTTATGAAGGAGTCTTGATGGCTGCAGCCTTCAGAAATATCAGTCTGCTTGGCTCTTAAGAATGCATCTATGGATTGGTGTCAGAAATTCCACTGACTTTCAGGGTTTGGGATAAAGTATTTGTACCCAGTTTTAAAGCAATGTGAAAATATGTATGTGTGTTTAAGAGTAACACAATTCCTGGCTACATTTCTATTGCAGCCTCCCAGAAAATCGGTCTTCTTGCATCACACACACACGTTAATGTTACAAAATGAATAGCAAAACCCCTGGAGAATCCTTTAGAGGATTTGAAATGCATAACTTGGTTGATTTGGTTCTAGTTTTGTAAAATTAACAGGTGTTTTACCTCTTTTAAAAAAAATAGGAGCTAACTCAAGACTGCAGTGAAAGCTTTGAAAGTACAGTCCATTATTCAAAAGAGACTGCTGCATTTCCACACGACGCCTCCAGTTAAACTTCTTAAAATGTAAAGGCACGTTCTACTGTTTGAATTGCTGACAGGTTTACAGCCTGCGTTCGTCTGAAGCTGCTTCCATTCAAGGGGTTGTTTTCATTGGCCTTCAAGTTGTTTTGAGAGGAATTGCAGAGGCTGGTTACAAATGGGACAGGAACTGGGAGCTAAAAAATGTAATCTTCTGACGAGAGCTCTTCCTGCGTGCGTCTGCTCCCTGTCATCGTGCGGAGCAGGGCTGGAGGTGCGACTCTCATCTCCGTCATCGTGGTAACAGCGGAACTATCACAATGCAGACGCGTCCTTGAAAGTGGGAGAACGTCTGAATGGCATTTTGAATGCAGCGTTAAGTGATCTGTTGTCATGTTTTCCTGCTCCTGTGGCAATGTCACATTGAATTACTGCTGTGCTTAAGATATTTAACTGTCAGATATGAAGGGTTGGAGAAAGCTAGATTTCTCTACTGTATTATTATTATTATTATTGACCTTGTTCACCTCCACCCCCAACTGCTTAAGTAATGCTTCTATCTCTATCTACGGGACTTGAGAAGTGAAAAGCAAATGTGATGTCATCACCCCTCCACTCCCAACTCTGTGCCAGGAGAAAACAAGCTTAATAAAATCCAAGTTCTGTTTGTTTGTAAACATTGTACCTCACATCTCCTGTGTTTGTGATCCCTTTACAGCATGCAAGGTGATGAGCAGATCCGTGTCGAGAGGATGGAGAGCTCACACTTTGGGTACAGCAACGCGTTCAAGATCGTCTCTGACTTCTACACATTCACCGCCCCCGAGGACGCAGGTAAAATACATGTGAAGAAAAATAAATAAGCCAACGGGCCTTTTTAATAAGAGGGCTTAATTGCGCTGGTGCCAATAATTAAGAGTCTTCATTTAGATTTGGAAAGGCAGCAGTAGTTTGAATTAAAATGAAATATTAAAAGTTTTCAGGGAAGGTCATTTCATTGAAAAGCCGTCACGTTCCTTTCCTGTCAAACCGTTAAATGGCTGATCCCGCTCAGCAGCCCGAGGGGAATCGGGGGACTTCAGGTAATGAGTGAAGACGTTTAATTAGTTTTTTTCCACTTTCCTAATGGAGATGGGGGCCTTGTTTGGGAGGCCCTGTTTTACAGAACCCCAGTCTGCTGTGACTTGAGGCTGTAATTGGTGACACTAACTGCACTGTGAGTTCACATCATCTGAATTGTAAACATGCAAATCGGGGGAAAATTGTGCTAATTCACTGATTTACAGATAGCCAGACATTTTCATCACCCCCTCCCCTCGCCCCCCTTCTCTCTGCAGTGATCCTGCTGGGATCGGCCCTCTCGGGTGCAGCAGTGCCTGTAAACCAGGGTATGGTGGTTCTTCTCGTGGGCAATGGTACATGATAGTCTGCAGTCCAAAGGAAGATACAGCTTGAAACCCTGCGCAGGTCCAGATCAATGCCTTTATACAGAACCTAAGCCCTGACACAGATCGGATGACACTGAGTGTAAGGAGTAGGAGATCTTTATTCCCCTAGGTGGAACTGGGCCATCCAGAACAGTTCAGTTTTTCCTTTTTTTGTTGTTGCTTTAGTCTGAGTAAATATTGTTAGATGTTTTACTCCTGGCTGCATTTTTTTTTCAAAATACAGATGGCTAGCAGTATATTGCTGTGGATATGCCCATGATAAATCCGTATCCCAATTAAATAGACATTAAACACTGTGATGGACGGCAGGTTAGACCGCACTTGATAAGCATTACATGAAGCTGTATTGAAAAAGAGACTCTGATTAGCATAATATGGTCTTGCTCTGATTTGGGATGCTGCTAATTGGCTTTACAAGATCGACCAATGCTTTCACCTAATGAAATATGGATAATAATCACGCATGTTAATCAGTCCTTTATAGTTCATTCACGCTCAAGTTGAATTTGCCAGCATGCTTGTTCAGTTATGTATTGGCAGGAATGCGTTTTTTAATTTGATCTGTAAAACCAAATAAAAGATGCAGAGGAACCATCTTTATTAGACCTTCAGATTGAGATACAGGGTATTGTTTCAGACTCCCGATGCACAGCCGTTTGAGCCATTTCAGGGTTTCTTGTGAGCCTTCATTGCAAGTTACCTGTACAAAAGATGTATGCTAATGAAGCAGAAGTAATTCCAAGTTACGTATTAAAAAGTTATTTATTTAATAATTGTGTACAGGATGATTCATTCATATTTCACACAACCTTGTTGTTTTGCATTGTTTGCAGTTCTACTTAAATGTTGACATTATTGAACGACCCTCTAGTGGCCAAACGGTGTATTGCAGAGCGTCTGTCAGACATTTTTTCTTTGTATTTCATCCTCCACTTATCCTCCAGTTTTTGCAATTTAGAATTGCAATTAGCAGTATTCTGTGAAAATGGGCTTCTCACAGTGGAATTGGCATTGGGAATTGTTGTGTGAATTATTTATATAAAAAAAGTATGTTTTCTGATATTTGCAATAGTTGTGAGTGTTGTTAGTTGGACCAGGCATGTTAAATATCTGAGCAGGTGGTGTTATTTTATGGAGATACAATGACTGGAAATTGACCTTTTGAAATCTGTGCCTGGTTAGGCAAATGCAGAGATTGACAATGCTCTTGTTTCTCGCTTCACGGCTCTAATTGCAGATGCAGCTGTATCATTAGGAGTCTATGGAGCGCAGCGCAGGGTAACAGCGGCTCTGTGTTGAGCATGGAACACGCTGGCGATGGTTACAGGGCCTCTCATTGTGAAGTGTGGAGGGTCTTCTTGGGCTGCGTTTCTGCTCTAATGAGCTCATGACAGTACAGTGAAGGTTCAGATGCAAGTCAGCCAGGCCACATTCATTTGATGAGGTTGAAAATAAAAACAACAACTACCTCATGCCCCAAACTATTATTATTATTATTATTCATTATTATTATTATTATTGTTTTTCAAATGGAACCATTTTCTAAATGTGTTTCATAAGGGCAAACACAGATCCTTCATGTGTATCCTGCAAGAGTTTGCTGAGAAGCTGGAGTATCCGTTATGAAAGGTTCCCATAGTAAAGCACAGCAAAGTGTAATAAAGCATAGTGGAAGTATGGTAAAGCACAGGTAAAGAATAGCGGGGTATGGTAAAGCATGTTATTAAACATGGCAAACCAGGATAAGCTATGGTAACAGCTTAGTATAGCCATGATGAAATCTGCAAAGTTACCATGCACATTTACTGTGGATAACTGCATCATTAAAATCTTTCCTGCATATGCAGGTGCTCATTCACAGCAGGGCATACAATTGGTATTTGAGATTCATCTATGGCAAATTTCTTGATCTGATAAATCACACGCATTTACAAAATGCAGCACATGTACATTTCAAATATCTGGGTTAGGCTAAAACTGATTTAATAAAATGAATTTAGATTTGTTTCTGTTTCAATCTAAAAAATACGTTTGACCACCCTAAGATTAGTTGTCTTAGGGTGGTCAAACGTATTTTTTAGATTGAAAAATGTATACGCATCAAGAGGATCTGACGGCCCCTAAATACTCTATTCCTTCGGATTTCTCTACCGTACAGACGACGAGTTAGTAGCATGAGCGCCATTGTATGTTTTAAAAGGATATGCAATGAAAATTGCTACTTGCGACGGCTGCTGTCTGGCTGTTGCAGGTTTCTGGTGAAAATCGGTGATGTCGCAGCTCTGCAAAAGTTGTATGAAACACAATTTTTTTTATTTGCGAGGTGCTTGCGATTGCGAGCTGTCGCAAATCGCTTTTATGAAACGGGCGCCAGCTGGTTATCAGCTTGTCATTAAACTTGGTGTCAACCCATTGAATGCCATTGTCCTCATTTGAGGACAGGCGTCTCATTTTTTGGAGCATTTAACTGGCATCGACCTGTTATTTAAATCTTCTCTAACTATATTGTTATGAAAACTCAGTCTAATTTTGTTAACCGCAAAAGTTAAGTCTAAATGTAATGTATCAAATGACATAAATACAGCTTGCATTCTGATTTTTTTTCAGAGAAAAATGTATTTGATACTTAATGGATTAACATTATTCAGCACAAGTATATTGTGGGGTATATGGAGGTGTCTGTCTGTCCAGACACCCACCCAACTCTATAGCACTCTTACGTTTTTGCAGCTATCTGTACAGTTCCGTACATACTGTTGATGAACACCATGGTCATCATGTTGTTCATCATTCTAATGGCTCTGATTTAGAATGTGCAGCCATGGAGCCGTGACAGGGTATGTACGTCACTGACAGACTTGTTTATTTGGACTGTGTGCTGCCTCATGCATTCTGAACTGAGGCCCCTCATTCTGTGGGGGTGTTGAGCACACTACAGCCTCAAATATCAAGTTTAAAATAAGTTTCTTAAGCAGTTAGAAGTAGAAGATACTCTGAGCATGTGAAGAGTTTTGTTTACCAGACTTCTAACTTTTATTACAGACCGCAGTGTTCCTGTTGCTTTGGCTGTCTGTGTTTTTGAGAACTGTCATAATGAATATTTCTGGATTGTAGCTCAATACGGTCGTGGGCTGGCTGTGACAATTGTGACATTAGCGAGATGTACTGAAGACCACGTCTCCTTCTGTTCATCTTTGCTGCAGATGGAACAGCTATTTAGTGCCTCTTGTTCCACAGCTTGTAATTGTATTCAGGGCTAAAGAACATTGAAGAGAAACTATTGGCAAGAACAAGGTACATTTCGAGGGCTATGTGTGCTGGAATTTTGCCTCTTAGGCTAGAATACTTCCTAATGTATGCTGGACCTCAGTCTTCTTAGGCTTAGTACATAGTCAGTAGAAACTCAAAATCAGTCCTTTTGTTTTATTGGCAGCCAGAGTCCGGAGAACTGGAGAACCAGAGGGCTTGGTACGAGTCAATACACGAGTCCTGCATAATTGGGATTAGTATCTGCTGTAGTGTGTTTTTTTTTTTACTAAGTCATAGTATGGCTCTGTGTAGGGCTGTAGGGCACTATGTTTCATATCTGCTGCACTTGATGAAGTACATATTAAATGAGAATACAAATATCATAATGTATCGGCTTATTCAAAAAGCCTTTCCCACCATGCCATCTGTACCATTTACACAGTAGAAGCTCTTGAATTAACATCTAGAGTTATTTATTTTAGGCTTTGTAACATTAGCGTTTTGTTTTCTGTTTGGAAGTTAACTGATGGTCAGTGTTTTGTGAATATGACCCATGCTACCTTGTGGTGTTTCTACCCTCATGTTCCAAGGGATTCATCTTCTGAATATCATTGAGGTTGTGAAGAACCTTGAGATAGCAAGCTTCACTTTAGTGTTGTGACAAACAGAAATATCGGTGTAGCTTCGGAGTAATAACCAGCAAGCTTGGTACTTGTATTGTAGCTTAACACTGCACAACCCCTCTGCACAACTCCGGCCTACAGTATCTGCTAACCCTGTCGACTTGAATAATACACATTTGTGTCCTGACTGTTGGCTTCTGGAGATGTTGTGACCTTCAGTCAGTGACATTATCTTCTGCAGATTAAAGAAGAGAGTGGGTGCCGAGTGCTGCTTGGAGCTGTGGGCTAACTTGATGGCACTAAACAGTAGTTGCAGCTAATGCTTTACCCTCTTGGCTTCCAGGACCAGAGGACAGTTGGAAGTTTAAGTGGAGATAAATGGAGGGAAGACGACACTTCTTCACACAGAGTGGCGAGGGCATGGAATGGGCTGCCTAGTCATGTTGTTGAGGCAGAATCACTTCCTTTAAGATCTAACTTGACAAAGCTCTGAGATCAATCAGCTACTAGGAACCGGACGAGCTTAGATGGGCCGAATGCCCCACTCTTGTTCGTAAATTGTTTTATGTACTTATGATTACAGAAACAGTAATAAATTAGGAATAAGAGCAAATATGGAATAATAAACAGATCAAAAATGAAATATTATGCAGATTCAGAGGGCATAAAATATTCCTTTTTAAGCAGTGTTTTATAAAAGCAATGTGATTTAAAACATTATACATCTGACAGAAAGAAAAATACCCTCTCAACCAAATGCCTGATTATAAAGTAAACCTTTACTCAGCCTTTCAAAATACCATCTGGAGCCAATGGAATCCGTGTCACAGCTTTGGAGTGCAGCATACAAAGCATGTCTGTCCAGCGGTCTTCAGCTCGTATGGTTTGGTGATGGTGGGGTTCAGGCCGGTACCGCATTGGTGTACTTTATAAATATGAGAGGTAGTTGTGTGTTTTGTTTTTATTTGTTTATTTATTTGTTTTTGTTTGTTTGTTTGTTTGTTATTATTTATTTATTTATTTATTTATTTTTATTTATTTATTTATTTATTTTTCCTTTTTTTTTTATTTAGTAATTGACAATTATTTGGTTGTTTTCTCCCAATTTGGCATATCCAATTATTTTTAGGCTCAGCTTACTGCTACCACCCCCGCGCTGACTTGACGATGGCGAAGATGAACACATGCTGTCCTCCAAAGTGTGTGCCGTCAGCCGACTGCTTTTTTTCACATTGCGGGCTCACCGTGCAGCGACCTTAGAGCTTCAGTGTCGGAGGACAACGCAGCTCTGGGCAGCTTACAGGCAAGCCCGCAGGCGCCCGGCCAGACTACAGGGGTCGCTGGTGCACGGTCAGCCGAGGACACCCTGGCCGATCTAAGCTCTCCCCCACCCCCTGGGATCTCCCGTCTACGGTCTGCAGTAGAATAGCCTGGACTCCAACCAGCAACCTCCAGGCCATAGGGCTTATCCTCCACTCCTCTCGGAGTGCCTTTACCAGATGCACCACTCGGGAGCCCCTTTTATTTATTTTTTTACTGAGACATGATTTAGCCCTATATAGGGCACATGTTTAATTTAGCAATTATATTATAAAATATTAAAAAGTGACAATTTGCTAGTTTGGTCTAAGTGCCCAAGAATTTATCAAAAACACATGATATTGTATATTTGTATTCACATGTTCTGAATCAGTAATCCGATGGAGTCATTTTGCTCCCTGATATACAAAGTATAAATGACTCAATTTAATCTGCTGATCATCACTGATGATGTATAAATATTTAATAAGATTGGTTTAAAAATAATTTAAAAAAAAGTATCTAAACAAAATACCCAAATATTCTACTCCACCACTTTAAGATCGAATTGGATTTGTAATTAAAAAGCTGTGTAGGCTCCTAATTATACGGCAAGATCTTATATAATTCAACACCCAGTTTTACTGCACAATAGAGGATTCTGTGATTTGCATTTACAGAGATTTGACACCCCCTCCATTTACTAGTCTCTCTCTAAAGATGCTTGCCGGATTAATACATTATATTTTTAAAATGTTCAAAATAAACCTTTTTAATTATGTACTTGCTTGACCCAAAGTCATTGTATTTTTATCTTGCTCCTAATTGTATTAATACTTGTACTGTGATTCTTGAAATGTATTTTTTGTTTATGACTGTAAGTCGCCCTGGATAAGGCCGTCTGCTAAGAAATAAATAATAATAATAATAATAATAATATGTGTAAAGCATGCACAACCCATAAAAAGCAAACGCTCAGCAAGTATCATTGTGTCTGGAATATGACATGATCAGACTCTTTAAAAGAAGGCATCTCCAGTGGCTGTCTTCTACCAGCAAATTGCAATTCTAAGCTGCGACGCTGTCCCACATGGCCAACAAATGAAAGGAGTTCAGAACATGTTCGGATAAGTGAAAAGCAAAGTGTTTTTAGTAAACGTCAAAGGCATGTTTAAGGATAGTCATCGCTGTGTATTGTTCTGTATATGAAGGTCAAAAGCCTGATGGTAGACTGAGTAACGATCGGAGTCCTTGGATAAGCAGGGATGGAAAAAAGACTCCCATTGCACAGAAGTGTGATCCATTCTTGGTTTTACTATGAGCTTAATAAGACACTGTTACACTGTGGCTAATCAAGCTGATAGTAAAACCTGGAATAGGAGTCTTATTTCCATTTCCGGATAGGGGAAGAACAGATGGTCTCATCCGCAGTACGCATCACTTTAAAAACAGAACAGACCTGAAGTGTATTTCAAAGCAGTGAAACCTTATTTAAGCAGTTCAAATCCTGCCTGGGTTTACAGGTTGGCAAAAGCAAGTGGTTGCTTCGTTCAAGTGGCAAGTTTTACTGTATTTTGTGCTCCTGTTTGTTTTGTGTGTGTTTATGAACAACTATAAATGAAATGTGAGCGATCCATTAATCACAGTTATGGATTTGTCAAAATGTCATCCGGTCTGTGCGGTGCCAAGAACAAATCTGTGTCATCATGCTCGGAAATTGTCACAGCTGTCAGAGACCTTCCTTTTTTTTTTTGTCTGTTTTGTTTTTTGTTTTGTAAATAGTTTGTTATTACTATTATTATATTGAATAGTATTGTATTGAATTGTCTAAAAACAATAAAAAATTGTTCACAAAAAAAAATGTCATCCGGTGCACAGAACACGTGGCACAATTCTTAAGTTAAATAGCACCTTTTTATGTTAACTGTACGTATGACCTATATACGTATGTACGTATGTATAAGAAACCCCCTACGCACAGTATATTGACTTTAAATGTAAAACAATTGAATACAGTTGTTAATAAAGTATGCTTACAGGATGGTAGAAGATTCAGGCATGTTGCAAACACCCATTGCCCTTGACGCAGCATTTCTGAAGTCCTACAGCTGCTGAAGTGTAATGAACCGGTGCTGATAACCTTTATGAAGTGCAGCTCCCGTGTGTGTCTTCACAGGCTCTCAGAGGCTCTCCAGTATAATAGGTCTTGAGAGGCCGGTGGTGTGCTGCCTGGCGGGGGTTATTACGTATCTGACCGGCTTCAATCTGGAGAAGGTTCTCCTCAATACCAGGTGAGTAAGGACTTTCCTTTCACGTGGCTGCTAGTCCTCTGTGGGCACACTCCATACATCAGTCCATTAGTGTCCTGACATTCTGCACTCTTCTAGTCATCATTGAACCCAGCTGGGGACTGCGATACAGTGGAGATGAATTGAAGGATTGCACTAGATAAGCAAATGCACAAAATCTGGGAGAGTTCCGTGTTCTACCCCACTCCCACCCCCTGCTCATTAAATATACTGAAGTCATAACTACAGTGCTTCTGGAGTGCACAGTCTTCAGTGTGGATAGAACAGGAGTCGGAGTCGAGGGAGGCTGTTGTCTTAAACTACTCTCGAAGTGGCCTCTATAGTTATAGCTGTTAGTCTCTTCTTGTTTTAAGGTCCTGGTTTTCAATACAAAAGTAATTTAACTGCTGCCCTGTTTGTCTAGGCAACAGGCTGCTGTTACTGTGAAGCCAGTTGACTCTGATGTTTGCATATCCAAACTGTACTGCATTGTTTTGTTGCAGGACAGCAGGATTTAAAGTTCCAGGGAAAGGGAATGGCAGATTCCACACCTCATACACACTCAATCCTAGATTCTATGATTAAACTTAACAATAAATAAGTTGCGTTGACAGATGTTTCAGCTTCTGCCTTCATCGGTGTAAATGTACTGGTATCCCTGCTATAGCTAACTGCCTCCTCTTCAATATCTGCAAAAGATTTTAACAAGGGATTTCTTATTAATTCAGAAGAGTGGGGTGTGGCATTTACCATCCTATTTTAGAGTTTGATTTCAGGGACAAATTTAAAGTGTTGATAGTAAGACTGATAGTAAAATGTTCATGCTAATTATCTTATTGTATCTTTGTTTAAAAAAGGCCTGTAAATTGGTTTAATTGGGGTTTGACCCATTTTGATCAGGTGTGTAGGTTTTGAGGTGTGAGGTTCTTATGCTGTTTTGCCACTGATCTGAAATGAATGGAAAGATTTTCGCTGTGATGGGCCTATCCTGATGCACAGGAGTTTTATCATCAAAAAGGTTTGATCTGGATGAAGACCCAGAAGTGAAACTCGCACAGTGCATTTAATAGTACAATGCTATGTCTTCATTTATATTACAGCGCATTCAGACAGCTCTCCAATGAAGCTGAGTGTATGGTGCTCAGTGCTACGACCATGAAGAACCTGGAGATCTTGCAGAATCAAGTAGGGGACTTTTTATTTATTTATTTATTTTTTCAAAACATGTTTGAACTTGAAATCTGCGTTGATTAGATGTGTCGGCTGTGGTCCTTCCTTCCAGTAACACTGACCAATCCCCTAGCAGATATGTATTTGATCCGTCCAGTATGTTGTTTAGGGTTATTAGATGTAATAAATATGAAAAAGATGATATTGTTTAATGATGGAGCTCTCAATAAATAATGGATGCCAAGTTGGAAAAATGACTTTTAATATATGCAGAATTGCACAAGTGGGTCCGCGCCGGATTCAGTACACATAATGGGGGGTGAGACAATAGATATCGTGCAGATATACTCTGGCACTGCCATTGAAGACAAACCAGTGTTTATAGCAGACAAGTGCCCATCGTCGAGACCCTGGCCCTTTGTGTGGTTTAGTGTGAGCAACATTGACTGTTTCCCTACCATCTCACATACTTTTAATATCAACACAAAAATGCAGCTTTTAACAAGGAGTATGAAAGAGAGAGATTTAAACTGGTGGAGGTGTTTTTAACAAGGAGCATGAAAGAGAGATTTAAACTGGTGGAGGTGTTTTTAACAAGGAGCATGAAAGAGAGAGATTTAAACTGGTGGTGGTGTTTTTAACAAGGAGTATGAAAGAGAGAGATTTAAACTGGTGGAGGTGTTTTTAACAAGGAGTATGAAACAGAGAGATTTAAACTGGTGGAGGTGTTTTTAACAAGGAGCATGAAAGAGAGAGATTTAAACTGGTGGAGGTGTTTTTAACAAGGAGTATGAAAGAGAGAGATTTAAACTGGTGGAGGTGTTTTTAACAAGGAGTATGAAAGAGAGAGATTTAAACTGGTGGAGGTGTTTTTAACAAGGAGCATGAAAGAGAGAGATTTAAACTGGTGGAGGTGTTTTTAACAAGGTGTATGAAAGAGAGAGATTTAAACTGGTGGAGGTGTTTTTAACAAGGAGCATGAAAGAGAGATTTAAACTGGTGGAGGTGTTTTTAACAAGGAGCATGAAAGAGAGAGATTTAAACTGGTGGAGGTGTTTTTAACAAGGAGCATGAAAGAGAGAGATTTAAACTGGTGGAGGTGTTTTTAACAAGGAACATGAAAGAGAGAGATTTAAACTGGTGGAGGTGTTTTTAACAAGGAGCATGAAAGAGAGAGATTTAAACTGGTGGAGGTGTTTTTAACAAGGAGCATGAAAGAGAGAGATTTAAACTGGTGGAGGTGTTTTTAACAAGGAGTATGAAACAGAGAGATTTAAACTGGTGGAGGTGTTTTTAACAAGGAGTATGAAAGAGAGAGATTTAAACTGGTGGAGGTGTTTTTAACAAGGAGTATGAAACAGAGAGATTTAAACTGGTGGAGGTGTTTTTAACAAGGAGCATGAAAGAGAGAGATTTAAACTGGTGGAGGTGTTTTTAACAAGGAGTATGAAAGAGAGAGATTTAAACTGGTGGAGGTGTTTTTAACAAGGAGCATGAAAGAGAGATTTAAACTGGTGGAGGTGTTTTTAACAAGGAGCATGAAAGAGAGAGATTTAAACTGGTGGAGGTGTTTTTAACAAGGAGTATGAAAGAGAGATTTAAACTGGTGGAGGTGTTTTTAACAAGGAGCATGAAAGAGAGAGATTTAAACTGGTGGAGGTGTTTTTAACAAGGAGTATGAAAGAGAGAGATTTAAACTGGTGGAGGTGTTTTTAACAAGGAGTATGAAAGAGAGAGATTTAAACTGGTGGAGGTGTTTTTAACAAGGAGTATGAAAGAGAGAGATTTAAACTGGTGGAGGTGTTTTTAACAAGGAGTATGAAAGAGAGAGATTTAAACTGGTGGAGGTGTTTTTAACAAGGAGCATGAAAGAGAGAGATTTAAACTGGTGGAGGTGTTTTTAACAAGGAGTATGAAAGAGAGAGATTTAAACTGGTGGAGGTGTTTTTAACAAGGAGCATGAAAGAGAGAGATTTAAACTGGTGGAGGTGTTTTTAACAAGGAGCATGAAAGAGAGAGATTTAAACTGGTGGAGGTGTTTTTAACAAGGAGTATGAAAGAGAGAGATTTAAACTGGTGGAGGTGTTTTTAACAAGGAGTATGAAAGAGAGAGATTTAAACTGGTGGAGGTGTTTTTAACAAGGAGCATGAAAGAGAGAGATTTAAACTGGTGGAGGTGTTTTTAACAAGGAGTATGAAAGAGAGAGATTTAAACTGGTGGAGGTGTTTTTAACAAGGAGCATGAAAGAGAGAGATTTAAACTGGTGGAGGTGTTTTTAACAAGGAGCATGAAAGAGAGAGATTTAAACTGGTGGAGGTGTTTTTAACAAGGAGTATGAAAGAGAGATTTAAACTGGTGGAGGTGTTTTTAACAAGGAGCATGAAAGAGAGAGATTTAAACTGGTGGAGGTGTTTTAACAAGGAGTATGAAAGAGAGAGATTTAAACTGGTGGAGGTGTTTTTAACAAGGAGCATGAAAGAGAGAGATTTAAACTGGTGGAGGTGTTTTTAACAAGGAGTATGAAAGAGATTTAAACTGGTGGAGGTGTTTTTAACAAGGAGTATGAAAGAGAGATTTAAACTGGTGGAGGTGTTTTTAACAAGGAGTATGAAAGAGAGAGATTTAAAATGGTGGAGGTGTTTTTCACAAGGAGTATGAAAGAGAGAGATTTAAACTGGTGGAGGTGTTTTTAACAAGGAGTATGAAAGAGAGAGATTTAAACTGGTGGAGGTGTTTTTAACAAGGAGCATGAAAGAGAGAGATTTAAACTGGTGGATGTGTTTTTTTGTTGTTTTTTTTCATATAGACAAACTGTAGGGAAAAAGGCAGCTTGCTGTGGGTCCTCAACCATACCCAGACCCCCTTTGGCCGGAGATTGATGAGGAAGTGGGTGACACAGCCCCTGATATCGGCAAGGTGAGCCTCCTTTAGAAAACACGGAGATGTCTGAAAATAGATACAATCTCATTTCTGACAATATCAGCCACATAAAAAAGCTTCAGGAATATGGCATGGGGAGTTGAAGTATGCATTACTCACAAAAAAAAAAAAAGTATTTAGCAGCAGTTGATCCAATTCAGTTCATTCAACTGGCCTGCTCTGGAGGGGGGAGAGTTCATTTAATTCCCCTTACTACCCCACTAGCTTTGCTTTATATAGGTTATTGCTTGCTCTTTGTACTGGTATGTGTTTTGAGTTACGTATTGCAGTTATGTATTGCAGCCTGCTGTTCATGCCAGCATAATTACCAAAGGGAAATCAATAACCATGCCTTTCATTAAACTAGCTTTAGAGTACTTCAGTGATTGGAGTACTGGAGTACCCCAGTATATTTTCATTTGAAATTGCCTCCCCCAACCAATACAACCCACTGGCAATTTCAGCTGCTCCTTTTATGAGTTTTGAAATGTAGTAGAGAATCCCCTGTTGTAAACAAGAGGCCATTGACACTGACGTGCCACAGAGAAGCCCGTCATAAATACAATTCAGTGCAAATTAAAAGGAGGTTATAAAGGAGACTGCGCTGGGATCTTTTTAATATGACACTAAGTGAGGCTTCAGTCTCGAGGTATTCTTCCTGACTCCTCGGCTTTTGTGGATTACTCCGGATTGGCGATTCTGCCTGCGGATTACCAGGGCTCACATAGCCGTATGTGAAGATGAATAAAGCACAGCTTAACCTTTTGGAGCTGGAGTTGTGCAGAATATGCACATGCTGGGCTTGGTAACCTTTGTGTGTTTTGACAGTGTGCCCGGTTTACCAGAAACGTTATATAAAGTGCCTCTGCTGCTAGTTATTAACCCTTTCAGAGTGCCCTATTTTACCCTGTTTTTCTTCTCAAGTTTGAATGCCCAGTTATGCTCCCTCAACACAGCAATCCCCCACAACAGAGAACTGAATGCCTGTGCGTCCCCCGATCCCACGAGCAAGCCAATTGCCTTTTTACGCCCAGGAGCTTGAGAGCGGGTGCTAGTGCGCTACCGGCCTCTGGAGGACAAAGGCCAGTACTGCAGGTGTGCGCCTGAGCTCACTGTGCACTTGGCCAGTAGGGGCCGCTGTAGCGAACGGAGGAGAAATGGTCCTTGCTGATTTTACCTTATATAACCCATAGGAGCTCCAGAGCCAATGCAACACTCCCTGAGGAATCTGTAAATACTGTATTTACTTAAAACAAAAAAAAAGTTGACGCAGAGGGATGAAATTAACAAAATCTCTCTCTCTCTCTCTCTCTCTCTCTCTCTCTCTCTCTCTCTCTCTCTCTCTCTCTCTCTCTCTCTCTCTCTCTCTCTCTCTCTCTCTCTCTCTCTCTCTCTCTCTCTCTCTCTCTCTCTCTCTCTCTCTCTCTCTCTCTCTCTCTCTCTCTCTCTATATATATATATATATATATATATATATATATATATATATATATATATATATATATATATATATATAAGCGTAACTGGAAGTCTAGTCTAGTCCGTGATTTGCAAACTCTGGCTCACAGCTTCCTTCTCTTGACGTGAGCAGTGCTACAGTGTTTCGGGTTGGAGATCTAGCAGTAGGGAGTTTGGGTTAAGGTCCATCTGTGCCACGGCCTCGCCAGCTCTGACCTCGCACTGCTTCCTAATCCCTTTCCTCGTTTTTTTGTTTGCCTTTGTAATGCTCAGCTTCTGTGCTGTTTCAGGGAAATCCAAACTCGTCAGGATGCAGTGGCTGAAATCCTCTCCTCGGAATCCAGCGTCCTGGCTCCCACCCGGAGCCTGCTCAGCAAGCTGCCTGATTTGGAGAGAGGCATCTGTAGCATTTATCATAAAAAGGTGAAGCAAATGAAGAACAAAATAGGCCTTCCGTGCCAAATTATATTCTACGTTTTCTGAATCCTTTAAAAAAAATGTTTTTATGTATCACCTGTCTCTTTACCAACAGCATGGTTTGTATCTATCAATCCACAAAGGAATGCAGGTGCTGTTAGTGGACCTGCATTCTCACTCAAACAACTGTACAGACACTGGCTTCTGGTAGTTCCTTGCAAAAAGCCTCTTTTTTCCACCTTTGGTCATATGAATAATACAGAGCACAGGCTTTGTTAATCCACTATATTCCATGATTGTCTAATTAAGGTTCCATTACCAGTGCTGTAATGAACAGGTTCATTGCCGCATTGTTTTCACCTCTAAATCCATTCAGACAGATTCACATGCTTTAGGTTTGTTTCGTTACTGTTGGTACACACCTGTATTCTATGATTCTCACAATAAGCTTACGTTACGGGGGGTGTCCAAAAATAAATAAATAAGTGTGTACCAATACCACCAGTTCTAGTAAAAGCTGAGGATGTTTCAAATGATCTGGATTGTGCAGGAAGTAACTATAGGTTTTCAGCAGTTTCCCATGATTTTATTTTGCCTTTGTATTTTTCTTGTTGCGTGTGGGTGTGGGTGTGGGTGTGCGTGTGGGTGTGCGTGTGGGTGTGGGTGTGGGTGTGGGTGTGGGTGTGGGTGTGGGTGTGGGTGTGGGTGTGGGTGTGGGTGTGGGTGTGGGCGTGTGCGTGTGCGTGGGGGTGGGTGTGGGTGTGGGTGTGGGTGTGGGGGTGTGGGTGTGCGTGTGGGTGTGGGTGTGGGTGTGGGTGTGTTTTTTCCTGTGCTCTATTCCATTGTTTGTCCAGTCACATGGTTGCTCCTGCTCTGACCCTGCCCTCGGAGTTACTATTGCAGGTACCCTAGCAGCGGCTACCTGTCATTGCAATTGTAAATAGTTTGCAAAGCCAGTTTCTTGTCCCACTCTATTTTTCAGTGGATACCACAAACCCCCCTTTTACAGTTCCAAATAATCCTACAGGTGGAAGTTACATGGTGCATGAATGTATTGTTTAGCTCCCTTTCAACATTTATGTTTATATTTCACAAAATACCGTTGTAAATCACTCACCTTTTTAGAGTACATATTTAAATTGAGTTTTAAATTGGAATACCATGAAACCTGCGCTGACCAGCTGAGCTGACGACACACCATGATGAGTTAGGCAAAGATAGTGAGGTATCCAAAGTCAGAAATAAGAAAGCCTCATGCATAGCTGACCCCTGTTTCATTTGTGATTAAAGTAGCAAAGCCCCTGCAACCCGTTGCTAGATTAAAAGGTTTCAATAAAGAGTCAGCTGAAAAATAAAGGTGTTCCTCTAAAAGTGATCTATTCCAGTGGCCGTGAAAGGAGCAAGCGTGTGTCTAAGTGTTGCGCTGCTCTTCCCCTCTGCGTTCCAGTGCTCCACGCAGGAGTTCCTCCTGATTGCCAGCGTTCTGTCCCGTCTGGAGGTGGAGCTGCGGTCTCTGGTCCCAGCTGCCCAGTCCCAGGTGCAGTCGGCCCTGCTGAGAAATCTCCTGCTGGAGACCCCACAGCTGCTGGCCCCAGTGCATCGCTACCTCAGGGTGCTCAATGAAAAGGCAGCCAAGTGAGTATCTGCAGTTTATTACTGAAGGGCTGCTCCCTTTTCTTTCATTTTTGAGGCGAGCGCAACAAAACGGATGACTTGCCTTTTTAGAGCAGTGGTGCACAGATCCTCCTCTTAATCGTTATTTATCAGGGATGGAAATACGACTCCCATTGCATAGCAGTTTGATCTATTCCTGCTTTTATTAAGACACACCCGAGCGTCATACCTGTACACTGTGGCTAATCGAGATCAAAGTAAAACCTGGAATGGGTGAAACTGTCATGCAATTGGAGTCTTATTTCCATCCCTAAGATAGAAAATAAAATATGCACTTTCACGTATTGATTTGTAATTATTTGATTTAAAAGTTTGTCTTTCATGTATAAAAAATAAAATGAGTATTCCAGGACAGAGTGGGCTTCCTACATGTTTCAGACAAGACAATTTCCTGTTGCACAATGAATGGGTTGTAAGATGTTTCAATGAAGTTAACCTGCAGAGTATATTGTCAATAACATCATGGACAGATAGAAACATTCAGGAGTTACTAGCTTCTGCTTCTGGTTCATTTGATTCTAGGACTGGAGATAAAACCGAGCTGTTTGCGGATCTGACAGATTTCCCTGTAATCCGAGAGAGGAAGGAGGAGATCCAGGATGTTCTGTCCCAGATCCAGGAACACCGGCGAGAGATCCGGCTAATCCTGAAAAATCCCTCCCTGGATTATGTGACTGTGTCAGGCCAGCAGGTACCAGCAGTGAACCCAGCAACCCTATTCCTGCCACTGAGGCTGCATGATCCAGTATATGATCATAATATAGGGCTCTGTGCTGTTGTTAGATGAAGCAGTCTTTCAACATTTTCAAGGATTTTAATCAAATCAGCAGCTAGCAGGCATACTCTGACTGCCAAGAACATTAGAAAGACCTGGTTAGTGAACTGAGGAGAAACAGTGCTGATTTTTCAGAAAGTGTCCAGTGTCTTTTACCCCTTTCCACTGGCACATTGAAGCAGTGAGGGCCCCAGGCCCTTAAGGTACAGGTGGCTCTCCACTGGCTATTTGTGGAGCCGAGCAAGGATCAAACCGTGAATCTGTCTCGGAGCTGAGCAGGGCCAGGGGCGGGGTTAGCTATGTGTGGCATTACGTTGTGGCGTCTAGATTGTCAGCTCCACATTGCTGCTCCCTCTGAGAAGCATTCTTCTCCTCTTTGCGTAATCAGCCCGTCGTTGCATTTCAGCTGTGTTCACTGACATATGAAGAACAAAAACAGAAAAACAACCACAACCTCTGGATCTGTCACTCACCTTGAATATAATGCCTCTTAACTGAGATCCAACCCCTTTCTCTGAGAAGTCACTGAGATCCTACCCCTTTCTCTGAGAAGTCACTGAGATCCCTACAGCTTTCTCTGAGAAGTCACTGAGATCCCTACAGCTTTCTCTGAGAAGTCACTGAGATCCTACCGCTTTCTCTGGGAAGTCACTGAGATCCCTACAGCTTTCGCTAAGAAGTCACTGAGATCCTACCCCTTTCTCTGAGAAGTCACTGAGATCCTACCGCTTTCTCTGGGAAGTCACTGAGATCCTACAGCTTTCTCTGGGAAGTCACTGAGATCCTACCCTTTCCTTCAGCGTGATAGGAATTGGCTTAACTTCAGTCCTGTAAATGTCCCCTTCCACCAATTATCACCTCTTTGAAATGTCACAGCTAGAATGTAATGGATGTTAATGAGGACAAGCTCCTGATCATATCTCTTTTAATATCACATTTATCTAATTTCCACCCCCATGGGAAATAAGAGCAATGGAAGTATACACTTAGAAGTAAATTGCTGTACACTATTTAAATGTTCAGAATATAAAGTACGTCTACACAGCATAGCATGCTAACCTTGTGTTTTTAATTATTACGGTATGTGTACAGTGTAACATTTATCATGGTTTTAAATGAGCTACACTGCTATTGTAATCCATGCAATAAATGGTGCGCTTGTTATATGCATGCCTAGTGTTTTGCCTGGGTATCCAGTCGGCTCTGCTCACTCTCTTCTTATGCTCGCTCCCTTTGAAGGGATATCTGCCTTTGTTTTTCCAGTCTGCAAAATCTGTGTCTGCCTTTAAAAGCCGTTGTGTTTTGAGATGTCTTGGACAGGCCTGTAAAGTTACGTCAGATGTCGTTTATTATACTGTATGTATGATATTATGTGTAGAGTCTTTCTATTTACCAATGCTTATCTTTTTTAGTTTCTGATCGAGGTCAAGAACACCATGATGTCAAAAGTACCACCTGACTGGGTCAAAATTAGCAGGTATTTGAAATACTAACTTGTGTGTGAATTTTCTGTGTGACCAAACTGATTCACTATTTTATTGTGGACAAGAAACCCTTTTTTAGAATGGCTGCTGCTGTTATAGGATTTTATTTCATTTTATTTCTGGTGCTGGACCCAGTCCTCCATATTTCTACCACTGACAGAATAATCAAGTTTTTTGTTGATGCAGTCAAATGATTGAGGTTTGCACATCCTGTACATTTGTCTGCCATAGACACAGGTGCAGTATGACCCCTGTAACATTCCCATAATTATAGTCAGAACTTTAGGGACTGTTTTAAGGAATGTTTTGTTCAGGATTTTCTTCTTTTTTAAATCAAGTTTTCAGTTAATGAAACCTTTTCAACTGTTTTCTTTGTTTATTCTAATTTGACAAAGCACAGTTATAAACTTAAGTCTTCCAAAAACAGTCCTACAAAAAAAAACAAAAAAAAAAACACATCTTCAACCTGTCCTTCATGTTTTGTCAGTAGGGCCCATTATCTGAAAACCTGATAGTTTTATTCCACGTGGGGGTGCAGGTTCCAGACGATGGGAGGATATAGTGGCAGTGCCTGTATCTTTGTAACTACACACGCACGCACACACGACACTGCAGGCACAATTGTATTTATTGTTTGTTACGTTTGTTACTCGACGGTCACATTTGTCTCGACCGCTGCTCTGCAAAAATAATAATATTATTACATTTGTTACAGGACAGCCATATTTGTTTTAACATCTGGTCAGCAAGAATGGGGAGGTTAAAAAACGCACTCTTCATCAGTTAAAAGCTATCCTGAAACAGCACGTCTCTATCTGGGGACTGCAGAGGATTCCACAGGGAGTGCTGTTACAATATTTTTTAAATTGCTGTCTGAAAGGGTGATCAGGTTTTAAGCTGGGCCATCAGTTCTTGTGTTTTTACATTTTCAACTTGGTATGTTTGGAGGGGTAGATAATTGGAATCATTGTCTGCTGTTTATAAAGCACTGATCATGCTGGCTTGTGTGTATTGAGACTGAAGTAGAAGTGAAGTGATTGCAGCTGATGGAAATTGATTTTTCCCACTTTCTCCAAAGCTGTGGAGTTGCACATAGTGCAGCAAATGATGAAGTGAAACCCAGTCTTTGGGATTCATTCAGTGGCTGATGAGTCAATTATACTGGCATAAGACACATACTTCCCTCTCAAATACAGAGCTTGCTCTTCAGTTGAATGGGAGACATTTGCCTTTGAACCGTATGGTGGTTCAAGTCCAGCCCTTGCCTTTCCATTCAGTGGAGATACCAATTCTTTACAATGGGGCCCTGCAGTAGCCAATGGGGATGTGAGCTGGAATCTAAGGGTTTAATATTATACAAATATGGACTGGAGTGAAGGTGTATAGTGGAAAACTGTTGTCCACAAGAGGGATGTGGTGTCTGACTGGGGATTATATTATATATTTGTTTTATAAACTGTGAAAAACAGCTTTATCTGCTCTTGGTTTCCCTTTTTTCTTTTTTTTTCTTGTTTTTTCTCCATGAAACCTCTGTCAGTTTTTGGAGAGGAGATACTGCTGAAAGATGGCAGTAGATTTTGTTTTTAGCGTTGTTTAGAATTTGTTGAAGCTGCTGTTCAGAAAGCTGAGGAAAACCCGCTATGAGAATATGTGCTGCTGTTATGTAAAAAATTCAACTATATGTGCTGTTGCTATGAACGACAGTTGTTAAGAACTTTGGGGGCTATGGTGCCAACTATAATCTGTCATGTGATGGTGTTTTAACAAGTCACAAGACGGATTTTAAAACCGAGGTTTTAATAAAATGTGTTACATCGCTGAGAGCCGTTATGTATCCTCTATATTCTCATTGCAGTGGCCTTCGAGGTTCTGAGGGTTTTGTAATAGTCAACGAAGGGATTTGAAATGCAGAGTTTCAGCATAAGAAGTGGTTAAAGTTTAAGCTTCAAGCCTTGGCCTTCAGCCCTGCCGCTGCTTCCCGGAATCTCGCTCGCCTCTCATTCATTCAGGAGTGTGTCGTCGTGCACTTCATGTCCTCGACTGTGTGAAGTGTGTGGGAGGCTGGAATTTGTATTCTGCTCCGCAGGGAGGGGGCGGATCTATGCACTGTTCCTGAATGGAGTGGCATTGGCTTGAGCGGATTTCAGTGCCGGAGAGAAATGGAAAATGGGTTTGTTTTCTTTTACTATAGAAAAGAGTGAAAGCGAGGTGGGAGGGATGAATTGGATGGAATTTATTGTGAAAGAGGAACTTGGTGGCTTTTAAACTGCAGTTTCATTAATTAGTTTCCTTTTTTCTTTTCTTTTTTTAAGTGTATTTTTTTTTTTTTTTTTTCCAGATGCTCAGAACCGGTTCAGTTTGAATGGCTGTCGAACTGGAAGTAGCATGTTACACATTGTTTTTTAAGCAGGCAGTCGTGTAATGTAGAAAAAGGCGTGGCTTTATTATGTTGTACTAGTCGCCTGGGAATACTGATGCACACTCCTTGACACTTGACCCCTGACCCTTTAGAAAGTGACCCAAAAAAATTTCAAATAAACATTCTTTTTTTTTTTTCTGATGAATAGCCCTAGTTTGATCTAAGATGTTTAACATTTATCTTCAAATACAGTCCTAATATATATATATATATATACTGTGTGTGTGTGTGTGTGTGTATATATATATATATATATATATATATATATATATATATATATATATATATATATATGTATAAAACTATGGATATTTTAATTTTGAATGGGCTGGAAAACAAAAGTACTATAATTAATACAATATAATACAGTAAATTACCTACGTATTTAATAAAGGAGATAGGCCCTCTTCGGTACGGTACAATGCATGTTAATTATTTTCGAGCCTCTTTTATGCATTGGTTTCCATCTCTTTTGATACAGTCGTTGTATGTTTTGTTATATGAATGAATGTGAACGTGGTCAATGCTGTCACCGAATACATTCCGAACAGTGGTGCTTTGAATATTTGTCCCAGCTCTAGTTGTGTACAGTGAAAGTCGATGATCTTTTCAATAAACTGTATTGTCAGTTAACCAGACCACTACCTGCTCCCAATAAAACACCTCCTTAGCTGTTTAACATTGTGCTGTGTTTCCAAAACAGAGCTCCTCATTTTGTAAGCAGTGCAGAATGTACTTAAATAAACTGATGAAGTAACAACACACAAATGTGCGCTGAATATTTATAATGACTGATATCTGAGTTCAGCTTAGTAAACTAAACTAAATCACGCATTTTAAACTTGACACCCCCACCCCTAGGCTTGAAATATTACCACCTGTCACTTCTAAGTATGTGTATTATTGAGGTTCACACTGCGGTCAAACACTTTTAATATCATTTGAAAGAGACAGAGTGTAAATGTTGACTTTCACCAAATATAGCAAGAAAGCTGTAAACATACACACTATAGGGCTCTGTATGCTATATCGTGCCACCAGATTGTGGGGTACATGGGAGCCACGACCATGCCGTCTTGTAACTGGTTCTGCAGGTAACGCGCTGCCTTATCAAGGGGGAGCACTGTACTTGTAAACCTCCTGTTCTTTTATTTCTCAAAGTAACATTAAGTGGAACTCTGGTTAATATCACTCACATTTAAACAGTCATAAAACAGAGTGCGATAATCATGAAGGTGACAGTAACCCCATTGATTCCCATTATGTCCTGGCCAGGACATTTGTTGTGACACTAAGCAGGGTTTGATTGCATTATATTAGAATATGTTTATGTTTATTTTTTTAATCTGTCTCTTTGTCACTATATCAATTGTGTCGTTCAGTTATTTTTAGCCATTTATTGCTGCAGAAAAATCTGAACCTTTCCCAATATACTGTACGCATGATTGCTAATTCTGCTGTCTTTCTGGGCTGCTTCATCGCCATTAAATAATTGAGACTGCATTAGAAGCTGTCAAAAATCACAGTTAACAAGCTGCGTTTTTCAAATGGGTTAACTGTTTATTCAGTTCAGAAATCTCAGAATAGTGTGTGTCCCTTGCATACTGAATTCTCATTATCATGTGAAAGGAATGCTTTTCTCCTCGCTTTCAAGTGCCAGCATCTTAGTAACCAAGTGCTTTTATCCCTTATCTGTCGGCGCTGAAAACAGAGTTTCTATATTAATGGCACTTTTAATTTTTGGTTTCATTCATCCCAAGGTCTCGGTGCCGGGCTGATAATAAAGTGAAGAATGACATTGCTGATTGCCTAGTAACCTGCCTCCCTTTTCTCTGCAGCACAAAGGCAGTGGGCCGTTTCCACACGCCTTTTATAGTGGAGAAGAGTCGGCGCCTCGGCCAACTGCGTGAACAGCTCACCCTCGACTGCTGCAGCGAGTGGATTAGCTTCCTCCAGTACGTCTCTGCAACCCCAGGACACTGTCTGTGCAAACCACGGGAGGGCTGATCCTACGAGAAATCTGTATATTCAAAAGGGGTTTGCCCTTTGTGACGCCTCCACTTTTACCAGGCTTCTTCAGTGGATACACTATGCATTTAGCATGTTTTAACCTGGGTTTCCATGTTCTATGCATTTAGCATGTTTTAACCTGGGTTTCCATGTTCTATGCATTTAGCATGTTTTAACCTGGGTTTCCATGTTCTATGCATTTAGCATGTTTTAACCTGGGTTTCCATGTTCTATGCATTTAGCATGTTTTAACCTGGGTTTCCATGTTCTATGTATTTAGCATGTTTTAACCTGGGTTTCCATGTTCTATGCATTTAGCATGTTTTAACCTGGGTTTCCATGTTCTATGCATTTAGCATGTTTTAACCTGGGTTTCCATGTTCTATGCATTTAGCATGTTTTAACCTGGGTTTCCATGTTCTATGCATTTAGCATGTTTTAACCTGGGTTTCCATGTTCTATGCATTTAGCATGTTTTAACCTGGGTTTCCATGTTCTATGCATTTAGCATGTTTTAACCTGGGTTTTCATGTTCTATGCATTTAGACACCTTGTGGTGTTAATTTGCTTTTGCATTAAACTTTACACCGCCTTATTGAATAACTTTAAGATTGTTTATCCCAATGTGATGGAACTTATTGAATAAGACCGTTTATCCCAGTGTGATGGAACTTATTGAATAAGATCCTTTATCACAGTGTGATGGAACTTATTGAATAAGATCCTTTATCCCAGTGTGATGGAACTTATTGAATAAGATCCTTTATCCCAATGTGATGGAACTTATTGAATAAGATCCTTTATCCCAGTGTGATGGAACTTATTGAATAAGATCCTTTATCCCAATGTGATGGAACTTATTGAATAAGATCCTTTATCCCAGTGTGATGGAACTTATTGAATAAGATCCTTTATCCCAGTGTGATGGAACTTATTGAATAAGATCCTTTATCCCAATGTGATGGAACTTATTGAATAAGATCCTTTATCCCAGTGTGATGGAACTTATTGAATAAGATCCTTTATCACAGTGTGATGGAACTTGGTCAGACCAGTGTAATGTATCCTGGCATGTCAATGTTTCTACCTGGTGCTATGCGTCTGACTGATGCCTTTTATTTAAGCTTGCATATTATTGGACGAAGTCCGCTGCCATCTGGTGATGTACATTGTTTATTGGTTTACTACGCGATGTGTGCATTTAGTAACCATTGGAGACAGTTGGTACAGTGTTAAGTTTGCTCTTGTTACGATGGATGGGTGGCTGGTGCATGCAAAAGGAAAGCACCCAGCAGTGACATATAGAAAAGCCAGTGGCATGTAGGATTTTTTTTTAGTATAGTTTGTTTAGTATAAAGGCTACTTTTCAACCTTACAGCTATTTTTATAATTTCCATGTATATATTAGGAACGGTTGAATGCAGTTTCTTTCAGTAATGTAATTTGATATTACTCATGTTGTTCTTTCCCTTCACAGCCAGTTTGGTGAGCACTACCACACAATCAGGAAAGCAGTTTGTCACCTAGCAACAGTTGACTGCATCTTCTCATTGGCGGAAGTTGCTAAGCAAAGCAATTATTGCAGGTAACTAATTTAGTCTTTATTCTATCTTGTTCAGTTAATGATTTTGACCAACTGACATTCTAGATCTTTCTGGAGGTAGTGTTCTAAAGACACACAGCCATTAGCAAGAAGCTTGCATAACAGTGTCCTGCTGACAAGTCTTATGAAATATCCTGAAGGATCTCTCCTCTCTCTCTCTCTCTCTCTCTCTCTCTCTCTCTCTCTCTCTCTCTCTCTCTCTCTCTCTCTCCCTCCCTCTCTCTCTCTCTCTCTCTCTCTCTCTATCTATCTATCTATCTATCTATCTATCTATCTATTTATCTATCTATCTATTAGACAATTTTAAAAGCTTGGCTGAAACAAATTACTTTAACAGAGAAAATGTCGGGTGGCTTTGTATTATATTACCTAGTTGTTTAGCATTGTCATGCTAACAGGTGTTTTTCTCCATCCAAAAATAGAAGTTAATTAAAAATTAAGAAGTTTTGTAAGCAACGCTTTATATGCGTTCTAATGCTTACATTGCATTAGGACCAATGGATTCCACAGCTATGGCAAATGTCAATAATTCAGTGTAGATTAAACTGCTTCCTGTCCTTTCTAAAACCAGCAAGGTTCTAGAGAGCCTCATTTCCTCTGTTAATGTGGTTCACTACCAGGGCGAGAGATCAATACTGGATGCGCTTCATGGAATCACCCAGCCAGGCGGAGATGAGGAATGGTCACCCAAGATTTACCACTTTAACCTTTCCTATTGAACAGGCTTTTGAAAAGGGGCTGCTGTTCATTAACCTCACCTGGAAGAACATTAAGTAAAAAAACAGAAATCAAATAAAACATCTTTATTAAGTTCATCCTTTTTATTATATGAATCAATAGTTGTTGCAGCTAATTCACCCCCCTTCCATTTTATAGTCCTCTCATTAGACTCCATGCCAGCGCCTTTCTAGGGAAACTTCCTTTGAAGTGAACAAACTGCAACTGTCTTCTAAAAAACAAACAAACAATGATCTTCATTGGTTTCCAGGACAGAGGTTCGTAACCTGTAGTTTGTGAGTAAACCACAAGTGGTCAGTTTCTTTCCATTAGCCTTTCACATATTTGCTGATGTAATCACTGTAGTACTGGGGACATGTGACAAGGTGGTCCTCAAAAGTCAAAGCAGGATAAAAAATAAAAATCCTCCCAGATCCCCAACATTCAAGACCATAAATAAGACTAAAGGAACAGCACATCCCAACATCCCAGTTGTTTCTCATCTACCTACTCCTGCCTAAATCAATGAAAAGCAGTGCTCAAATGGAGCTTCTATGATTTCGTCTGCAATTTTATTTTAATGCGCATAACCATACAGAGCTATTGTTTTGCTTGTAGTTTTAAAGATGTTTTTGGTCGTGCCCTGCACACCAGAATATGAGTGTGATAGCCTGTGTCGTGTAATGGAGAGCAGAGGGGAAGCTCTTTGGTATAAAAAAGTTGAGAGGTGAGATATTGGGGTATTGGGGTCCGTGAAAACAAAGCAGCCAGACAATTTGAATTGTCCTTGAATTCTCCTAATAGCCACTTTTAAAAAGTATAAAATTATAACAAATATGGAAGTTGCAGTTATTGGTCCTAACACTTCATAAAATGACAATGTCAAATTGATCTTGAAAGCCCGCACAGCAAATTTCATGGTGAGGAATTCTCCATGCTTGAGTGCCAGATGGTCTTTTTTTTATTCTTTTTCTCTCCTACAACAAACAAGCCACTTCATACAGAGACTTTTGATTTCCTGTGTCAGTTATTCTTTTGGTATTTTATCTTTTTTTTTTTTTTTCTAGACCGGTGGTGCTGTTTTGAAGTTGTTTTTTTTTTTTTGCCCTTGTCTAGACCGGTGGTGCTGGAAGATGAGAGGCAGATAATAATAAAGAATGGCCGGCACCCTGCTATTGATGTACTGATGGGAGAACAGGACCAGTATGTACCCAACAGCACTGAACTCCTCGTGAGTATCGCACTGCGGATGAAGGAGTGTTAGTCATGCATTACTTCCTCAGAAGTGTGCGAGCTTCGTTCTCACTGGACGACTTTATCTTTTGGGACATGTTTCCCTTTTTCTTTAGGATTCGGAATGCGTGCCTTGAATTTTGTCCAAGGCCTAAATCAGTATTTCTCTTTTATATTGTAACTCTGTCCAGAGTTTTGAGGAGGGGCTGTTTCCCAGCTGTGCTCCTCCTTTAAGGAACTCCCAGCCACTTAATTTGCACTTGCAAAGAATTGCCGTTGTGTAAGTCAATGTGCACCAATAATTAATATATATTATTTATATTGGTGCTTAGACGAACGTGTGTGTGTGTGTGTGTGTCTGTCTCTCTGCATGCGACTATCTCTGCACGCGTCTATCTCTGCACGCGTCTATCTCTGCACGCGTCTATCTCTGCACGCGTCTATCTCTGCACGTGTGTGTCTCTGTGTGTGTGTGTGTGTGTCTGCGTGTCCCTCTCTGTGTGTTTCTCTGTGTGTGTGTGTGTGTGTGTGTGTGTGTGTGTGTGTCCCTCTCTCTTTCTCTCTTTGCCCCTCTCTGTGTTTCTCTCTCTCTCTCTCTGTCCCTCTCTGTGTTTCTCTCTCTCTCTCTCTCTCTCTCTCTCTCTCTCTCTCTCTCTCTCTCTCCCTCTCTCCCTCTCTCCCTCTCTCCCTCTCTGTGTTGTGGTATTATTGTGCTGTTGGTTCTCATGGCAGCTGCTTTAGCTGGAGCAGGGGTAGGCAACCCTGGTCCTGGAGTGCCACAGACACTTCTGGTTTTTGTTTTACCCAAGCCCTAATTGATTCAATGATTGGTTCAATAATTCAATAATTTCCATGTGTAGATACCTACAGGATTATGGCACTCCAGGACCAGAGTTGCCTACCCCAGATCTAGAGAAATGCTCGTAAGCTTACACTGACAGAAGGATTTAAATCAAGCCTATTAAAACACGTTTAAAACGCCAGCAAACTGAGCTTGTGTCAAAACCGTGTAAGGTAATGAAATTATTTCACATACATTCAAGCAGGAAATCTCCACAGGAAACGACAAGGCAATCTAAAAAGCTTTCAGCAAGTTCATATTTTAATATCATCTGTACAATCATAACACTATAGAATGTGCTTTGCCTGATGTAAAATCTAGGCTGGGTAGGTCATTTTAAATGCTGTGATGTATGTTTTATATTTAGTATCTGATTAGTACTATTGAAAGCTATATCTTAAATAAAAAATACATCATTATTATTTTTTTTTTTTTTTTTAAATCACATTTTATTTACTATTTACATATCCTGGTGAGTGGGCGAGGGCTATTGTGAATATATATATTCACAATTTATGACATGATCCAATAGTTTTTTAGAAAAATAATTTCAACTAGGCACCTAGATAATATCTTACACAAGTCATTTAACACTCTTCTGTCAGGTTCTTTATTTTATTGGAGCTTTTTAGTCCCTGCACAGTATTTTATTTTATTTTATTTTATTTTATTTTATTTATTTATTTATTTATTTATTTATTTATTTATTTATTTGGAATCGCCAATTATTTTACCCCCGATTTTCTCCCAATTTGGAATGCCCAAGTATTCACCCCGATTCACCGCTGCAACCACCACGCTAACTTGGGGGAGATGAAGACGGCTAATTCTTTGGCTTTAAAATATCTGTTCTATTCCTCTCCGAGATAAACTAGCTGATTTTAAACACAATTTGCATTGTTCGAGAGAACCGGAGAGCAGCAGTTGTTTTTCAGAGTTCTTCAGGCTCTCTTGTGCAGCACGCCCACACAGACAGGAAAGAGTGTCGCATTCATCTGTAGAGATGTGAACAGCTGGTGTAGTCAGCTTTTCATGGCTTGCACTTAGTGTATCTTGCAGATTTTTTGTATCACTGAAATGGATGCAGCAGTGTTTATTAAGAATATTAGCATTATTATTAAAATAAATAAATAAATAAATAAATAACAAAAAAAACATAGGCCACTAAAATGTGATTAATGTGGAATACGGACCACGCCTACCAAAAACACAACCTTTTTGTACCACGTCACGCATGACGTATCAAAAGGGAAACAGTTCTCAGCCTGTGTCTGGCCTACAGGTTTGTGAGATTATGGGGTGCAAAGTGTATTTAAAAAAAATTATATTTAACACAAATTTTTTCCCCAGATTTAGCCTAAATCTTGTATTTTTTTCACAGATTTAAACAACAAATCTTTTTTTCAGATTTATAAATCTTGTGAAAAACATTTAAATAAATGGTTAAATGTGTACTTTCAGATATCATTTATAAATCAGAAAAATTTAGCAGTTTCAACATTTAAATCCAGGATGTGAAATAAATCAGAGAAAAAAGCGCCAGTTTTTAAATCTTTTTTGCTCAATCCGTAGTTGGCATGCAAATGAGTTATGCCCATTTGAGTTCACGTGAGCACTGTTTGCATGGAGGAGGGTAGTGCTGCATGTGCAACACGTAAAGTGTTTGCATTCTCGCTGTGCAAAGTTGTCGGTCTGCGCTGAGGATTCCGATGGGAGCGTCGCATTGGCTCTGGCAGGGCCTGTTTCTCCTCCTCGCGCTACAGCAAACCCTGCTGGCCCGGTGCCCATTGAGCTTAAAATCAGACACCTATAGGGGCTCCCGAGTGGCGCATCCAGTAAAAGCATTCGCTAGAGTGCAGGATGCGCTCTATAGCCTGGACGTCGCTGGTTCGAGTCCAGGCTATTCCACAGCCGACCGTGGACGGGAGCTCCGAGGGTGCGGCGCTCAATTGGCTGAGCGTCATCCGGGGGGAGGGAGGGTTAGGTCAGCCAGGGTGTCCTCGGCTCACCGCGCACCAGCGACCCCTGTAGTCTGGCCGGGCGCCTGCGGGCTTGACTGTAAGCTGCCCAGAGCTGCGTTGTCCTCCGACACTGTAGCTCTGAGGCGGCTGCATGGTGAGTCTGCAGAGTGTAAAGAAGCGGGCGGCTGACGGCACACGCTTCGGAGGACAGCGTGTGTTCATCTTCGCCCCTCCCGAGTCAGCGCATGGGTGGTAGCGGTGAGCTGAGCCTAAAAATAATTGGGCATTTCAAATTGGGGAGAAAATAATAAAAACTGATTGGCAACGACTAAATTTAAAAATAAATAAATAAATAAAAAATAAAAAAAAGCAGACACCTGCAGGGCTGGCCTTTGGCCTCCAGAGGTCGGTAGCTCGCTGACATCCGCTCTTGAGTTCCTGGGTGTAAAAGAGGAAGCTGGTTCGATCGGAGGACGCTCACTGAACCTTCAGTTCTCCTGAGCTGTGTGGGGAATTGCTGCGGTGAGGGGGGAAAGTTTGGACATTTCAAATTGGGGAGAAAATCAAGGGTTAAATAATTGGGCACACTAAAATGTATTAAAATAAATTAAATAAAAAAAATTAAGTTGAACCATATTATTATTTTTGAGCTAGGTAATTTTAAAGATCTCTAAATCTGTGTTCTAATTGCATCACCATAGTTTACTGCTAATAAACCAAAATGCTACAACATACAATGCTATTTACCCCGCTATACATCAGTTTGTAATGATGTCGTTTTCCTGTTCATACTGATTAGGTTAAGACTCGGGGGTTAATGCAGTTAAATGAAATGAAATAACATGAGGATGGGAAGTAAGCCCCTGTAGTGTAACCTAGTAAAGGATCATACAGTAATTACACCAATGCTGTGCTGTGTGTTTATATGTTCTTGTTCTTTACAGCATTGGATGCAGCAGCAGACACACCGTGATGCAGAATGTATTAAACTGTCTTTCTTGTTTCTTTAATGAGCACCTTGCTGACACAGTGTAAGCTGTATTGTAATGCCGGTACCTTTCCTGTAACGCAGGGGGACGGTAAGCGGGTGATGATCATTACTGGACCCAACATGGGTGGGAAGAGCTCCTATATAAGACAAGTGGCTGTCATCACCATGATGGCTCAGATAGGCTCCTTCGTGCCGGCTGACGAGGCTGTCGTTGGGATTGTGGATGGCATCTTCACCAGGTAACTTGTTTCATCTCATTGCTGCCGGATCCAATTCGACACGGAGCGCTGGGCCAATCCGAGAGGAACATTCTTGTTGGTGTCTGTGCACAGTAAGAATATCAGGGGAGTGTGGATACTTCCGAGTGACTGCGTTCAACGTGTTTAAGGTTGTTGGGTATTAATAAAAGGGAATAAAACCTCTTAAAGGTCTTAATTACACAAAACCATACTTTCCCTCGTTTGCCTTCTGTCTACACAATTATTGAGTACCAGTCAATGACAATGATCAAAACAACTAAAACTTCTAACATTGGATCTGCACCTTTCTTTGAACCATTTGAAATAACTTTCAGTTCCTCTTCTCGTTTTCATGAATGCGTCCACTCTGCATTGAATTAGGGTAGCAGCCCTGAGCAGGATTAAACCTCTGATTAAACTCAACAGACAAATGCCTCTACCAGTATTTCACATCGGTAGATGATTCAGTCAATCATATATATTTTATTTATTTATTATTTTATTTTTTTAAGAGAAATACTTGAAAAATGAAATTATCTGCACATCCCTATAAGATATTCATACGGATGATCCCAGCTCAGACAGACACGCAGGAAGTTGGCCAAACCAAACTGTGGATCTGCTGTCCACGATATTGTTGAAGGATTCTTTTAGAACCACGTGTTTTTATGTTTTCAAGTTACATAATTATCAAACATGGTGTGTTTTGTGAAAGGACATAATGTTTCCACTCTTCCTAGACATAGGTGAAAAGTGCCTGTCACTGGTGATAGAGGAGTATCTAACACCAGCAGATCAAAATGTGCAATTTCAACAACTTACTACCATTTAGACACTGTTAATTTAGGGGATGGCTGGAGTGTATTTAACTGCATGACTCATGACAGAACGTGCTTGTGACATTTAAAGGGCACTAGTGAAGTTAAATGAAGGTGCCTTGCAGATCATAGTCATTAACTCGTCATGAGACGTTCTGATGTCTTTATTAAGAGTAAAGATTTTCAAATTACAGTTCAGTTTTTCTTCAGTGGTTCTAACTAACAGGTATGGCATGTTGACATTTTTCTTCAGTGGTTCTAGCTAACAGATATGGCATGTTGACATTTTTCTTCAGTGGTTCTAGCTAACAGATATGGCATGTTGACATTTTTCTTCAGTGGTTCTAGCTAACAGGTATGGCATGCTGACATTTTTCTTCAGTGGTTCTAGCTAACAGGTATGGCATGTTGACATTTTTCTTCAGTGGTTCTAGCTAACAGATATGGCATGTTGACATTTTTCTTCAGTGGTTCTAGCTAACAGATATGGCATGTTGACATTTTTCTTCAGTGGTTCTAGCTAACAGATATGGCATGTTGACATTTTTCTTCAGTGGTTCTAGCTAACAGGTATGGCATGTTGACATTTTTCTTCAGTGGTTCTAGCTAACAGGTATGGCATGTTGACATTTTTCTTCAGTGGTTCTAGCTAACAGATATGGCATGTTGACATTTTTCTTCAGTGGTTCTAGCTAACAGGTATGGCATGTTGACATTTTTCTTCAGTGGTTCTAGCTAACAGGTATGGCATGTTGACATTTTTCTTCAGTGGTTCTAGCTAACAGATATGGCATGTTGACATTTTTCTTCAGTGGTTCTAGCTAACAGATATGGCATGTTGACATTTTTCTTCAGTGGTTCTAGCTAACAGATATGGCATGTTGACATTTTTCTTCAGTGGTTCTAGCTAACAGGTATGGCATGTTGACATTTTTCTTCAGTGGTTCTAGCTAACAGGTATGGCATGTTGACATTTTTCTTCAGTGGTTCTAGCTAACAGGTATGGCATGTTGACAGCAACACATAAGGGAACTTGATTCACTAGATGCCGCAGGCTCTTAACCCTAAACTGACACTTTGCTCACCTGGCCTCTGGTGAAAGAGAATCTGACCACGTCAAGTCAGCAGCAGCTTCTGAACTCGAGTCAAAGCACCTGTAACAGAGGAAAGTTCAGTGAAACACCAAGATTTGAGTAATCGCAAAAAAAATGATTGGAACATAGAGGCAATAATATGAAAAATGTGAATGAAGTTCCTAATGGATTCCTCCTGTTTCCGTTTTTATATCTTTGGGGCTATTTGTTTCCCAGTCTTTAACATATAAGTTAAGTATGTTAAATTATAAGTAACTGCCAACAACATAAAACAAAGGGGTGTTGTGCTGTGTCCATGACAACACCATGGAAACAGAATCATGTTGCATAACCTGAGAAAACATGCCGAGTAAAATTAGGAATTGGGGAAATAGAGCCAAGGGAGAACTGGACAGGTTTAACAAATTAAGCTTGCAAATGGAGAACACAGCATCTAAATCTTGCATCAATTTGTGTTTTACTTTTTGGATCCAAAAAAAATCTGATTTATTTTACAATGACAATGGCAGAATAACCACAGTGTATAGCACTATTCCAAATGACAGCATTGCATCTAAGCAGGGCTTAAATTAAGGAAAGTAATCCTCCAAATTCAGCTGTTAAATATAGTTTATTTTGTATAGATTATACTTATGTGAACAGAATACTCCATGAATGTTCCTAGAGTGGTTATTTCACAACCCACTGGTAAAAACTCAGGGGTATATGAAATGTTTCTTGCTGCTGAAAACAGTGGCAAACCAAGTTCAGCCTCAGGCTCAGATCGATCCCAGCGGCAACAGGAAACCAGGCATTACATTGTTGGATCTCTCTGCAGGTATTAGCCATGGTAAATGTCTTGTGAAGTATTTGCTCCAGTGCAATGTTTGGAATAAAAGTTATCAGTGTTAAAAAAGAAATAGCTTGGGACGCTTTTCAAAAGGGGTTTCAGTTCAGATTCCACAGCTTAAAGATGCCATGAATTCCAGCTGCTTGCATCAGTTGATTCGGGTTATTAGAGTGTGAAATCTGGAAGAAGAGGTACAGGCACGTTACGAGTCAGACTAGAAATGGAACTATCAATCATATAGAAGTAAACAGACAGTCAGCATCACAATTTCACTACATCAGGTCCTGCGGTTTTTATCGTAGTTTTTCGGTGGGGGGTGGGGGGGGGGGGTGTCACGGTTTGAGCAGCAAGAGCGAGAGCCCAGTATCTCTTCCACTATAAGAGACATCCTACACACAACATATTAACAACTGGGTAGTATGGTTTATTGTGACAATTAGAAATGATGGCCAGGTGACTTTGCTGTATAACATCTTACAGAAGTCTCAGTAAATCAGACTGGTGGTGTTATTCAAGAACCAGGCACCCTTTCCACTCTAATGGCTAGCCCCTTCACTAAGACTTTACAACCCAGACTGAGAGTAGATAGCGGTCTTTTAATTAGCACGGTCCAAAGGATAGCCGCCTTCCTTGGGGAGGAAAAGCATTGATTTTGGTGGAAAGCCTCTCATTAATGTAAAGTTAATCCTGAAATCTTTGTCACAATCCACCTGTTTTATTTATTTGTTTGTTTTAATTTCCCTGTGGGTCCTTATTAGCCTCTCCTTAACCAATCCGTTTGTTTAGTGTGACATTCTCTTCCATAAGAACCAGCAGGGTGATGTGGTGTTATATTTAGGGTGACATTCTCTTCCATAAGAACCAGCAGGGTGATGTGGTGTTATATTTAGGGTGACATTCTCTTCCATAAGAACCAGCAGGGAGATGTGGTGTTATATTTAGGGTGACATTCTCTTCCATAAGAACCAGCAGGGAGATGTGGTGTTATACGATTCCTTAGGAGAAGCTGGAATATGGAGATGGAGTGAAAAACAAACAAACAAACAAAAACTTTTGAATCCCAGTGAAATCTGGGGTTTAGCACAGTGTTAAATGCTGTACATTAGTAATGTAATTGTCTGAACTAACTTTCTTGAAATTATTCCTGCTTCTGGCGGCATAGCATTCATTTTTTGTTTACCTATTTACCCTGTGTTTTGGTATTTTTCCATTTTATTAATGGATTCCCTTCCTACATTACATAGCTAAGATGTGTCCTATTCCTTTGATCAAATTGCTAGCAATATTAAAGATACGCATTGCAATATTTCAGGTGTTTGTTGCGATATGAGCATTCTTACAACACGTGCCTTTTTTTCAGAATGAGTTCATTTTTATTCTTCACATCCTCTCCTGCAGTGGTCCATTGCTGAGCATGTCTTGGCTTCATTTTTGATATTTCCACTGTAGTACCTGCAGTCACTTAACGTCCAATGACAAGCTTTGCTGGTAACACAACTTTGTTCAAAGTTTTTTATATAAAGTTAACACACTTTTTATACTGTGTTGAACACGCCTTTAAAGTTGAAATCCTGCTTGCGCCAGGGCTGGGGGCTCATATGGCACTGCATTTCCTTTATCTAGGGGAGATGAAGGCCAATGCAGTCTAGGGGAGAAAAACAGCTGGAGTTTGTTTGCCTCACTATGCTAAAGCGGCCCCTACTGGTCAGTAAGAGAGTAGTCGGGCTCAGCTCTCTCCTCCAGAGTTTAGAAGCTTGGTACCTATTTTCAGTCCTCTGAAGTCTGTAAATGGGTCGTAGTGGTGAGGTGACAAAAACAAAAACCAGCCCCACCTAGTATCAAATTGTATTTATTTCAGTTATCGAGAATAGCTTTTCCTTATCTTTTATTATTCAGTGAAAAATTTAAAAGGTATGAGAAGATTTGTGTTTGGCATGAAAACCACTCAATATTTGAGCTTAGCCATGGGTAAACTATAGTGCCCCCGAGCTTGGGATGGAAGTCAAAGCATCAGGCTACAATCCACTTGTTTGATCTGAAAAGGCCCCTTGTCTTATAGGGCGTGAACTCTGGCATATAGAGAGCCTGATTAACTTCAGCATTGCATCTCTGGGCACACTGACCCTGCACCCCTCTGCTTCGGGAACATGCTGTGTAATAGGAACACTAGTTTATTGTCTTGTTTTGAATTCATGTTTTATAGTGCGGTTGACGTACAGTTTTTACATCAATGCACGAAACGAGGGTCATACAGCAAATAACATGGAGGAAAAAAAGGGATCTTATGGCTCCCAGCGTTCAGCTGCTAACCTCAAGGTCACAACGAGGTAGCGGTGTGCTGTAGTAGTTATGCCTATTCTGGTAATCCACGTCATGCGCACTAACTAAAATTAAATACTGTTAATAAAAGTTAACTGTTAACTGTTAAATTCAATGGTTTGCTGGGACAGTTGGCAGAGGTACAGCAAAACAGTTTTTTCATATTGTAAAATGTGAGACCTGCGCAGTCACAGTCATTTTAAATTTGGTAAGATTTACTAGAATGACTTTGTCCTGTTCACCCACTGTGCCACCTAGTGCCGTAGCAATCCTATCGATATTACCAACAGCGATTCTGATAATAGCAACAAGAGTGATATTTCCAATGCTTGTCTTGTCGCAACTACTGCTGATAATGATGAGAAAACAAAATGGCTTAGTGGAGCCGGGCAGTAAATCAGTCTTGTAAAGACTTGTAAGCACTGAGATATTTTTAGGAGTGACAGGCAAACTAATCTCTGCAACCCCCCACCCCCAGTGCAGCCGGTACAAACGCCAGCAGCACAGCTTAACACAGCCTTCTCATAAGATTTTGTTTCTGTTTGTTTTTGTTATTTTCACCCCGTTACTTCTTGTCAGATTAGGATAAGACTCCTTATCTGAGGGCGTGCCCTGTGGTTAGATTGAATACATTTTGGAGCAATCCTTGCTTGAGATCTACAGGGGTCACTTGTGTATGCTACATTTGTAATTTAGGCAGCTTTGCCTTTGCGGATAGACGTGTTGCTATCTGGAATGCCCTTCCATCTGCTCTTGAATTGCCCACTAGTCCTGCGCTGCTGTGTAATGTAGTCTTCTGTGCGTCTCTCTATTGTAATCTTCGCTGTTTCACCTCAAGTGATAAAGGGTAATTCAGATTGATTTTAATAACCTTCAGAACTTAATGGGGCTTTATATCTATCGTTAATATTAAAAGTAATAATAGGACCTGCAGATCACCAAGGCCTGAGCATCATCTGTTTGTATTGAAGTATATTGGCCTTTCTGCATCACCCAGCTTAAACAAGGTCGTTTTCTTAACCCCCTTGTCATATGTAAAGTGAACTCTTGTCAAACCAGGCATGTGTTTTTAAAATCACCATCCCCAGTTGGCACATACTGTAGATCTACTAAGATTTCAAACATCTAGCTCCAATATTTAAATGTTTATGAGGTACATGCACTTGGGGTAGCCATTGTTCACGAAGTACCTGAAGTGAAACTGGTATGGAAAAAATAATCGCCTTGTAAACAAAATGAGAATTGTACAAGCCACAGCGTCTTCCGATCTGTCTCATTGCATTTATGTTTTGACTGCACTATATAAATTACCAGCAAGAGATACCAGCACAGCAGGAGCCGCTTAGCGTGCTGATTGTTCTGTAGCGTGTGTGTGTGTGTGTTTGTTTGTGTGTTCAGCTAATCTTTCCTTCGGGCAATATTGGGCTATTAAAACAATCCCACTAGGCGCTCCAATGCCTTTTAACTTGTCACTCTTATTCTATAGTGTCTATAGACTCAGACACTATAGAATAAGACTAGCTGCTATTTAGCTCATTTCAGTGAGGTTTTTTTTATAAAAAGTCAGATTTGGCAGATTGATAAGAGCATGCATGCAATGGAATACTGTTATTACAAAAGGGACTGAGCAACTGTGGGCTGAGTTTCTCTTGTCCTTACAAAGCTGCGTCACTCAGTATCTTGTCTACATTCTAAATATTCAAATATACAGTATATATCTACATGTGATATCATGTTGGAAAGCTGTGTGAGAATCCTGGGAACACATTTCTGTGTGTGTCTAGTAGAGCTGTTCATAAACATTGTGGCATTCCAACATACAGTATAGAACAGCAAGCCTTAGTCACTACTGTCACTCCAGGCCAAAAATTTGGGCATCAATTCACCGTTTGCCAGGGGAAGAAAATGTAAGTGATAAAAATATAAATTGATTCAACAGATAGTGACAGTTTTATATAGATTCTTTGCTTATGTCCTAATCAAATCACAATTCACAATTGCCCCATGTTTCTGCTGTTTAGTGCATGAACTTACACAATACGGTATATCTTGTTAACTGAACTTGGCAGGTATCTGGGTGATCAGGAATAATCTTTCTTGGTGACACAACTAAACATTAAGAGACCCAGCGCCGGATAAGTGAATTCAAATGCATGTTACCACAGCAGAACTTGTCAGACAGCTGCTTTAGGCTGGCACAGTCTATCCTGTCTGCTCAAAGTGGCTTGTCTCCGTATCCCAGGCGTGACCCTGAGGCTGAGGGGGTCGGCGACGTGTCAGGTCAGTGAAGGAGCAGTGTTGAGATGGCAGATGTCACTGGTGCTGCTGTGTGTTTAACAGGCATTACAGTCCCCTCACAGATTAGCACTGCTTTGCCAGATCAGCAGGCTCGTTATAGGTCTGTGAAGATGTTAAGATGAAAAGCACTGCTTAACGAGAGGAATGTTACTGCTCTATGCAATTGTTGTGCTGTTGTTGGTTGTGTTTTACATGTTCCTGGCCGCACATTTGAGTGAGATTTGAGGTTGGCTGCCGAAAACCAGACACATACAGTAGCAGCAACACCACCAAAACATGCAGGGCTTTTATTACAAGTGGAGTCTAGTGTGCTCCAGTTGGTTTTGGCTACTTCAGGAAGGTTTTAGTGATGTGTGTGGTTTTAAAAAGGAAGCTTTGCTAAATGCATGCTTGGAAGCGTACTAGTCCTGCACTCAGCCCAGGGTTTCACAACTACCTTCTATTAAGCATATTATTTAGATGATCAATATCGTCCAGTTTAAATCCACTTTTCCTGCCTTGCAGCTGCACAGACCACTCACAGTAGTGAAGTATTCAAGCTGTGGTAAGTGCAGTTCGGTCAGAGCAGATTCAGCGTGGCCCCCTGCCTGAACGAGGGAGTTCTCAAACCCAGGACATGTTACACGGAGAAGTTATTCACACCAGACTGTTGTGTGTTGATGGGTTTAATCTAATCACCAGTACTGTTCACTAAGGGCAGAAACATGGCGCATTGTTTGGCTCATTCCCATTCTATCCATTGTGTTAAAAAAAAAAAAGAATAGCACGCTGGGGTGCAACACTGATAAGATGGTTTATGAGACTCATGGTTTATGAGACTACTGCATAATACAAAAACAAAACAGAATGCATTGTTGTGCTATTTGCTCTGGTCATATTTTCTCTGGCATATCAATTCACTGCACACTCTTCTGCTGGTATCCTGACTGAAGTATTTTTTTTATAATGATGGATTTCAAGTTTCAACAACTGGATAAGCGTCTCTCTCTCTCTCTCTCTCTCTCTCTCATATTATTCATATATATATATATATGAATAATATGAGAGAGAGAGAGAGAGAGAGAGAGAGAGAGACGCTTATCCAGTTGTTGAAACTTGAAATCCATCATTATAAAAAAAATACTTCAGTCAGGATACCAGCATATATAAAATGTAAACCTGTGTTGGATACAGGCAGGCATATGGACAGACAGACGGCCTTCATGTATATGTGCTAAGAATGTGCTTGCCGTGTTTCATTAGAATTGTACAAGGGATTCTGTAGATAAATAAAAGAAAAATCTTTTGTGCCATACTGTCCAGACAGGTAGTCTGACAGACATACAGACACCTCCATGAGAGTAGTTTTTGCAAGACTTAAAGGTACACTATCCCACAGAGGAGCAACCATTGATGTAGACTTTCCGAAAAGAACATAATAATAATAATAATAATAATACTAATAATAATACTAATAATAATACTAATAATAATAATAATAATAAATTACTACATTTATGTCTAATGATGAATTATTGTGTGTGTGTAGGTTTTATTAAAGACAAGGCTAAAATAAAGCTGAACTTGGAAAAAACCCATGTGTATGGCATGCGTTACTTATCCAGCAGTAGCAGTGGTCCTGGCTGAAACACACAATAGTGATGGCCTGTGTTGTGGGGCCTGCACTGCCCACATACTCTGATAAGGTCAGAGATGGAGAATGGCTTCACCCACACTGCCATCTTAACAAACAGTGGAGCCTGTCTGCTGAGAGATCGCTGTCTGCTCAGCCGGGATTCAGTTGCCTTGTCTTCCCAGGTGTCTACCCAGGAGCCCCAGACAGGAGTTAGGACAGGCAGGACTGACGGCGGACCTGGGAGGAGTGATCTGAATGCAGGGCTTGCAGGGTTTGGAACGCAAACATTAGACCACAGTGAGAATAATTAAAGCAAAATGCAACCATGGGTTGTTTTTCTCACACTAGCTAGTATTAGTGCGTCTTAAGCATGTTATTATCCTGTTTCTAAGGCATAGTAGCTTGTTTTATTGTTCAAGCAGTTTGGTGTTAATTTCCCCAGTGACGCGTCATTTGGGGTCGATATTTAAATTAATAGCAAAACGAAACTAAACACGATGATGCCTTGCTTGGCTTCTGGTAGCTCTGAAAGGGTTAAGTGCTTAGCACACCCTGCCTTCACCCTGCCCCAGTCAGTGCTGCTGGATATGATATCCTCAGTTTAAGGGCTTTAGTGCCAGGGATTCATCTGCTGTAAGTGGGCATTGGAGCAATTTCTCTTCAATAGGTTGGCTCCAGGGATTAGATATGAGGGCTTTGGTAAATTCTGAAATGAAATAAAAGTGACTGTTGGCAAAACTCCATGTCATTTATTACAGCTGCTGCTGGTGCTGCAGGGAAGAGCATTAACAGTATGAAGTTTCTTTTCACATTGGATAGGCACTGTGTTTCTTTTCACATTGGATAGGCACTGTGTTTCTTTTCACATTGGATAGGCACAGTGTTTCTTTTCACATTGGATAGGCACTGTGTTTCTTTTCACATTGGATAGGCACTGTGTTTCTTTTCACATTGGATAGGCACTGTGTTTCTTTTCACATTGGATAGGCACTGTGTTTCTTTTCACATTGGATAGGCACGGTGTTTCTTTTCACATTGGATAGGCACGGTGTTTCTTTTCACATTGGATAGGCACGGTGTTTCTTTTCACATTGGATAGGCACGGTGTTTCTTTTCACATTGGATAGGCACGGTGTTTCTTTTCACATTGGATAGGCACGGTGTTTCTTTTCACATTGGATAGGCATCGTGTTTCTTTTCACATTGGATAGGCACTGTGTTTCTTTTCACATTGGATAGGCACTGTGTTTCTTTTCACATTGGATAGGCATGGTGTTTCTTTTCACATTGGATAGGCACGGTGTTTCTTTTCACATTGGATAGGCACGGTGTTTCTTTTCACATTGGATAGGCACGGTGTTTCTTTTCACATTGGATAGGCACAGTGTTTTCACATTGGATAGGCACAGTGTTTTCACATTGGATAGGCACGGTGTTTCTTTTCACATTGGATAGGCACGGTGTTTCTTTTCACATTGGATAGGCATGGTGTTTCTTTTCACATTGGATAGGCACGGTGTTTCTTTTCACATTGGATAGGCACGGTGTTTCTTTTCACATTGGATAGGCACGGTGTTTCTTTTCACATTGGATAGGCACGGTGTTTTCACATTGGATAGGCACGGTGTTTTCACATTGGATAGGCACGGTGTTTTCACATTGGATAGGCACGGTGTTTTCACATTGGATAGGCACGGTGTTTCTTTTCACATTGGATAGGCACGGTGTTTTCACATTGGATAGGCTCAGTGTTTCTTTTCACATTGGATAGGCTCAGTGTTTCTTTTCACATTGGATAGGCACAGTGTTTTCACATTGGATAGGCACAGTGTTTTCACATTGGATAGGCACGGTGTTTTCACATTGGATAGGCACGGTGTTTGTTTTCACATTGGATAGGCACGGTGTTTCTTTTCACATTGGATAGGCACGGCGTTTCTTTTCACATTGGATAGGCACGGTGTTTCTTTTCACATTGGATAGGCACGGTGTTTCTTTTCACATTGGATAGGCACGGTGTTTCTTTTCACATTGGATAGGCACGGTGTTTTCACATTGGATAGGCACAGTGTTTTCACATTGGATAGGCACAGTGTTTTCACATTGGATAGGCACAGTGTTTTCACATTGGATAGGCATGGTGTTTTCACATTGGATAGGCACGGTGTTTCTTTTCACATTGGATAGGCACGGTGTTTCTTTTCACATTGGATAGGCACGGTGTTTTCACATTGGATAGGCACGGTGTTTTCACATTGGATAGGCACGGTGTTTCTTTTCACATTGGATAGGCACCGTGTTTTCACATTGGATAGGCACAGTGTTTATTTCACATTGGATAGGCACAGTATTTCTTTTCACTGCGATTTCCAGATTAGTAATCTAGAAAACGGAAAGTCATTTTTCAAAGTGCTGGGCATATCAAGAAAATGAAGATGTAGATGTAAATACACTTGCTATTTAATGTGATAGATAATTCAGCTGGGTTGCTTGTTTTACAATGACAGTGTTTGCCCTTAAATGACAGCAGGTTTGTCACTCCTACATACAGTGTGCGTTGTTTGGCATTGTTATTCTCCTATTTCATTGTCTGAGCAGGGATGGAAATCAGACTCCCTTTGCATAGCAGATTGATGCATTCCTGGTTTTACTATGAGTTTAATAGGACACACCTGAGCTTGTTACATGTAACACTGCAGTGCCTCTCTTTGATTTGACTTCAGTGAGCCTCTTCATAATGTATAGTTTTCATTACATATTTGCTGGCAATGTGCAGTCTGTTTTTATGTCAAATTCAATTTAAATGGATCCCGTGGTTGATATAATCCACAGTGAGAGTTGAGAATGCATAGATCTCACAGGAGGGTGGAATTAGAAACGATAAATAACTTGATCGTCAAAGGGTTTTGTTAAAAGAAAGGAACACGGTTATCTTTGTGCTGGTTATCTTCTGCATGTGTACAGAGTTTTTGTTCAGTGGCTGCTTTTTTTAACTGATGCAACAAAAAAAAAAGAGCTATTTTCACAGTTTCAGCTAAATCCAGTGCTGCTGTGAATTTTCTTTTGATTTCCTTGTTGTAGAAAGACAGACTGTTGGTTTGAAACTCACTGAGTTTGGTTTGTTCAAAGTGCTTTGCAGGTTTGGTATGATTTTAGAACACGTTTTGTGTGTTTTGCACATGGCGGTGGTAGGCTGTCTACTTGACTTTAGTCCTGCTGCTTTTGTACCATCTCAAGATATTTATAACTTCCAAAACGTTAAATACAACATCAAAGAAAATAAGGCTGGGATAGACCACAGCTGCATTTTACATCACTGTGAATTCCCTGGTGCCTTAAAATGCTCGAAAATCCAACAGGAGCTGAACAAATCAACTCCAAAGCCAAGTAGCGCACCATTTCGTCTAGCGCCCCCCTGAGTGTACAAACTGTAATGCACACATTCATGCAGACTGATTGGCGCCTCCAGTAAGATACCTGTTTGCACAGGTGGTTCATGTTTATCTGCCCTAGATTTTATATTTCTAATCTGCTCCCTTACCTTTCTCTGTGTTCTTAAGAGATCGTTGTTAAACTTGTGTCTTGCTTATTTTGATATCCTGATTTTTTGTTTCCTTCTTATTTTCCCACATCTACGTTGTGACTGTTTGTTACCCATCTTGTATTTGAAGGTTTTTTTTTTTTTTTGAGGGATTGATTATGTTTAGTATCCTGGATGTTCTTGTATACACATATTCTGTTTTTAGATAGCCTTCTAAATTTCCATTTACAATTGCACCTCTTGCACATTTTTGGGCTGTTAAATATATTATAAGCCAAGCAAATTCCCACATGCCTGGGCAAGCCTCATCCCGAAATTGTGCCCCCTGTACTCCACTTTACCCTGATCATCCCGGAATTGTGCCCCCTGTACTCCACTTTACCCTGATCATCCTGGAATTGTGCCCCCTGTACTCCACTTTACCCTGATTATCCCGGAATTGTGCCCCCTGTACTCCACTTTACCCTGATCATCCCGGAATTGTGCCCCCTGTACTCCACTTTACCCTGATCATCCTGGAATTGTGCCCCCTGTACTCCACTTTACCCTGATCATCCCGGAATTGTGCCCCCTGTATTCCACTTTACCCTGATCATCCCGGAATTGTGCCCCCTGTACTCCACTTTACCCTGATCATCCCGGAATTGTGCCCCCTGTATTCCACTTTACCCTGATCATCCTGGAATTGTGCCCCCTGTACTCCACTTTACCCTGATCATCTCGGAATTGTGCCCCCTGTATTCCACTTTACCCTGATCATCCTGGAATTGTGCCCCCTGTACTCCACTTTACCGTGAACATCTCGGAATTGTGCCCCCTGTACTCCACTTTACCCTGATCATCTCGGAATTGTGCCCCCTGTACTCCACTTTACCCTGATCATCCTGGAATTGTGCCCCCTGTACTCCACTTTACCCTGATCATCCCGGAATTGTGCCCCCTGTACTCCACTTTACCCTGATCATCCCGGAATTGTGCCCCCTGTACTCCACTTTACCCTGATCATCCTGGAATTGTGCCCCCTGTACTCCACTTTACCCTGATCATCCTGGAATTGTGCCCCCTGTATTCCACTTTACCCTGATCATCCTGGAATTGTGCCCCCTGTACTCCACTTTACCCTGATCATCTCGGAATTGTGCCCCCTGTATTCCACTTTACCCTGATCATCCTGGAATTGTGCCCCCTGTACTCCACTTTACCGTGAACATCTCGGAATTGTGCCCCCTGTACTCCACTTTACCCTGATCATCTCGGAATTGTGCCCCCTGTACTCCACTTTACCCTGATCATCCTGGAATTGTGCCCCCTGTACTCCACTTTACCCTGATCATCCCGGAATTGTGCCCCCTGTACTCCACTTTACCCTGATCATCCCGGAATTGTGCCCCCTGTACTCCACTTTACCCTGATCATCCTGGAATTGTGCCCCCTGTACTCCACTTTACCCTGATCATCCTGGAATTGTGCCCCCTGTATTCCACTTTACCCTGATCATCCTGGAATTGTGCCCCCTGTACTCCACTTTACCGTGAACATCTCGGAATTGTGCCCCCTGTACTCCACTTTACCCTGATCATCTCGGAATTGTGCCCCCTGTACTCCACTTTACCCTGATCATCCTGGAATTGTGCCCCCTGTACTCCACTTTACCCTGATCATCCTGGAATTGTGCCCCCTGTACTCCACTTTACCCTGATCATCCTGGAATTGTGCCCCCTGTACTCCACTTTACCGTGAACATCTCGGAATTGTGCCCCCTGTACTCCACTTTACCCTGATCATCTCGGAATTGTGCCCCCTGTACTCCACTTTACCCTGATCATCCTGGAATTGTGCCCCCTGTACTCCACTTTACCCTGATCATCCTGGAATTGTGCCCCCTGTACTCCACTTTACCCTGATCATCCTGGAATTGTGCCCCCTGTACTCCACTTTACCCTGATCATCCTGGAATTGTGCCCTGTATACTCCACTTTACCCTGATCATCCCGGAATTGTGCCCCCTGTACCCCACTTTACCCTGATCATCTCGGAATTGTGCCCCCTGTACTCCACTTTACCCTGATCATCCTGGAATTGTGCCCCCTGTATTCCACTTTACCCTGATCATCCCGGAATTGTGCCCCCTGTACTCCACTTTACCCTGAACATCCCAGAATTGTGCCCTGTGACTCTGCTTAACCCTGATGCATCGTTGAGCCATCAAGCCTTGTCTTCAGTGTCACTAACCTTGCAAATAAAAGCATAATTTCTACTTCAAATAGGACCAGGATTGCTTTCCAATTTGTCTTCCTGTTCAGGCGACACATAGGAATGTGGGCATTGTAATAGTACTTTAGTTTATGTCGATTTTTGTAAAGTTTATTGTCACTGAAAAAAAATGATTTATCTTTTTTGTTAAACATTATTGTCAATGAAATGTAATTTTCAGTCACTGGGTATGGTGGATGCGTTAAGTAATAAAATTACAATAACATTGAATCTAAATGCCATACAAATTTGAAATACATCAGTTAAAATAGCTGTGAAATTTCATAGCCATGCCAATTATTTAAGTTATTTAAGTTTATTTAAGATATTAAGCTATTTAAGTTTGAAAGTTCTGGAATATATTGAAGAAAAAGCCATGCTGCTAAATTCAGGACCCTAACCTTAATCCTTGTCAGAGGAACGTCCCACCTGGGCAGTCTTGAGACGAGCTCACTGTGGGGTAGAGTGGAGAAGCCTGCATGCATTTCCACTATATGTGCAGCCCCTTTTTCCACCATAGAGAGGAAGGATTGAGTCTGGATGGCCATTTTCATTTTTCCAGTGAAAGCTGTTTTTGAACAGGGCTGACTAATTTATATAGAATGTTTTGAAAATCCATTCGCTGTTGTCCTTGACAACATGTAGAGCTCTCTTGACTGTAAAGTAAGAGTTGCTAAGCTACATGACAGGCAGGTCCAATATGTGGCAACCATCTGGTCTTTCAAAGTGTAAAATAATCAATACATTATAGGTAGCTTCCTTTTCATCTGATTGCTGTGCTTCTGCAGTACTTCATAATGCTTGACTTGGAGGCTAGACAGCGCAGTTTATTAATGCATTACCATTCCCCTCTGGGTTCAAATGCAGCCTGGGTCACACATGGTGAATTTGCACATCGCAGTCTGTAACCAAGCTCCTCCATGTATACTGGTATTGTTCCTGAATGGTAAAGTCAAGCCACCCCTGTGAACAGATTTGCAGTGGCTCAGCCCGTTTACCTGTTGCCAGAAATAAACATGTTAAGAGAAAATGAGAAGAGGTTATCGTCCCCGAGCACGGGAATTTAGCATGTAACGCTGAGACACGATGAGCTGCACATGTGGCCTGTAGGAAGTGCTGTCTTCCACCATTCAGAAATATGTACAGTAACTCGACAGTACTTGCACGCTTAAGTTGTACCTTCTTTCCATTGCTGTCTTCCACAACGAAATCCCCACGGTCATGTGCACATTCTTCTGGGGGTTTTGTGTGTAGGCATTTTTGTACATTTCGCCACAATTCTGTTTTAAATCCTCCGTATCTTAAATGTAACCAGCTTGAAATCCCGCTACCAAGCCTCCATCCTGATTGTAATCTCGTTTTAAATCTTGTCTCCAATAGAAATGTAGGAATGTGCTGTCACTCAGTAGTTGGGACGGGTTTGAAGTATTTAGAACTAATCAGTGATAGATTCAAGTCAGGAAGGCGGGACATCGCCCTGCAGCACTGGGAAATGTATTTATTATTATTTTTGTAGTAGGTTTTATTTTTTAATTGGAATTGAGTAAAGTCAACATGAATTGATTAACCATTTCCACAGTTTTCCCGGTGCTTTCCGGTGTTTATTGGCTATCCACCGATTTCATTTTTTTGTATCGGGGTGGGGGGGTTTTATCGGTTAAAACCGAAAATCAGAAGCCCTATTTATAATGCTGTATTCGCTAGCCATAGGTAAGAGACCATGCAATTTGTGTTCCACCTTCTAACGGGAATGTGCCAGTGTAATTACATTACGGGGGAAACATGAGCCATAGCTATGCTGCCTTACAGCCTGTTCTGCATTATAAAGAGCCGTCTTATAACAAGGGAGTACTGTATCAGGTGAGAATGCACAGCCCTCACTATGGGCCACTATGTGGAAAACAACAGTAGCTACCAAATTTCAGTGCTGTGTGAGACCAAATACCTTTTCCTCACCACTGCTGTAACATTCTAACAGCTCTCTATATCTGCAGTGTGGAGTAGTGGTTAGGGCTCTGGACCGGAGGGTTGTGGGTTCAATCCCCGGTGATGGACACTGCTGTTGTACCCTTGAGCAAGGTACTTTACCTAGATTGCTCCAGTAAAAACCCAACTGTATAAATGGGGAATTGTATGTAAAAATAATGTGATATCTGTATAATGTGAAATAATGTATAATGTGATATCTTGTAACAATTGTAAGTCGCCCTGGATAAGGGCGTCTGCTAAGAAATAAATAATAATAAATAATAATCTGTATTTGTATGCAGCACCTCTGCTTCCACTTGCTGCTCATACTGTAGCTGTGCACTGGCAGATAGGATACACCCTTTTATATTTGCATTGCTGGCTTCAGTAAAGCAGATAACGGTCTCTGTGTGTGAGAGAGATTATTTTTATGTCACTGAGCCTGTCACGAGTGATTGCAGCCTTATTAATGTTTCCCTCTGTGGTTAATGGTACAAATCAGTTGATTTGAGGTATTCTGCAGATATTTCCATGGCTGAATGAGATATAGGACCAGGTTAGGATTTTGGGCTGGCACAAATTGGTTGAATTATCAAATCGGTCTAATTTATCCATAAAAAAAAAAAATATGGATAAAAAGTAATGTATTGAGCATGATAGTCAGTAGCAGTATGTGAGCTGTTAAATCTCTCTGTGGAATTCTTTCTATAGATGCCCACAAACCTCTGGCTCACTCGTGGAAGAGCATTTGCAGCCTCTTCTAGCTCATTATACTGAACTCCTTGTCCTCTCCCTGCTACAATATAATAGATTCTCTAATAAAACTGGAAGCCTAGGCAGATAAACCGATTGGGAAATAATGATCTGAAGGGAACTACAGCTAAGATGAATGGTGCTAGATTTGGACTTGGCAATGCTGAGAGCCTGAGTGCTCATTGGGATTGCTTGAAGCATATACAGTCGGGCCGCTTTATCGGGACACCTTGGGAGAAGGAAAAATATCCTGAATAAGTTGCTGCCCCAATTAAATGAGAGGCAGTTGAGACAACCTTAGTCACGATTTTGATTCTTAATGAAAAGAAAAAGAATGAAATCACATCACATTCATGATATTAAATGTCAAATACATCATTTAAAATAAGTCAGTGTTGTTTTTATTTTTTATTCCTAAACAAAATTAAATGTACAGTAAATATACCAACAGCACAGCAAATGTCAGACAAGTTTTAAAAGAATATCCATTTAAGGGGCTCCCGAGTGGCGCATCCAGTAAAAGCACTTGCATAGAGTGCAGGATGCGCTCTATAGTCTGGACGTCACGAGTTCCAAGTCCAGGCTATTCCTTTGCCGACCGAGGATGGGAGCTCCCATGGGGCGGCGCTCAATTGGCTGAGCGTCGCCCGGGGGGAGGGAGGGTTAGGTCGGCCAGGGTGTCCTCGGCTCACCGCTCACCAGCGACCCCTGTAGTCTGGCCGGGCGCCTGCGGGCTTGCCTGTAAGCTGCCCGAGAGCTGCGTTGTCCTCCAACGCTGTAGCTCTTGGATGGCTGCATGGTGAGTCCGCAGCGTGAAAAAAAGCGGTCGGCTGACGGCACACGCTTCGGAGGACAGCGTGTGTTTGTCTTCGCCCTCCCGAGTCAGCGCAGGGGTGGTAGCGGTGAGCTGAGCATAATAAAATAATTGGCCATTCCAAATTGGGAGAAAATAATAAAAATAATTGGTAATGACTAAATTTATTAAAAAAAAAAAAAAAAAAAAAAAAAAAAAATCCATAGTAAGAATACATATTTATATATATATATAATTTGCTTTGTTTCCCAGAATGGGAGCCTCCGACAATATTTACAAGGGCAGGAGCACATTTATGGAGGAGCTGACGGAGACGTCGGAGATCATTCAGAAAGCTACGTCTCGGTCGCTCGTCATTCTAGACGAGCTGGGCCGCGGGACGAGCACTCACGATGGCATTGCCATAGCCTACGCCACTCTGGAGTATTTCATCAGAGACGTGAGTACCTGTTCCACATCTACAGTGTGGACTGCTTCCTGAATTGTCTTCCTGTTCAGAAGACACATAGGAGTGTGGGTATTGTAGTAGAACTTGATGTTGCTTTTCCATGACAACGCACCAAAAGGAACCAGACCAAAAACATAAGAGGAAAAACTATTTAGAAGCTAAAAGGAAATGTCTTTAGTCTGTGCTGATTCATTGCTGATAAAGGTCAAACAGAAAGCACAGTGAAATATGAATCCTGTTTTGGCATTCATAATGCATTCTTTTTGCAGTGTGTAACGTATTGGTCAAATTATTTTATTTGTTGTACAGTAATGACATTTTCAATTTGATTATCGGTTGAAAGTGATCTTAGTTTATCATAATTTTATAAATGATGTTTTAACCTCTATTAATTGTGATTTTGTCCCTAGTCAGTAGTTTTTTCTTTCAGCCTGCTATTCATAGACATTTTAATTCAGATTGGGTTAACACTGACCCATTTTGGTTACGCTTGATACGGTCCAGAAAGTGAGCCTCTAAAGTTTGAGCACATCCATATAAACTAGCATGCCGGTGACATTCATCCCAGTTAGAGCCCTACAGCCAGGATGCCTCTCTGTGCTCCCATATTCTGATGCTCTTAATAACGTGTCATAAGTAACCCCCAGATTATGATACTCAAGAATGTATTTTGCAAGTGTCAACACGTGGACCTCTAAATGCATGTTAAAATGGAAGTGTGACCCACAGACAGCCTCCACATACCCTGAGATTATGATACATGCGGTTGAGTGCAACTATATAAGAACACCCCATTGCTCCTGTTTTGATTTGTTGTGCATATGAAATCAAACCACTGGAACTGAACAGTTTGATTTCATATGCACTTGGTGATTGTCTAATTGAATTGATGACTTTAGTAAAGCCACACATGCAATTCAGTTACAATTGTAAGAGAAAAGGAACACACAGCCACAAATGGTAAAATGCATGAGACTTTTTAGAAGTTGTTTTAAAGTGCCTAATTAAAGCACAAAGTGGTGTAACATTTTCACACGAGTGCCTGTTGTTTCTACCTGTCTGGTTACTGACCGGTAATTGAGATTCTCACACCCAGAGGTTTTCATGCAGGTAGGTATACAAAGGATACACATGACACATATTGAGGTGTTCTAATGCATTTGCACACTGCTGTACCTTATATAACCTTTCGTTAAGAAAAAATAAAATAAAAGTAGACATCATTCATTCCCAGTGGATTCTCTCTACACCATTTTAAATGTAGTCAAGGGATCATATTCACAACAGTTGCAATAAGAACTGACAATTCTTTTTGCAAAAAAAAACAAAAAGTGCTAAACAATTTCTACCTAATGTTTTACAAGTCCTTTTAAGACAAATAGGTTTGATTTGTTTTAAAAGAAGCACTTTGATATTTTAGAAGCTCCCTCTTCAAACTAACTGTCTTGATTGCTGTCTAAGCAGAGGCGTTAACACAGTCCATATACGACTTGAACGGAGTGCTGGAAATCATTCTGAAACAAGGACTATGAGGAGGAGTACATTATTATAGAAGAGAATGGTATGGAACTGAACAATGGGCCTTATTTTCCACCGATGCTACGAATCTCACAAACTGTAACTACGCTGGTCTCATCCTTTCACTTTTAATTTACAGTATATTTTTCTCCATACTGCATGTCCCTAAAAGTAGGATATTTAACATATAAATGTTTTATGAAGACAGGATCTCAAGTCTCATTTCAGACTGAAAGAGTTGAGATAACGGCAACTAAAATGGACTCAACCCCCACTCCCCCCCAATCGGGTTTCAGTCATACATTCAGAGGTTTGCAGACAATCAGAATACCAAGAAACAAAGTTTCAACTATCAGTGCTTTCACAGACTTCAGTTAATGAAGGCGTCCAATGCAGTTTGTAAAAAACAATCTTGATTAAAACTGTTTTGGAAAAGAGCCCCGACTGAAAACTGAGGAAAAGACTAATCTTAATCTCAAAATTGTAATGTTTAAAGTATACCGTCTTGTCTTTTTCGTTCTTGTTTTTAAGGTGAAATCCTTGACCCTGTTTGTGACCCACTACCCTTTGCTGTGTGAGCTGGAGAGACAGTGTCCAGAGCATGTGGGGAACTACCACATGGCCTTCCTACTGAACCAGCATGAGAGTGACCACAACAAAGGTGGGTCATGCACTAAACACAGAGCTGTACAGCCTTGCGCACTGAAGTAGCCTCTCTTATACCAGACGATCACAAGCACAAATTGTGAATCAAAAGGGTTATTAGTGACAAAGGCTGGGGTGGCGTATATATGCATTGATCCATGGTTTCGCTTGATTGCTTTCCAAAAGTAGCCCGCTTGGCCGGAAGCATCTTAAGCACCCCAGCAACGTCAGTCCCCAGCGAGCGGGTTTTCAGCGAGGCTGGGCAGATTGTAGACAAGCTCTGTTCCTCTTCATAAACAAAGAATACAGATGCTGTCCTGTTTCTTCACAACAAGAAACAAATATAAGAAATGGACACAGGACTGGTTTTTGTAAGTAAGTTAAGTTATTGAAGGAAGGTGAACCATCCGTTACTTGGATTTACTTGTTTAATTATTAAATGTTTTTGTTTTTGTGCTTTTACTACCACTTGGCACCAATGAAGACGAAAATACTGGATACATCTTACAAAATACAGTTTATTTACTGAACAAAATGTTTCTGAGTTTCAGCCCTTCATTCGCTGACTGTCTAGAGAGTGAATAAAGGCATCTGCTAATAAATAATAATAAACTAAACTAATAATATTAATAAAACACACTGTAGGTTTGGTTTTGGGCCAAAATACTCATTAAGGTTATTTTTTTTTGTCTGCAAATCCTTTATGTGAGATTTCAGGTTTATTTTATTCGAACAGCTGCGGTTCAATATTTAAACTGTATTGCTTCACTGGGGAATTGACAACAGAACTGGCAGAAGGCACAGGTGTCGTTGTCCATCAAATCAACAGTACGAAGGTCACTCTTGAAATCAGGACTTAAAGGATGTGTTGCAGTAAGAATACCTCTGTTGAGAAAGGGGAACAAGACTAAAAGGCTAAAATATGCACAAGAACACAGACATTGGACTATGGAACAATGGTCAAAGGTGCTTTGGACTGTTGATGGATGGACAATGACACCTGTGCCTTCTGCCAGTTCTGTTGTCAATTCAACGCTTGTCTTCTTTCTATTCCTTAAGGATATTATTATCTTCAAGTATTGCTCATCCTTGTTAGAAAGGTTTTTGGGTCTTCCAGTCCTGGGTTTCTCAATTACAGATGATGTGTCTCTGTACTTGTTGATTTGTGCTTCGGATACCACACCTTGATAATCAAGTGATGCAAGCTATTTCACTCAATGTTTTTCCTTCTTTATGCAAGTCAAGGTTGTTATAATAGTAGAAAACACTAGTGGAGGCTTTGAGTAAATTGTTGATTTGCATAATGCATTGGAGTAGAGAAATGCAACGTCTAAGACTTTTGCACAGCAGTGTATATATATAATACTTTATTTATTTATCTTTTTCTGGGGGGGGGGGGAGATACTTTTTATTTACTTATATTAACAGTAATGTTAATGAACTAAAATTACAACCTGTAGAAAGCCATCTTATGTTCAGGTCAAAATGTGTGTGACATCTATACAGACCTGTAGCATCTCACAATCAGGAAGGGGTGCTAAATGGCATACCGTAACACAGCTCCAGCAGGAAGTGGCAAGGGCAGCTTTGCAGGGCTCTAATTTGCTTGATAGCTTTAGTGAAGTGTGCCCATGAAATACAGGGAATTAGTCCCAGGATTAATCTGGGACTTGGCTGCTGTGTGGAAACAATTTTGTATGTGCACCCACTGCCAACGGTGTGGAACATCTTGTCCATTACTGAGACACTACCTACTGTAATGTTCTGGGAAATAAACCACCAAATATATATGCAAATGTATACTGGTAGTGCTTGGAAAAAACTATTGGTTTAACTGTCTCAAATAAACATAGGTATTGATTTTCTTTATCCTCCTGTTTGTTTATGCATGAAGATGTGCTGGACTGCATAACCTGCAGAGACCAGTCTTGCAGGGGATTTTAGGCTGTCCTGCAAAAAAGCAGTGATCGGTTAGACCTTGGGATGCAATATGGAGCTAGCAGGGAACCAAAGCAAAATGCATAGTTCTCAACCAGGCTCGACAGAACAGATACCTTGTCAGCCAGGCACGACAGAACAGATACCTTGTCAGCCAGGCACGACAGAACAGATACCTTGTCAGCCAGGCACGACAGAACAGATACCTTCTCAACCAGGCTCAACAGAACAGATACCTTCTCAAGGAGGCACGACAGAACACATACCTTCTCAAGGAGACACGACAGAACAGATACCTTCTCAACCAGGCACGACAGAACAGATACCTTCTCAATCAGACACGACAGAACAGATACCTTGTCAACCAGGCACGACAGAACAGATACCTTGTCAACCAGGCACGACAGAACAGATACCTTCTCAAGGAGACACGACAGAACAGATACCTTCTCAACCAGGCACGACAGAACAGATACCTTCTCAATCAGACACGACAGAACAGATACCGGTACTATTTCTTTAACCTGAGAGGAGAGAGAATGTGCAGGGAAGAGAGAGATAGGAAGTAAAGATTTGAAAAGAATTGCTGCTCAACATGGTCACCAGCGTATGCCTATCAATTAGAACAAGCTGCAGCCTGTGGGGAACCACAGAAAACCACAGACTGGGAGCGAAAACAATAACATTAGTTTAGTTTGACAGCCAGGGCGTTAGATAAAATGAAAGATAGAATAAAATGAATTTCCAGAATTGATTGGTGTTGTAGCAGCAGCAGCTGTAGTATAGTAATAGCTGTTGTAGTTGCAGCTCTAGCATTAGTAGATAGTAACCATAACTTTGAATTATTGCACGCATTTAATGTAAACCAATGATACAAAAGAGTGCTTTAAGGGACTAAAAAAAATAAACAATTAAGAAAATGATCATAAAAACATATCCCAAATCAAGAATCAGACAGTAGGCAAGTTGTCAGACAATAGGTATATTTAGAGTTCAAAAGCCTTGGATAATAAGAGGTCTTTGAATGAATGGTAATGCCAGTAATGTAGAGGTGAAAGAGTCTATTTGGTCCCCTGCAGATATTGGACCACACCACCAGCAATTCAACTCGGGGTCCAAAAACACCCAATAAAAGACCTCCCACTGAGGGGTGGTCAGGATTATCCAGCCTGCAGTAGAGAGGAATCCATCCACAGTACTTCAGGATTATCCAGCCTGCAGTAGAGAGGAATCCATCCACAGTACTTCAGGATTATCCAGCCTGCAGCAGCGAGGAATCCATCCACAGTACTTCAGGATTATCCAGCCTGCAGCAGCGAGGAATCCATCCACAGTACTTCAGGATTATCCAGCCTGCAGTAGAGAGGAATCCATCCACAGTACTTCAGGATTATCCAGCCTGCAGCAGCGAGGAATCCATCCACAGTACTTCAGGATTATCCAGCCTGCAGCAGCGAGGAATCCATCCACAGTACTTCAGGATTATCCAGCCTGCAATAGCGAGGAATCCATCCACAGTACTTCAGGATTATCCAGCCTGCAGCAGCGAGGAATCTATCCACAGTACTTCAGGATTATCCAGCCTGCAGCAGCGAGGAATCTATCCACAGTACTTTAGGATTATCCAGCCTGCAGTAGCGAGGAACCCATTCACAGGACTTCAGGATTATCCAGCCTGCAGCAGCGAGGAATCCATCCACAGTACTTCAGGATTATCCAGCCTGCAGCAGCGAGGAATCTATCCACAGGACTTCAGGATTATCCAGCCTGCAGTAGCGAGGAATCCATCCACAGTACTTCAGGATTATCCAGCCTGCAGCAGCGAGGAATCTATCCACAGGACTTCAGGATTATCCAGCCTGCAGTAGCGAGGAATCCATCCACAGGATTTCAGGATTAAAGTAATTGTAGATAAGGGGTGAGGGCAATTTCACCCTCTATCTGTAATGACTCAGGAAGTGCAGGACAGTCTAAAAACATGGCTTTTAAACAGACTTCTTTAACCTAGTATATGTACCATATACCCTGTTTTAAAAGGAAAACGTTTCTTTCAACTTCCCATTTGAGACCTAAATATTGAATGGCTGTGGGTGGTGAAGAAAATGTATGGAACTGTGTTCTTAGCTACAGTTACTTTTAGGATTGCATCTGGATGGTAATGGTTTGAAAATGCACGGAACTATGGGGCAAATATTCACAGATCTTGCAAATGTTCTCATCTTTCTCGCAACTCTGCTTGCATTGCGAATGCTTTGCGTAAAATCGCAAGTGAGTGAAAGAGTTGTGGAGAAACTGCAATTATTGCAGCATTGCGGAAATTAATAAATTAACATGACTTAACACAGGAAATCAACCACAAGTCTCTCCAGGTATATAACCACCGCAACTTTTTGCAAAATGAAGACTCATTATTTGTGCTTGAGGAGGCATAGCCCCGGCATCTCTTCAGCTATGAAAGTTAAAAATGTCATTAAATGTTTTGCTCTCAAATGCGTTTTCTTACAATTCTCAACACAGTTTTATCCATTCTGCAAGTTCTTGCGTGTGCAAAACGGAGACAGTCCACTGCCAGGGACATTTAATTACTTTACCATTTACGTGCCATAAAGATGACACTGGCTGCGAAAGAAGGACTGCGACTCTATTGTCGTTTTTTATACACAAATGAAATACGCTTACTTGATTTGAAAAATGTCTTGAACAATACAAGCACATTCCTACACAGTTGGTCTATGAAAGCCGAGCATTCATTTCAATAAACAACAAGTTTTTAATGAAAACAAATATTGTAGCCTACTTGAGTAAAGTGAAAACTGTCTTATGTTATTTTTTAAATAGCTGCTTCTGATTATACTACTATTTTATAACAGGAACAACATTTTATTTAGGGTTAGTGTTGAATGTAAACGCGTTCACGCCTGCCTCTACCCCTACCCCCACCCCCACGCAGGAACATTGCCCTGGTAACTAACCCCTATTCAAAACAAATATAAAAACAATAACAATGGGCTGGTTCCTGCTTTCCTTTTTTCAATGAATAGAATTTAATTGATAGATAATAAAAAACAAACCAAGCTAACAACCATCTAACCTATTTATTTATTTTTTATGTATGTATGTATTTATTTTTTGCAATCTCCACAAACTGTGGGTTCTGTTGCATTCACAGCTATGATAATGTTAGATATAGATATTACAGCACGGACCACGAGTCAAACCAATGTTTGTGTAGGGTGCGTGTATCGTTTTTTTTCTTTCTTTTTTTCATATTTTTTTTATCAATGTCGGCCTTCTGAAGTCATCTGAATGCCTTACCATTTTTTATTTAATTTTAAACCGTTTAAATGCCAAACCATAACAAAACATAGAATAATAGTGCATATACACAGAGCAAAAAAAGGACGAGCAAAATACATTGTTGTGTCGTTCCCCCCCCCAAAGAGCGAGTGGTACTGCCCCCTCTACCCTGCGGGTTACGTGCCTATGTATACAGGCATTTAATATTTTTTTTTTTTGTGTGCTGCATTTGCTTTTAATTTATTTTTCTGCACATACTACTGCTTTGCATATATGATGTAGAGTTGGAAATAAACCAAAATGTTATTATGTTTAATCAAAGTGTACACTGACAAAGATCTTCTTCAGTAGACAAGCCAAGGAATGTTGTATGCTGTCTGTATATTCTGCCCGCACGATATTTCCTTTTTTTGTTGCTCTGCAAGCATTTGCAAATATAGCTGTCTGAAAGCCACGTTCACTCTTTAACTCTAATTAAGAGGAGTGTAACCTCTGAATTCTTAAGTGATTCACATGCAACATTGTTCTTAGCTACAGTTGATGCCATTGTTTTTATTGTCCCTGCCACATCTGGTAATTTGCATTACCTGCTAACTGCAGGGGGTATGTTATGAATATAAACTGTTCCGTAGACTGGTATGGTGGTGTTGTCTCATCGTAATGGGAAGCATGTAATGCAAATGTAACTGTTTAGAAAGAAGAAACAACACAATGAGCTCTGTGATTTAGATGAACCGACAGCCTATCAGAATGATTCTTGAATAGCAAAAACAAAAACTCACAGACATCCTAAAACAGCCCAAACCCTTTCCAGAAGCCAATCTCAAAGAGCACACTGTTCTCATGATTGACCTCCCCTCCCCCTGCATGGCAATACATTCATGTCTGTACAAGGATAATGCTAGTTAATGAAGCATTCTCACTGAGTGTGAAACAGGACAAGATGGCATACTGTAGCTCAGAGGATTGTTGCAGATCATTTCTACTGTTAAGCACAGACTCTTACTTGAATACAGATGTGTGCCGTACTGCAGGTGGGAACAAAGCCTTTTCTAATCGACAGTGTTATGCCAGGTGCTTCTGTATCCGCAGTTCATTATTCATACACTGTATTGTTTTATCAGAATACATACACCACTTTGAATTTCAAATTGCATTCTCTGTTTTTTGGAAAATAAGTGAGGAAGCCCATCCATGTTGGCCTGGCTTCAGTGCATCATGCTTCACCTGTGTGGACTTGCCACTATTTGTCACACAAATCACAACATTAAACAAGAAAATAATGAATATTATTCTTCATTTGAATCGTTGACACTAGTGTTAAATTATTGTAGTCCTATACCGTCTGCTTAAATTTAATTAATCTTTTCTGACCGAATTCCTGTCATCGCTTTCTGCTAAACACAGTTAGGGTCCTTTTTATCAGTCTCAACTGTATTTGTTCTCCCTCTCCACCAACCAGCTAACCACTTGTCTCACAGTCAGCCTCTGAAATAATAATCCCTATTTCAAATAATGAGCTAAGTATCTGGCATTTCAATAGAACCATACTGTAAAACAGGATTTGCGAGCAATTCAGTGTTTTATAAAAAATCTGCAAAGTGTACATGCCACAAAATTAGCATAATATCTACATAAAGTTTATATTAAGTAGATGTATAATTTATATAAGCAAACACTTGTTGCCTTATATATGTTAAATATGGGATATCTGCATAAGTATGCTGCTGCAGACCTTTCCTGTTCTACAGCATACACATGGGACCACTTCAGAGCTATTTGATTGTGATGTCATAATATTAGAAATCTGGCTCATGCTTGCCCTTGCTGCCTTCAGTTCTAGATCTTCCATTCGATGTCAGTAATATTCCAGATGTTAATCTGCGGCTAGGCTGATCTTGCTGTAGATGATGAGATTGAGCGACTCCTCTGCCCTTGTAATCCTGCAGGTCCCGGGAGTGAACTGCAGCCTGAGTTCATCACTTTCCTCTACCAGCTGACACAGGGAGCGGCCGGCAGGAGCTACGGCCTCAATGTGGCTAAACTGGCCGAGATCCCCGAAGAAATCCTCAGGAAAGCTGCTCGCAAATCAAAAGAGCTGGAGGGCTTAGTAAACGCAAAGAGGTACAGTAAAAAAGTCTGAAGCTGTGCTGCTGGTTTTACTGGGTTACTGAAAGTCTGAAGCTGTGCTGCTGGTTTTACTGGGTTACTGAAAGTTTGAAGCTGTGCTGCTGGTTTTACTGGGTTACTGATGCACACATGAATAACTTGCTCGCAGGCACTGCAGTCCCCTAGGCTCCTGCTTTCTTTTGTTTTTAACAGGAATAAAAGCAAGGCAACAACATGTCTGTTCATCTTGAATTGCTGCATTGCCTTGAAGTGCTGTGTTCTTAATCCAGATCCATTGTCAGCAGCAGCTGTGTTTAATTTATGATTTCATTTTATTGACCTCCTGAAATTGAGTCCGCTAAATGTAAGTAATAAAACAGGGAGATTATGATGTGTGGCTCAGTCTGTGCATCTCTGTTACGGTTTTATATTGCTCCCTTTACTGTAGCTTCATTTTAACTACTGGATGACTCTGCACAGCTACAAGATTTTTCCTTGAGGGTGTCTTGAGGTGGGGAGGGATTGTATTTTGCCATTGCTGAGTGGTAAGAGCCAGCGAGGTATGGTAAAGCATATTAAAAAAACATAGCAAACCAGGGAGGACTATGGGAAATGCATAGTATAACCATAGGAAAAGCATGGTTAAACTTCAAAAATACCATGCAAAAATACTGTGGTCAACTTTTATAAGGGTCGACAGCTGTGTCTACCAACATAAACTGATTCAGAGCTGGAGGTTGACCAAGGACCTTGATGAACTACTCCTGCATCTGTTGCACGCTGCTGCTAGAAATAATATTGAAATAACAGAGGATGTCAATACCTGCTGTATGGACGTCTTGTACTGTGCGTGTCAGCCGTGTGTCTACTCCTAGGCATGAGTTACACCAAACGGAATATTTAAGCTGTCCTTTTGTTTTCAGTTTTTATTTATTTAGCAACAACAGTCCAGCACAGGAAAAAAGATTCCAATGCAGGGTTTAGGACGGAAAACAACATGACATGCCAAAAAAAGTGCAGGCCGCATTCGGAGTTTCCAATTCATGTGCTCACTTATTTATTGATATGATTTATTGGGAGTTGTGATACATCTACATGATTACACTCTCTCCTTCTATTATGAAAACCAGATTATCAGAATCATTTGACATTGCCTCTCGCATTGTTCAGTAAAAGTCCAAGTCTGGACTGAGTATACCTATCATTCATTTTATTAATGTATTCTTTTAACAAAATCCGCTGCTGAGATGAGTTCACCAGGCATTTGTTTATATTAGGTGAACATTTCTGAAAGGATGCAGTTCTTGCAACCTCTAGGGTGTACCAAGTCAATTTTTATTCAAGATAATTAATAACATAACAGAGACACCAAGGTTTCCAGAGAGAATTTTGGAGGAAGCAGTTATCCTCCTGGCTCTTGTGTGTGATTTGTCCGAGGAGCACAAGATCAAATCATTTTCAGTCCCTTGGGAGCCAGTATGACCATACAATTTCTGACACGAGACTGTTTGTCTTTTTATTAAATGCTTGTATAGTTGTATAAGCCGATCTCAGTAGATTATACATTTTTTGTTCATATTGGTTTATAAAGTATTGTATGAACAATTCTGCAATGCATAACTACCTATCTGCTTCCCACTTGTGCAAAAAACAGACTCTAGTTTTTTATCCCTAAATCATTTAAAGCCAGTGCTGGGGAGTGACGCATTATGTAACTAACAGTTACTTTTTCAGACAGGTAACTAAATGTGATAACACATTGCACTGTATGTGAATAAACAAAAAGTACATGGAACCCAGAAAGCGCCTCAGCAGTACAACTCTTACATGGCACATGAGCACACTTTATATCATCTGGCTAGAGGAGGGAACAATGAGAGCCATAGCTGGATCTTCAAAGAATATTTCCAGCTGCAGCCTGACCAAACCGGAAAAATCTGTTGCATGTAAACTCTAACTGAGAAGCTACTATTAGTAACTGTGTAACTTGAGCAACATTATAACTAGTTACAGTAACTTTATTACTTTTGAATTATTTTTTTAACTAGTTTAACAATTTTGTTTGTTCTAATGGAAGTAACTTCCCCCAGCACTGTTAATAGCAAGATTTTTAGTTTTAGAATTGAGTTCTGAAGACATCATACAAGCGCCTACATTTTAAGTTGGCACGTGTATTGCATGTTTAGATTTTATTTTTCCTCTGTTAAAAATCATGCTTGTGATGATTCGGAGTTCAAAGATGTACAGTATGTATTTTGAAGGCTGTCAAGTTCACGATCTGCCACTTGCATTGTTTTTTTGAGGGAACACCTTCATTTTCCCATCTTGATGGTCTGTTGCTGTGCTATTTTGTGTGAATAAGATCTCTCTTTTTTTTTACAGTTTATTTTCTTTATTTCGACGGCTGACAGGGGCTCTCTTTCCATGGAAATGCAAGTGCGCCACTAAATCGAGTGGGGTGGTAGAATTACTGTGGTTAAAATCCTGACAAGTGAAAATAAACATCAGAACAATCATGACTGTGTTTTAAAAAATAAATGAACCATATACAGTGTACAGTACACAGGAGGCAGCTATAGCAGGAATGCTGGGTGTTCATTCGTGAGCTTACATCTTCGCTATTTTGTTAGATATTCATACTTCAGTTAAATCAAACAAACAAACCTGACTGTCTGTCTGTCTGTCTGTCTTTTTTTATCTCTTTTCTAGGAGATACAAGAAATCATTCTGTGAAGCCTGGAATATATCTGACAGCAATGTGTTAAAGGACTGGGTACATTTTAATACACAGATCATTTCCTTCCAGGGATTTGGTGGAATTGTGTTTGTATAAAAATCATAATCTCATGTCTGACTTGCAAAGGTTTGAATCTACAGTGTAAGTTGGCTTGTGCAGTAACATGCTAAAACAATGCCCTCAAATACATAAGACTTGCCATTGAATGAAGGTAATAATTGTGAATGTAGCACATTAAACACCACGTGTTGAAACTGAGCTCGTGTCGAATAACCTGTTTTGTATTTACTGCTACTGAGTGTGGATTTCATTTTTGAATGTACGTTGCATTGGTTCAAATGCAATGATATGACTGAGCAAATCGCACAGTTCCCATTTGTACCCTGCATGCAGATTCAGGTGTTTAAACATTTTCAATGTATTGTACTTGTTACAAAAACAAAATGCATCCTGAACTGTGTTGATGTGCCTCATGAATGGGGTCTGTGGGTTATTCAACCATCTTCATTAGTGGAATGACTACAGTTCTCCATGGGGTTTCCTCTATTCCCTTCAAAGCTGTTGGTTCATACTGTATTGTATTCCAATATAAGTAGAACATTCACACATATTGTATTGGCAGTTATAATAATGATATAATATGTCCGTTAGTTATGTGAATTTGGACGCATTCTCTTAATGTGTTATAAACAAACATTTTGGTGTAAAGGTAGCCCATTCAAGCTGCATGTTAACACCATCTTTTGAACCTGCCCAGACAGAGCCCAAACTAAATCATTGTTTTCCTGAAACCAGAATTTTCTCTTTGGTAAAATCTATATTAATAAAATAACTATATTTGGAAAACATTTCTCATTCATTTGTTCATGTATTTAGACATGTTATGTAGTGTTGTGTGTTTTTTTTTTTTTTTTTTTACAGGAGATTCGTTTGATCAGTGTACATTTAGTTTGTTATAAATCACTAAGCAACCACTGCTATTTAATGGACGTGTTTACTCCACAATCTAAAATACATTATACATTATGTCCTCTCTTATGAATCTCAAAACTGTCCAAAAACTGGCTCCTCTCCTTCTAAAACAACAAATTGCTTGTAGTGTTTTTTTTTTTGTTTGTTTGTTTTTTTGTCAACAAAATTATTACTACTTCCACACAGCTTTCGCTGGGGATTCCGAGAGGAGCATTGGCTCTGGCGCCCCCGTGGGTTAGGGAGGCCAACCGGCAGGTGGCAAATAAAAAATTATAATAAATAAATCTGCATATTGGCAAAGCTCTTCAAGCACAAGACTCCAGCTGATATTTTTAGGCAGAAAGTAAACCAGTATCTGTGGCCCAATAGCGGCTCTGGAACATAAAGGGAAATCAAACCGTTAAGATAATTTGGACCAAGACCTCACAGTAGAGAGCCCTGTGAACATCAAAAGAACGCTCTGAATCCAAATAATAATATCTTGATTGCCTGCTGCCAAAGAGGAGCAGGTGGCCATCAAAGGAAATCAAATGTGTTATTATACAGTATCCAGAGTAGACCCATTTATATGGTGCTTTTCTATCCATCTAGACACAATCATACACTGGATGCATCGGGATTCTTAAAACAAAAACAACCAAAAAAATTGGGGGGTCATTTCTGTGTTGTCTGTATTACAGAAATCCAAAACATAACAGTACAGCAAACAGCAACAATCCCTTGAAGTAGACATTGAGCTGATCAAAGTAATGTAGCATGAACGACATTAAAAACTAAAAGGTGCCTCTCACATTATTTCAATATCAAAGGCAGTGAATGAAAGTCATAACATCCGCCTGAAATAAATAAACAGATAAGAGTGTGTACACCACCTTACCCTAATAAGAGTTTGCCATCTTGTGTTCATTAAGATAAAGGAAACTAGGTTGTTACACCATTGAATACAGGCTTTGGATTTGGAAATGGCTTGTTTTAACAGGAATCATTCCTGAGTATTTGAAACCTATTTTAATTGGTTCCAGACCCATATATTCCTTTGCTATACTTCCGTCCACACCATGAAGCCAGTCTGTAAAACTCGATTGGATCTTGTTCCAGTGTCAAATTGGGGCAGCAGACACTTCCATCTGCGGTGCACAATGCGCAGTCCTAACTGGGGCTGTCTGATTGAGTCCCAATTGGAATCAATTTGATCTCAATCTGCTGTTGGTGGAAATGAACAAGTCTTTTGCACTTTGTTAATTGCATGACGTGGTATCTGTCTTTGTAAATATGAAGCAATAAGATGGGTAAGACATGGAGTACACAGATTCTGAAATCAATCCAACAAGTCATTCTCAAGATACAAGAGCCACAAGCTTACATTGAAAGAAACATCCATCCATAATCACGCACATAAATACATTCAAGTCAAGTGTAATAAGAAAGAAAACAGCTACAAATAATTGGGGTCTGTTTAAATTGTGCATTTTATAAAGAACGGATGGTTTATCCTGGCGTCTTGCAGGACAGCACAGTTGCTGGACATAAACTTGGCAATGCACTGCCCCCCGTGACTGATTAATGCACACCGAACCCCTGACATGCATTCTGTAATGTAGAAAGGATGCATATTGTTGTTTAAAGTTTCAGTAACAATGGACAAGATGGCAGATCGGACTAACAGACTTTGTTGTAGTTCACATGGTCTGATTGAAGCTTGAGCTTGGAAAGCGTTTCTTTTAAATGCAACGTTGTTGTGTCAGAAACCTGCAGAGATGCCCATTGCCATTCCCAGTGGGCCTCCTGACGTATTGTTAAAACCAGTGTTACTCTGAGTAAAACCATGGCTGTTACGTCTAAATTGGCCCTCAGCCCCACGCCCTGCCTCTCTGCTAGTGCTCCTCAATTTAGAAAAATCAGGTACTTATCAAAACCAATTATTTAAACCATATATTAGTCCCAAATAGGCATGAGAAAATAGCCTTTTTGTTAATAGCTGCTATTAATAGGACCTCTTCCTAGTTGTGATTCTGTAAAATTAATTTTAAAAACCCAATATGATGCATTGATGGTGCTAATAAAATGTAGACATGACAAGGCTGATTTGGCATATTTTTAGCATTGCTTTTACTGTATAACTGCATGCACACCATCTTTAAATGATTTTTTGCAGCAGCACAGAAAGAAAAAAAATCAATTCAACTGCTGGTTGGCATTGCTTGTTTTTTATATTCCAGTCAATAAGAAAATAAATTGTATGTATTTTCACTTGGTACTCAATCCAAATCCAGGAAGCTCTCATGGGTAGTGCAGATGGGTAGAGTACGGTCTGAAGTAGTGGGAGCTTGCATTTGAACACCAATACACTCTCCTGTTCACTTTACAGTTTCCCCAGTGCTGTCCTTGTGTAATTTCTATTTGCACACAACAGTGTAGCAGTGCCATTGCACAAGCAGGCCCCCACACCAAGTATAAACCTGGGCAGTGTACAGTGTTACTGAGTATGTCCAGGGCCAGGAGAGTGTTAATCGGTGCAGTTTGTCCTAACAATGAAGTAGAGGAAGGAACTGTTTAATATGCCAGATGTTGTCTTTGGAGTAAAAAGATGTTTTTTCCCCTCATGCTGGTAAAAGTATACTTTTTAGCTGTTTTTCTGAACATTTCCATGGAAACTAGCAGTGGTGGGGACTTGAAGGTTGAGGTAATGGTGATGGTTGAGCTGAGGGATATTGGGTTAGGGGGTAGAGCAATCACTTTCTAATTTTGGTGGTCCAGTGGTTAAAGAAAAGGGCTTGATACCCAGGAGGTTCCCAATTCAAATCCAGGTCCAGCCACTGACTCACTGTCTGTGTGACCCCGAGCACGCCACTTAACCTCCTTGTGCGCCCTCTTTCGGATGAAGGTCCTATTGTAAGTGACTCTGCAGCAGCAGTTGTTGATGCATAGTTTACCCCCTAGTCTCTAAGTCGCTTTGTATATTTGAATGACAAAGAGAAGGAGAGGTGATACCTTTTATTGGACTAACTAAACCATAATGAATTCTAATACTGCTAGAACATTTTTTACTGTCATTGTTTTTTTCGACACAGCATTTTTCCTTACAGTATTAGAATTGTAGTGATTCAAAATGGGTTATTTTTTTTAAAGTTCTGATTCTACCTTGAATATAAACATCAATCTCTCTTTTCTACTTTCACCTGAAGAAGAGACATCTGATATTTATTTGAGTAAAATGCTGTATTTTAGAACTATATATTTTGACATTGATTAGTCATACTATCTACACAGCTCTCCTGTGCTTTGATTTTAATGTGGAAGTATAGTACAGTACTGATCCACAGTTAAAAGGTGCTTCCCATTGCAGGTTGAAATGTCATTTTTAATGCATCGTTCTGGACTCAACAGAGCTCCCAGCGGGGGCAAAATTCTCAGGTAAGGTTGTGTCTAAAATAATAACTAGCTCTAAGAATTTTTATAACACATTGTCCAATACATGGTTTGTTTTAGGGTTACAATGTGACATGTTTTAATGGTTCTCAAGGGCTAGATGACCATTTAAGACGAGCCCTAAAGAAACAGCTTTGGACAAGGAAGCACCAGCCAAGTGAACACCAGGGTTACAATCTCACGCTAATCCTGGTTTTCAGAACGCCCCTCAAATAGATAAACTGCCATTATTGAATCTACACACGTGGGTGTGACTTATTCATACAGTGCTAACAGCAATCACTCTTCAGAGTAGATTTAGCAGGGGCCTTGTTGCTGGCACCTGGTCCTTTCAATGATATAACCTAAACAAGGAGAATTCTGAAACCCAGAATGCATGCAGGATTACTGTAACACTATTGCAGTCTGCCAAATGCAACAGGAAGATGAAGCTTTCACACTATGTTGCAGAATACATATCGTGAAATTGTAGTTTACACCAAAGTGTGTGCTGAAGATGACGGGTGGTCCACATTTTTTGACTATTATACGTAAAAATAAAAAAAAAGCTAACAAGTGGCTAGACTGTTCTTAAAAAATATTGTTTTCCATGTAAAATACTTTGATCAGCTCATTTCTAACCAAAATATTACAATACACAACCTCACAATACAAACATGAAGGCGTGAATTAAGTGTTCTCACTGTGCAGAGCATTCAAATACTGTCCTTCCTGATGTTGTACATACTTCTAAAGTGACTCCTATGCTCAAGATGATTGTTTCTTATGGGAGAACCTCTGGGTGATGCAATGCTCTTTCAGAAGCCTCAAACACCACACAACAGACAACTTTACAGCAGCTACTAATTTGCTGTGTGCTGTTGGCAGCTGGTTTCTATAGATTATTGTTCTACGCATCTGACCGCTTTTATCAATGCACCCTATCAACTAGTTGCTGTGAACTTGTAGGTATCAGTTAGTGAACACGCCAATGGAAACCGGAAACAGGGCTCCTGGCTGCTGTGAGAAACACTGAGAGCAGACACTGGGAATGTTGCCAGTTAAACACAGCTCTTCTGGCGTACTTTGTTTTTCTTATTATCGTTCCCCAAGTTAAAGGTGTAGTCCTTATATTTATACAATACGGGTACATTAATCCACTGAAAATAATACAAGTTACACATCTCGCAGGCAGTCCCGATGTGTTTGTAACTACGAGAAACAATAATAAAAGTTACACATCTCGCAGGCAGTCCCGATGTGTTTGTAACTATGAGAAACAATAATAAAAGTTACACATCTCGCAGGCAGTCCCGATGTGTTTGTAACTATGAGAAACAATAATAAAAGTTACACATCTCGCAGGCAGTCCCCATGTGTTTGTAACTATGAGAAACAATAATAAAAGTTACACATCTCGCAGGCAGTCCCGATGTGTTTGTAACTACGAGAAACAATAATAAAAGTTACACATCTCGCAGGCAGTCCCGATGTGTTTGTAACTATGAGAAACAATAATAAAAGTTACACATCTCGCAGGCAGTCCCGATGTGTTTGTAACTATGAGAAACAATAATAAAAGTTACACATCTCGCAGGCAGTCCCCATGTGTTTGTAACTATGAGAAACAATAATAAAAGTTACACATCTCGCAGGCAGTCCCGATGTGTTTGTAACTATGAGAAACAATAATAAAAGTTACACATCTCGCAGGCAGTCCCGACGTGTTTGTAACTAGGAGAAAGAACTAGAAATACAATTTGAAGGGTGAGTGCAATGCAGTAGCTTCCCCAAGTTACTCCATGATAAGAGTTTTAGGTAGGCGGTACACTTCTAATTGTGGATTGTTGTGGCTGTTACAGAACATTATGCTTTTCTTTCTAAGTCTTTGCTGTTGTCGTCTGTCTCCAAAGTTCTTTGTTGATGAATGGGGCGAAAAAAAGAATTTTCAATTACATTTACACAGGTGGTACATTTTTTTTTTTTTTTTATTCAATAATATTCACATAAATATTTACTCAGCATTGTTCGCCAGAAAGTTTACCTTATAAGCATCATAGTGTATCCAGTTCACTCTCCCTCCTGCAACGCTGCACATTGTTTTCTGTTCCCACAATAGCCATTTATTTCCAGGGAGGAGCTAAATATGATTGTACACACCTCTATTGATAAATTAGGTTGACAAATTGTTGAGATTAAAAAAATAATAAATACATAAAAAAAGGCTTTTATGTGGTATCACGTTGGTTACCATTGTGTTATTCTGCATTCTACATTGGATCCTGATGACTTGTCTCATTATCGTCCAATTTCTAATTTACCTTTCCTTGCAAAAGTCTTGGAAAAGGTTGTTGTTGCTCAGTTGTCTGCATCTCTCTCTGCTAATAATCTCTTTGAAAAATTTAAATGTGGCTTTCAGAAGCAACATAGTACAGTCTGCACTCATAAAAGGTGTTACTTACATCCTGCTGAATGCAGATGAGGGGCTGTTATCAGGGATTGTTGCCTTGAGAAAACTATTGGCATTACTGGCACAGTACTCTCCTGCGGTCCTGCTTAACCTCCCTACATCAATCTGTGTTCTTCAGAGGATCAAAATCGGCTACTTCTCGTTGTTTCTGGGGTTCCACAGGGCTGTGTTCTTGGTCCTTTACTTTTTAATTTGTATACGCTACCGCTGGGTAATATGATCAGACAACATGGTTTTAATTTTCACTCTTATGCCGAGGACACCCAAATTGATTTTAAAATGAATTCAGATGATGTGAACGTAAACTCCAGACTATCAACTAACTTGCCTGGATGAAATAGGGTCTTGGATGTCAAAAAAGAAATTGCAGTTAAATGCAAATAAAACTGCATTTCTTTTAACTGGCTCTAAAATAGCATTAAATAAAATCCCACAACCAATGACCTTTGGCAGCCCCCCCCCCATTAGCTCTCCGCAAGCTGTGAAAAGTCTTGGAGTCTTATTTGATTTAGTTTTCAGCATCACATTTCAACTGTAGTGAAGTCTGCTTATTATCATTTGTGGAACATATCCCAAGTCCGTTTGTATCTTGCAGAATCTGATGTAGAAATTTTAATTCATGCGTTTGTTTCATCCTGTCTGGACTACTGTAACACCATATTGGCTGGTCTACCTTGTAAACTTATCAATCGCTTACAGCAGGTTAAGAATACAGCTGCACAAATTCTGACAGGTACAAAAAGACTTAAACATATTACACCTGTTCTTACCCGCATGCATTGGCTTCAGGTGAAGTACAGAGTTATTTTAAAAATGTTATTAATGACATTTCAGGCTGTCTCTGGAAATGGCCCTGCTTTTCCCTTATGTCCCTAGACGTCAGTTAAGATCTGCTGATGCTGGGCTTCTGGTGACTACAATGATAAAACATAGGTCTTGTGGTGGAAGAGCCTTTAGTCATTCTGCACCTGTATTATGGAACAATCTTCCAATTGAAATCCGTAAAGCTGACTCAAGAAATGCATTTAAATCAAAGCTTGAACACATCATTATGCTCAGGCCTTTCTGTAGATTGGGATGGCCTGTTTTAGAATTGTGTTAATATGTATTCCACCCCATTTATTTTTGGATTTTTTAAAATATTTTATTGTATATTATATTATATTATTGTATATTTATTTGTAATGCGAAATGCTTTGGGATGCCTTGGCATGAAAGGTGCTATACAAAATAAATGTGATTGATTGATTGATTGATTGCTTCCAGAAGAAATAGCTCCTTTCCTTTGGAGTTTAATTGTCTGCATTTTGTTACTTTTTTACAATATTGTATAATCATGATACTGTGTGGGTTCACTGTGTGATATAACAAACCATCATCACGTGTGTGAGAACTGACATTACTAACATATAGTGCAATATCCTTGCAGACTCCAGTATGATTATGAAGAATCGTGCATATAAAAACATGTCACACTCAAAGCCTTAATTCCTTGTAAATGTGTTACAGTCGATTCTAAAATCAAAGAACAGCAGCAAGAACACGAAGGGGCTAAATATGTAGCACAAAAAATGTTATTTTTAGCATTTGTAAAAGTTTTATTAAAAAAAAAAAAACTGTCAATGATTTAGAACTTACAGTAAATCTCTTACAGATGTCGATGCAAACAGCAGAAGATTATACACTCTGTTATTTTCTGTTCTTTAAATTTGAAAAATTTTAAATTAAGCAAAGTTAACATTGCACCCTTCCTACTACTGCGATGGAACTGGGTTTGGACATTCATTAGCACATATTGTGGTGGGTATCAGAACGATAAGTTATGGATGTAACCCCTGTTCCCTGAAAGAGAAGATGACCACCAACCAATACTTTAGGGATAAGCCTGCCACAGGTCAGGTATTTGCTGAGCAATTTATGTCACAGCTTCCAGGGAGCGACGTCCTCGGTCCCGCCTACCGAGGGAATAAGTAGAGACTAACAGAACCAAGAGAAAACAGAGACTAACATCAGTAGATTGGATTATAATAGAGAAAACATCCACAGAGAAAGGATGGCTATTTTTCAAAAATGTAGTACTAGAGGTGCAAAACAAATACATCCCAAAAGTACACAAATCAAAATCTAAAACAAAATGGCCAAAATGGTTAACTAAATTAAAAAAAAAAATATTCAGATAAAAAAAGGCACTTTACAGAGTGTTTAAAAGGGACCAAAACGAAGTACACAGAAAGAGTACTTGAAACTGCAACGCAAGTCAAAAAGGAAGTTAGAAAGGCCAAGAGATAGAAACGAACATTGCCAAGGGGGCTAAAACCAATTCCAAAAAGTTTTTTTCAAAAGAGCATTCAAGAATGGCAGAAAAAAATTGCAAATATATTCAATTATTACTTTTCACAAGTTTTTACAAAGGAGGATATGGACAACATGCCCCACATGTTGACCTGTTCCTATCCAATTTTAAATAACTTTAGCATAACAGAGGCAGAAGTGTTAAAGGGACTAGGAGCTCTTAAATTATACAAATCCCCTGGGCCAGATGAGATCCCAATAGTACTCAAAGAAATGAAAGAAGTTATTTACAAACCGCTAAGACCATGCAACAGTCTCCTGAGACAGTGGTTCTACCGACAGACTGGAGAATTGCAAACGTAATACCAATCCACCCCCAGCACCCCTAATTCCAGTGTCCCTGCAGGTAACTACAGTCCAATAAGCCTAACTTCTATTACATGTAAAACTTATGGAAAAGATCCAAAATGGAAAATGATCTATACGGTATCAGTATCCTTTGAGGACTCAACATCGATAATGGATAACTGCAAAGCATGTCATGGTTTATTTAGATTTCCAGAAAGCTTTTGACAAAGTCTCACATAAAAGATTAATTCTGAAACTGAACGTATTCAAATAAATTAATGCACATGGATTAGGGTGTGGTTAACATGTAGAAAACAGAAAATATGGTTTAGAGAAACCTCAAAATGGAGCGAGGTAACTAGTGGAGTACCACATGGATCAGTATTAGGTTCTCTACTATTCCTAATCTACATTAATGATTTAGGTTCTGGTACAGTAAGCAAACTTGTTAAATTTGTTGACGACACAAAAATAGGAGGAGTAGCAAACACCGTTGCAGCAGCGAAGGTCATGTTAGGCCGCGCACACCGAGTGGGCGGGCCGAGTCTGCCCAGCGGGGTCGACTCAATAGCGGGTGTGGCAGAGCCGGGTCCCGGTGGAGGAATACGGGTCTCTCTTTTTTCTTTTGTTATTATTATTAGCTGCAGAAAGCAGAGGAAATAACACACAGACAGCATATGCTGTAGGGTTAGCAAAAGCAGTCTACAGTCGCCAATGATGTAGGCTGTTGAAATCATGTTATTTTTAGTTTTTTTTCTTAAACGGAGCGCAGTTGTGCAGTGTTTCAAGCTTAGACCTCAGAAGCCGAGTTTCCGATTTCGGGGAACTGGCAAGGCGACTTCCAGCAATAAATTACAAGGGAACTAACAGAAAAAACTCAAACTGAGCTATTTTACAAAGACTCAGTCACGCAACTTGATAGGTCAATTATACCTACTTGATTGCGAGAAGCAAAATAGAACGTGATCTCCGCGGAGTGCCTACTTATTCCCTCGGTAGGCGGGACCGAGGACGTCACTCCCCGGAGGGGCCTATCGGCAGCTGTGACATAAATTGCTCAGTAAATACCTGACCTGTGGCAGGCATATCGCAAAAGTATTGGTTGTTGGTCGTCTTCGAATTGAAAGGGAATCAAGGCTATGAGCGATTTGCTCATCTGTGCAGGGTTGTTATTGGTTAAGAAACGGTAATGTAGGTGTCTGTCTTCAATATGATTTGTGTACTGTATTGAATCTGTATGGCAATCTCATTGCAAGTTTTACTAAGAACACAGTGCAGAAGTTCCAAAGAACTTGCATTGACTGTGCGGTTTATTTGTAGTCGTCCATAAGTGAAACCAGACTCTCTGTGGAACTAAATGCATTGCATTAAATGTAATTGGAAAGATGACTCGGTAATTCAGAAGACTGAGAATGCACAGATTGTGTAAAATATGTGTTTCTCATTTCGTGGTAAATTAACTACTACAAGTTATATGAGCTCTGGTTTCTGTGCGCCTGATAATACAGATCCAAGTCGCAACCAAGTAAAACATTCTGATACTAGAACTGCTAAGACTATACACACACGTGCAATCGCCAGCAGTGAGAGAGGGGGATCAGCTCTGGAGTGGAGTTGTTAATCAACAGCTGTAATACTACTAGCGCAGCCAGAGGGAGAGTCAGAGAGCGGATTATTTACCAGCAAATTTCCCTTTATAATGAAAACCCTGGACATTTAAATAGAACAAGCGGCCACGCTCCGCCTTTATTTCTAGCAATGCAAATCTGTTTTGCACAACCGTACAGCCATCCCTAAAATTGAGTTCTACAGAAGATAAACCAGCCAGCGGGGACGAGAGACCTGGCTCTTTAAACTGGTGTCAAAGCCGATTAAAGCTGATCTCCCTCGTGATTCTCTTTTACCTTCTGTTCACTGGATCTAATATATCATTTTTTTCTTTAGCGTTTTATATGTTTTTCCCCCCACTCTATTTATTATAAATCGATCGGTTTCATTGTTACTTTGGATTTTGGCTTTATAGTTGAATTTATATATATATATATATATATATATATATATATATATATATATATCTCTCAATTCAACTGGACTGGATATAACACTCGTTAGATTGCTGCAGCTGGATGGCAGATGGGCTGCGGTGCAGCATTCGTAACTTTTCCACGTGCCCTGGCAATCTCTGGACCCTGGTTTTGTAACTCGTTTCCTCTTTTTTTCTTTGCTGTTGCTTTTTTTTCAAGAAAAAAAGTGGAGATATGGTGGCAAGCTAATCGCTCTTAAAATCAATCTGGGGGAAAAATGCAGAAAACGGTGAGATATAATGAAGGGCATGCTTTGTATCTGTCAGTCGTTGCGCGTAAAGAGGGGACCAAACGGGGCTACCTGAGCAAAAAAACTGCCGAAAACAGCAGGTGGCACGAAAAGTGGTTCGCCCTCTACCAGAATGTCCTCTTTTACTTCGAAAACGACCAGAGCACCAGACCTTCTGGGATCTATCTGTTAGAGGGGAGCACCTGCGAGACAGTCCCTGCGCCAAAAGTGTCAGCGGTGGGCAAAGACACTCTGGATAAACAGGTAGGTGAAATAATCCAGACATTAAGCGTGCCAATACGATTGAACCTTGGAATAATATCAAATCGCGTAGCACCGCAGTGGGCATTAGCTATTAACCCTCCCCACATAGCCACGGACAATATCCAGGATAATCACGCAAAAAAAAAAACACCAGGAGCTGGGCTGACAGAGGCACAAACTTGCAATTGAATTTGGAGAGAATTATTTTATTTTTCTTTAGTTGTTTTTATTAGCCTGTATTCTGATATAATGGTGTTTTATGTGTCACAACATTTCTGGATTTTCTAGATTAAGCTTGTGATTTTTTTCTTATTTATTTATTTATTTATTTATTTATTTATTTATTTATTTATGTATTAATGTATTCAATTAGTGCGTAATCTTATTTTGGTTTCTGTCAGCCCACAGATTTGTTAGAGTTTTTAAAGGTGATATTTGGTTAACCTTTCACAGACATATGTGGATAGTGAACTTTTCAACTTCGACTTGATTTATTGGTGAACCTGTGGAATGTCACAGGTATAGACCAGAATAGTGATTGCATGGGTGGTCTGACAACACTGTTGCTTTGTAGCATGCAAAAATACTACAGTATACTGCAGTATACTGTATTACTACAAACAACATCAGTACAGTATAGAGATCAGACTACTGCACTGTACTGCTGATTCAACATCGCCGTTGCTGCCACAGTAAACGTCAATGTTTAAGAATTAAACAAATATTATATTTGAAACACATTGTTGTGCTTTTGGTAATTGATTTGAAAATACACTTAGCCACAAACCACAAATATGTTTTAAAAAATGTGAAGCGCGGTTTCTTACGGTTTATACTGTATTTCAGTAATATTGCCGCAGTGTTTTTTAAGGTATTTAAGTTTTCCCATAATTACTGAGATATTATTTCCCCCCTTTTTCCCCATACGGTGTCCAACATATGAATACAATTGTTAATTTTTTTAAAATTTAATTTTAATGTTATTTATTTAACATAAATCTGTTTTGTGGAGTTATATCTTGTATGGCACACAGGGGCATTTCTAAACAGTTTTCTCCAGTATTTAAATACGTTTTAAAAAAATTAAAGCAAGAAAAAGAAAAAAAAAACACCTGCTTATTTGACAAAACTAAAACATGGAGATTTCTCTTTCAAAAAAAAGTATGGTAAGCAGGGAAGACTGACAAAGTCAATAAGGAATAGAAATGCTGTTTTAGGATGACAGTATTTCATGGAAATTATCTTTTAATCTAGGGATTTAGTTCTTGATGGTGAAGTTATTTGCAAATGGATTTGATGAGCTGGTAACCTTTTATTTTAAGTTCCATTAGAAGATTTCATACTAATACCTTTTAATTTTGAATTCACAATAAATCCCAATTAATAATAAAACCTTCTGTGATGCAATTTTGATGACTTTTTTATTCCAAAGCATTAAAAACAACCTTTCAAGTGACAAAATAAAAAAGAAACAGAAACCAGGCATTTAATCCTCTGTATCCTGGAATCATTGTGGTTGTATTGTGTTTTATATCTAATGCCACATTTCCATCCTTCACTGGGACTGAATGTAATTTAAATTCAGACCTGTTCATTTACATCAGAAGCAGATTAAGACCAAAACAATTTCAATTGGGACTCTGTCTGTCGGTCTGTCTGTCTGTCTGTCTGTCAGCCCCAATTGGGATTGCAGGCAGACCTCACTCTCCAACTCACCCTGAAGGTGGAAGTTTTTGCAAAGGATGCAAAGGAATCGAGAGAGAGAGAGGTCTTAAAGATATGTAGACTGAAAACCAAGGTTATGAATATATTATGCTGTCAGGGAAATATTGGAGGCTGGTGAATGCATACAGTACAGGTGATCTTTGACTTTTGTGTAATGTCTGGTTACAGACTGGAGTGTGGGTTGCAGGCTGGATTGTGGATTGCAGATGGAACCGAAGGCAGCTCCAGTTTGATACTGGAAAGAGATGAGATTGAGTTTTACCTTAAGTAATGCTGACCATTTCCACAAACCACTGAGGGGTTCTAATCTAATTGATTGATGAAATTAGAGAGCCTCGCTGTGCATTCATAATCAGAACACTACAAAGCAAAGGAGATGAGTCTGAGCACATGACTTTCTTCACTACAATTCTAGAATGCAGCATTGCTCCATTTATAAAAAGCTCCAGTCTAACAGTTTAATGTTAAACAGATTTGTGGTTTTCAAAAATACCTTTAATTATTATTATTATTATTATTATTATTATTATTATTATTATTATTATTATTTTTTAAATTTAGTAGTCGCCAATTATATTTTATTATTTTCTCCCAATTTAGGATATCCAATTATTATTTAAGCTCGACTCACTACTACCACCACTGCACTGAGTCAGGAGTGGCGAAGACAAACACGCGCTGTCCTCCGATGCATGTGCCGTCAGCCGACAGCTTCTTTTCACACTGCAGACTCACCATGCAGCCACCTAGGAGCTACTGCGTCGGAGGACAATGCAGCTCCGGGCAGCTTACAGGCAAGCCCGCAGGCGCCCAGCCAGACTACAGGGGTCTCTGGTGAGAGGTGAGCCGAGGACACCCTGTCCTTGGCTCACCTAGAAATGACACGAGAATCCATGGGAGGAGATGAGGGGAGCCAGGGAGTGGGTGTAGAGAGAAAACAGGAGGGGTCCCAGGGCTGAACTTTGGGTGACAACTGCCGAAAGAGAGCAAGAGGCAGAGGGTGAGCCACGCAAGTGTAGTCCAGTGGTTAAAAGAAAAGGGCTTGTAACCAGGAGGTCCACGGTTTAAATCCCGGCTCAGCCACTCTCATTGTGTGACCCTGAGCAAGTTACTTAACTTCCTTGCATTCCGTCTTTCTGGTGAGACATTGTTGTGAGTGACTGATGCATAGTTCACATACCCTAGTCCCTGTAAGTCGCCTTGGAGAAAGGCGTCTTCTAAATAAACAAATACTTTATCACAGTTTTACAGTATCACACTGACAAACTGTATTTCACTTTTATACAAAAAGGTAGAGCCAATATAGGTCAGCCTAGTTATCCAAGACATATTTTTTTTAATTTTACAATTTTATCAGTTTTACACAAAACACCCAGCTGATATTTCTAAATAGCCACTAAAACACAACAAAACTATTAGAGTGCACCTCCTTTATAACGATATATTCTGGAGCAATAGCTGTGACAGGGAGCTACTTGTTTACCGCCTTACATCAAGTCTAAAAGTGCTAGTGGACTGGCATTATGGGGGAAATGGGAGCCACAACCATGCCGTGATACAATATAAGCGTTATCAAGGGCCACCTTATAAAGGGGGAGCACTGTAAAAAAAAAAAAAAAAAAAAACATTATCTGTGTTTCTGTGAGAACAGGCATTACGGGTTATGAAGTACAATGTACCGCTTATTTGATTATCTTTTGCTTCCTATAAATAAATTGTTAGTTTTTTTGCACTTTAAAATTGGAGACATGCAGACCCTGAAGTCGTTCATTATCTAATTGTACTTATTAAATCTGGAGTGGAATGGCAGTTCAGGCCTGTGATTTGACATCCCTGGTTTAGACCATTTCTTTAGCACTTTGTTGAACTGTTTAACCACTCCTGATGTTATTTTAATTGTCTTTTTGAACAAACTGTTCCAATTTTCTAATTTAGTTTTGAGTAGATTACAAAAAATAATAATAAAATACAGTTTTATCATGTTTTTTGTTTCAGATGGTTTGTTTTACAAAAAGGAAATGGTTAGCAGATTGCAGCATGGTGGTCATGTATGAGGCTGCAGGTTGTGTTTTTAATGAGGAATAGTGGGGTGTTCATGCTGAATAGTGGGGTGTTCTTCATGCTGAATAGTGGGGTGTTCTTCATGCTGAATAGTGGGGTGTTTATGCTGAATAGTGGTGTGTTCATGCTGAATAGTGGGGTGTTCTTCATGCTGAATAGTGGGGTGTTCATGCTGAATAGTGGGGTGTTCTTCATGCTGAATAGTGGGGTGTTCATGCTGAATAGTGGGGTGTTCTTCATGCTGAATAGTGGGGTGTTTATGCTGAATAGTGGGGTGTTCTTCATGCTGAATAGTGGGGTGTTCTTCATGCTGAATAGTGGGGTGTTCTTCATGCTGAATAGTGGGGTGTTCCTCATGCTGAATAGTGGGGTGTTCTTCATGCTGAATAGTGGGGTGTTCATGCTGAATAGTGGGGTGTTCTTCATGCTGGTTATTGATGGTGCCGTCAATAGTTGCAATTCGGGACTTGTGAAGCATTTAGGTTACAGTCATTGTGTTTTATACAGTCATTGTGTTTTTGAAGACTCCACCTTTGGTTGTCAGCGGGTTTTTGTTTTAATAATAAAGAAAATAATGTATCCAATACGATTGGACAGCACTTTTTCAAATTTACACATGCTGTTAATTAAGAGACAAAGTAATTGGGTGAAGGAAATCTGAAATGAGCGCTGTCTGTTGAATTTGGATGATTACACAGAGCAACGTAATTGTATAGTACAGCACTGTTTCTATAAATTGATCTTGCCACAAATTGGAAATATGTAAATTATTTAACTGTTTGGGTATTTCAAACTGGTGTAAAGCGTTTTATGAACACATCCAAATTGCTACAGGCAATGCAAAACAAGATTAGGAATACAGCATAGATGTGCACGTGTGCATGTCAAATATGTAATATGTAACCTAATTAATAAGACCTTTTAAAAGTATTTAACTAGTTGAGCAAATGTGCTTGACCAGAATGCAGACAGCTGGTGAACACCTGTTATTATGTTATTTATTTATTTATTTATTGTGGGAAAGCAAAGAAAAAGCATCAAATAAAATGAAGTACTTTGTCATTATCCAGTGTAACCTTGTGTAATGACTGCTCAATGGGCTGCATATGGGTAATTAGCATGCTTATTAAACATTATGGTGATTTTCAGCTGTATTAATGAGGTGGTTGGTTCTTAACAGGCAATCTTAATATGTGTTTGACTGTATTATATTAGAACCTCAAGCTGTTCTGGAGACATGGAAAAGGATCGTGCAAACTGTTGTTTCTGACTGAGGGGAGTTTTGATACTGGTGGAAATACTGGGGAGGCCTCTCCTGTTTGGACTAGAGAGCAGTTTCTTTAAAGGGGTGTTCTCATAAGGGTACTTCTACTGGGAGGTAGCCTCAACTGCTATGTTTGCACTGTATGTTGTTCTCTGCTTTTTTCATAGTTTACCCTGGTTTGCCATGTTTAATAATATGCTTTATGATACCTTGTTATTCTTTACAATGTTTGCCTATGCTTCACCATGCTTTCACTATGCTTTTACTATAGGAAACTTTTATAAGGGCATGGGCAGGGTTGAAAGTGCCCTAAAATGTGCTACTCGGCACTAACTTCTACTGTATAGTACCCATGTCTGTAATACATATTTTTAAACACGGCTTCCAACTACTAGACAGGTTCCCGTCTAAATACAGAACTTTGTGACTTGTCTTACTGTATTCAGTCAAAAACAGGGGCTGGTCCCTTATGTCTCCTATGTAGGATGTAAATTCTGTTATCGAGGGAGTGCAGGCAGGGAGGCTTCTGATGAATTGCTCCATTCTCAGCCTTCTCATTCCGCCATGTTACCATCTAGTATGTTTCCTTATATTGGAAACAAACCTCCTTCTTAATATTGTTGGCCACACAAGACATGCTCCGCCCCTCAATACTGGCTCCGCCCACCAGTAGTGGCTCCACCCAGCTGCTTTGTTCCCTGAAAAATGTGCCAATATCATTATTATTATTATTATTATTGTTTTTTTTTTAGCAGACGTCCTTATCCAGGGCGAACTTACAATTGTTACATCATCCCTCAATTAGTGTCTGCTAGATCGTCTGTCTTGCCTATTGTGCTTAAAACTGACTAATATACTGCTTTTAGACAGTGAGAGACAGACCATTTACACACAGTGTATGCTACATATTGCAGGTTTGTCTGTGTTTCCAAATCAGTATTACCAGTAACAGGACAGGTTCTGTGGCATACATAAATGCCTTCAAATATATGCAGTGTTTTTTTTTTTTTTTAATAGTATTGGCCATCACCATCACAGAACCACGTTTTGGGTTAAAAAGAAGGTTGTAATTGGTTCTGCTTTCATTGGTAGTAAATAAATAGCATTGAGGCACCACTCATTAAAACATGTTGTCTGTTTTTGAAGAGGTGATTGGTTTGGTTTGGAGTAGCATGCCGAAGTCTTAAGGCGTCTTCCATGGCCAGCACAATACCCGGATCTCAATCCTATTGAGCATGTTTGGGATGAAATGAAACGACACACTTGGCATCACAATCATTTGTCTCTTTCTCCACTTGTGTGAAATTAGAATGACTGAATGGATTAACATTCCTCCAAGCACCTTACAGCACCTTGTATATGGCACATCGTGTCAAAGCAGTTATCAGGGCAAACCGCGCCCAACCCCATGTTAGGTACAGGTCCTTCTGAAGCGTCCAGGCAGTGTGTATGTGTGTGTACTGCAATGCAGTGAGCTCTCCGGTTCATTGGTGACTGATTTTGTTGTTCCGAGAGCGAAAGATACTGTGTTACACAGGTACTATCTAGCAGCAGATAATTAGACCCTTTATTAATGTTCAGATAAATGATGGCAGTGTCTGAGGTGTACTGTGGGGAACAGATTGTTACTAAAGTGGTTTTCCTTTTGGCATTAGAAGATCATTTGTTTTTATTTGTGAACAAACAGGTGCAAAGCAGGAATGGAAGCAGTAAAAATGTGTGGTGCAGCACGCTGGCAAAGACTGAAAGGTGACCCCAGGAAACACGCAAAAAACATTCCTGTTCACACCTCATGACAAATGGGCTCTTGAGGTTTCCAAAAGGAAACCACTGCCCTTTCCAAAACATTTTTTTTTTTTAGTTTGAATTCAAAAGATGTGAAGGGGTGAGGAGAGAATGGCCCCTTTAAGAGGCTCGCCTGGAAGAGAATGATGCTCATATCAATAGGTCTGAGTCAGAGACAAAAGATTACCTTTTTGAGATTGAAAATGCTGTCATTGTTATTCTTTTGAACCAGATCATTGCTTCCGTTTTGATGAACGACACGCTTCTTGAATAATTAACTTTGGTGTCAACCTTCTGGAGGATGACTTATTTATTCACAGTCTGGGTGCTGGAGGCTCAGCTGTTAGCCAGGCAAATCCAGTGCAGGTTTAAGGTAGATCAAATGTGGACCTAACATTAAACATGTACATTAAAACAACAATAAATTTAGGGAATGGATCACAAAATACAGAATACACCAAGGGGAGAGGAAAGCAAAAACAGGAAAAGAAACCACTTGTAACATGCGTACGTGATCCTGCCCATCACAGGGTTTAGTGGTGTGGATTGGTAAACACTAATGGCCTGGGAGGGGCAGAGCAACACCAGCAGTCACATGGTAAGGAGCTGTTCAGGTGCGCCACACTGAACCACAGGGTCAGTTAGTAGGGACAGCCTGGGCTCATGGACTGGCATTTCAGATTTAAATGTACAAAGAAAACAATATTCATTTCAAACACCAATGTGTATAAAACATGAAACAGTTACACTGATGTACAATGATATAAATTAAAAACAAAGTTTAAAAATCACAGTGTTTTATTTGTCATTAGCAGTGTATAAACCACTTTGAACAGATGGGCGTGATTTCTTGTTGTATCAAGCCTTTATTGACGCATTGTTTGCAATGATACAATCCCTTGTAATATAGAATTGTAATCATGATGTACTAACATCTTATATCTCAATAGGCGATGGATCACATGTGTTTTTGCAGTAGTGTAAAAAATCTTCAGTCTTTACTTCAACTTTCTTAAAATTGGAATTGGCTCAATTATTATCTGAATGAAATTCAATCAAGCTAATTGAAAACAATTTTATAAACTGTAATCAAGACCTGTAATGAATATCCGAGTTCTGTATACTGTATGTGGTTTGATAACTTTATTGAACACATTTTTTTTCTTCCTTTCTGACTATGAGAACCACCAGAGCTGTATGTGTGTTGAATTTAGCAAGCTATGTCAGGTTTTATATGTAGCTCTAAATTCTGTTCGTATAGTTTTTTATTTTAATTATGTCACAATCCTAAACTTCGAGGTGATGCAACACTTTTGGCCATAGCTGTATATAAAGAATTTAGGATTGTACTGAAACGTTTTATTTATGGTTTTCTGTTTTGCTGTCAGTACCTGCAGATGCATTCCGTACAGAGGACTAGAGAAGCTGGTCTGCCCTGATGTATAAAGACGGTCTGCATTGGCTGCAACGTTCTGCTTTCTAAAACACTTCTCGTTCTTCGCACTGTTGAAGCATTTTATCCACTTTGAAGACTGTTCCTTGTAAACTTGGTGCTCAGTTTACTGGTAAAACCTTAAGAGAATTTTTTTTTTGGATTAAAACATAAACTATTGTTTGGTAAAGCATGTCAGGTTACAATCAATGTTAATGGCCTCATCCATCCATTTTACTTCATGCTTACAATCCATTCACTCTCATAATGACATTCCCCTTAGATTATGCTCCCGGTGATGCTATGTTTTGTTCTAAAGTTCATGGACATGCAACACAATTACGGAAACAGGAAATTGACAGTAAAAGCTGTCCAATCCGGCGTTGCTTGGGACCGGAAAATTGTGTCGGATTAGACAGTGTGCTGGATTACAGTTGTTGTGAAATAATAATACTGTACCTAAAAAAAGGTAAAATGACAAAACTATTTGAATGCTTTAAAAAAACAACTTTATTGCTGCACATACGGTACATAGTAAAATAAACACAATAATGACTAAGCAAACTTCAAACACAACAATGCCCAACAAAATAAGCCCCTGTTGTTAGCACAAGCCGGTTTAAGGCACTGCTGTAGAAAGACGTTCACTTGTTTGTACTGCATGCAGGATTCAGTCCTTTCTGGCATTCAGCTTTTCTCCATGTTGCTTCTAAACAGGCTTCTTTTCAGAATGTCTGACGTTTTAAAAGTTCTAGTTTTAAATCACATGACCCGGTGCCGGATCGCACAGATTTACATTGAATTTAGATGGAAGAGACTTAAAAATCCTGATTCCAGAATAGACAGGTTCTGGATTGTAGAGGGAATCACCCTATTCGTTTCAATAGGGATTTGATCGGGACCCACAAGTCATGCCGACGTGTGGAAGGAATGCCGGTTTATAGAGGAGCTGCAGTACACAGGTTTCACGATATACCATAAAACCCTGCTTAACATTTAAAGAAGTAATTGCAACTTTGATGTGAATTGAGTTGCAGACAGCTGTAATTACACCGTGTTGCACTTCAGTGAGGACTGCATGGCGCACTTCTGTTTACACATTTATACAACTATACAAGGCAATGAAAATTCCACCTGGGCTCCAAACCTATCCAGTGTTTTATAACTGTGTGTTGTGCAAGAACATATAAAACACAAGCCTGCACTGACTTTACAGCAAGCTGCTCAGGCAGGTCACGAGATAGGAGCCACACGATCAACAGCATTGCCATCATTTACTGCAGGCGATGCCACTTATAAATCTGCAATGCATTTCAAAAAGACACTAAACAGTGCATTAAACAGTGGTGGTATGAGGGCAGTTTCAGAGCTGATGGGATACAGTGATTTGAATCAACTTTGTTGGCAGCACAGTAAGTGAAATGTTAAAAAATCCATCAACGTTATGTGACAGATTAAAAACTTACGTAAGATTTGCAGTTTCAACACACAGAAGGAAATATGCCAGATGGCAGTAGTCAAATTGCATTTAGTACTTTAGGAGGTTTTACAGAGCAACAGATCCCACTATAAGAACGTTAAAAACTGAAAATACATAATCCAAAAATGATGGTGATGCAATATTAATCCATGGAAAACCTGCCAAAGTACCAACTAAGAGGGGCCCTGCTCTACTTTACCAGTAGCAAAAATAAATGACACCCATATACATTTAACATGGTGTCTTTGCACATTCTTTTTATGGTTTGTCCTGTTAAATATAGCCTAATATTTAAAACTAATATATATTTTTTATTACAAATGAATGAAATGTCAGGCATTTTAACCTGTGTATAATATATTTTTTATACATGTTGTAATATATGGCAAGTTTATGCATATATTCCCTTATAAAGGTTCACCACAGTATTGTTGTACTTTTACAATGCTTTTCCCATGGTTATACTGTGTTTACCATAGTTTACCTTAGTTTGCCATGTTTATTAATATGCTTTACCATATCTCCCTATTCTTTGCAATGCTTACCTATGTTTTACCATGCTTCCACAATGCTTTATTACACTTTGCTATGCGTTCACTATGGTAAACTTTTATAAGAGTTGTATATATGTTTAAAATGTTTTGGAGAATTGTTTTGTATTTTTTTCTGTATAATAACCTGTATGCATGTATGCCTTTATAAAAACAATCGTTCTCAGAAGTCAAGTTATCTCGAATCAAAGACAAGACTACCCTTAAGTTAAAAGTAGTTTCTCTCATTAAACTCAAGAACAATGACTTGAATGAGCCCCTCCTTCCACATGTCTGCAGCTGCATCTCCGCTCTCAGGGATTCAGTGTTCAGGGATTCTGAGACGCGGGGCCCCAAGTCATGCCTTTACAGGCCCTAGGGTGCCAATTACATGAGCTGCAAATACAACAGATTTATATAATGAATCCCCCCTCACCTGACACTGAACCTGTGCACTTAAAATGGATGGTAGCAGCTAGTAGTGGGCCCTGCCATCTGCTTCACTGTATATATTAGTGTTATTTGTTAATTTTGTATTATAGCGGTGGGTGACAACAGTGTTGTTTGCCAGTGTGTTTGACAGATATTTAAAATGTTAACAGGCAAGACTTTTTCCAGCCCATAAATGTGCTAATTACAGTGTTTATTGCGAGGGGTTTGAATTGGCGCAGTGTCATGCAAGACTTATGTATGCAGTGTTGATGAAAACCTAAGTCGACCTAAAAGTTTGGCACCAAAGTGACAAAACAGTAACTTCTGAGGCCAAAGCTACTTAAATAACTAAATACTGGGAGTTTGGAGGCAGTAGCATAGTTTGGGTTTAGTTTTCTGTATGCCAAAGCTCACTGTGGACCTTTTTGGAGTAATTTTGCTAGATATTTATGTTGTTCTGTTTGTTTTATTAGCCCTTTAACTACCACTTGCTATATTTGTCTTCTCCCTTAAGGTCTAAATGTTACTTGATGGATTTTGGGTCTTTTCAACAGCATATTTATACGTAAGACCTCATCTAGAATACTGTGTTCAGTTCTGGTCACCTCGCTACAAAAAGGATATTGCTGCTCTAGAAAGAGTGCAAAGAAGAGCAACCAGAATTATCCCGGGTTTAAAAGGCATGTTGTATGCAGACAGGCTAAAAGAATTGAATCTATTCAGTTTTGAACAAAGAAGACTACGCGGCGATCTGATTCAAGCATTCAGAATTCTAAAAGGTATTGACAATGTCGACCCAAGGGACTTTTTGAACCTGAAAAAAGAAATAAGGACCAGGGGTCACAAGTGGAGATTAAATAAAGGGGCATTCAGAGCAGAAAATAGGAGGATCGTGGGAATCTGGAACCAACTCCCCAGTAATGTTGTTGAAGCTGACACCCTGGGATCCTTCAAGAAGCTGCTTGATGAGATTCTGGGATCAATAAGCTGCTAACAACCAAACGAGCAAGATAGGCCGAATGGCCTCCTCTCGTTTGTAAACTTTCTTATGTTCTTATTTTAAGGTGGCGGTTTTAAGAGAGACTGATCCAAAGGTCAATACTGCAATGAATAGGGTTCAAATGCTGCATGGTAAAATTAACTCGCGTGATATGCCATCTAATTCAAAGGAAACTCCAGGATGATCTCAATGTTGCAGGTTTTAATAACTTAAGAATCGAGTTTTAACCACAGATAATAAATGTATTTGGTGCAAAATACGCCTAAATCCTCCTGTGCTTTTAGCTTGCAGATAGACGTTTATCTCCTCTTATTATAAATCAATTACAAATGCATTGATACACACTGAAATCTGTAATCAGAATAATAAAATGCCATTCTTGTGTTGGTTTTAAAGTTGTTTATACATCTGGGCACTACAGTTGGAATCATGTACAAGCTAGAACAAAAAGCACACGCTGTACAAGCGAGAACAAAAAGTCTTATTTATTCAAAGTAATAAAGCATAGTAAAGCATGGGTAAGCAGTGTAAATCCCAGAGAGGTTTGGTTAGGTATATTTTTAAAAAGCATGGCAAAGCATGGTAAATGCAAAGCAAATGCATGCGAAGAGCATAGGAGACTGCAAAATTACTGTGGTAAACTTTTTATTCATTCTAATAAGACATAGAGCTTATGAGGTCAATTGATATAAACAGAAGCCAGATCAAATACCACCGCGGTTTAAACCCTTAAAAGAAGGAGACTTTGTGAAAAGCAGCATCTCTAGCAGTGAGGCAAACACTCTGTCTTTAAATGTAAGTAAAATGTCAGGTTTGTTCCTATTTGTATTATTTAAACATTAACCCCAAAAGCTAAATAATGTGTAGATATTTCACAAAAGCCTTGAAAACGCATTGCTTCCTTGAAAATGCATTGCTTCCTTGTAAATCCCTCTTTAAATAAAATACCCATTTGTTCCTATTTGTGTGTATATGCACAATGTCTTTGGCTTGTACAAATAAAACTTTATACATATACAGATGATGTAATGTTATCCACAGGGACAGTATTAGGCTATGTCCCACTGTGCATATTTACACAGTGCTTGGAGCTAGAGTAATACTGCATTATAAATCTTCTCTGAGATTCTGTGCTGCTGTTCCGTACAGCACTTATCCAACTTCTGTGTTGAAAAAAATACATACACAGACATATATATATATATAGAGAGAGAGAGAGAGAGATAGATAGATTTATATCAGATGGAAATGATGTCACATTAAAACTAGCTATGCTGTTCAATTAATGTTATTATTATTAATATACAGTTTAGGGTGCTGTAAAAAAGAAAATGTCACCCACTCGAGGTCAGAGTGGCCAGTAGGCCCTCCTGGAGTGGATATCGGCTTGTATCCTGCAGCACCCTAAACAATATTCTGTGTGAACCTGTGATGGCAGGCCCTGATTTATGACATTTTACAGCAGTATTACATAGACTGCAGCACTTAGCACCATGGTGTTAATTACAGTCCTGACATTATTGGGGCTGTTCCACCAGCTGCATTAGCTGTTAATGTTCCACCCTTCACAGACAGTGAAATGACTGGTCTGGGGCAGCGTGAACACTTAGAGCATGATGGACAGACTGAGGATCGATTCTCAGTCTCCAGGGTTAGAGACCCAGCACTCTAGGGTATATTCTACACTGTGCTTCAGATCATTAGCATCATTAATAAAGGGCCACATGAAACATCTAACAGTGTAGATTTGTCTGTGTTTCTGTCTGTAAAAACACGAAAAAACTCAGGAAGGTTCATGTTTTGTTGATGACACTATTTAGATCTATGGCTATTTAGATAAATTGTATAGAGCCACTGTCTGTCTGTCTGTCTGTCTGTCTATGCTTATCAGAGCTCACAGACCTGTCTTTAAATTGCTCAACGCACTTCATATCAATCAGTTCATGATGTGCTTTTACATTGAAATGTATAAACACATCAATACTGACAAAGGCATTACCTTATGGATTTTCTACTTGACTTTTCTACATATCTGATGTTTCTTACAGTATGTGTTTTACCAATGAAACAATACAAATCTTAAAACAGGTTTTCTCAAAAGTATAAAACCTGGATATACCCAGTAATTGATTAGTCCAACATTTTCCAAAGATCCTTGAGTTTCAATGTCCTCGTCTCTCTTTTTGTTCTGATTGAAAGGTGTTTGTTCCCCGGTCCGTCACACTTAGTGATGACTTCTGCAGTGTTTAACATTTAAGATGATTTATTTTATAGCCAGTGTGGTCTATTCAATTGATCTTAACAGCTTTGTTTAAATAATTAAAAGAAGGGGCTTTGTAAAAACAAAGCAGAGTGTGCGTGAGTCTCTTTAGAGTATATTGTCTTTGAAAGAAAGTGCAATTACAGGTTGGCCCTAAATGTAAATGTATGTGATGGCTGCATTTAGCTCTGCCATAGTTTAGATCAATGGAGTAATCCCCAGTGTCTCGTTATCTGGGGCTCCATGGCTAGACAGCAACAGCAACAGCAGAAATCTTACAAAATCCACCAGACACACGTCCAGAAATATCTGTCTCCTAAGACCGAACAATAGAAACTCTAGTCTAGTTAACTGTGGTGCAACAGGGAGAAAAAAAACAGAGCACTATTATGTTTTAACCTTTAATCTCTGCAATAACAATGGGCTTAACCTACTTTTGTTTTTTAGTGGCTGTGCACTGTGCCTGATAGCATGCAATAATATTTTTACATTGCGTGTGGTTATCACAAGCAAGCATTTAACATAGCACTGGGGGACAGATGCCCTGTCTGACACAGTAATGTTGGGCTGCCACTGACTTTCAGAGAAAATAAAAAGTAGGTGATTTATTACAGAATTTTTCCAGCTCCAGCACTACAGCTATGACCAAAAGTTTTGCATCACCTAGAAATTTAGGATTTTTTTTTTACTATATGAACATAATTTAGATCTTTTTTTTAACATCATGTAATCAAAAAAACTACAAAATTATATTTCAAAAGTTTACTAGAAGCCATAATAGTAGTACAGTATTTAATGTTAGATTTTGAAATGTCACATTATTCAATTGTTGTCAGTTTTTCGTTAAGTATATGGAAAACTACAAAGCGGTATGCAATTCAATATGTTAACGTAACATTATTCAGCTAGTTTCATTCGACTTTATGAAGCAACATTAGTTCATTCTATAGGGTGGTACAGAACTTTTGGCCACAGCTGTAGTTATTATACACCATCGGATTCTTCACATTCTTTGTTATAGCCTCAAAACCTGAATTAATGCTAAAAGAAGTGTCTTCAATTGAAGACATTGAGAAAGACTCCTGGTCTAGAACTGTACTGTATGTTACTTTTACTATACTGTATATTCTACCAATTATAGTTACAAATGCATTGCCTCAGAACGGCATACCCAATAGTAATGAGCCAATCAGAAGCTGACCTCTTTTCACAGTGGTTTTAGTGCCTTTATAAGGGGCTCGGTAAATCACTCCTGGGGGTAAAGAGTGGAAGTATTTCTATGTAGTTGTATATATAAAGAGCTGGGATATTTGGATCATGAGGTCATCTTTGTACCCTGTGATTCTATTAAGCATGTTTCATTCTCATACAACACAGCACCACTGCTGTCAAAGGGGCAGTTTGACTGTGATTCCATGTGTAATTGTTGCCCATGTAGTTTTCTTGTCTAGATCAAAGTAGTTCTTATGTTTTGAATATTCATACTCTCTCATCAAAGCATATCATAGGGATGAGAACATTTTTCAAAATTCTTTTGTTTCTCTCTTTTACAGTTTTCCAACATAACGTAACATGCTGATAAATCATTTTTTGTACCCTGGAGTTATTCCCTAATGAATGATACTATTGCATTAATCAAAAACTTAAAAGGTTACTGTGGTTACAGAACCTTTTTGTACCATAAAATGCTTATGGCATATTCAAAAAAAGCATTAAAATCAGCCTTTGGTATTAAAATAAGCTTTTGAATTCCACATAACAGCAGTATTATACATTATTTGAGATTAAAGAGATACAGTACAGTAGACAAGGTTAAAGTTTTCCGTCTCAAAGGGACCTGCTTACTTTTACCATTCTCATGAGTTTCCATCTCCAAGGCAGCCACATGCTTCAAAGTAGAACCTCTGGCAACACTTGCACTTGGTCTGTGATTGTTCTGTATTTGGAGTGCAGTTGCAGTTGCTTCATTGCAGTTACTGATCTGCAGTTGAACCTCTTCCTCTGTACAGCAACTATTCAGGGAACAGCGAGATTGCAGTTCATTTTCTGACGTAGCCTGAAAACTGCACCACTGCACTGCATATTGCCTCTGCAGATTACCTTTAAGACAGATACAAATAGCATTGTCTTCTGCAGTTCATGTGGTTTAATTAAAGTACAGGCTCCTTGCAGGTTGCATCAAGTTGTTTGCAGATGTATGCCTTATATCCCCTTCCTGTCACAACGTTTACACTTTTGAGCCCGACAGTAAGTGTTCAAACTAGACTGAGTTAACAGCATGCAGTTGTCAGAAGGGGGTTTTGGAAGCTGGAAGCACGGCATCACTATTACTTGAAGGTGTTCAATGGTTTCAGTTGTAATGATTCTTAGGCAGCAGGATGTAGAGTGCTGGTACATTTTAGCTCCAACTGTTTGAATGACTGTGAGCAGTAAGGGCAAATGTAGAAAAGAGTGATTAGGGGTGCAGCGCTAGGGATGAGATCTGGAAGTAGAAACCCACTACAGTGTGTGAAGAACTCAAGCACTGATAGAATAGAATGTGTCATGCAAAGTGAGAACTACAATGCAGCTGGCGGATGTGATGGACACGCTCTTGCTACAGTACATGGACAAAAGGAAGATATCATTGCACAGTAATAAAAAAAAAATCCTGAGTTTATAAAATCTATGCATGCGTGGAAATGAATCTACATAGCTGCATCCTTTTCAGAACTTTCAAGTAAAAACCTGACTTGTGAAAAAAGAAAACACTGACACAGAATAACTCAAATGAAATGTCCTTGAATATCCTTGTACAATATGATGTTAACTGCAGGGATTTGAAATACCTCTAGATAATGTCACATCTGAATATTCAGAAAACCTATTACCTATGTAATAGATTATACAGTATATGTTGTGTCTGTGACTTGAGGAAATGTCTGACTTTAAGACTCTTGTATTCAGTTGATTCAGTTGACTTGACCCAAGAGTGAAGGTATCACAGTAACCCTTAGCTGGAGTGTCCATTTCAAAAGAGTCAGAAAGAGGCAAAACGTACTGTTAATTTAAACAAATGTTTAATGGGTACAAACACAGTAAAATCCAGACCTGCAGTACTGCCTGCTAGTAACTGTTAGTCTTTTTTAATGTCTTTAAACATTTAAATGTTTGTCATTGGATTTATAAGTTTCCTTTTAGTATTTCTAAATCAATTACTGTCGAGTGTTTGGTAGTTATTAATAATAAAGCAACACGACTCAATCCCCCTGCTCTTTGTACAAGTTCATTTGTTTTCTTCACTAAGAGACAATGCTATTATATTGAGAGTTGAGGTTTAGAGTAAGCGATGCCTCCGCTATGTCAATGCCTGTACAGTACTTGTAGTTCACCCCCATGCTCTTCAATTGGGACATACAGCTGGTCTGTAGGAGCTCAGTTATGCAGACCTGGACAATAATGCAGCTTGTGAAACCGCCTGGAGCTCAACTAGTAAATCTGAGTGAACAGAGGCACGTTTGTATTTGAGATTCACCACTGCAGTGAAACTCCCTTTAATACTTCATTTCCCAGTTCTGTGGATACATATATTAGGGGAAGGATAGGAAATCAGCCCACTTGCTTCTGTTTGCTGTGAATCAAATAACCTGAAATCTATTTATGATTTAACGTATCTAACACATTAAAGTGCTATAAAGAAGTATTTTCACATGCTTCACATGATTTCTGGTGGAAATAAATATAAATCGATTTTAAAGACATATACTGAATTCCTTTTACACATATATTCCAAAATACACCCATAGCAGGACAGGGGCCTTCCACATGTAATTATTGTAAATATGTGTTTTGATATTAAACAAATATGTGCTGAATGTGGCAGGGCTGGGGTTGGAATCCCCTCCTTGTTAAAACACATGTGGAATGTGGCAAGGGGCTAATTGATTCATTGATTCAATTACACCTGACTGGGTGCTACAAAACAGGAGCTGGGAGACAGCTCCAGAGAGTTAGTTCAGGAGAAGGGCTGAGAGCAGCGGGTTGTGCTCCCTATCCTGCACTGAGATAGCATGTGTTTCGTCTTTGGTTTACTTTGATTATTTAAACCTTTTTGTTTGTATGTTTTCTGTGCTCTGCTGTTCCCACCACCAGCCTCGACTGTCCAGCTACTACAACCCCCTGCACACATGAGCTTCTCATGCAAACTGTGTGGAGGCTGTGTGGTCCAGTGGTTAAAGAAACGGGCTTGTAACCAGGAGGTCCCCGGTTCAAATCCCACCTCAGCCACTGACTCATTGTGTGACCCTGAGCAAGTCACTTAACCTCCTTGTGCTCCGTCTTTCGGGTGAGACGTAATTGTAAGTGACTCTGCAGCTGATGCATAGTTCACACACCCTAGTCTCTGTAAGTCGCCTTGGATAAATGCGTCTGCTAAATAAACAAATAATAATAATAATAATAATAATAATAATAATAATAATAATGCGAACACCTGGTTTGTTTTTAGAGTAAAACAATGGCTTTGAGGCCCGCATCCCTCAGGGGTTGTTGAGCCTAGCCAGCCTGTTCCCTTTCCTTGCCTGTTTGTTTGTTTAATATGTATGACGTATTGTTTCTAATTTTCAATGATAATATAACAAAGCATCCAGCTACTCCTAGGCTGAAGATATCAGAGATGTGAGTCAGAGATTGTCAGGAAAGCGCTTGATCATGGCAGGGGAGGGTATAAAGAAAAACAAACATCATGTTCTTACAATTGCTTGGTGATTAAGCTGCCACAGTCCTGCTTAGCTGTAAAATGCAGTAGATGTTGAACACCACTACAAGTGAAATGCTGCAGTATAAATGTAAAATGTATGGTATTCAAAAAGTGGCACACACTGTAGGGGGATGTTGACAAAGTGCCACCAAATTATCATTAGCACCATTTTTCCTGAGAGGAGAAGAAACTCTCCCAATGAAGTTCCAAACCTTGATATAAACAGCTGAAGTATTTATTTGGAAGACTCTTCGGTGTTCTTAAGTTGATTATTTCTAGTTTTGTAACATTTACAGCAACATCAATTTAAGAAAGAAGAAGGATGATTCCAGTGTGGCAATTCAGAAGGAAGTGATCTCTTGTTAAAATATAAATGTAAGGATGTAATCATAAGTCCCTTGGAAATAGCTGCTCTGTACCTAATAATAGATTTGGGGACATTGGTTTTCAAATGGCTTCTTCTCAGCAGGTTATAAATATTGATGACCGACCTACTTGCTTTTCTTCCCATTTCTGACACATGTATGGAAGTCTTGCCATGGATCATTCAGAAACATTTCTTCAGGACAGAGTTACCTCCAGTCTCCAGCCGTGTGTTTGCTTTTTAAGGTGTATTTCCAGGGCATTTCAGTGCTGGGCTTTACTTTCAGAAGGCGCACACATCCTGTGGCACGGTAGTTGACATGCTTTCAAAGTGTCTACTTTCCCATGTTTATTTGAAACAGCTCCTGTTACATCTAGTTTCTTAAATAGTTTCCAGAAAAAAAGAAGTTTCCTGAAAGTTGCCTTCTATCTTATGGTCATAAGCCCTGATGAAGACTTTTTGACTTGTGATTATCCCGGACAGTGTGTATTCAGCCAGGCTTCTGGTGTTTATTTTTACATGCAGTGGATACAGTGGATAGAGGCCAAGGTGATGCACAGTCTTTTTTTCCTTTTACTGATAGCTCCAGTTTGGAATTTACAGCAGTGGCCGGAGGATGACATGACAGTTTATTGTTTTTATCTGTTTGTTGGCTTGTTTGTTTGTTAATCAGGTAAGGTCACTGGAACTTAGGTCTCATTAGGTCTCATTTTCAGGAAGACCTCTTTGGCGGTATTCAGTTCTAGATCTGATCAGGGATAAGGCTTATCTGCAGTGAACGACAACAAGTATACATTTGGCAGGAAGTTGAGCCTGGTCAGGTGCATTATGGGGGTTTTAGTTTCTAAACCGGTTCTTCTATACGCAAGTATGTAAATAAAGATACATTCCAGTCTTGAGTGAAACGAGGCTAGATTGCGAACTGAACCACGGCATGTCTGCCTGTGCCATCAGCTGCTTTACTGAGCCCCACGCACACAGGGAATACAGAGAGAGTATGCAGCGATTGTTTTATCCTGCCAGACAAAAGAAGTAGAGAGGATATCATTACCCAGTATAAAACAATTGAGTCTGGAACAGAAGATATTTCATAGTCCAACTTTTGTTCTTGAACTTGCTCTGCATTTCAATGCTTATGCTAATATAGATAAAAAAAGAACATTTGTGGGGCTCTATTAAATGTTCCTTTGTAACATGAATCGAGGTTTGGATAATTCTGCGATTTGGTGGGGTTATATTTCAGGAGATTCGATTCAGTTTTATTGAAACTTGCTTGTTATGCTGTGTCGGAGGCCTTGCTTTTGAAAAACAAAACACAGTCATTGTAACAGAGCAAAGCCATGAAGTAGTGTAAATGCCTGTGACAGCGTGAGTGGTACATCTGTCTCATAAGATCATAAGACTATAGGAAAACAAGAGGAGTCCGTCAGTCCTGGTCCAGTTCCTAGCAGCTGAGTGATCTCAAAACGCTGTCTAGTCTTAAAGCAGCCCAATGATTCAGCATCAACAACATGGCTGGGTAACCCATTCCATCCCCTCGCCACTCTCTGTGGAAGTAAGTTTCTCCTACCCACTTCTTCTAAGTGTGTAGCCACCTGTCTTTCCTCCTGTGTCCTCTGGTCCTGGTTTCTGTGTTGAGTTTAAGATGTTGGCTACAGTTATTTTAGATTTTAAAGACTCCAGTCAATTTCCCCTGATTCTTCTTTCTTCTGGCTAAATAAATTCTAAGATTTGTGTTTTTCTCCCAGTTTGTGAACTGTGGTGTTGCTTGGCATGTCGAAAAATACGGGGGTCTGATCAACATTTCTTTTTTTTTCTTTTTTTTCTATTTTTTTAAATAATTTAGTCGTTGCCAATTAGTTTTTTTTAATTATTATTTTCTCCCCAATTTGAAATGCCCAATTATTTTTAGGCTCATCTCACCGCTACCACCCATGCGCTGACTGAGGAGGGGCAAAGATGAACACACGCTGTCCTCCGAAGCGTGTGCCGACAGCCGTCTGCTTCTTTACACTAGACTCACCGTGCAGCCGCCTCAGAGCTACAGTATCGGAGAACAACGCAGCTCTGGGCAGGTTACAGGCAAGCCCGTAGGCGCCCGGCCAGACTACAGGGGTCGCTGGTGCGCGGTGAGCCGAGGACACCCTGGCCGAACTAACCCTCCCTTAGCGCAGGTTTTATATCATGTAATGGATAATAGTTTGAGAGGTAAATCACAAGTGTGGAATTCTTTTGGAATCATAACGAATGAAAATAATGAACATGTGACTGGATTCATAACTGGTGCACCTCTGCGGGTTGCAGGTCTTATTAAAGCGGGTTGGGCTAGTCGCGGGTAAGAATACAGTGCTGCGGTGGGTTGCGGGTTTGGGTCGGGTCCTGTAGTAGCGGGTCCAGGACAGAAGCGGTTCTTAAAAATCGGACCCGCGCAGGACTGCCATGATTATCCAAACCCCTCTGGTAACCTGGTTAGCTGAGTGCACTGCTCCTCTGCTGACTGAACAGCCCTCTGGTAACCCAGTTAGCTGAGTGCACTGCTACTCTGCTACCTGAACAGCCCTCTGCTAACCTGGTTAGCTGAGTGCACTGCTACTCTGCTAACTGAACAGCCCTCTGCTAACCTGGTTAGCTGAATGCACTGCTACTCTGCTAACTGAACAGCCCTCTGGTAACCTGGTTAGCTGAGTGCACTGCTACTCTGCTAACTGAACAGCCCTCTGCTAACCTGGTTAGCTGAGTGCACTGCTACTCTGCTAACTGAACAGCCCTCTGCTAACCTGGTTAGCTGAATGCACTGCTACTCTGCTAACTGAACAGCCCTCTGGTAACCTGGTTAGCTGAGTGCACTGCTACTCTGCTAACTGAACAGCCCTCTGGTAACCTGGTTAGCTGCGTGCACTGCTCTGCCCTGTTGCCATAGCAAATGTGCAATTCAGCCCTCGATTACTGCTACTTACAGAACAGGCAGGACTCTGCGTTACTTATGCATTTAAAGGTAAAAACCAGGGATGGGAGGGGTCTTGATCGGGAAAGTCATATAGCCTAAATAATATCACAGTCTCAAATTGATTATCCGAACAATTCAATGATCTGAATAACCTCTGGTTAGTTTGGATAATAGGGGTTTTACTGTACAATAAATTACATTTGAAGCTCTGTACACTACTCTGTAAAGTACCTGAGTCTCCCTGCTGTTTCTCTCACAAATGACCCAGGACAAGCAGATAGAAATATAAAAACAATTGGAATTTGCTACAGCTGTGGTGCAGTTTATACCTATTAATAGTTACGGGCCCTCCACCGCGATGCCTTTAAAAAAAGCACCAACGAGCATGCTGATGCTTTAATTGGCTCTTGTCTCATTTAAACAGGAGAGCCATTCAGCAGCCATAACAAAGTATAGCAATAAAATCCAAGCTTATTTAAAATATGCTGCATAATTTGCCACAAGGGATTCTGGAACTATAGTCACAAAATGATTTCCAGCAATTACATTTTATAGTACTAATAAGTTCATTAGCTAAACAGCTGGCATCCCAACATAATTACTGAAGCACATATGAAAGAAAAAGCTGGACAGAGAGTTGGACTGATCTGATTGGTTCAGCCATGAACTATTAGCATTGCCGACCCACTATCGTGTTAAGTCAATTAACTCTTTCTGTTTTCCCACTGTTGTTGCAGAATAGTTGCACATGCTCTCACACAACTCATATGCAGGTCTAGTGCATTAAATGGCACATCCCCTGACTACAGTACATACACATTTTACATTCTTCAGTGATCATTCAATACATCTAGTAACTGTTCAATGCTGTCCTGCTGTTTTGCCTGAAGTAATGCCGTTTGAGTAGAGAAGGTAAGAGCCCAAAATGCAGGTAATGTTATATACAACCTACCACCTGTAGGAAATTCTGCTTTCCTGCAAATTATCACAAGCAACTAATGTGTACTCGATAAACCAGAAGTACAGAGGAAATGACAATTATTTCTGTGCTTTCCACTCTATTAGCTGAAGGACGCTAGTAGTTGACGTTAATTGGGGTAATGAATCATAAGCACTTAATCATAGTCATTACAAGACAGTAAAGATATTTATTAGAAGCAATTTCTCCTAAAAGCACAGAGTAAAGCTGTTTGTTATCGGTGATAAGCGGTTCTGTCATTGTTATTTATGTATGCTAGATCACACTCTGTAATTGGGAAGGTGCAGCCTTCAGCAGTGCGGGGCTTACTCTTGCATGACTGCAACAAAAACATTTCAACAAACAGACCTTTAATTAATGACTAAAACCCCATGCAACAGAGAGAATAAACTGACTGTTCAGACATAACTTTTGAAATGAATCACGTCCACTGTGTCAGACCGTGCCCAGCAAATCTAATGCTGTCATTACCAATAAGTCAATATGGTAAAAAGTAAAGAGCTATCCGAAGACCTTAGGCAGAAAATTATTTATTGTCATAAAGCTGGAGAAGTATACAAGAAGATTTCCAAGCATTTGAGTATCCCGATTTCAACTATTGTTTCTATTATCAAGAAGTACAAGACTTGTGGTACTGTCACAACGCTCCCTCGATCTGGAAGAAAGAAGGTTCTTTCACCAAGAACAAGTAGAAGAATTGTGAGGAAGGTTAATAACAATCTGAGATTGACAGCCAAAGATATTCAACGTGAATTGGCTGCAAGTGGGACTGGGGTTTCTGGTCAAAGGTTTTGTGGAGTGATGAAACAAAAATCGAGCTATTTGGTCATGCTGATAGTCGTTACGTTTGGAGAAAGTCTGGTGAGGCGTACAAAGAAAAGAACACCATGCCTACTGTCAAGCATGGAGGTGGTAATATAGAGTACTTTGGACATTAACCGGCCATTATCAGCAATTCCCAGTGAGTTTCAGGCAAAGTGTGTAACTATGCCAATCTGTAGCAAATACCTTATGACGTGGGACAATAGACATTCCACCTGCTGTCTCTTATTTTTAGCAGCAGTAAGCCTGGCCAGGCAACACTATTTTTTTAAGAAAAAGGTACGCAGAAAGAAAAAAATAAGCCCATTGTTTGGTTTTCTATTAGGACTGTATCCCTTTAAAAAAGACGTCCTGGATCATGCTTGTAAAGTTTGTAATCCATTGTAGTTCAGTCAGTATAGTTTATGGAAAGATACAAAAAAGCTATAACTACCTACCACAAAACTCCAATGCGGCTGTGTTATTACTGTGTACGCCTTGCCCTGCTGTTGGATCTTCATTCCTAAGCCATGATCAGCAAGAATATTAATCTCTGAAGAATCGTCCTTCTCCATTTGGATTACCACTGAGACAGAGCTTTTTCATTTTGCATTTTTTTTTCCCCCCAGTTATTTTTGGGATTAAAAATATATTTTTGGGGGACTGGATATTTTGGGATGTTTAAACAAAGACTGATTTATACAGCATTTTGATTTTCGGGACTATTTATTATTATTATTATTATTATTATTATTATTATTATTATTATTATTATTATTATTATTATTATTATTATTATTCCCCAGTTGACTCATCTGCTAGTAATCTGTTATTACCGTTTTACATGTTTTTGTTACTTTTCTTGTTCTTTTCATTGCGAGCTTTTGCAAATATTGTGTAAATAAATCTTTTGAGTTTGATACATTTTCCCATTTCATATTTGCTATTAAGCAGTTCTTCTATTTTCATTGAGGTGTATATTGTATCTCTCCGCTGTTCTCTTATTTAGAAATTAGAGTTGAGAATGTATTTGATTTAAGGAGCTGTTTGTTATAACTTGATAGTTAATAGTTTATAAAATGCTGTATGCATTGTTGTTAATTTAAATCCGTATAGCTGGTTCTTTTAAATATTGAATACATTTTGTTGAATAAAGCAACGAAGATTTCTAAAATATACAGGGGTTGCTTTTTTACCTCTAGTTTATTTTAATAGTTGTATTTACGATTGTTTCAACATTGACCACCTAGTACTGGGCAATGTTGTCATTGCCCGGTCAATGTTGTTATTTAGACCTTTATGACTACATTCACCGACAAAATCGACCAGCCAATGCTGCCATTGGCCATTGCTTTTGGGCTCTGACAACAGTGCCCAGTCATTGGCCGACTTTGGACTTTGGCCGTAACATATATATAAGTAAAAGACGTGTTTCATGGGAGAAAGGGATCAAACGACAGATGTGCTGCAGGAGGAGGGGTTCAAAAGTATCCATCCATTGATCATGCTAGCTGATGAGTTTACATTTTTCTCAATCATCATGTGACAGCTTCACAAAGCGTGATGAAGGTGAAGGTTCTGGCTCTGAGATATGACTAACAACATATTTCTTTTCGATTTCCTCCAATTATCCCTCGTCTTTTTCTGTCTAGCTTCAGTGAGGTTCTTGATGGAGAATACCTGTACTTCTCCCCTAGCCTTCTTTGCCTGGTAGCTGAGGAAATCAATCATTTCTGTCTTACTAACACCCTCCTGAAATCTTCCTGCCAGCAAGGCCTCTCTCTTAGCAGGATCGTTATTGATCTTTACTCTGTACTTTGCTGTTCTGTCTTTGCTAGTGGGCATCTGGAAGCAAATAGAATAAATCAAGGTTAAGAGATGTTAAAGAAACATCTGCACATCATTATCAGTGTGGTAGAACATTTCCAGCAAAGCGTTAGCTATATTTAAAAATATGATACATTTATCACTTAAAATCCTACAGCAATTCTTGGTAAATTATATATATTGCCTTTATAGATTATAGAAGGACATAGTACCTCTTATGAGGCAAAAAACCCATAGATGAAATGTTTGTTTGCTATGGTGTGACGACTAGGTCCTACATGTCTTACAGGGAGGCATAGATGATGATTTAAAAGATATTTCTGAGAGACTAACATACCTTGATGCACATGCAGGGGGTCCTCCAAAGGCCTGTTGACGTCCCAATGTCAAAAATAAAGTGTTGCTCTCTCCAAAAATGCCTGATTTTCCATGCAGATTCATCGGCACACCATTGGACATTGATTTTGGTGACAACCTTGTTTTTTTAGATAATGCTTTTGTAAATATACATTTTTGAACACTTATAGTAGCAAAAACACAATCCCAATGAAAGACATGTAGAACTTCATTACAGTCTGATAAAACAACAACAAAAGACCAAGTTTAAACAGGTCCTTACCTAACGGTTAAGGAACTCCATGTTGGTCAGTAACGCTTGAATAAATCCCAGACTGTGCAAAGCTGAGCGCTTTTTATTCTTGTATCTAGGCAGCAGTCCTACGCAGAAAAAATGTGTTCAATAATTATAAACATCTCATCAAGGCTTTTTTATCCTGCAGGTTACTGTGACAGTCTGGCTCGCAGTGGTGACGTCACGGACCAGGAAGTAGAAACCAAAACAATGGATGGGCGGTTGAAGCTGAGTGCAACTGCACTCAGTGTATTTATTAATAAACAAAACAAAAGATTTAAACAAAACAACAAAACACAAAACAAAAAGGCACAAGGGCCAAATGAATAAACAAATACTGTTTAGCAGTTGTCTTTAACTGTTGTTATTTTTTCGCTCGTTCTCTCTCTCCGCTCTTCGTACTCTCCTCTGTACACTCCACCCCGAGTGCAGAGAGCTGCAGGTTTATATATTCTGGCCGAGGGATTAACTAGTTGTTAATTATCTTATTACCCCTCGGCCAGAGTCTGCACGCGTTTGGTAAGGATGCATGACTGTCAGCTAGTTAAATAATCATCAGCTGATCAGCCATGCATTCTCACGGGGTTTTTAAATATAATAATAAAAGACGCAGCGCTTTTACCCGCGCCGCAAACAAAAATACAAATAATAATACATAGGGGCGGGACACTCCGCCACAGTTACCCTAAGCCTTTAACAGAAAGGTTAATTACAAAACATGGATTGCAGCCTCTGATTTGAGAGCATTTGTCTGAGCACATGCAGTCTGTAAGAAGGATAGACCATTACTTTGATGCGAGATCAGTGCCATTAAATGCTTTATGTTCAGAACTCTGACTGCTCAGTCTCCTTTTACTCACAGCTGAATAACACAGTTTGAAATTATAACCGATTGGGTTCAAGTCAGAGTCCTGTAAGTTAAGCGAGAAAGGCCACATTGCACACAATCAGTGAGCGTGGTTCTAGCACATTGCACACAGTCAGTGAGCGTGGTTCTAGCACATTGCACACAATCAGTGAGCGTGGTTCTAGCACATTGCACACAGTCAGTGAGCGTGGTTCTAGCACATTGCACACAGTCAGTGAGCGTGGTTCTAGCACATTGCACACAATCAGTGAGTGTATTTTTCTAGCACATTGCACACAGTCAGTGAGTGTGGTTCTAGCACATTGCACACAATCAGTGAGCGTGGTTCTAGCACATTGCACATGATCAGTGAGCGTGGTTCTAGCACATTGCACACGATCAGTGAGCGTGGTTCTAGCACATTGCACACGATCAGTGAGCGTGGTTCTAGCACATTGCACACAATCAGTGAGCGTGGTTCTAGCACATTGCACACTATCACTGAGCGTGGTTCTAGTCTCACAAGTGCCCCGTTTTTGGATGGGAACCCATGGGGAGCGCTGCATTGGCCTGAGTCTTTGCTTCCCGGGTTCAGTAACTTGGAAACAGGAGGGTAAAAAGAGGCTTGACGGGGGAACAAAGGCTTCCTGCCCATCTTTGTAATTACCCTTTTGGTCTTAGTAATACTTACTAGTAACTTTAAGAACAGTACTTTCTGTTCTGTACTTTATATTGTAATAACAAATTGTTAACTATACTTACCTTGTAAAACAGCACGTTATGTTTTAGGTATTGTTGTTACCATCAGTTACCAATACTTATTATGATCAGTACTTTGTGTTCTGTGTATAGTAATGGCCACGTGTTAATATTTACCTTTTGGAGTAGTACTTTCTGTTCTGTGTCTTTAACTGACACCCCCCCTAATAACACAGACAGCTGTGTTAGTGTATTCAGATCTGCATAGGCAGAAACACGTGCTTATGTGTTGTGTATGTTTTGCAAGTTACATTAAGGGATAACTTTCCCATTTGTAATTTTATTAGATCCTTTAGACCAGTGCACTTTATTGTTGGCATAAAAAGGGACTGTGTTCAATTTGTTTATTCTTAATAAAGAAATACTTTATTTTTACTTTTTGTCCTACATTATGTTCAGTTTGGAGAATCACTTTAAATGAAGACCAGAGCCTGGCATTCTTCACATCTTCAGTCCTCCTGAGCAGTAGGTGGCTTTTAGTGTTTAGGCGATTTCTGAATTCGGTATCTGGGTAGAAATTAGAAAATGGTAGCAGTTTCATGAACATGTGACAGGGCGTTGAAGCAGAGTTTCATGAACATGTGACAGGGCGTTGAAGCAGAGTTTCATGAACATGTGACAGGGCGTTGAAGCAGAGTTTCATGATCATGTGACGGCGTTGAAGCAGAGTTTCATGAACATGTGACAGGGCGTTGAAGCAGAGTTTCATGAACATGTGACAGGGTGTTGAGGCAGAGTTTCATGAACATGTGACAGGGCGTTGAAGCAGAGTTTCATGAACATGTGACAGGGCGTTGAAGCAGAGTTTAATGAACACGTGACAGGACGTTGAAGCAGAGTTTCATGAACATGTGACAGGGCGTTGAAGCAGAGTTTCATGAACATGTGACAGGGCGTTGAAGCAGAGTTTCATGAACATGTGACAGGGCGTTGAAGCAGAGTTTCATGATCATGTGACAGGGCGTTGAAGCAGAGTTTCATGAACATGTGACAGGGCGTTGAAGCAGAGTTTCATGAACATGTGACAGGGCGTTGAGGCAGAGTTTCATGAACATGTGACAGGGCGTTGAAGCAGAGTTTCATGATCATGTGACAGGGCGTTGAAGCAGAGTTTAATGAACATGTGACAGGGCGTTGAAGCAGAGTTTCATGAACATGTGACAGGGCGTTGAAGCAGAGTTTCATGAACATGTGACAGGGCGTTGAAGCAGAGTTTCATGAACATGTGACAGGGCGTTGAAGCAGAGTTTAATGAACATGTGACAGGGCGTTGAAGCAGAATTTCATGAACATGTGACAGGGCGTTGAAGCAGAGTTTCATGAACATGTGACAGGGCGTTGAAGCAGAGTTTCATGAACATGTGACAGGGCGTTGAAGCAGAGTTTCATGAACATGTGACAGGGCGTTGAAGCAGAGTTTCATGATCATGTGACAGGGCGTTGAAGCAGAGTTTCATGAACATGTGACAGGGCGTTGAAGCAGAGTTTCATGAACATGTGACAGGGCGTTGAGGCAGAGTTTCATGAACATGTGACAGGGCGTTGAAGCAGAGTTTCATGAACATGTGACAGGGCGTTGAAGCAGAGTTTCATGAACATGTGACAGGGCGTTGAAGCAGAGTTTCATGATCATGTGACAGGGCGTTGAAGCAGAGTTTCATGAACATGTGACAGGGCGTTGAGGCAGAGTTTCATGAACATGTGACAGGGCGTTGAGGCAGAGTTTCATGAACATGTGACAGGGCGTTGAAGCAGAGTTTCATGAACATGTGACAGGGCGTTGAAGCAGAGTTTCATGAACACGTGACAGGACGTTGAAGCAGAGTTTCATGAACATGTGACAGGGCGTTGAAGCAGAGTTTCATGAACATGTGACAGGGCGTTGAAGCAGAGTTTCATGAACATGTGACAGGGCGTTGAAGCAGAGTTTCATGATCATGTGACAGGGCGTTGAAGCAGAGTTTCATGAACATGTGACAGGGCGTTGAAGCAGAGTTTCATGAACATGTGACAGGGCGTTGAGGCAGAGTTTCATGAACATGTGACAGGGCGTTGAAGCAGAGTTTCATGATCATGTGACAGGGCGTTGAAGCAGAGTTTAATGAACATGTGACAGGGCGTTGAAGCAGAGTTTCATGAACATGTGACAGGGCGTTGAAGCAGAGTTTCATGAACATGTGACAGGGCGTTGAAGCAGAGTTTCATGAACATGTGACAGGGCGTTGAAGCAGAGTTTCATGAACATGTGACAGGGCGTTGAAGCAGAATTTCATGAACATGTGACAGGGCGTTGAAGCAGAGTTTCATGAACATGTGACAGGGCGTTGAAGCAGAGTTTCATGAACATGTGACAGGGCGTTGAAGCAGAGTTTCATGAACATGTGACAGGGCGTTGAAGCAGAGTTTCATGATCATGTGACAGGGTGTTGGCCTGTGAACGGGTGACCACACGCTCCCCAAGAGTGCATCATAACTGCAATACCAAAGAACCAGGCTCATTTGCACTAGCACTTACAAAGCTTAAGTCAAACAGTGTGCATATTTAATAAGACAGGAGGTGCTCAGCAGTGAATATATATTGGGTAATCCCTTAAGCTGTCTACACAGAAAGCTCAGTTGATGTTTTTTTCCTAATGTAAAGACAGCTTAGATGCATTGCAATGTTGAATGCTGAATGATTTTCTTTCCTGGATCAATAATAGGTAATCCTAATGTAAAACAACAAGTCAATTATAATTACATTCCAATCAGCTTGTGCTTGAAGGCCCCTCTGCTCAATGCAGCTGCAGTGGGCAGATACACAAACGCACACATGCAGATTGTAGGGTTGATTGATTGTGACTGTGGCTTCTCTGGGAAGCTGCAAACATCTAAATTAGTCACCTTTAAATGTAAATGTGAGACTCGGTGGAACAAATGTTATATGGAAGCTCTCTTAGAAAGTTCATTTCCAATGGAGAATAACTTCAAATTTGTCAATTCCTTGGATTCAACATCTTGTAATGCCTCTGTAATGATCCCTCATTCAAGCTCTGCACCTTTAAGGTTAAGGCTTTTGGGAGACTGACGTCTAACCTCACCTCGGAGGGAATGCATTGTGGGTCCGCAGTTACAGTGAGTGGAGTTAGACCATTAAAAACCAGAAGGTAAACTCTGTAAACATACTGTACTACACTGGGTTGCTGTACCTGACTATCTGTCCAAATGTGATGAAGGGGTAATGGAATGTGTGATGGAACAAACACAGGGCCTATTCGGATATTGACATGTCTTAATCAGTGAATAGTTTTCTTCTCAGACTCAGACAGGGAGCATCATATGCTCAGTACAGAATGCAAACTACTCTAGCCAGTTTAGAACTTTTGACCAAGGCAGCAGTAACAAGGAATAGACTGTATGCAATGGAAAAAGAAAGAAAGGACTTACTGTATATTCATTGAGTGCCCTTCACATAGAACAACCACAGACAGCTACAGTGGATAGCACTGCGGTGGGAAGAGTGCACATTTGCTTTACAAAGACTCAAAATGGTCTTAATAGAGAGCTGTGGCTAGTTGCATAAAATCCCCCCTTACTTTTCCACCCTAAGTGGTGGCAACTTAATGCATTAAAGTCAATATCTTATCCATAATGTATCCTAATGTGTTTTATGCGCCAGACCATAAGAACATTTACGAGGAGGTCATTTGCCCCATCAATGCCCGTCTGGTTCTCATTCGTGGTTATAGAGGTTTTAACCGTAATGGCAGTGTGTCACACATGTTTGTAATGTATTGGGTTCCTTTGTTAATGAAGGTGCTAGAAAGAAATGCTTTTCTTTTGAAATTTCACTACACAAGCTGTATAAAAACTACAGGCCAAAACAAGCAAACACAACACTTTACCGCGACTGGAGGTGGAGGTGTACTGTAGGTGTAGCCATGGAAATGAGCTTCGGTAGTTGAGGTAATACTGTGATTCTCATGTTAGATACTAGACAGTGTGGTGATGGAGGTTTGCGTGATCGTGGATGATGATATGAGGTGTGTTACTGAAGCCTTCAAACTTCATTTGGTTAATCAAAATGGGCTTTCAAAAAACAAAACATTCCATTGAACAGTCCTTGTGTTTCCAAAGAGCCACATTTCAGCAGCGAAATGCTGCTTTGATTCCTTGGGCTCCTACTGGTGTCCCAACAGTCTCAAAAAGCAACAGACAATCTCTTCTCACAGCACTAGCAGCTGGTCCTCAGTGTGAGTGGGTGAGCTTACACAGCAGCTTCCCCCGCTTAGCCCCATTGACACTGCCAGTGGGCGTCACGGTGCATTCGAAAGATAGTGCTTTTAGGACTGGACTGCGTCTGAACAAGGATATACAGTGCAGTGATTTATCTGACATCATGACATATATCTACAAATGCCACTGTAATAGCAATTTTTACCCCTTTATGCTGACTTAATTGCTGTTCCAGTTAGGTCCAATGAACCCAAATAAAAGAACTAGCTGCTGGAACACCCAGCATAGCAAAGTCTAATAAAGCACAGTGAAAGCATAGGACAGCATTGAAAAGCTTAGTGAGATATGGTAAAGCATATTAAAAAAAGATGGCAAACGATGGTAAACTGTGCTAAATGCATAGCATAATGGATGAATACTTTGATTGCTGCTCTGATGTGTAGCCGTCAGTCTTGTTGCTGGTTTCAGTCGCACTCTTGTCTCTGCTCTGTTTCAGTATTACTTCATCATTGTCTTCGGCCACGATGGACAGAAGCCTCTGGAGCTGCGTACGGAGGAGGAGACGGACTGTGACGAGTGGGTTGAAGGAATCCAACAAGCAAGGTACAGAGCACTGGGGATAACCCGGGGAAAAGGGTTAAGCTGCGTAACGATGCTTCATACAGGGCAGAAGTGTGGAGTAGTGGTTAGGGCTTTGGACTCTTGACCGGAGGGTTGTGGGTTCAATCCCAGGTGGAGGACACTGCTGCTGTACCCTTGAGCAAGGTACTTTACTTAGATTGCTTTACCTAATTGTATGTAAAAATAATGTGATATCTTGTAACAATTGTAAGTCGCCCTGGATAAGGGCATCTGCTAAGAATAAATAATAATACAGAAGGCAGAATACATTTAGAAGGCAGTGTGTGGCTTGTGGCAAAACCTATTTTAAACGCTTTTACCCACAAGGTAGCGGGTGTGAAACAAGCATGGTTTTGCTGCAGATTGTTAGTCATCGGTAAGGGTGCAGGTCAGATGGCTTTTCATCTAGGAATATAACAGTGAAAAGACTGTGATGAAAGATTCCAGTAGAGCAGTCTTGTATCACGGATTGGCTTGGATCTAACAATTGCAATGTCAAATGGTTCTCCATCTTTACGCACTGCACATTTGAAATACCCGGGGCTGTGGTTTGATCCTCAGCTACATTTTGGTGATCATGTAAATACAATTGTTTAAGAACTCACTCTAAAATCTCTTTGAATTGATTGAATAGACTAGGGCTTTATATGCGAAGCAATTACTACTGCCAGAGATAGAATATGTTGATACTGTTTACCAGTCAGCCCCAACTTCTCTGTTGCTAAAGCTTGACATGTTATATAATACTATGCAGTGTGATTACTTCACACAGCATTTTCACCTGTATTCTACTTTATTGTCTCTTCCTCTAACTGTATTTCATGCGTACCTTGTGCAATCATTATGTAACGGGCAGTGTTGTGTGATGCATTGCAGTTACAGATTCTGTCCCGTTGGTGAGATGAGACGAGGTCAAAAGCTCTAAAACCACAAACGGAGACGAGCCCAGCTCTTTTGCATTGTGGTTAAGAAGCTTGCTTTCAATGTGCGGGGTCGTTGGTTCACACCCAGCCTCCGCCCTGCTAGAATTGCAGTCATTTTATTCTCTGTTCAAATCTTGCTAATTCCTTGTGTGATCCACGCATCCCTTGCATATTTCAAGTAGGATCCTTCTTTATCTTTGCATAGTTCTTACTTTAAACTTGCATTTGTGGTCCTGAATGTCTTGCTTGAATCTAGCATGATCCTTGTGGTTTTGCATGGGTATTTTGTTGTGTGATGCTACTGATGCAGGTCGTGGTGATTGACTTTCCCATGGTACTGACACCTGTTTTGAGTTATTTCTGTCCTTAATGATGGGGGAGGGTATGTCTGCTACTGTCACCCTTGTTGTGTTTTAAGTGTTCATTGAAATGGAACATTTCATTCCACCTGTTATTACTCTGAGTGCACTCCATGCAGGATGGAGACTCTCATCCTTGCATTTCTATCAGTTGACTGTGCAAACCTCACAGTGAACAACCCGTTTATTATTAGATAAGGTGTAGTAGTAATAGGCGATCAATCATTTTTAGAGGCTGAGCTGGAAATGTCAGAGAATCACAATCTAGCTTGCTCCCTCCTTCCCGTCAGAGAACATCTACTTTGCTAACCCTGCTGTACGTCACCACAGTTCTGACCTTGTGCTTGCCTGGGCATTGCCTGCCCACATCCTCTAGCCTTGCAGGGTAGTTAACAAACAGAGAGCCTCTTTGAAATGCTGCTGCAGAAAAAAACAAATCCTTACCTATCTGAAGGCATCTGGCAGCAGGTGTTGTATGTCTCTGTAAAAATGTTAATTTGTACATATACTCTTATACCACTCTTATACCATACCAATTTCATTTCTGTTTTAGAAGTATTGGTTTTAAACCAAGTAGTTTGGTTTTGAAATGAAACTTCAAACAAACAGAACATGAACGTCAATATTAAAGTATGACAAATTTAAAAGCTTCCAGGGTCAGAATGTAGGATTGCTTCCTGAATTTATTCACGTTAGTCATTTCAGCAAATGGAGTTGGTTGGGAAAACAGATTAAGGCCATTTGATACTTAAAGGGGAACCCAAACCAAAAAAAAAATCTAATAAAAAATACTGATAATAACTCCACGTGTTCCGTATTTAAAGACAAAATATAATAAAGATCCATTCCCGTCCCCCAAAATTTTTTAAAACTGATATTTTTGCCCCAAGCAAAGAATTCCGTGACCTTGACCAGTGATGTCATAGAGTGAACACCTTTAGTGTTGGACATGACAGCTGCAGTAGAGAAAGACTACAACAGCAGCTCTGATTCAGATTTGGTGTCTCTGTATTCAGAAATAATGTACAATAATGAAAGCCTTATGGAGCGACTATCTTCAGAACAACTGATAGAGCCCTATCGTTTCAAACTGTACAAGAGCGAGACGGATGAAACGGAAAATAGCAGCGATCAAGACAATCTCATGATTGTTTAAACACTGCCTGGTAAGGATGAAGAGCAGCGATCAAGACAATCTCGTGATCCTTTAAACACTGACTGGTAAGGATGAAGACAGCGATCAAGACAATCTCGTGATCCTTTAAACACTGACTGGTAAGGATGAAGAGCAGCGATCAAGACAATCTTGTGATCCTTTAAACACTGCCTGGTAAGGTTAAAGAGCAGCGATCAAGACAATCTCGTGATCCTTTAACAACACTGCCTGGTAAGGATAAAGAGCAGCGATCAAGACAATCTCGTGATCCTTTAACAAGACTGCCTGGTAAGGATAAAGAGCAGCGATCAAGACAATCTCGTGATTGTTTAAACACTGACTGGTAAGGATAAAGGGCAGCGATCAAGACAATCTCGTGATCCTTTAACAACACTGCCTGGTAAGGTTAAAGAGCAGCGATCAAGACAATCTCATGATCCTTTAACAACACTGCCTGGTAAGGATAAAGAGCAGCGATCAAGACAATCTTGTGATCCTTTAACAACACTGCCTGGTAAGGATAAAGAGCAGCGATCACGACAATCTCGTGATCCTTTAAACACTGACTGGTAAGGGTAAAGAGCAGCGATCAAGACAATCTCGTGATCCTTTAAACACTGCCTGGTAAGGATAAAGAGCAGCGATCAAGACAATCTCGTGATCCTTTAAACACTGCCTGGTAAGGATAAAGAGCAGCGATCACGACAATTTCGTGATCCTTTAACAACACTGCCTGGTAAGGATAAAGAGCAGCGATCAAGACAATCTCGTGATCCTTTAACAACACTGCCTGGTAAGGATGAAGAGCAGCGATCAAGACAATCTCGTGATTGTTTAAACACTGCCTGGTAAGGATAAAGACCAGCGATCAAGACAATCTCGTGATTGTTTAAACACTGCCTGGTAAGGATGAAGACCAGCGATCAAGACAATCTCGTGATTGTTTAAACACTGCCTGGTAAGGATAAAGAGCAGCGATCACGACAATCTCGTGATTGTTTAACAACACTGCCTGGTAAGGATAAAGAGCAGTGATCAAGACAATCTCGTGATTGTTTAAACACTGACTGGTAAGGATAAAGAGCAGCGATCAAGACAATCTCGTGATCCTTTAAACACTGACTGGTAAAGAGCAGCGATCAAGACAATCTCGTGATCCTTTAAACACTGACTGGTAAGGATAAAGAGCAGCGATCAAGACAATCTCTTGATCCTTTAAACACTGACTGGTAAGGTTAAAGAGCAGCGATCACGACAATCTCGTGATCCTTTAAACACTGACTGGTAAGGATAAAGAGCAGCGATCAAGACAATCTCGTGATCCTTTAAACACTGCCTGGTAAAGAGCAGCGATCAAGACAATCTCGTGATCCTTTAAACACTGACTGGCAAGGTTAAAGAGCAGCAATCACGACAATCTCGTGATCCTTTAAACACTGACTGGTAAAGAGCAGCGATCAAGACAATCTCGTGATCCTTTAAACACTGACTGGTAAGGTTAAAGAGCAGCAATCACGACAATCTCGTGATCCTTTAAACACTGCCTGGTAAAGAGCAGCGATCAAGACAATCTTGTGATCCTTTAAACACTGCCTGGTAAAGAGCAGCGATCAAGACAATCTTGTGATCCTTTAAACACTGCCTGGTAAAGAGAAGCGATCAAGACAATCTTGTGATCCTTTAAACACTGCCTGGTAAGGTTAAAGAGCAGCGATCACGACAATCTTGTGATCCTTTAACAACACTGCCTGGTAAGGATAAAGAGCAGCGATCAAGACAATCTCGTGATTGTTTAACAACACTGCCTGGTAAGGATAAAGAGCAGCGATCAAGACAATCTCGTGATCCTTTAAACACTGACTGGTAAGGATAAAGAGCAGCGATCAAGACAATCTCGTGATTGTTTAACAACACTGCCTGGTAAGGATAAAGAGCAGCGATCAAGACAATCTCGTGATCCTTTAACAACACTGCCTGGTAAGGTTAAAGAGCAGCGATCAAGACAATCTCGTGATTGTTTACAACACTGCCTGGTAAGGATAAAGAGCAGCGATCAAGACAATCTCGTGATCCTTTAAACACTGACTGGTAAGGTTAAAGAGCAGCGATCAAGACAATCTCGTGATTGTTTAACAACACTGCCTGGTAAGGATAAAGAGCAGCGATCAAGACAATCTCGTGATCCTTTAACAACACTGCCTGGTAAGGATAAAGAGCATCGATCAAGACAATCTCGTGATCCTTTAAACACTGACTGGTAAGGTTAAAGAGCAGCGATCAAGACAATCTCGTGATTGTTTAACAACACTGCCTGGTAAGGATAAAGGGCAGCTATCAAGACAATCTCGTGATCCTTTAACAACACTGCCTGGTAAGAGTTTTGCTGGGTACCATATAATTGTAAAAAATGTAAAGTTAGCTAATAATAATAATAAAATTCGCTAGACGGAGCCAAAACCACAACATGTCCATGCACAGATTCCTGAATACAAACTAAAATGAAGGCCTAATTCCACTGGCATGAATTTTACATTTCTTATCTCAGGGTCTCCTGTGGTAACAGCCAAACAATGGGTACACAAAGGGAGGGCATTTGTTGTCAGGAAATTGACAAAACTTGGGAGACGTGTAAAAACAATGAGCCTGCGTTCACATGCGTAACCTGTCAGCCAGACTTCAACGCAGTATGTCTGAACCGCTGGGTGCTGGATACAGCCTCTTAACATTAACGACAACAGGACAACAAGACGATTCCAAGAAACGCCCACATGAGTATGTCCATCATATTTTCCACTTTTGTAAAGTTTTGCATTAGATTATTATCATTGGCTATCGTGAAAACAAGTTAAAATGTTAAATACAATTTGGGAGATCTTCCGACCAGAAGGCTGGTGGGAACGACTTGAGTGGTTTCCAAATGACTGGATAAAAAAGGTAAGCATGTCTAAGGAGTCGTATATATGAAAAAAAAAAAAAAGAAATACATTTTATTTTAAATTTCCATTACAAGGTTGACATACTATCTCATTATTTTGACTATTTTCAACTTACTATCTCGTTATTTTGATAAGTCGAAATAACGATATTGTAAGTTGAAATAAGGAGATAGTAAGTCAACCTTATAATGGAAATTTAAAATGTATTTGTTTTTTTTTTGGTGGCGGAAATGGACTTCCATATGTATATGTGCTTCTTTGTCATTTACTGAGACATTTCCTGGAGTGCCGAAGCACACAGATGAGACGTTCGGTATCAGGGAAAAACGAGTTGCGGTCACACTGTGGCGTTGGGGATACGAATGGTCCCATAATGTTTTATTTAAGTTGTAAAACCATTTTTTTTTTTCTTACAACAAAATATTATACAACCATACTTTGATTAAATAAAAAAAGTATATTATATGTATGCACTATTTACCATTGTTATGAATTTACTATTCATCAATATTACAAAATCAACTTGGCTCATCAGGCACCTATATATATTTTTTTAGCCATGATTATCACACAATGTCTGATAAACAATGACATCATTAGTTGCACAGAAATCCACTGAGCACCAACTCTGGTTGTGTTAGTGTGGTTGTAATACACACACACAGTTAGTACGCATTAACGAACCGAACTGGATTAATAACCGCACTCGATACTTGCTCTGAAAAGGATTAACTAGTGCGGTTGTCTCTGCCCTTTGTAACTGAACTGTGTGTGTATACAAACCGTATTAAGAGCAAAAGGTGAACTCACAACTGCATTTAGCCTGTGTGTGTACGTAGCCAAAGTGTGCCGAACACAAATGTGAGGATTTGTTCGGCTTAGTCCAGACTCGCGTAAGTTGAATACATTTTGTCCAAGCCCTGGCAACCTTGGGATTCTTTGAGGTGGAAGCAGCAATACAAACCAAGATAGTCTTAACCAGCATAAGTGGCCAAACACATCGGCGTGGCATTATGGCAAAAACCGAACTACAAGTCAAAGGTAAGTCACGGATTGTATCGTTGTCTTCAATGTGAATGGTAGTAGAAGAATGTTGGATTCGTTCACGTCGTGACGTCACGGAAGTAAAAGAAGGTTAGAGAAAATCCAGATTTAATCGCTAAATTACCAATTTTTTAAATTGGAAATTAAAAAAATACACATCATATCGTATTTCAATGATTTCAAAGGATAGTTTAGTGTGAACGTAGGTATGGGTGGGTTCCCTTTAAGCTACTGCTAATATTTAACAGTCCTCCTGGATCTGTCCCTTTGGAGTAGTCAGCCAGACTGCTCTACCACATATCACATGGTGGGCTCAGTTTTCAAACGATTTACAAGTTACAGACCCATACCTGACTAAATGTGCAGTAGAAGGAATAAGTTTGACCTCACTTATTGAAATGATCACAAGCGTACATTCTATCAGTTACAGTAGACTTCAGAAGCAGACGTGTATACTGAATGAAGCCATTCTCTCGTTGGAAAACAACACAAACGTCTCCCAAGCTTTCCTGTTTTACTCGTGTAAAACACAGGGTTTTACGTTATTACATTTTGTGAAAACCTACACCTTTACCATTGTAAGTTTGTTAGAAATAGGTCAACTTCGAATACGGGCATCATCAAATACAAATGATCCCTTCCATATTTATTTTAACCTCTAGTCCTGCACTTCAAATACCTGTGATCTCATGCGCTAGTTGAAATATTTCAGTAGATATATCTATGTGTGTGTCTCGACAGTGTCTACATGCACACGCTCTGAAGTGACATTCTCATTACACTGGGGTTTGTTTCTGTTTACACTGACACCTACTCTGTCCTCTTTTCTTCTAGCTACTCCGACATTATAATTGAACGGGAGGTGCTGATGCAGAAGTACATCCACCTGGTGCAGATCGTGGAGACGGAGAAGATTGCAGCAAACCAGCTGCGGCACCAGCTTGAGGACCAGGACACCGAGATCGAGAGGCTGAAAGCAGAGGTACAGCCTCATTGATTTACATTGTGAGTTGCTTATACAGTACACATACATACAGAGGTACAGCCTCATTGATTTACATTGTGAGGTGCTTGTACAGTACAGTGCACATGCAGCTATGGCCAACAGTTTTGCATTACACTATAGAATGAACTAACTTAGCTTCATAAAGTCAAATTAAACCTGCTGAATTATGTTACATTAACATATTCAATTAAATAACGCTTTGTAGTTTTCCATATGCTTAATGAAAAATTGTCACAAATTGAAGAATGTGACATGCAATACTGTACTACTATTATGACTTTTGGTAGACTTCTGTGGAATCATTTTGTAGTTGTTTTGATTACACAATGTTAAATAAAAAATCTAAATTATGTTCATATAGTTGTTATACTTTATATCCTCCAATACGTGACTGAGGAGTCAATTAATTTAACTTAACATTACAAATAATTAATCAAAATTAAAATAGGTTCACACCTTTGCATATTCAGTGAATCAGGGAGAACATATCATATACACTCAGGGGACCCACTTAGGGCAGAGGGAAGATGACACTTTACAGAGGATGGTGAGGATAGGAAATGGGCTACCTGGTCATGTTGTTAGGGGCAGAATCATTTGGATCCTTCAAGACACAACTTGACAAAGTTCTGAGATCAATCAGCTGCTAGGAACCAGATGAGCATAGCCAGGCCAAATCGCTGCCTCTCTTTCTTTTTTGTTTTTTATGATAATTACTTAGCAGCCCTTCTTGATGTTTTTTGATCAACTCAAGCTCTCTTTCATTATAAAACAGTGCATGGAAGGGAAGGACATAAAAACATAAGAACATGTACAAACGAGAGGAGGCCATTCGGCCTATCAATGCTCGTCCTGTACCTGTTAGCTGATTGTATAAAATAAAAAATAAAAAAAAACATATAATAAACTGAAACATATAGGACTATAGCAGCCTGGCTATTTGCGTTTGCCAAACCCCGTGCCATGGCATTGCATGCAAACTATTAGGGCTGTGGAGACGGGATTGAAGACTAATGAGGGTGGAGAGTAGTTTGCTTGCCAGTAAACTATGTTAAAAGTCAAAAGCTAAAATGTGTGCAATAAAATTGTGCAGGGTAATGGTTTTTAAGATCCCTGAAGCATTTCAGAAATTAGACTAGTGGTTTAACTCTGCTGTGTTCGGCTGTCTTTCTTGTGTGGTATATCAGTGCCATGTGCCATTGTGGTCTCCTAATGGCTCTGCTTTTAGGGTTGTAAGAGTAATGCGCTGTTGTTATAATAGTATTTTAATGGTGTATTCTGACCTTTATTGTAAGACCTGTCTTGTTCTGAGCAATCTGTATTCGTGTCTTCCCCACATTATTTTCCCTAGGCAGTGGTATATTAGAAATGGAGAGTAAGATAAACATCCACAGACTGTACAACAAGTTCCCCCTGAGCGTTCTGATTAAATAACTGCATCAGTTCTCCAGCTCAGAACAAGGGCAATAAGAGAGACAGGCCTGTAAACTGCTTTGCACTAATCTACTATATAGTGTGTCTTTTTGCAGTCCATAGGGATGAGGTCATACTAACTGCTTACAGACCAGTATTCCCTTACGCTTGCTTTTTGCACACATTCATGCTTTCTTCTTATTTGTCTATTTATTTGTTTTGGAGTGAATGCTCACAGCAAGGGTTGTGAACACTGTGTAGATGTGCGGGTCTCTTTTCAAGACTCGTTCTTTGATGTATTGTACATTACCAGTATAGTATGACATGGACTCGACTCCTGTGTGCTGACTGTGGCACTGTTTGGTTTTTGATACTTATTTTTCATCACAAATCAGTACTACCCTTTTTAATTAAAGCTGGAGACAGCTGTAAATGCTTTACAGAGGTGTCAGAGAATTCCGATGTTGAAGTTTGATTTCTACAGTCCACTGGCCCCATGTATTGAATTAGTATAGCATGGTTTTGGATTATAGGTGTAGATTCCTGGGGTTCGGATGAGTGAGAGTCTGCTGTAGTTTTATTTGTATGTGTTTTTATCTATCAGTGGCAGCCTGTGGCTTTCAGGAAAACAACTTTAACATAATGTAATAAGCAATCAATCTGGTTTTTAATACAAATATTACCACATATTGCGCCTAATATTGCTTTTCATTTTATCCATCCAGAAGTTGCAGTAAACCCTGAATCATTAAACAATTCTTAAATACAGTTTGTATATCTTTATGACTCCCCTTTTGGATATCAGTGGTTTTCTGTCTATCTAGATAACCTCTTTTTGTGATGAAACTCGGTGAGAACATTTTATATAACAAGTAATCGTAAGTGTAATCCTTGTGTATAAAGTGGTGTCTGTTAGTATTTAAATTACATTCATATTTAAAACATATCTCTAAAAACAGGTAGTGTGCCTGTGATGAGTCAAAGGGGTTTCGGTCTGTAATTCAGCCTCCCGACAGTAGAAGGTATCAAACCGACTCGGGACTTCCCTTACCAAGATCTCGTGACCATGACGAAAGTCATCTTTATGAGGGGCGGCACCTTGGTGAGGGGCGGAAGTACGAGTATGTAAATTCCAGCCACTGGAGTCACGTGAGGTTCAAGGACACCTGTCAGTTGGAATTGGTGTTCCACTGACTACCGGGGCGGGGCTTTGCATACTAAAGGGAACGTGCTACTGTGTCCGGGGTTGGTCCCACGAAGTGTAGGCGGAGGAAAGGCTGGAGGGAGAGAATCAGTGCCGGGTTCTTGTTGTTTTTATTTTTCACGGTCGGAAGCTTTACTCACGTTGTTCTCTTGGTTTGGATTCTTTTTCTTTTGTTTTATTCAGCACATCACGAAGAGGACTAGGAAGCTTCCGATCCTTTTGTTTTGTTTCTCCAGCACGCCCTCCCTCACATCCTTCTTTTGTTTTTTTTTTTTTGTGTAAATATTAATAAAGAAAAACTTTTTACACGTAAAGTACTGTCTGGAAATTCCATTATTACTCACACGCCTCACAGTGCCATTTAGAATTTAACATGAATATTTAAGTACCATTAACAAGGTAACATTCTGAAATTGAAATGTCTCCCAATAAAGAAAGATAAGCATCCTAGGGCTAGATTCTCAAAGCTAGGAACTCTAAATCATCATTAGCACAATTCTTCAATGACATAAACATGCACCCAGTAAAGACATTAACACCTGAAAAAACAACAATGAAATTTATTGGAGGAGCTTGTGAGTAGTCTCAAGTCGTTTCCTTTTTGTTTTAGAATTGTAATTGTTATTTTTTCCTTGCCTAATGACGATATAGAGTAACAGGCTTTGAGACTAGCCCCTACTGTAAAAGGCTTTTGGGGTCCACTAATAGAGAGTTTGTGGTTGAAACACTGCTTTCTGCGATTGATGGGTCCCGTCACCCTGCCCTGACCTGTGAAAGCTGTCAGAGGTCTCACCTCACAGGAGGGCAGCGAGATCCTGGGTCACACCTATCATTCCCTTAAATACATATTCTAGTGCTTACTCATGCTGTCACCTCGCTTATTGAATTATAAAGTTTGGAAAAGAAGCGCTCCCCTTTGCTACCACCAATGGTGTTGGTGGTGATTAGACTTTACACAGGTAAGACTTTTACACAAAAAAAGAAAGAAAAACAAGGGTCAAACCACGCAGCTTGCTTGTTTAGTTTGAACATGCTTTCCTTATCCTTGGCCCAGATTTACATGTTGTCTACATTATTGGCTGCTTATTTAAGCCAGTTAAAAATTCCATCTCATCCCTGATTTTAGTAAACCTTTGATCAGTTTATTGTGACCCCTTCTCTTTCCTTTCTTTTTCTCTGATCTTTACAATTGTTTTTTCCAACTTCCAAATAGTCTGTTTTTAATAATGTCAAGTAGTGAAGTGGTAATAGAGTATGTTTTGTTTCCTAGATTATCGCCCTCAATAAAACAAAGGAACGGATGCGCCCCTACCAAGGAAATCAAGAAGATGAAGATCCAGATATTAAGAAGATTAAAAAGGTCATGTGAACCAGCCTGCAGGCATTACTGAATGACATTACACGTGTGGAGTGTGTGATCAAGGACATTTTGTCCACATTTGGGGCATGTGAAAGGGTGACTAAAGGTCAGGCAGGCAAGATCAGTGACTAATTCATTTGTTTAAGCGCAGGATTCCGCACTGTTATTGACAAAAGAAACAAAATACAAAACCAATTAAATGCTCTTAGGCAGAAACAAAGGAATAAAACCAGCAGGAAATGCTGCACTAAGTTGTCTCTTGCTAGTTTTACACAGTTCTAATTTGTTATTTGAATAGTTTATTCCTCTGCCGTTGACTTTGCTTCCACATGAGCCCCGAGTCTCCTTCCCCACTGCTCGCTGTGCAGCTGACCTCCCTCCGCCCTTCTCAATCCCTGCAGGTCCAGAGCTTCATGAGAGGCTGGCTGTGCAGGAGGAAGTGGAAGACGATCGTCCAGGACTACATCTGTTCCCCCCACGCCGAGAGCATGAGGAAGAGGAACCAGATCGTCTTCAACATGGTGGAGGCGGAGACGGAGTATGTGCACCAGCTCTACATCCTGGTCAACTGCTTCCTGCGGCCCCTCCGAATGGCAGCCAGCTCCAAGAAGCCGCCCATCTGCCACGACGATGTCAGCAGCATCTTCCTCAACAGGTAAGACTCGGGCCACACAGCAGCCTGAGGTGTATTCAGTTGATCTCAACAGTGGCAGATCCCAATTCCAGTACTGCAAAGCATTATAACAGGAGGCTATTGAAATCAAATATCTAACAGTACATGTGAGTCTCTTTAGTGAATCTCTGTCATTAAAAATATGTAAAAGTTCCCGAAAGGTCCAGTATTAAGGATTTAAACAGCCTGCTATCTAGACCTGCTATCTTCAGGTCAATTGAATACACGTCCCTGATCCGTGCTGCATCTTCTGGCTTAAATACTGTTGGGTGGCTCGCTTAAATTAGCAAAACAGTTTTAAGGCGTTTATGTTGGTGCTTAACCAAACCAGTTTCCAGAAGCTATCCAAGATGATTGTGCCGGGTGACTCTATTATGCCGCACTAATGCTAATGCTTTTCTTTTAGTGAGACGATAATGTTTCTACATGAAATATTTCACCAAGGACTGAAGGCAAGGATCGCTAATTGGCCTACGTTAATTTTAGGTGAGTTTGTAAAAGGCATGAGTGTGGACTGTAAAAAATAATATATATATATATATATATATATATAAAACATGTTAGGAGGCGTTGGTTCAGTTTGAGATCACTGAGGCACTTCATTCAGGCTGCACAAAACAAGAGCTGAACTTTCCCACAGACAGATGCTCAAGGGACATTACCCGTTAGGATACATAGCACACACACACACAACCCCTCCCACACTCTCCAGAATTCCCCATTGGCATGAATGGGCTTCTCCATCACCTGCTGTTTACATGCTACCCCCTGTTCATCCCTTAGTGGTTGTAAGCATTGTCACTTTTTGGCTGCTGTTACACAGGAGTCTGCCCTGGCCTGGCCACCCTGGCATTAATCCTCACATGTGGGCACAATGGAACTGCGTGCACTGTCTGCTTGCTGTGTGGACGAGGAATGTTTATGGGACAGTAGGAAGAAGGGGAGTGGCTTTTGGGATTCCTGTTCTTTTATCAGTCAATGAAGAGGTGTTGGTTTTTGGTTTCTACAGCGTTTAAATAAGCGTTCCAGTAATGCTCCGAGCTGACTGAAAGCTGCTTTAGAGCTGATAAAAGATTTCAGCTGTGGTCCTTGTATGTAAAATACTGCCACATGAAGGAGATATATAGTGGATTTATAGGACTGCGCGTGTCTGTGTAGGAGTTATATCAGCACTCGCAGCTCGTAACCAGGTCTCTGCTTTCAGCCTCATTCCGTTCACTTCTAACCTACATAATATAATTTCATTAAAAATATTACTGTATTATTTAATAAAAAAATGACTTAACCCTTTGCCATGGGTATGTTCCCATACCTATTGAATGCCTATTTCCTCAATGTCAAATATATTGGCCACCTGGCAGCAAAGGGTTAATGTTATGGAGAAACGTCTATCAGATCTGATCACTCCCTAATGCTATTCATTGTATTTGGAGAGGTGTTTGTATTTTACTCATACCTACTGAGTGTTTGAATTAAAATTGCTGCTTCAGTAGCTCACAGTTTCCAAGCTTGTGACATCTCAAGGGTTAAAACAAGTCCTGTAATTCCCATAATTCACAGTGTTGAACAACCAAGCAATTTGAGTTTGAAAGAGACAGGGGTTTCCATGGTTACGCAGTGTTTTTGTTTCCCACATGGCAGGCACAGAGACTGTGTAAAAAGCCTGATTACATTTTACAGCGCTGTTTCTTTTTCTTCCAGCTGACCTGTTTGACATTTTACTGCCAATGTTGAACATCTATCAAGAGTTTGTGCGCAACCACCAGTACAGCCTCCAAGTCCTGGCCAACTGTAAGCAGAACCGAGACTTCGACAAGCTGCTGAAGCAGTACGAGACCAACGCTGCGTGCGAGGGGAGGATGCTGGAGACCTTCCTCACCTACCCCATGTTCCAGGTAGCTCCCTTTAGCTCTCTGCCCAGTTTCCTGTCAGTAGTGCTCTTGTGTAAGGTGCCTAACAAAGCCTTGCATAGTGCTTTTAACAGGAAGAGGACAAGGCCACATTGTACTGTGTGCCGTCAGCGCGGTACCCTTGTGTAGGGTGACTGAGGAACCGTTTTTACAGGAAAAAGACAAGGTCCCCCTAATTGTTCCAGTGTTGCTGCTGATAACATTGTAGGCAACCAACCTGTAGGATCTGCCCTATAACCAGGCAGCATCTGAAGCAGGGGTGTGGGCATTTTCTAGAATAAAACCACCTGTAACCCATGTATTTTCCTTTCCTATTGGGATAAATACAACATGAATACCTGAGGATCAATATGACATGCATACAAAACAGGCAAGATACAAGCACCTTGTACTAAAGTGTGTTTGTGTCAATGTGTTTGTAAACTAATTTGATTACCAGTGTGTGAATTCACAGCTGCCACATTAACATACTCCAACGCTGGAGCTTGTTCAAGTTGAAAATGCAGACAGGACCTTGCTGGGTAAGACTGACCCCAGTGGTGTAAATTAGGTAATGCACACGGAAATTCTACCAGGTTTGTAACTGCTTGTGCAACAGAGCCTGGCTGTAGTGGTTCAGATATGGTGCTGTTGGGGTCACTGAGAGTCTCACCTGGTGAAGGCACGGCCACGTGGTGTGCAGTATGGGTAATACAGTCAGGGGAGCACATGTTCACACCCTGTCTGTGTGAAGTGGCTGGGGGATTCTCACCACCACGCTACTGGCCAGGAGCCCAGTGAACTCAAGTGGACACCAGCAGGGCTGGCTTTTGTCCTTCAGAAGCCGGTAGCTGTTCCTGGTTGTAAAGATGCATGGTTTGTCATGGTGTCAGAGGACGGCCACTGACCTTTAGTTCTCCTGAGCTGTTGTGGGAACATACCGGACTGTCTAAATTGAGGAAAAATAAGGGGTAAAATAAATGGGTACTCTAAATTAAAAAATTCAAAGATATGGCGCTGTCATGCTCAAGATGATGAGTTCTTGTCCAACCTCCTCCTGTGCATTAGTTTGCTTCGCCTCACCTTGTTGATCTTTCCCAAAATCTACATAGGAACTGACAATGCCTCACGAAAAGCAACCCACTCTGTGAAACAGGTCACCATTATGCAACATTACACAACAGTCCTTTCTAAAACTGTACACAAAACAGCTGTAAAAGGTTATCCAGATAATACAGAATCAATCATGTAACAATTGGATCGAGGAGTATGGAAATAGGTTTGTACACACTTCAATGGAATTAGGAAAAGTATGCATATCACAGACCAGTACAAAGAGGGGTGATGCCTTTGATGTCCCTTTGTACTGATCAGCGAGGAACAGTAACACTTTATTATGAATAGAAACAGGGCATCACATCTGCTCAGTCAGACAGCAAGACTTGCTTTTTGTATTTTGAATTGATCTTCTATCTGCTTTATGTGGTGTATTCTGTAGATACCCCGGTACATTATCACTCTTCATGAGCTCCTCGCCCACACCCCACACGAGCACGTGGAGCGCAAGAGCTTGGAATTCGCCAAGTCCAAACTGGAGGACCTGTCCAGGTAAGATGCTGACAGTACTATAGATATGTCTTTTAAGATGTGTATCTAGAAATGTGGACACACGGTTTTAAACTGGGTATATATATGTATATCAAAGTAAAGCAACGATATACAAAACACTGTGTAAGACAAACTGGATAAAAGGCTGAAAGAGAAAGCAAAGCGAAATGGAAAGAGTAGAAGAGGATAGAAAGAAACAGCGATTCTAAAAGCACTCTTTAACGTTACATTGTCATTTGATTTTTAAACTGGATTTTAAAAGGGTGACAAAAGCTTGGCAAAAAAGTGAATATTCAAATTGCCTTTCATTACATGATTCGCAGATTTTATCTTATTGAAAGAGAAACAGGGAAGAAGCTGGAACTAACCCACTGCCAATGTATCCTGTCCTCCCCCCACAGAGTTCCGCCCTGAACTGAAATACTGACCGATCCAGCCACTTTTATCCAGGTGCTGACCAGGTTAAATTGTGAATCAATTTACCAATTTAACCTGACCACGTTCCTCACACGTATTTCTTAAGAGGTGGGGAGGTCAACAGGATATAGAGCAATGCATTATGAATGGAAACACATTGAAGTTTGATATTATTGTAGTATGCAACAAAGTCATCCGTGCAACTTGCTTTGGACACCTACTGCCTGGGATGTGAGCCTCTGTTTTGTTTTTGAAGGGTAATGCACGATGAAGTGAGTGACACTGAGAACATCCGGAAGAACCTTGCCATCGAGAGGATGATCGTGGAGGGCTGTGATATACTGTTAGACACCAGCCAAACGTTTGTACGGCAAGGTCAGTCCATACTGTACTGTGCACGCAAACCCTGCTGAAGAGATTGGTAAGAGACCGGATGGAGATAAGATTGGAAGGGGTTGGTTAAACCTCTCCAGCATGTCAGTGCCCCTGGGTCCTGGTATATGGTAAACCATAATGTACTATAGTTATACGATGCATTGCGAAATGCATGGGTATTGCTTTGTGGGCCATGGGTTGGTATTGCTTTGTGTTTGTGTTCCTTAGTGATTTGTTATCAACAGTACCATGGTTGTCCTACTCAGATTAGCATGGCTTGAATTGTTCTCCTGTGGTTACGTTTCAAAACGATCATGGTTTCCACAGTAGAATATTGAAGTGTTTATCAGAAGAAGGTTAAGGATGACTATAGGACAACTACTAAAGGAAAGTGAATATGCTGCTATATATAGGCTGACCACGGCCTTGCCACAGTGTGACATAGACTCCCCAAGGTGCTGGAAGGGGTCTTGAAAGATGATAATTCATTCAGTCATTAATATTTCACAACTGTTGCAGAGAGAGAGAGGCAGGGGATTGTGATGACAAATGCACCCTTCATGTTTATACCTAACAGGTTCAAAAATTAGATAGATATCCAGGGATTGTGATGGCTCCTCAAATCATTCACACACAACTCCGGTGCAGAGGATGAGTCCCTTAAGGATTTATGCACAGTATACAATGTACCGTTCCTATAAAATGATTTCCGATGTGTATTGCCTTTCAGTGTTATTGTTTCAATCGTAATCTGTGACTGGTAATAGTGTAATGAATAGACATGCTTATGGATTGAATGTATACAGCTGTGGCCAAAAGTTTTGCATCATCCTATTGAATTAACTAATTTTACTTCATAAAGCTGAGTGAAACCTGCTGAATAATGCTACGTTAACATATTGAATTAACATACCGTTTTGTAGTTTTCCATATACTTAACTAACATGAAATACTGTACTGCTGTTAAGGCCTCTGATAGACTTTTGCAATATCATTTTGTAGTTAATTTGATTACACAATGTTAAATAAAATATCTAAATGAGGTTCATATAGTTCTTTTTTTTAAATTAAGTCTCAATCCTAAAATTCTAGGTGATTTAAAACTTTTAGCCATACTGTATAGCCACTAACAGTATCATGGGTCCCTAAACTCAAGTGTGTTTCTGTGGTTAAGGTTCTCTCATCCAGCTCCCCTCAGTGGAGAGAGGCAAGCTCAGCAAGGTGCGGCTGGGCTCCCTGTCCCTGTCCCTGAAGAAGGAAGGGGAGAGGCAGTGCTTCCTGTTCACAAAGCACTGCCTGATTTGCACCAGGAGTTCAGGAGGGAAGCTGCACCTGCTTAAGGTAGGCCATGGGAGCCGGCTTTACACAATCTCTCACTGACATAGCACGCTGAACACGTGTCTTATACACGACAGTATAATGGTGGAACATGAAGCAGCACATTGGGCCTGATTCTCAAAGCTGTTTACTCAAAGTTTAAGACTCATTGCAAGCCCAAAAAGTAAATGTTTTTTTCTGTTTGATACGTCTTTTGGGTTGCCTTTATTCTTTCTGAAGACAATTTGGAGTCAGTAGCTCTGAGAATCTAGCACATTGTCTTTTGCCTTGACTTCCTCAAAGCTCATGACTGCCCAGAGGGGCCTCAATCCCTACGGTTCTGAAGAAAAGAAATCCCACCTGTGAACATTATTGGTAAAATATCAAATGTAAAACTAAGCTGATGGTTTTCTTCAACAATATGTGTATCAGCTAATAATAATAATAATAATAATAATAATAATAATAATAATAACAACACAAGTTGGCATAAAGGTACTTAAATAATTAGCATAACTCCTGTACATACCTGTGCATCGTTTATAAACACTCAATTCCAGTAGCTCAGCTCTTCTGCTTGTTCTTCCTTTCTGTCTTATGACTCTTATACTCTTGTCTATTCAGTACCATCAGCCAATCAGCTTCCAGCTCTAGCGGGCTTCTATCAGATGATAGCTGCCCGCTGCTGCGTCACAAAATGAACTGTGAATCAAATTTAAAATCAATCCGCTCGGCCAGCTGCCACGAGGTAGAGCCTTCATCAAAGGGCACTATCGCTTAATTAGATTAAAAGCAAGTCAAACCCAAAGATTGGGAATAATGTGTCCCTGCTCTAACTTTAATGACCTCTGAGTGTGTTTTGTGAAATGTATGTGGGTATAAATTCTTTTAACCACGGCTGATGGCTTTCTTCTTTCTTCCAGCAAGGTGGAGTGCTGTCTCTGATTGACTGTACTCTAATTGAAGAGCCTGATGCAAGTGATGATGATGGTAAGTATTAAAGATATTGCTAGTCTCTATACAGTACATGGACCTGCTGGAACCAGGCCTCACTGGAGACTGTGCCGTTGCCCTTTGCTGTTCATGAGCACTGAAGAAAAACAGAAAAAAATCTTCATATACCGTATAATATAATAACGCCAATTGTATCAAAAGTAGGCAATGTTGTTCTGTTTGTGTTTAAGATTAAGGGCTGTTGCAATGGGGGTCACCTAAATCAGATACATCCGAGTTAAACAAAGGAAATAAAGTCTGAAATACAAGTGTCTTGTTCAAGTTTAATAAATACTGTAATGTTTTATTTAAAACTTGATCTGATTTGATCAACTTGACCCCCCTGGGACAGAGCATTTCACAGCACTGGAATATACTTCTGGAATTCATCATCATTTATTGGTGAGATTAATCCTGGGATAACCACGAATAGGTGGTTGATGCAATTGTGACCAAATATTATGCGGTGTAACCATAATCCAAGGTGATTCCCCAGCGCTGTAAAATGCTCCAATAAAATTGAGCTGTGACTTAACCCAGGTATAGTTTGATCAAATTGACCCCTTTGTTTCTTATAAATTTAACCTTAACTTCAAACTTGACACATCCTGCAAGTACAGTAAAGCCTGCTGTATAGTAGATTAAAGCTATTATGAATTTGTATTATTTTTGTGTCAAGACATTTTTGAAAATGTGTTTTTAATGTGTTTGTTTTTCTTGGATGTCAAGAAAACTAATTAATTGACAAATGTGTCGAGATATTATCTTCTGTGTCATGATTTAGTTTTCAATTTTATTATTTAATTTTTTTTTTAAATGAAGGAAAAAAGACCTGTTAGCATATACCAAAGAGTAATGACAACTCCAAGACTTTTTTTACTTTCTAACAAATGGAAACCATTCCTTTTCTACAGCAAAAGGTACTGGCCAAGTCTTTGGGCATCTAGATTTTAAGATTGTGGTGGAGCCCACAGACACCCCCTCGTTTACAGTTGTCCTGTTGGCTCCTTCACGACAGGAGAAAGCAGCGTGGACTAGCGACATCAGCCAGGTAAATAAGAAGAGCTTACAGTGTATTCCCACCCTACAAGTCTGTGTTGAGGTGATTTAAGAGGTAGGCTTTGTTTTACCCCAATAGAGCTCTCGGAAACATGTCTGATCTCTACATCTGGTACACCAGAGTGGAACCATTATCCTGTCCCCCCTGCTGCCAGCAGGATCATCACTTTATTAACATCAGTCAAATTTGAGAATGTGGTTCATTTTATTTTTCCAGTTGTCTTCAATCATGGATAACCAAAGCAAGGTTTAGATGTAAATGCACCTGGATATCATATGAGTTTTCTTTTTATATGTGTGTGTGTGTGTGTGTGTCTGTATTTTTAAATAAAGTAGAAAAACAGAAAAGGTTTCTGAACATTTTCTTTGGGGAGCTGAGTCACTAGATGTACTCTGAATTGAACCTGGATACAGCAATCTAGACACAGGGCTGTCTCATTCCTGATGCACAGAGATACAAACCAAGAGACTGATTTACCATTCCTACAAATCTACAGACATAAATAATACAGTAAATCTACAGGATGATCTGCCAGTGGAGTTGAAACTTCAGCCAACCCAGCTGCGTGAATAAGGCATGGCGTCCCATGGTTATCGTCAAGGGAGTTATAGGATTTTTGACAGCAGTGCTACAGAATAAAAAAAATAAACCATATGCTGTTGGAACAAATGGTTCATTGTAGAACTTGAAATGGTTCTGTGTTGTGGTATTTAAACCTTCGGATGTGGTTCATTTGAAAATTATATTTTGCAAAAGTTATTGCAATAATAATAATTATAATAATTATAATAATTATTAAGTTAGGTGAGTTTTTTGAGAGTTGACAAAAGGGGTTTTGTAATAAACAAGAGAGGTTTTGATCAAATGTACTTTTCACTTTGGTTCATGAACCAAGGGGAAGTTTTCATTTTGATTTCTCACTGCAAACACACTCAGTTTATTTGACTTGTACAGTTTCTTGTTTTTGAGATTTTATTTCACACCCTAATTTTTGTAAGCAAACTCAGTTCGTCTTCTCTTTCATGGTAGCAGGAATGGTAATTAAGCTTTACTTTTTCTTGCTAATTTAAAAAGATATAAATAAGCAAGTATCTCCCCACTCATCGCATCCTACCACCTCCCACCCTTATAGCTACCCCTTAGCCTCTGCAATCTGTTATGGGGGGGTCTACTGCCTCGTCCACTTGGCTATCTGGGGCCCTCAAACCAGGTAGGTTTGAGACAATACATATTTTGTGCTGTTATAATCATCAGTAAAAATGAAATCAAATGTATGTGTTGTGGTGGGTTTCCCTGAACTTCTGAATTAGGCTTTGAAGTCAAATCTTTGTGAATCACACACATTCTTAAGCACCTTATTAATATCAACTAACACTGCCCTTCTATTTTTACTGTAAGTTAGTATAACGTAATGAACCTTGATGTTAATGAAATTAATACACAAAAGTGCATCGTCCCTGATTATAAACCCAGGAGGACGGAACAATAGTGCAGTAAGCTTTACTGACAGAGCAAATGATTACTAGGAGGCATCCCATCATGCAGCTGAGCATGGCAGCCTCGTGCAGTGGAACCTTTCTGTAGCTGAAGTTCCGTGAAGACCCCCCAGTTCTAGTGTGATACAGGATGTGGGTCGGTGCTGTGAACCCGTACTGACCCCAGACTCTGGTGTTGTTGCAGTGCATTGACAACATACGCTGCAATGGCTTGATGACCAGCGTGTTTGAAGAAAACTCCAAAGTCACTGTGCCTCACATGATCAAGTAAGTCGCATTCATTTAACCTGCCAATGCCGTCATAAAGAGATAACTGCAGGAAAGGTTGTTCAGGGGGGTAAAGTGGATACAATCAGAGATGAAGGGAGAGACTTAACATGCACCCTCTGTTTATAGCTATTGCAGTATAGAACAAGGGTTTCAGTCTTGCCTTGTTTTTAGGTTCTGGTTTTTAATTGGATTAGAAGATCAGTCAGCAAGCCCCGCAACAGGCTGCTGTTGGTTAGTCCACTCTTCATGACGCGTGTTTGTGCAAACTGTACTGCATTTTTTAATACTACTTGTCATATAATAATATTACTGCTAATAAGTCTAATGATAATATAATACACTGCTATTACTACTACTACTACTACTACTAATAATAATAATAGTTTTTTTTCTCTTATTGTAAAAAGTTATTTTCGCTTGTTTTGTGGTGTTTGTTGATATTTTAAATATAATTTCCATACTTGAGTACCTTTTTTTTTTTTTAAACCTTGACATCCAAACGTTTACTAGACAGGCCCTAGTGAAATTACTGGATACATTAGATCTGAGTGACTTACACACCAGTCTGTCTATGGCCAGCCCAATAGTCCAAGCCCTCATTCTCCTACACGTAGCTCCTCATTGAGTGTGAAAAACATATAATACCCGCTGGGTCTTTACCAACTTAGGGGTAGATGTACTAAAGTGTTGTGCCTGTCACAATAGTCGCAAACCAGCTGTAAACGAGTCGGAAGTCTTGGGTGAAATGTACTAAACAAGCGCAATGCTGTTAGCGACTTTTAGGGAATGCATTGCAGCAGCAGTTTTTCTTTGCGGTTCAACCTTAGATGAATGTGTAATTGTGGGCGTTCCTGCATACATTTGCAAAAAGGGGGCGGAGATAGTGCAAATGAGGGTTCACAAATATTATAATGAGATGCACTAAAGCTGCCGACAATTGCGACACTTACAATTGCATCAATTTGTTAAGAACTTTTGAAAGCCCGTTTTATGACATTTCTGGGTTTCCCAGTGTTTTGGGAGCAATAGACTGCACACATGTGCCACTAACCCCTCCAGCTCATTCTGAGCATCTGTATAGGACCATGATCTATTGTGTGTTAATTGTCTAGGCTATTAAGTAGACCAAGTTAAAAATAATAATAATTAAAATAAAATTTAAAAAAACTAAAATAATTTAGTTTCAATTTAAAATAATCTTTTATTCGCATTGTACACCAATGTGTACAATGCGGCAGCATGATTTATTTTGTGTTACCAGTAGGCTAAAGTAAAATGTGCTGGGTATTTGATTTTACTACTGTACTGTACACTGTATAGGCGTACTGTACAGATTTCTATTTTTACATAGAATCTGATGGGATTGAACTGTCTATCATTATATATATACAGTGGCTTGCATAAGTATTCACCCCCCTTGGACTTTTCCACATTTTGTAGTGTTACAACCTGGAATTAAAATGGATTTAATTAGGATTTTTTGTAACTGATCTACACAAAATAGTCCATATTGTCGAAGTGGGGAAAAAAATCTACATATTTTTCAAAATTATTAACAAATAAAAAACTGAAAAGTCTTCATTAGATAAGTATTCACCCCCTTTGCTGCGACACCCCTAAATAAGCTCTGGTGCAACCAATTGCCTTCAGAAGTCACATTGAATTAATCGAATGGAGTCCACCTGTGTGCAATTAAAGTGTCACATGATCTCAAATTAAATACACCTGTTTCTGGAAGGCCCCAGAGTTTGTTAGAGAGCATATCTAAACAAACAGCATCATGAAGACCAAGGAGCTATCAAAACAAGTCCGGGATAAAGTTCTGGAGAAGCACCAATCAGGGTTGGGTTATAAAAAAAATATCCCAAACTTTGAACATCCCCCGGAGCACCGTTAAATCCATTATTAAAAAATGGAAAGAATATGGCACAACCGCGACTCTGCCTAGAGAAGGCCGTCCACCAAAACTCAGTGACCAGGTAAGGAGGGCATTAGTCAGAGAAGCAACCAAGAGGCCAATGGTAACTCTGAAGGAGCTGGAGAGATCCACAGCTGAGATGGGAGAAACCGTCCATGGGACAACTATAACCCGGACGCTCCACAAAGCTGGGCTTTATGGAAGAGTGGCGAGAAGAAAGCCATTGCTGAAAAAAACCCATATCAAATCCCATTTGGATTTTGCCAAAAGGCATGTGGGAGACACAGCAAACATGTGGAAAAAGGTTCTCTGGTCTGATGAGACCAAAATTGAACTTTTTGGCCTTAGCGCAAAATGCTATGTGTGGCGCAAAGCCAACACTGCTCATCACCCTGAGAACACCATCCCCACGGTGAAGCATGGTAGTGGCAGCATCATGTTATGGGGATGCTTTTCATCGGCAGGGACTGGGAAACTGGTCAGGATTGAGGGCAAGATGGATGGAGCCAAATACAGGGAAATTCTAGAGGAAAACCTGTTTCACCTTCCAGCAGGACGATGACCCTAAACACACAGCCAAAGCTACACTGGAGTGGTTTAAAAACAAGAACCTGAATGTCTTAGAATGGCCCAGTCAAAGCCCAGACCTCAATCCGATTGAGAATCTGTGGCAAGACTTGAAAATTGCTGTTCACCAACGGTCCCCATCTAACTTGACAGAGTTTGAGCAATTTTGCCAAGAAGAATGGGCAACAATTGCAGGATCCAGATGTGCAAAGCTGGTAGAGACTTACCTAAAATGACTCACAGCTGTAATTGCTGCCAAAGGTGCTTCTACCAAGTATTGACTCAGGGGGGTGAATACATATGCAACCAACAAATGCCTTTTTTTACGTTTGATTAACTTTTGTGTCACAATAAAAAATATTTTGCACCTTCAAAGTGTTAAGTATGTTGTGTAAATCAAATGGTAAAAATCCCAATTAAATTGGGATTTTTTTTAACACTACAAAATGTGTAAAAGTCCAAGGGGGGTGAATACTTATGCAAGGCACTGTATATATATATATATATATAATATATATAACAGTATTAAAATAGGTAAAATGAAGATGGAACAGAATGCATTGTACAGAGGTCGTTTACATTTAACAAAAACAATGTTATTTTGATTCTTGCACCCATGCATGTATAGACATATATGAAAAAAATGTCGCACAACTCTCGCTAGAGATCTCGCTAAGATGACATAAATACTATTTCAATTAGTATATTGCGGCTCTCTTCATTAACATATTATTTCTTAGTACATACGACAAAATGTGCACTTTGCGAATTGTCATAACGAAAATGCAAACTGCGGTATGTTTGCGCTGCGACTGGCCCATCTTAGTACATCTACCCCTTAATTTCTAAATAAGCAGTAAAATACCTAACTACCTTTTCCTATTACTGTATCACTGTCTTGACCTATCACCCCCCTCCAACCCCCTTCCCCTCCTGTCAGACAAGCCCCTGTATGTTGACATGTTGTCTGCTAACCCTCAAGCGCCTAGGGCCCGCTCCATGCCAGTTAAGCCACCGCTTGTGCTCTTCATTAGATCCGATGCTCGTCTCCATAAAGACGATGTTGACATTTGCTTCAGCAAGACGCTCAACTCCTGCAAGGTTCCTCAAATCCGCTATGCCAGCGTGGAGAGGCTGCTGGAGAGGCTGACAGACCTGCGCTTCCTTTCCATTGACTTCCTCAACACCTTCCTGCACACCTACCGCATCTTCACCACGGCCGCCGTTGTCATGGAGAAGCTGGCAGATATCTACAAGAAGCCCTTCACCTCCATCCCCATCAGGTACACCAGGCTCACCCGCCACTGTTACCTTAGGGGATTGGGTAGCTGGTTAAAATCTGTATGCATTACTCTGGGTGTGCAGATACTCGAATATTCAGAGTCATTCCCTTTAACCTATTTTAAGTTGTTTTATGTAAATTGAAATGGAATAAAACCTCTTTAAAAAAGTGTAAATCAATAATTGTGCAGGCAAGGGCAAACAAGGGAAAACTTTGTTTTGTGTTGTGTAATGACATGTTTTTAAGAGGTTTTATAACATTTTAATTAATATCTAACAACTTTAAGGGGAATTACTGGGAAAATCCAAGAAGAAATCTAAGTGCACAAACCTAATAATAATAGTCTTAATAGCAGTAAACCCCCTGTAATTTGTGTGACATTAAATGTATCCAATTTTGAATTGTCCATGTAATTGCTGGCTTGAAAGGCTGCTAATTGGAGAGTGCACTGTATGCTATGCAGTACAACTGTATCACTGCTTGTTCTTTATTGCAAAAATGTACAGTACGTGCTTTACCATTTCTGACACAGCTTTCTGCATCCCATTCCCTGTGCATATACCTGCTCTCCTGCTCTCTCCAGGCTATGTGCTTCACACTATCTGGATCTGCCTCTTCTGCTCCTCCCCAAGCTCTGCAGCTCTGACTCAGTTCTGAACACTCTTGGTCAAGCAAGCAACCTCACACAGCCCTGTTGTTGTTGTCTCCTTCTCCCTCATGTCACAGAGGACACTGCCGCTCATCTGACCGATTGTCTGTAACCTCCATCTGCCCAGACCACAGCTTGAAGATTGCAAGGCTTTCCCGGGATCAGTCAAAGTAACTCTCTCCGATTTGTGTCCTCCTTCTTTTACTCCTCTCCAGCTAGCGCTTCCCTGCCCACTGTAGTAGGATATGGACTCCTGCCTTCTTGGTGCATATCTAACCCCTTCTGCAGACTCTTCCTGGAGATCTCGAAATACTGCTTAGTGCTTACCTGGTTTCTTTCACCTGTTTAAGTTCCCTATCCAAGAGCTATTGCATATACTGTACTGTAGCTCTCCTGAACCAGGATCATTCTTAGAACCTCATGCTGCTTGTCTTGTTAATGTTGAACCGCCTTTCTTCAGCTTGTATTTGTAATCTAACTCCCATGTTCTTGTTTCTGCATTGATATGTATACAGTACCTTCAGGTTCAAGTGAATCCCCCAGTCCATTGTCAGCATAGAGTTCACCCTTCCACATGCATGTTTCTAGCACTATAAATATACCCGTAGGGGATGAGATCCAGCTGGTATGGAGATAGATTGGAGACGCTCGTACATGTCTGTATGTCACGTTTACATTTGTACATGTATCTTGTGAACATACCAAGCTTCAGCCATGATGCTCAACCCTAATTTGCTTACCTAATGACATCCAGGTCTTTTTAAACTATTCCTTGCCATTTCTTTTTCTATATTCTGCTTTCCATACTGCTGGTCTACATCATGCTGATTCACTTTTTTTGAATTCACAGCTGTGTTGAGATGCGTATGTTATTAACATTCTGACATTTAACTTGCCCTTATTGCTCGCCCTGTTTGTCAGTGAGAAGGACTGTTTCCTCTGATCCATCACTGATGCAGACACACTGCTGGATAGCAGGATTTCTTTTCTGTGCGTTTGTGTCTTCTTTTCCATTGCTGCAGATCAACTGAATATAGTCAGGGGGCGGGGGGGGGGCTGGTTGTTGGTTTTGCTGGACTGAATTACTGTGTTTGGTTTTTTTAAATGCAATTTTTTCCAGTGCTTGGACAGACACGATCGCACAGCAAGATACAGCTTTCTTTTCATGAAATGAAAAAAAAAAAATCCTAGGTGTTATCAGTGCAGCTTTATAATCAATGTGTGATATGTGGATATCTGTGCTGGTCCATTTATAATATAAATCTATCTATCTATCTATCTATCTATCTATCTATCTATCTGTCTATCTGTCTATCTGTCTATCTATCTAGCTATCTAGCTATCTATCTATACCAGTATAATGGAGATTAAAAGTTTTTGATAAACTGAAAACTCACTATTTTAATAATTAGCTACAACATTTTGGCTACCGCCTTCTTCACATAGCATGGTAGAAATAGCTAGATGTGATGTTGATTAGGTTGACTGATGTCCGTCCACCTAGCTATTTATAGCATGCTATCTCAAGAAGGTGGAAGCCAAAAGCTTGTAGCTAATTTTAAAATAGTGAGTTTTCAGTTTATTAAATATTTTATTTATTTATTAAGTATTTCTAGTGATTGAGTAACCTGTTGGATCCTGATTCTCCTTGGATATAGAGCTGATTTTGAATTTTCTCTCTCTCTGTAAACAAATAATCACTGTAAAAAGAAATACAACAGTTATGTGTAGAGCTGAGCTCAAAACTCAGAGCTAAGCAAATCTCAAATTTCAACTCAGATCCCTGGAATTATTCTTCGCCACAAACCAGAACAGCCGAGGCGAGCACCTGAACGACGTCAAATCCCCTGGCCTGTCCCGGAAAGTCTCTTCCCCTCCTCCCCTCTCCATCTCCCGGACCTCTTCCCCCGTGAGGACCAGGAAGCTCTCTCTCAATTCCCCAGTGAACTTCAAGGTGGGGGCTCTGGACTTGTCCACCTCTTCTACAGCCAGCAGCCCCACCTCCACCTACAACTCGGCCACATCGCCCCCACCTGTCCCTGCCAAGGCCCCTCTGGACCTCAGCCGAGCGCCTTCCTCTCCGGAGCAGAGTCCCGGGGCCGTAGAGGAGAGCCCAGAGTTGCCCCGCATTGACCTGTGCGGGAAGTTGAGGAGGAGCATACGGAGAGGTAAGAGCTTTTGAGATTGAATGGTAACATTGTTGACCGTTAAGGGCGTCAAGATCAATCAATCAATCAGTTAATCTTTATCTAATATAGTGCCCTTTGCCACAGAGCACTTCACATGGGCAAAACAAAAAAATATACAAAGCAGTAAGCATAAGAAGCAGACCAACAAATAAAATAAAATACATAAGTATGATAAAATAATAAAAACAATAAAACATATGGTAAAAAGGCAATAGTAGTATCATGTATATGATAGACTATAAAAATATGTTTTCAGCCTAGTTTTAAAAGCTGCCATAGTTGGTGCCTCCCTTACAGAGGCTGGCAATCCGTTCCACAGTTTAGGGGCCCTGCAGCTGAATGCTCTACCACCTGTGTTCATTTTTAACATTTTTGGAACGATGAGATTCCCAACATCCTGGGATCGGAGCAGCTGACCTGGAACATATGGGACCAGTAAGTCACTCAGGTAGGATGGAGCTAACCCATTTAAGGCTTTGTAGGTTAAAAGCAGGACTTTAAAATCAATCCTGTATCGTATTGGGAGCCAGTGTAGGGATGCCAATACCGGTGTAATATGGTCAAACTTTCTTGTTTTCGTTCGGATCCTGGCAGCAGCGTTTTGCACGAGCTGCAATCTGGACAAAACAGTGTGGAATACCAGAAAATAGGGCATTACAGTAGTCTATTCTAGAAGTTAAAAAGGCATGCATCAGTCTCTCAGCGTCCTGTGCTGAGAGAAAGCGTCTTAATTTAGCAATATTTCTTAGATGAAAAAAATATTCTTTAGTTACTTTCCTAATGTGGGATTCAAATGAAAGTTCAATATCAAAAATGACCCAGATTTCTAATTTCTGTCTTTCACTCAATGGGGTAGCTGTCCATTATACAGGCACATTGATGTACCCTCTCTCGTTGATTTCTTGCCCCCAAAATTATGACCTGTGTTTTATCAGAATTTGACAGTAGAACATTTACTGACATCCATTTCTTAATATCAGTGAGACAGGTAGTTATGGTTAAGGCCCTGTGAAAATCGCAGAACTTTTCTTTAAAATTCAGGGCAGTGTCACGGGTAAAGTATCGTATTTCACAGAATGTGCACGGAAATATGTTATAAATTACGTGTACAGATTATTATTTTTTTTAAAACAGCAAATATACAGATAAATGCACTGACATCAAAGTTATTCAAGCACTTTACAATAGCTTGTGAAACGGTGTTGTAATTAACAGCCTGTAGGTAAAGTGTATCTGCAAGGACAGCTTTCAGTTCTAGTACGTCAGATGCATGTTCACCATTTAGGCCTTGCAAAACAAATAAAATGTGTAACCCATACTGATCTTGTGCATCAGTCAATTCGTCAATGTGACCACTGACAAGCAGCCAGACTGTTTTACCAATTCCATAATCTCCTACTTGTGACACTCGGCAACTTTAAGTAAATATTCATGTCTCAGCTGGGCTGATGAAGGAATCACTCCACCATTTGCTACACTCAGTCTGAAGAAGTTACGTAACTTTTGGTTGTCCAAATTTTCAAGAGGGATATTTGCGCAAACAGACGCCTCTGTCAGGTCAAAATTTAATGTGTTTCGTGCTTCACGGTTTTCAATGGACTTTTGGAACATGGAAGTCTCCGTTTTTTGTTTCTTTGCAAGTAAAGCAGTTGCAGTACTGCTCTGGATTTCCACCTTTCTCTTTTGGTGAATACTTGAATCTAAATGCCTGTCAACAGATGAGTTTCGGTAGCGATCTACAGTAATGTTGCAGGACGTACAGAAGAGCCTCCATCGCTGTGTAAAACTCCTGCTGGATACTGCTTTATGTGATCTGCTGCAGACACATTTTTAGCCTTTTTAGAGACATCCATTTTCTTGTTTACGGTGTGTAGTATTTTAATTTCACGCTTAGATTGCATATAGTGACATGACATAATCACTGCACAGCACTGTGTGCATGGCGAATATTACACAGGCACAGAGCAGAGCTGTACCGATTCGTTAATGTGGGTTTTTTTTGTATGAAATACAAATAATTATGATTTTTTCTTTATTTATTAAGAATATTGTAAAAATTGCGGCATTGGGCTAATGTCACGATTTCCGCGCAGGCTGTGAAATCGCGTTACACAGGGCCTTAGCTTTGATAGATACAGTTGTGTGTCATCGGCATAGCCGTGAAAGTTTACCCTGTGTCTGGTCCAAGAACAGAGCCCTGCAGGCCGCCACACATAACTCTAGATAAGAAGGACGAGTCCTCCTCAATTTGAACATATTGTAACCTATTTGAAAGATAGGATTTAAACCAAGATAGGGTGCAACCTGGCAGTCCTACAAGATTCCCAAGGCAGTCAATTACAATCGGATGGTCAATGGTGTCGAATGCTGCGCTTAGATCTAGAAGGATGAGGACAGAGGCAAGGCCTGAGTCAGAAGATAATAGCACATTGTTTACCACTTTGATAAGGGCCGTTTCAGTACTGTGACCAGGAAGGAAGCCGGACTGAAATTTCTCATATATATATATTATGCACTGCAAGGAATGAGTTTAGCTGAGCTGCCACCACTCTCTGTGATACTTTTGTTAAAAAGAGGAGATTAGAAATGGGCCTAAAATGATTAAGAACTCCTGGATCCAAAGTAGGTTTTTTAAGCAGTGGTTTACCACGGCAACCTTAAATGAGTCAGGAACGATGCCAGAGGAAAGGGAGCTATTAATGAGATTTAGAATAGTACAATCAACCCTAGATAATATGTATTGCAGTAGTTTAGTAGGAATGATATCTGGTTTCTTATATCAGCAGTTTTATTATTAAAGTGATTCATAAAGTCATCACTGTTTGCTGTTACTGAGATTTTCATAGAAGGTTATTTTTGCTGGTTTGTGAGTTGAGCTCTCTTGTGTTTAAAAAAGATTACTTGTATTTGTTTCTATTAAGATAAAACGTGATCATGCTTCAGTGTAGTTTCCTTTTGCTAAATGTGAAGTCGTTCATTAAACTCAGAGGTACCAGCTACTATATTCAGACATTGTACATTGCTTCATAGTCGAACAGTGTATTTTAGTAGGTTTTTTTAAACAGGGACTGCTGTTTTAGCAATGTTGGGTTTAAGTATTATTATTATTATTATTAATTTCTTCTTCTTATTATTATTTATTTCTTAGCAGATACCCTTATCCAGGGCAACTTACAATTGTTACAAGATATCACATTATTTTTACATACAATTGCATTATTTTTTACACATTATTTTTACATACAATTACCCATTTATACAGTTGGGTTTTACTGGAGCAATCTAGGTAAAGTACCTTGCTCAAGGGTACAGCAGCAGTGTCCCCCACCTAAGATTGAACCCACGACCCTCCGGTCAGGAGTCCAGAGCCCTAACCATTCTTCTTAGCAGACACCCTTATCCAAGGCGACTTACAATTGTTACAAGATATCACATTATTTTTACATACAATTACCCATTTATACAGTTGGGTTTTTACTGGAGCAATCTAGGTAAAGTACCTTGCTCAAGGGTACAGCAGCAGTGTCCCCCACCGGGATTGAACCCACGACCCTCCAGTCAAGAGTCCAGAGCCCTAACCACTACTCCACACTGCTGCCCTTCAGTAGTAGTGTGGAGTAGTGGTTAGGGATACAAGTACAGCTGTGTATCATGCCAACAGGGTATATGTTGATTGCATGAGGGTGTTAACATCAGACCGTTAACACTGGTTTTCTGTCATTGTCACGATGAATATCCCCATGAGCAAAACAGAAATCTTCTTCAAATGTGACCAATTAGAAGATATCTAATGGCAGTTTGCAGATGGTGTTAAATGTCCTTGACACTTGGTTTTCAAAGTCTGTCTTGTTACTGCTATTCATCTGTGTACGTTCAGGGAAAATGAGTCTGAATCGAAGGTGCAGCGTTTTCGTGCGTCTGCTGTCATTACACTTCAGTTACTTGTTAAGCATCCATTACCTGTTCTGGTCCGCTTCACTATATTGCTTAAATCAAGATGAAACTCATATTTGCAGATCCTTCACAGAGGCATGACAGCCCAGACGTGACTAGAATAGGCCTTAGCACTCAACAATAGGACAGGTGAAGCCATGGTCTTTAAAAGTAAGATTAGGTTTAAGAGTTCAACCTTTATAAAGGGCGTTTATTAGTTCATTCTCAAAGCACTTTTTAATCCTTATGGTTTTGTGAATGGGGGCCCAATAAGAGAGAATCACAATGCACTTTTGACATCTTTTTTTGCTATAAAATGTTTTATATATATTGGTAATGATCAGGTATGATCAGGGGGGGACTGAGACTACGATCTCAAATCAGGGAAGGGTAGCTGCTGTGTTGCAAAGTGAAAACATTCTTATGCTCTTAAAATTAAATACAATTAAATACAATACAATAAAATAACTGAACAAAGATACAATTTAAAGTGAGAAGCAATACTGGCACGTTAAAAATCAAACACTACTGTACATGTACTGTTTATCCAGAAAACATATATTGTTTCCTAGTTTTTCAAACAAGATAAATGTATTATAAGGACTGAAGGTTTGCACTCACAAAATGTAACATAAGAAAATGAAACTGTGAGATTCCCCTGACGAGGTACACAAACTGATTGAGGATGAACCCTAGAATGGAGATCATAATCTGAAGGGAAGAGACATCATGAAAAGAAAGAACATCTTCTTTTTAATTAGAAGTTTTTTTTAAAAATCCCTGTTAGTTGGCACAGTGCACGCTCTGCCTGATCTGTGTTGAAACTGGTTAACTGAGAGTGTAGGACAGTCACTGATGTACAGAACTGAATGAACGCACAGCCCTGTGCTAGTGCTAACGGATCCAGCTGATAGCACTAGCCCATTCATTAGCACAGGACTGTGTGTGTGCTAACGAAACCAGCTGACAGCACAAGCCCATTAATTAGCACAGGACTGTGTGTGTGCTAACGGAACCAGCTGACAGCACGAGCCCATTCATTAGCACAGGACTGTGTGTGTGCTAACGAAACCAGCTGACAGCACGAGCCCATTCATTAGCACAGGACTGTGTGTGTGCTAACGGAACCAGCTGACAGCACAAGCCCATTCATTAGCACAGGACTGTGTGTGTGCTAACGGAACCAGCTGACAGCACGAGCCCATTCATTAGCACAGGACTGTGTGTGTGCTAACGGAACCAGCTGACAGCACGAGCCCATTCATTAGCACAGGACTGCGTGTGTGCTAATGGAACCAGCTGACAGCACGAGCCCATTCATTAGCACAGGACTGTGTGTGTGCTAACGGAACCAGCTGACAGCACGAGCCCATTCAATAGCACAGGACTGTGTGTGTGCTAACGGAACCAGCTGACAGCACAAGCCCATTCAATAGCACAGGACTGTGTGTGTGCTAACGGAACCAGCTGACAGCACAAGCCCATTCATTAGCACAGGACTGTGTGTGTGCTAACGGAACCAGCTGACAGCACGAGCCCATTCATTAGCACAGGACTGTGTGTGTGCTAACAGAACCAGCTGACAGCACGAGCCCATTCATTAGCACAGGACTGTGTGTGTGCTAACGGAACCAGCTGACAGCACTAGCCCATTCATTAGCACAGGGCTGTGCAACGGGTGGCATTTGAGCCATATACGACTCTTATTAACGCTTATGAAAGGTCCCCATAGTAAAAGCAAAGCTAATAAAGTGTAATGAGAGCATGGTAATGCATAGGTAAGCATTGTAAAGAACGTGGTATGGTAAAGCATATTAATAAACATGGCAAAACAGGGTCAACTGTGGTAAATGTATAGTATAACCATGGGAGAAGCATGGGAAAGCTGCAAAAATAGCATGCAAAAATACTGTGGTAAACTTGTATTAGGGGAGCTCCACAATATGGCTCTCATGGGTAAGAGGTGAAGACAAGACAAGCAGCAGTTTTTTGTATAAAACTTGTTTATTGAGCATGAAAATACAGAAGAGGTGTGTCGTCTGGTTAAATCGTGTATCATTTGTTCTCGTTTCTGATTTTTATTTTTTTATTTTTTTATTTTTTTATTTATTTTGCTCTTTATGAATTCCCTGGTTATCGCAATGGTGCTGGATTAGCCAAAGCTCCTCATCTCAGTGATGACACCACTTGCCACTACTTGCCCGCACCTAAACATCATCCAAAAATATGGACGATTTGGAGTGAAACATGTACAGAATCTAGCAGACTATAATTAGTACCTTTCCTTCATTTGTTTAATGGTTGCTGTTGTTGTTTTATGAGTCTGTGCTTTGACTATGAGCTCAGGTTTTATCTTCTGTTTTAGCTGCCTACCGTAGCTGTATGTAATGTAGGCTAGATCAGCCAGACATAGTGCCATCTACTGCACAAGACAAAATTAAACTTAATCAAAAGTCGCCAATCTCCAAATTGCACTGGCTCGTGCTTCTATAAGGATCCTCTAGCTCAGGGGCTCTCAACCGTTTTGCTGCTTCTGAGCTCAAACATTCATTAGATATTACATGGTTGAGGTATATCTCCACTTCCAGTACAAATAAAACCGAAATTCAAATAGCTGTCTTCATATTTCCTTCATTTTGCAGGGTTAATAACGGCTTGATGTTTTTTACTCCCAACACCACCCCCTCGCTGTTCTTCTTGTGACATGCTGAAGTTAATAGCTCATGACATGCTGAAGCTAATAGGTTTCAGCATGTCATAAGCATGCAAGGAAAATAACACATTCTCTGGTTTATTTTTGGAGGACCCCTTGAAACCTCCTCAAGGCCCCCTAGGGGGCCGCGGACCCCTGGTTGAGAACCCCTGCTCTAGCTCATCTGGTACATATACCAATGGCAGACTACTATAGCGCAAAAGCAGTTCCTGAATGGAAAAATAAAAAGTACCTTAACAGAGAAAAAATAAAACCTAGAACCTTTCAGAATATTTGCAAACACCCTAAAAAGATACATTTGAAGCTACTTGCTCTTTAATTAGTGCATGATGTACATGAACACATCCATGTTTAACACCGGTCTGTATAACTCTGTTGCTCTCTTAAGCAGCTGTGTTGGAGTCGGTGTCCCTGGATAAGTTCATCCCCGAGAGCCCCCAGGCGAGTGAGGCTGGAGACATCTCCCCCTGCAGGTCCCCCTCCACCCCGCGACACGTCCGCTACCGGCAGTCAGGGGGTAAGACAGCGGTCAGGGGTGAGAGAGCAGCTCAGGGGATGAGGTCAGGTCAGGGGGTGAGACAACAGGGTGAGAGAGCAGGTCAGGGGGTGAGACAACAGGGTCAGGGGTGAGATAGCAGGTCAGGGGGTGAGATAACAGGGTCAGGATTGAGACAACAGGGTCAGTGGGTAAGACAACAGGGTCAAGGGTGAGATAGCATGTCAGGGGGTGAGAAAGCAGGTCATGTAAAACAGTGGGGTCAGGGGCTAGACATAGACAGCACGGCCCCTATAATTATTCAGGGCCTAGGAACTAGAAAGCAGGTTTGATCCGAATCAAACACACTGGAGTATTACGATTTTTAAGTTTGCCTGAAAAAAAAGCAGTGAATTGGACCACTTTAAAGGGGCATCCACTACATCCTCATGATGCAGTTGCCAGTGTACATCTCTTACCTGTTTTGATACACTTTGTATGTGTTCTCTGTCAATATGTGTCTTCAGAGATGTTTCGAAGTTAGGAACACTTGGTAGAACCCCACTGATCCAACCCCCTCTTCATCTGACCTGCCCTCTTATTCCAACTGGTGTTGTGTCCCACAGCATTTTACACCATCATTAAATGAAGAGGGAGTAAACTCCTGTCTGTATGAACGCCTGTTTATAACAATGCTTTCCATGTCCTTGGAGGAGTCACCGATCCTTCCACTGGTACTAGGACTCGGGTGTCTTGTAATTTCATTCCATGATAAAAGAACACATCCAGAATCTCTCTGTTCTTGACATTTATTAAATACATTTAATAAGCAGATTTACATAAACACATAACTGTATATTTTCTTGAAAGAAAAAATACACAGTACACCCCTCTGTGCCTGTCTTGGCTAGCGTTAGAATAGACTTGACCCGCTTCACATACAGTACAGGCTGCTGGAACACCCCTTATAAAAGTTTCCTATAGTAAAGGCAGAGCAACGTGTAATAAAACAAAATGCTAAAGCATAGGTAAGCATTGTAAAGAACAGCGAGGCATGCTAAAGCATAGGTAAGCATTGTAAAGAACAGCGAGGCATGCTAAAGCATAGGTAAGCATTGTAAAGAACAGCGAGGCATGCTAAAGCATAGGTAAGCATTGTAAAGAACAGCGAGGCATGGTAAAGCATAGGTAAGCATTGTAAAGAACAGCGAGGCATGGAAAAGCATAGGTAAGCATTGTAAAGAACAGCGAGGCATGGAAAAGCATATTCATAAACCTGGCTAAACTGCGGTAAGTGCATAATATAACCATTGGAAAAGCACTGGAAAACTGCAAACTTATCATGGTAAACTTTTATAAGAGGATAACTGTGTTTGGTTTTTTTTTTTGCACAGTCCAATCAGCTGAAAATGTCCGCTGTTCTGTGTCCCCTGCTTCAGCGTTTGCCATCGCCACGGCAGCGGCAGGCCACGGGAGCCCGCCAGGTGAGTTCATATTAGTGGTGTAACGATGCACCAATGTCATGATATGATACATATCACGATATGCAGGCCGTGATACGATACATATTGCGACGTGCAGGTTATGATACGATATATATCGCGATATACAGGTCCTGATATGATGCATATTGCGATATGTAAGTCATTATATGATACATATCGTGATATGCGGGTCGTGATACGATACGTATCGCGATATGCAGTTTGTGATACAATATGGATCACGAGACCTGTGATGATCCCGATTGACTACTTGTATGATGCATAATAAGGTCAAATGATCTTTAACTATTTTGTTAAAAAAATAAAATTAAACGAGATGGGGTGGGTATATATTCATACCAGCTATAAAACACATGTATTCTTCATTCAAGAACCATTTGGTGAACTACAATGAGCTCTGTTGTGCTTTTGTTCTTGTATCCTGATACAAACAATGCATACCTTGTATTCCGATAGGATATATCATGTAATGAAAACATCACAATGTTACGCTCCTGAGTGGTTTTCTCCTATACCAGTTGAGGAGATCAAGACAAACGCCCCCAAATATTTAGTAGAACATGATGTTTATGAACAGATTTGTAAATACAATGTACAATGGAATACAAGGAAACAACACTAGCGTATTGATATAATGTATGGTCTTTTGCCTGCTCATCTTGCAACCCTCTTTTCAAGTCATATTTGTATTTTTGGCGCTTGTTTTTATTTAAATTGTTTTGTTTTCCCAGACAGCATTCAATTACAGTGGTTAATCAATGCAAACCGAATAATTTTATTTCCGTTTACTGTTTAGATGTTTAAACCTTAACAGCATTAATATTTATTGAAGCAAATAATGAAGTGGACATATGCAGAGCCGCCTAGTGAACAGGTCCTGTATAGTACTACAAAAGAAAACTCAATTCACTAGATAATGCTGCCTCTTCAAACTAAACAAACTAATTACTGATCTATCCTGTGTTACACATGTCTATGGTGAAAGAGACTCTGGCAACTACAACTCAAGAGATCCTCCTGAACTCACCTCAAAACCCCTTAACGCAGGGAATATCAAAACATGTAATCAACTAAATATTTGAATAACACCACTAAGAATAATTAAACATGTCTCATAGGGTTTTTTTTAGATTCTGGCATAGTAAGCAAACTTGTTAAATTTGCAGACGACACAAAAATAGGAGGAGTAGCAAACACTGTTGCAGCAGCAAAGGTCTTTCAAAATGATCTAGACAGCATTCAGAACTGGGAAGACACGTGGCAAATGACATTTAATAGAGAAAAGTGTAAGGTACTGCACGCAGGCAATACAAATGTGCATTATAAATATCATATGGGAGATACTGAAATTGAAGAAGGGATCTATGAAAAAGACCTAGGAGTTTATGTTGACTCAGAAATGTCTTCATCTAGACACAAAAAGGATATTGCTGCTCCAGAAAGAGTGCAAAGAAAAGCGACCAGAATTATCCCGGGTTTAAAAAGCATGTTGTATGCAGACAGGCTAAAGGAATTGAATCTATTCAGTCTTGAACAAAGAAGACTACGAGGCGATCTGATTCAAACATTCAAAATCCTAAAAGTATAGACAATGTCGACCCAGGGGACTTTTTCGACCTGAAAAAAGAAACAAGGACCAGGGGTCACAAATGGAGATTAGATAAAGGGGCATTCAGAACAGAAAATAGGAGGCACTTTTTTACACAGAGAATTGTGAGGGTCTGGAACCAACTCCCCAGTAATGTTGTTGAAGCTGACACCCTGGGATCCTTCAAGAAGCTGCTTGATGAGATTCTGGGATCAATAAGCTACTAACAACCAAACGAGCAAGATGGGCTGAATGGCCTCCTCTCATTTGTAAACTTTTTTATATGTTCTTATGTTATTGTAACTGCGATGTTTTTGTTGTTCTAGGGTTTAACAACGCAGAGCGAATGTGTGACAAAGACTTCATAATCCGCAGAGCTGCTACCAACCGAGTTCTGAACGTTCTTCGGCACTGGGTCTCCAAGCATTCCCAGGTACCATGCTGTGATTGCTTCTGTTTCTTATTCACAGCGTTCTTGGAGTAGTACACAATAGAATTGCACAATGACTATTAAGAAGACCCCATGTTCCATTGTACTAAACAACCTATCAATGGCAACCTTGTTCTTGGGGCAGCCCAAGGATTTTTTTTCATGGTGGCTGTCATGATGCCATGGTTAATTTAATCTGGTCAGTTAACTGTCCTAAAGCCAGCATTGTCTCAGAGGCAGTTTGAAGAATTTAAAGGGCACTAAAGCTAAAGGGTACACTTGTAAAATGATCACAGTTAATTCCCATGTCAATATAAGTGAATTCTCGTTTGGCAAGGTTTATTGTAAGAAAGTGTACAATCTGGAAAGAGTCTTTTACTGGGTTGAAAACCAGGAGTGTAATGCAGAGTCACACTGAAGCCTATCATTATAAAGCAACAATAATCTGCTTTTGATTGCTTTCATTTTGTGCTCGTTGCAGTTTTTCTTTGACTCCTTACTATTGATCTTGAATTTTCTCTCAGACTGCCCTTTCATTGGTTTATTGAATGGAAAAGGGGTGAAACTGCTGCAGAATCTATTCTTTAGCATTAGGTAAAGACTCCCTCACCATTGATTTATATGTTGTTTAAAGTTTCTCCTTATAATTTCCCAGTTAGCTGTTTGGACCAGAGAGCTGAAGTGCTGCTCTTTGGTTTAATTGAAGATAATGATGAGGAAAGTGAAGGGGGCTGGATTGTGCTAAGCCCATCAGGCACAGTGCCTTCCTACTCAAAACGCTAGCCAAGCATGCACATACAGAGGCACATATACAGAGACACATACACATGCACACATACAGAGGCACATATACAGAGGCACACACACACACACACATATACAGAGGCACATATACAGAGGCACACACACACATATACAGAGGCACACACACACACACATATACAGAGGCACATATACAGAGGCACGCACACAGGCACACACACAATATATACAGAGGCACACACCCGTATACACACACACACACACACTGGCAGGCTAATTAGAGGTGCAGAGCAGTTGTTTGCCCTGGGGAATGACAGGCACTCCAGAGAACTGGAGAGGGACAGCCAGAAGGCTTTTGCACCAGAAAATGATTTATATCTCTGTGGATACGCCAGCCCCAAGTAAAACAAATACTGTCTACTTTCTGACAGGGGACTGGCCAAAGCCATGGGAGCATCTGCATCATTTAAAGTCTAAATAGCTGCTTATTTATTATATTTCCCTTGCCATTTTTATTGATTACAGTATCCCTAGGTTCTGTTGATATTAATATTGAATAGCTTTCAGCTAAATTCACTGCTCATGTAACTATCTGCTTTGATTTCCTCATTCCACATGTTTTTCTCATTGTGTTATATAAGTAGAAATATAAATATTAACTATGTCTTTTTGTAGGCAGTTTCTTTCAAACAAACCAATTCCTTGTCAAAATGAAAATAATATTCTGAAACATTTATTTGCACTGGTCACGCATATGTCAAGTTGTAAACTTGAGAGCATTTCATATAAGTAAAGAGTGCAATAGCAAGTTTCAATTTTTCTTGCAAGCCGATGTATTCGGATCCATACACAAAGCCTAATTGGATACACATACAGTGCAGTGCTAACTGCACAAGATATCTGGACAGATGACACCGTTCACTGTCTTTACAGTGCCACCATGTGATTGGTTTTGAGAACTCTCCTTTTCTCTCATTCACTAATTCAGTTCGTGTTTTTTCCAATCCGAGTTGAAATAAATAACACTGGAATTGAAATGCTAAATGTTCACTGAAGCGTACCATTTCAAAAGCATGCCAAAGCACAGGTAATGGTAAAGCATGGTAAATGCATAGTGCAAGTTGGTGGATAGCAGGAGAAACTGCAAAATCTCAAAGCCAATTTAGCGCTCATGCTTCAATAAAAGATCCCAGGATAAATGGAAATCTTGATTTGTTCTTGTTAAGGATCCATGTCTACTATTAATTCTAAAATTCAATTCAGGGGCCTAGACCAGACTTTATCAGCTTCAATCATTAAAGCAGGAACCCTATTAGGTGGTGTCGTGGTAAAAAAAAAAAAGAAGTGAGTGAGTGAACTGTCCTTTTTAGGGTTCCAGGCTGGGCAGTGGCATGGTCACCACTGGGGTGTACAGAGATGCCCAGTAGATTACGGGCATGTGAGTTGTTGGGCCAAATGTTAATCGAAAGAGATTCTGCCTATTGTTAAATGCGCCCGAGTCACTTTATATAATAAATTTGAATATGCCTTGGCTTAACCCCTTATACAGTCAGGATTTGTTTATCACAGGAGAATAGGAGTGAGTAAACGCTTTATTCCTTAAATGAGAAATGGTTAAACTCAGTTTACTCGCGTTTACCCTCGACTACATTAGTGCCCTACTTTCAAAGCACATGTGAAGTGGCCCAGATTTAATAATCAGATTATGATAATTCAATTGATCTGAACAGTAGCTGATCTAAATACTGCCTCTGTTTAGATATTAAATTAGGACCAAACCCGTAATTGTACTGATAGTCCAAAATACACTAAAGCAGGGGTGTCCAATCCTGGTCCTGGAGGGCTATTCCACTCCAGGTTTAACAGGTAAAATGATCTACTGTAATTAACTACTTCAAGGTTTGGATGGAGGTTTACTTGGTTCAATTAAACCATTGTAAACAGGGCTGGAACAAAGACCAGGAGTGGAAGAGCCACATTTGGACACCCCTGCACTAAAGAGTCTCACACACACACTGTTAGAGGTGCTGGATTTTTTAATGATGATAAGGGCGGCAGTATTTAGACTAGATTGGTTGATTGGACTCCATTGTGTTAATCTGCTCCTGTGCAGGACTTTGAGATGAACGGGGAGTTGAAAATGGGGGTGATCTGCCTGCTGGAGGAGGTGTTACGAGACCCAGATCTACTACCACAAGAAAGGAAAGCAACTGCTAATATATTAACGTGAGTGTTTCTGTGTACAGTATGTGAATCCTGAAGACCTTGGTTACTTTTATCTCACAATTAGGAACTGCATGACGACATAAACAGTACTTCACATCAGCAATACACAGTACGCTCTTTACATGTGAAATAAATACACAAAATGGATCCAATAACACAGTAAGTAAAACATTTAAAGACTCCTTCAAATGAATAAGATTTTTTAAATGAAAACAAATGCTTGTCCTGTAACAGGTATTCATTTGAGACCCACAGTACTGTAAATAGAGCATGTTTATTGTATTATTTCACTAGCTATAACCACTATAACTGACATTTCTACACTACAGAACAGTGGCAGTCATCTGATATTCTGGGAAGGTCTGGGAGAATCTACCTCCATGCATGTTCCCTATGAAATGACTAGAAGCAGCATTGTCCTTTGCCTTCAGATAGATACAAATAACATTGTGTTTGGTTGTTTTTGTAATGTGAGCTCAGACTCCTAATTGAATGTCTGTTTAATGGTGTTGTTGTCAGTACCCTTTCTCTAGATGACCAGGACGATGCTCAATTAAGGATAGAAGACATTCTTCAAATGGTGAGTGCAGAGGCATTTCCCAGCATCACCCCTGCTCAGGGACCTACACCAACAGTGAGCAACTATTAGAAATAGCGTTACACTGATGCAGACAGTGATCTCCTTCCCCTTGACACACCTCTCTGTGTCATTCATTCATTGGCGATCGTCTAATGTTTAATCTGGTGGCTGTTTTGTAAAATCGCTTGGCAGTGAAAATGTATGATCTGTTGCCAGTAGCAATACAACAGCAACGGGTCAGCTTTACTGGGCAAATCTACAGAGCTACCCCTTATTGTGACTCAGTGTTACGTGCTTCTAGATGATGGGAATCCCCAGTGAATTTCACTCATGCAGGTTGTTTTTCTTCCTTGCTAATTAGCGCTTTTGAGTAAGTGAAGTTTAGATTTCCGCGGACACTGTTGCTCATTAGAGGTTCAGCTATAATTCTACCATCTACTTCTACAACTGCTTAGTTACTGTTTAATTTGCAAAAACCTTCAAGATCACCTGTTAGGTGTAAACAACCTGTCCAAAGGACCATTAATGCTACCAGTCTTGGACACAAGATATTATATTATTGCATCCCTGTTAAGTCTTTGTCATGTATGTTTATTATTATTATTATTATTATTATTATTATTATTATTATTAGCTGTCAAAAGTAACACATAATTATCCAATCTATCCTTTAAATGTGGAGGAACAGGCATGCTACCCTTCTCTATACTTCATCATGGTAAGCATTTCACCCCCGTGTATCCTTTTTGAAAAAAAGCCTGTGTGATCTTTCTGCTGCAGTTGGTTACCTTTATAGGCCCTCTGCTCCCCTCATAGTGTCCCTGTATAGGAATTCACTGGTACTGTGCATCTGCTGTGCTGCGATTAATAGAGCTGTTCCAGGGGAAGGTGATCTGTTTGATCTAACCGAGCGTTTCATTTCGTCAGCCTGTACCAGCATAAGTCACTGGTGGATTTTTTTTAGCGATTCCCAGGATTGCATCAGCCACATATCCATGGTTATCCCAGTGGATGATGCAATCCAAGAGGATCCCCAGTGCTGTAAAATGCTCTAATCAAATATTCTGACAGGCTCAAAATCAACTTCTTGGTATCAGTTTTCTGCAGTATACAAATTGATTCTTTGTTTTGTGGAATCATAGTTCAGTTCCAGGGATTTAAACGTGTTTTTATATGTATCTCCCAAATTTTTGTATCTATTATCAAATATGTGATAAATGTCCTTGTTCTTCTGCTGCAATTTTTTTAGTTTTATAGGTGTATTTGTGTAGTTGGATAATTGGATAATCTACAAAGGGTTTATTGTTTGACAACAAGATTCCTTTTTTTATAACCAATTTAAATTTGACAGATTTACTGCCTACAGACAGCCAACTGAGGCCACTATTGACCACTTAGACCCTGACATACCAGTACAATGGATGCTTGTGTTTACAAACACACAGATTTCGGGAGTGGCAATAATGGAGAGCAACGGGAACATGAAAGCAGTGTGTGATACAGTCAGGCCTCAACGGGAACATGAAAGCAGTGTGTGATACAGTCATGCCTCAACGGGAACATGAAAGCAGTGTGTGATACAGTCAGGCCTCAACGGGAACATGGAAGCAGTGTGTGATACAGTCAGGTCTCAACGGGAACATGAAAGCAGTGTGTGATACAGTCAGGCCTCGACGGGAACATGAAAGCAGTGTGTGATACAGTCAGGCCTCGACGGGAACATGAAAGCAGTGTGTGATACAGTCAGGCCTCGACGGGAACATGAAAGCAGTGTGTGATACAGTCAGGCCTCGACGGGAACATGAAAGCAGTGTGTGATACAGTCAGGCCTCAACGGGAACATGAAAGCAGTGTGTGATACAGTCAGGCCTCAACGGGAACATGAAAGCAGTGTGTGATACAGTCAGGCCTCAACGGGAACATGAAAGCAGTGTGTGGTACAGTCAGGCCTCAACGGGAACATGAAAGCAGTGTGTGATACAGTCAGGCCTCAACGGGAACATGAAAGCAGTGTGTGATACAGTCAGGCCTCAACGGGAACATGAAAGCAGTGTGTGATACAGTCAGGCCTCAACGGGAACATGAAAGCAGTGTGTGATACAGTCAGGCCTCAACGGGAACATGAAAGCAGTGTGTGATACAGCCAGGCCTCAACGGGAACATGGAAGCAGTGTGTGATACAGTCAGGCCTCACGCTCATGTGCTTCCCTGGGGGTGCATTTTATTTAAACTTGTTCTTTGTACCAAACCGAGTGACACTAGACCTCTTAATTAGGGGTTCCCTAGAATGCTGCTGCAACTACAGGCAGAGTAAAACTTGTGTGTTATTGATTTTTCCTTTTGTAATTATGCTGGCATGAGTAACAGTTCATGACACTTCCTGGTTGATATTTCTGAGTAACGGATAGGATGATTTTATCTAGTACTCTATGACCCCCCCCTTTCTTAACTGGCGCGCTCTCTGTGCTTGCTGCTGCCCTCTACCTGTACTGTATGTCTCTTCTGCCTCGTTCTCTGCAGGCAGAATGCCCCACAGTGGAATGTTTCGAGAGTCTTTCAGCCATGGAGCTTGCAGAGCAGATCACCCTACTGGATCACATTGTTTTCCGTAGCATCCCCTATGAGTAAGTCCACACTTTTCAAATATCTGTTTTACCCAATGGTAAGGGTGCAGATGCAAATGTACCATGTAGTTATATTACATTTCTTCAAGGTCATTGTTAAATAAAATGCAAAGTTTATGACGGTAACTGTTATATTAAATGCATTGTATAACAGTATTATCAGTCTTGGCCTTGAGGCAAAGCTTATATCTTGTACGTACTTGTTTTGCAGTAATAGCACATTTATTACAGCCAAGCTAAAACTCCTAATGATTCTATTATTGCAAAATGAATCTTACATTTTCAGAAATTTGCAATATCAATCCATAATTTGTCTCTAGCTGAAAATACATTTTTAAAACAGCAACATAATAACACATTACCACTGTCATTGCAAATGAAAAGTGATCTTCCAGTATATACAGCTACTGCATAGAGGAAAACTGCACAGTAAGAACATGAGAACATAAGAACAGAAGAAAATGTACAAATGAGACGAGGCCATCCGGTCCATCTGAGCTTGTCTGGTATTAGAGTAGTATTAATAATCAGTGGAGATATTTCTAAATCACATTTTCTAAATGGATTTTATTAAGGTATCAAAATGCTTTTCATTTGAATTAATACTGAATTTGTTCGAAGAAAACATGTTGACCCTTAATATGAATTTGTCATAAACCAGCACCTTGTTAAAGTGTAATCAGATGGATGACCTCACTTATATATTTATTTAAGATCGTGAAATTTATCCAAAACTGCCTGTATTTCTCCGGTTTCTTTGTGCATGCTGAACAAAGGGCATTTTAAGTATTTTCTTCCCAGAGTAATATCCCTAAGCCCTCCCAAAGACAGCTCCCTCTGTATCTGACAGTCCAGATTGCGTTCTTAGTGTTTCATAGAGAGGGTTCCGAGGGATTAGGCCTGGTGAAGGTTGGGTGAAACATCACTACTACAGTTTGATTGCAGTAACTCCCATTCTGATTGGCTTGTAGGGAGTTTCTTGGCCAAGGGTGGATGAAGGTGGACAAGAATGAACGAACCCCCTACATCATGAAAACCAGCCAGCACTTCAATGACGTAGGTGACAGAGCGGGTGGAACAAAGGGATTGAGGGTTACCATGAAGTGATCCAAGATCAAAATATAGAAAGGCTGCTTTATGTAAAGGAAGATAACAAACACATGCTTTTAGAGGCCAGTTTCCTAATGGGATACAGTACACATTATAAATCAACAGTAATCTATACACTTATTCAAAATGCAACAAAACAAAAACTTCAAATGAAAAAATGTGTGTGCATATCATTGTACATGCTAGTGTCATATACTGCATGCATGAACTGTTATTCTGTTAGATTTTTTTCATTAGATTTTGCCAGTTCTCACACAAAACATACAAACAAGCTCTAGTCTATCAACGAGCTGGGAATGTAGCTAGGTGCGTGAGGCTACAAATAGGGTACCAACTATTTAATTGAGGCGTGGAAAAAATGTATACTTTAATTTATTCATTATTGTATCTCTAAATGCTTTAAATATTTTACTCTGAGATACAGTACTTCCATTATAATTTCACTTGTGTGTTTGGAAAAACATTCTTTTTCTGAAGAGAGCGCCACCATTTGACTATACTATTGTACAGTATAGTTTTGCATCACAAGAAGTTTCATTCAGTCTCAATAAAAGGTGTCATGTGGTCACACAGGTGGTATATGGGAGCACAAGGTTTTACAGAACTGAAGCAGCTTTATTTCCAGGTGTCCTGAAACCCATTCCCTGATCCTGCACCTCTTCCTGTCTCTGCAGATGAGTAACCTCGTTGCCTCTCAGATCATGACGCACACGGACGTCGGCTCCCGGGCCAACTCCATCGAGAAGTGGGTGGCAGTGGCCGATATCTGCAGGTGTCTGCACAACTACAACGGGGTGCTGGAAATCACCTCGGCGCTCAACCGCAGTGCCATCTACAGGCTCAAGAAGACATGGGCCAAGGTGTCCAAGCAGGTGACTCGAGGACATGCTCAACACATATTCAGACGGCTGCACTGGCTTTCAGTTTCCATTAGGGCTGTGCCGGTACTCGCACTTCCAGAGCGAGTCCCGTTTTTTTGTCGGCCGGTATTAAATGCAACCAAACTTACCTATTAATGAATGTGCTAAGAGAAGCTGTATTTCCCCTCACATTTAAAACTGAGTACCAAGCACTGGCAGTTTAAAAGCTGATTAGAATCACATGTTTCTTTTTACCCGGGTACGCTGATATTTTTACTGACACGTCACGAAACTAGCAATTGCAACTGATTGTCACACACACATCACCTTTCCTTTGACCTTAGGAGCTACCGCTGTGCAACCTGGGAAATGTATTTTCTTCGTCAAGTTTAATCAGATATAACATCTTGCCCAGGACTACAATCCCACCACTCATGCCTGTTGATGACTAAACATTAGTATCAAATGAAAGAGAGCGGTGTCCACATTATAAAACACTGGTCTTGCTTTCTTACCCAGTTCATTAACACTTTGTTCTGGTTGCTTTGTATCCGTCTTCACCTTAAGAATGAGACACTCACTTCTCTCAAAGGTTCTTTTCCTGGAAGAAAGTAAAAAGGCTGCAAAGCAACACAAACCTTTGCCTCTTTCTAGTTTACAGCTAATCAGAAACTGGATGGGTTTGACTGAAACAACCCGAACGGCTTGGTTGAGAGGACAGGATTTATGAATCCATTATCCGTGGAATAAATAGGATATCTGATTCCAGGTTATTGTGTGCAATATGTATCTAACCTGTTCCGTGCTGCTATTTGCCCTGACGTCACTTATTAATTAAATATTATACACAATAGACTGGAATTAGCTCCCTTTTATATCCTATACATTATAGTTGGGTTGAATAGATAAAAAACAAAGTTCCCTCTCTCCAGCTTTCGGCAAGGGTACCGACTTGTCATCTTGATCCAGTGTACTACTTTTTCTTGTTAACTGCTAGTAGTGACACACCCCAAACCTGCTTTATAAATAGCGAGACAGATCATTCAGTTGACACTTACTAGTTTAATATTTGCAATGTGTCCTTTAGCTATGCCATCATCTAAACTGTCTGAATCATTTTTTGTTCAAATATATATATTTTTTAATTAAATATACTGTATTTAAATATGTTTTGTATTTATCCATTAAAAGAAGAAAAAAACCTATGGATGAAGCTCGAAGCTGCTTTTTACCAAACACCGAGGGGCAGGACTAGATCTGTTGAGTTCCTGCAGCAATCGTGTTTTGATTCTCAGTATGATGTGTTTTATTTCTTTAGACAAAAGCACTTATGGACAAACTTCAGAAGACTGTGTCATCCGAAGGAAGATTTAAAAACCTCAGAGAAACGCTTAAAAAGTAGGTGGTTTGAAAGTGGTATGGTTTGCATTCTTTCCTCTACATTGGATTTGCCAGATCCTTCGCTGAGGTGTAAGTCTGTTTCAAGATGGAGTTCCAGTACTATACATACATGACCAGCCTGTGCTTTATCTGTAAATTACATAGGATTTGAGTAAATATCATTAAAAAGTAGTAGGGCGTTGTTGTTGTTGTTTTTTATAAAACTTGTTTTCTTTGTTTTGTAGCTGTAACCCCCCCACCGTTCCCTACCTGGGAATGTATTTAACAGACCTAGCATTTATAGAAGAAGGGACCCCTAACTTCACTGAGGAGGGCCTTGTGAACTTTTCCAAGATGAGAATGTATGGTTTGTATTCAGGTCATCTTTCTGTACCCTTTCCCCTCCCTTATAAAAGTCATTGTGCAGTTCTCTCCATGCTTTTCCCATACTATTCTATACTATACACTTGCCATGGTGTACCATGGTCTGCCATGTTTTTTGTATGCTGCACCATACCTCTCTGGGCTTTACAATGCTTGCATACTGTGTGCTTTCACTATGCTTTATTACACTTTACTGTGCTTTTACTATATTAAGCTTGTATATGGATCTTACACCACGTCACACCAGTGCCTGATGAAGTGCAATCATAAAGGCCCTTTTACTGGCACTCCTACCCGGGTCTGGACCTGGGTTCTGGCTACCCGAGCCACAATACCCCATAGTGTGAAACCACGTACCTGGGTCGTACCCGGGTTAACCCAGGTCCCACCGACACTTTGGCCCGGGTTGATCGAGATAAAACACAGTAACAAAACAGTCACGTCTGCACGAAGGTTTCACTTGCGCAAGTAACATTTCTGTTTATTCTGTTCAGCCATATTTCTGTTGATTGAGACACACCATGAGCCAGATTGCAGCAGGGATGAAGAAACATTTGTTCTCATCAACATCTGGGCTGACGGTTCAATCCAGAGAAGCTTGGATGGAAGCGTCCGTAACAAGCTGCTTCCAGGGCATTGATACACCCATTGTGTACTTGCATCTGTCACCCAGGTCAACCCTTTATCAAAGGCAGTGTGAAATCACGTAGCCGACCCCGGGTAGAGCATGCCAGTGTGAAAACGGCTCAGATGTTTACTGTTTGTTGTATAGCCAGTTAACTCGTGCTTGTGTTTTTCCTCCAGATATCTCATATCATTAGGGAGATACGTCAGTTCCAGCAGACGCCCTACAGGATAGAAAACCAACCAAAGGTACCCCTCAGCGCCATTACCCCAGAAACTAAACAAAACTGTGGAGGCTGGCAGTGTGCTGTCAAACAGCGGGAGTGCTTCTCCCCAGCCCCCTATGAAGGGACTGCAGGAATAAAAAAATAAAATAAAACAACAAGACACTAAACCAACATGTACTGCATTGTACTGGAGAAACCATTACCTCTGCAGTGCGTGACTTCATTTCTGTGGAAGGGATGTTAAACGTCAGTGCCATAACCTACATTTTAAAGAGCAGGTTGTTGGGAGAGTTTTAAAGTAGGGAAAATGTGATCATTACCATATTTTAAAATACAGTTGGTATTTTCAGTCTATTCAAATGAGACTGATAGTGGTATTTAAGCTGTTTAGATCATTTGAATAGATCACAGAGTGTTTTTCATTAGTGTTTGTTTGCAACAAAATATTTCCTAAATATGATCTATTACCTGATGTGCACATCTTTGGTCATTTCACCTGGTGAGTGAAAGTGTCCTCCATACCTTCAATGCATTCCTTCCTGTCATTAACCGACCAGCTGTTTCCCCTGTCGGCTGACATGCTTCACAGGTGAAATGACCTAGGAAGTGAAACAGTAACGGACGACCTGAAAATAAGGCAAGCAAGCGGGAAACTCTCTATAACCCAGTGTCATCTATATCATCTAGAAATACCTTAACATGCACTTCTTTTTTGAAACTGCACATTTCAGACTTACAGTACTGTATATAGCGAATGGAAGTGCACACCAAATAAGATTTGAGGTTTAATATTTTGACAGCTAGCGCCACTTCAAGCACACAGAAAAAAAATGGCTGTACAAAACAACAGTAAAAATGCAGACCGTTAAAGCTAAATAAAAGAGAGTGTTCCAATTGGTAAACCTAAAAAAAGACGGGTCCATACCATCAGCAAGCCTTATGCAGAACCTGTTGTGTGTTTGTTTGTGTGTGCTGCAGGTCACTCAGTACTTACTTGACAAAACCCTCATCATGGATGAAGACACCCTTTACGATCTCTCCTTAAAGATTGAGCCGCGGCTTCCAGCGTGAGTGCCAGCCTTCTCCTCGGAGCATCCGACTGGGAGAGCGATAGCGCTGGGTGCAGAACGGGGCATGCCAAGCCCTTCGGATTGCAAGGGAGGGAAGAAAGAGGAGAGAGCGAAATAGAGAGAGAGAGAGACAGGAATCCTTTCTGACGAGATGCACAGAAAGATCCCCTCATTGAAGATGGTGGTGGGGATTGAGGTGGAAACGCGAGAACTGCATGTCTGGAAACGTGGTTCAGTTTCTGGGTTTGTACTTCATTGAAGAAAACGCTAACTCAATGCATTGGTTTGTTTCAAATGAATGTGACTGTTAGTGTAAAAGAAAGATTTACAACTGGTCCATCATGTGCAGTAGAGAGAGGAAATGTAGCTTTCTGCGTGTTCAAACACAGACCAATCAGCTCGATGCAGAACAATGCAATCTTGCACACACGTCATTCCATCTTCTGGTTGACCCTTGCATCGTCACACAGGTATATCGTGTTTGTAATTTGGTTCAAGCTGTGGTTTTCAGTGAGGGCTTTCTAAAGCTGTGTTCTTAACAAGTATTTATTTCATGCTCCGATTCCTCTTGCTCTTATATTTTCAGTCTCTCATAGTCTGCATAGACTATCAGAAACAGACCGCAAAGGGTTAAAAGAAAGCATAACAAAACTGTGTTTGCTGTTACTGTTATTCTTGTTTCCCATCCCAAATCTCTGGCTTTCTTTGCCCAGTTGTCCCATCTGAATATTTCTTATACTGTACAAGAAATAAAGGTCCACATTGTAAAATTACATTGACAAAAAGCGGCAGCCAAGTTCATGTTAGGTTAGTTAGCTGCCTTGCAATGCAACCAAGTGGTGTAAACATTTTTTTTCCAGATAAGATAGCACTGTTGTTGTTTTTTTTTAAGAAATTAAGTCAAGTAATTTAACCTTTCAGCTAATGCATTTATAACTGATCTAGATCTGCATGAGTTTATTGTTGGTTTAGTTGAGAATAGTTGTTGTTTATTGTTCTTGATCACGATGTTATAGAAGTTTGAAGGAATAATTTAAAACTCTGAATTTGTATAATATTTGATATTTATTTATCCCATGATATGTAATGTGTTCTTAATCATAATGTATTACTATTTATGTGCAAGCCAGAGCAAAGTGGAATTTCTGTAATGAGGCCAGTGTAAAATCTCAAATTTATAAAAGGGGAAAAACTAGTCTAGGTTCATCAACAATAACTCCATACAGCTTCATACGAACAGTCTTCAGTTTAACTACGACTTATATCTTCTTAAATTCTTGTGCAGTTACATCTCTCCTATTTCTTATGTATGTCTGTATTTCTGACTCTGTATGACTTTTAAAGTCTATAATATAGCTACATTATTCAGATGTGCCTACAACCAGCTGTACTGTATTTGCTCTAGCTACAAACTAACTGTGTCATCTGTCCCTCTGTCTTGTTTTGCAAAACAATACGGTATTATAAACCGCAATTTACAATCTGACTTGATCAGAAGGGTCTCCTTCTTGCTGCAGACAAGTCTCCCACATCACCTTGCCTATTATATAGCCTACTGTCTGACTGCGGCAAATTAATGCCTGCTTTTCAGAGTTCTTAAAATAATCACGCAAATACGAGGCCCGCAATTACTGCTAGCTTTTTAAACTGCCTTATTACAGAAATTCCATCTTACTCTGGTTTGCTCAGAGACAGTCCCAAAGCTAAAATATATTGGTGGCTTTATTAATTATGCAAATATCTGTGAGTGCAGAAACTGTAAGACATGGTGATTAAGAGCATATAATAAATATATAACAAATATTAAGCAGATTAAGAGAGTTAAAGTGAAGTATTCCTCAAAGCAACAGAAGTGTCAATCTCATAGTCTGGCTGTCTCTACCTACTACAGACAACCGCAAAAACAGTTTACATGTGGAACAGCGGCATTCAGCCAACACAACATCCCCCTGGTGGTGCTTCACAGGTAGAGATCAGAGGAAAACAATTGCTGTATAGTATCCAGTACTACTGACATTTTCAAATCCTGCCCTTTGCTAAATGTTAAGATGCCACACAACCCTAGGCTTCCTGACCATGAATGAAAATGTGGAGGCATTTGAGCAGCCCTGCTACGTGCAAGGAAACTAGAACAGAGGAATATAAAACCAGAGAATACAATGCAAAACCAAACAGGACCATTGGGCACATTGCATTCATCACAGTGATACTAACACGTTTCTTCCAGGGGCGATCTGTGTTTAAGAATACGTTGGTCTTGGAGAGGGCACATTAATAAGGAAATACACAGCCTTGCTTGCTAAATGCTGTTCAGTCTAACAAGTTGGAATGATCTGTTCGTTTTCAACTGCTATCAACACTACTAATAACTGCACAACAACGGTTGCTTAATATACAATAGAGTGCATGGCCAATGCTTGCTTAGCATGCAGTGTATAAATAAACACATCAGTAAATACCTACTGGTTCTAACACAATGCACTCCAAACAGTAACCCATTAACCAGCCCCCTGGAAATGTGTAGAATTGTTCTGGGTGCTGTCTGAGCCCCAGGGAAGGAGAGGTGCTCTCAGGTGTTAACGAGGTACAGATACAATAGAAAACAATCCCACATGTTTAAACGTTCATGCTGTCTACGGACGAGCACTAGAGCTTCAAGATTACCAACGCTGAAACTGCGGCTCGTTTTTTCTTTTTGTGAGAAATGAAACATGTTTATGAAGGGCTTTTTAAGACATTGATCGCATATTACTTTTGTCGTTGTAGACCCGTACTGTAACTTTAATTAAATGTACTTTTGCATAAACCCCTTTCTGTTCTGACAAGTGAAACTATGCACAAGTAAGACATTCTACACACACCTTTTGTGGTGTCTAGTTAACTCATAGACTAGTGGAACTTTGTGTATGATGCAGTAAGATGCTGCTGCAGCACTGATGTGTATCAGCCCAGTGTAGAAGAGCAGCATTGCACACTACACAAACTTCCACTGCTGTGGGCCACAGGAGGGGAGAACATAAGCTTATACCAGCAGGAGTCAGTATGAACCCTGGACTGCCAACAAACTCTGGTTTGATGGCCGCATGGTCGGAGCTGGTACATAGGGGAGCGATTAGCTTGCTAATGCATTTCAAACCTTGTCATCACTAGCATTGTAATAGCAATCCTTCAGTTGGTGGCCCGTGTAATGACTGGAGTACTGTACCTGCAGTTTCTAGCGAGGGGAGGAGGCCAGCACTCATAGCTACAGAGTTACAGTAATGTTCTGTACGGCTTCAAGTCCGGGAACTGTTATGAACAGAGGACACAGCAAAACAATATTGCAGTGGACACTACCCTTGTATTTCTGATAAAACTTTCCGCACTGGCTGACCCTACTCCCACCACAAGAGGGCAGTGTTTGCTTGCAAAGTACAGAGGTTGCACTCTTCAGCCTGCAGGCTTCCTCCTCTTCTGCTGTTTCACTCTGATGTTACTCTTTGACCGCAGTGATAACTGTGTGCACCCGACACAACCATGACAATTCTGCAACTGAAAAGGCTGTTATATATATATAGATTTTTTTTTAATTGCCACCTTCTGTGTCTACACAAAGGCAGGGTCATTCTAGCAGCTGTTCTCTGTTGTGCACTGCCATTCTCTGTATAGGTCTCAAATGTTCCCCTATGAGATATATATAATAAACCATTTTAATGTATAACATGATATCTGGTACTGCACTTGATTAAAGAAATCTCTGTTTGCAAGCCATGCTTTCAGATAGTGTTGCACTTCCTTGGTCATTTCACCTGGAGGGTGAAATTGTCCCCACCCCTTTAATGGCTTCTTTCCTGTCATTACCAATCAACATGCTTAGTGAAACTAAGAACTTTCTTTAAAAATACATTTTAAAACAGATTTCTTTCAGAAGGGCACATTTGAGACCTGTGTAGCTAACGGCAGGGCAAAACAGGTGAGATTCAAGGAGCTTTATTTTGTTGCTACAGTCACTTTAAGTGTCACTGCATGTAAAGCTTGTCAGGTTTCTCTCGGCTGTTTAAAGAAGTCAAGCTTCAAAACCGCCCTTCTCTCCATATGCTATTTGAATCCCTCAAGAGACAGAATAAACTCGATTGCAGCTTCCATTTCATAATCTTTACTCTGCAACAGTAATATTGACTCAGACCCAGCAAGCAAGCAACCAACTTAAAGCAGGTACAGTATATCTAATTACATGAATCCATGTCAGCTGTCAGAGATATCCATACAGAGCTCACATGTGTTTGGAAAGAAACACAAACTTAGATTTTGTACATCTGGTACCATAATATATTTCATTGATTTCAAATATTTAGCCTAACCAGTGGCATGCTTTGAGCCTGAAGACACCTGACCCATAGTAGGTAGTGTAAGTATAACAGACTACATGACAGGAATGCATGCAAACCGAGAGCTTCGTTTAACCTAGAATAGATCCAGACATTGATTTTAGTGTCAGTCTGTCACATTCTACGTCATGAATAGGACAACTGCCTTGATTTTGCACCAGTCTCTACAAGGCTTGTTTATCATACACATCTTGCTTCCTACAGACGCGTCACATTGAATCTGTCTGTAATCCGATAAACTTTAGATTTTAGACAGAAATAGGCATGCACTGATTTAAATGAATACAGGTCTGCTAGAACATGCCTCTTTCCAAACTGCATGAGAGATCTGCATAGCGAATGGAAGAGCATGTCAGTTAACATGCATACTATTATTTTATTATCTGTAACCATTTTAATAAGACAAAAGCAGTGCACACAAACCAAGGAACGGGGAAGTACTGAAAACTATTAACCTCTGCTTGTATGAATAGGGTTAAGTGTTTTAGTATTTATTTTAGCAGATATTTATTTCATCCTTTTTTGTATATAGCCAGTCCTAAAACATGTCTTTCAGCAGGTTTGTTATTTAATTTTTTTGAAATGTGAAACTTTACGTTCCTTAATTATTAGTAGTATTTTTGTTCGAAGTGCGTTTATGGTAGATTTTAGTGTGAAACATTGCAAAGAAAAAATATGTAGCAGATTCAGTAAAAAAATGAATTGAGTAAATGAACAGCTAGATAGTGCGCTGCGTTAACTGAGAAGTGCACAGCCCAGCATGTTGAGCATGTCAGTGACTGAAACTCCTCAAGTGGGCATTTGCTTTGTATAGGAATGTAGAAAATCTTGTTTTTTTGCCCACTTACTACAAACACATGTTGTACAGCTACTCTGATTCCATGCCTATATGTAAAATAAAAGTCTTCTTTTAAGTGAGCTATGCTGACTGTGTGCGTCGTTGTTTTTTTTCTTCTTTCTTGGTATTTGCTTTAAGGCATCCTCCAATCTGAAGGTCAACAATTAAGATTCAGCAAGCCTTACAACACATCTGAAAGCCATGAATGAGAGCCAGCAGGGTGCTTCTCTGCCAGGGGGTGCTATGCTAGCTGCTGCACAATAGGGGGAGCACAGTCCCCTGTAAGATGGAGTGATGACTCCGTGGAAATGGAACCAGAGAGTTTAGAGCCAGCCCTGTGAGATGTTCAACACCCCTTACTGATGGAAAATAAAAGTGCTTTCTTTGGATGTGAAGTGCCTAAGCACCACAACAGCATTGGTAAATTCTAATCTAATTGTTCAGTAATGTAACAAATACTCATGCAACATGAAATTCTCAAGCTTTCCTGACGCAGCTGATCAGATGTCTAATTTAATACTTTTAAATTGGAAGCAATTTCATTGGCTAACGGGTGTTCCAGTGTCACCATACCAGCATAGCTTGGAACTTTTAGAACCACCCTGCTTGATTAGACAACCAATTCACTTTGGTATGGGTGGGGCAGGATTTGCCATAACACGCTCTGGGATTATAGCTGATCCAGCAGTACCGTTACACGCAAGAACGTTTTCGTGCCGTTGAACAGATAAATGTCATACCCTGGAATTAGAACCTCGTGGTTCATCTCACCAAATCAGACTGCACAAATCTAAAGTACTTCCTGTTCAGAGGCATCTAGGAACTAACAACAATTAAAAAAAAAAAAATGAAATAATTGTTGTCAGTACAAAATATGACTCCCGTTAAGCAATGGGACTTTCTATAATCACTTGCAGCAACAGAGGAATGTTATCAGCACAGACCTGTTTTATGATTGTTCGGCGCACAATGTTCAGTGCTTTACTAGCTCAAAGTAATCCTGTTATTTATTTATGTATTTATTTGACAGGGACAGCATACAATTTAAAACATTTATGACATGTCATAAGATGCATTGCACCCAGATTTAGCTCATTTTCATTGGCAGTCGTCAAGTTTCAAGTACAATTCCACAGAAAAGACATGAAACACTTTGCAAGCTGCTATATGCATGGCATACTGCCAGTTATGAATTGACATACAGAGTTTCATGCAAAAAAAGGCCCTATTGACACCTTTGGTCAGATGTGATCCCACAGAAAAGCTGTGGCAGGGTCACTCTATTTCTTGTGCTTTAACCATCAGAGTACACTGTAGGACACACATTTATTTTCACTTGAACACATGTGAGTGAAACCCATGTATCAGGAATCCTTGGTTTCTTCTAACTGTTCACTTTGTGAAAATCAGCAACAGAAGTGAGAATGTGGCTATGCTAGTAGGAGGAAGGAGGATGCCTTGTATAACTTTTTACACCTTTCAAGGAGTGGTAACCAATTCTTTAAATTGCATTACCTTGTAATACCATTATTACTGGTTCCCCTCCAAAGTGCAGTACTAAATACAAGCAAATTACCATCAGATATTGAACAGAACAACGAGGTGGTAATAATACAGCTAGTGTTAATAAGAGGTATGAAAGGGGGCTTTAAAACCACGGTTCTCACTCCTTTATTGAGAGAGGATGCTGTGTTTGCTACAGAACTACCCTGCCACAGGAAAACCAGACCAGACCTGTAGGTTAGGCTGTTTGTCGCTACGCCAAAAAGCAATTTGCTCCATTTTTGTTTGAGGAATATCAAGGTATTAATAAAGAAAACACACAACAAACAAGGCTAATTTAAGGACTCATAGGTGTCCCATATCGTTACTCATTACATGCAAGGAACATTAACTGTTTTACTTTCCCATCCCAAAAAATAAAAATTCACCTCAGTAAATGTGGACCATTGTGTGCTGACTTGTAAGACTCAAGTTCTCTGTACTCTGTGTCTGCCCGAGTCATGGAGCCTCCTGTTCTGATTGGTTGGAGTCTGGAGACTGTGACAAACGTTATAAGATTTGTCAGCTCAGCAGGGGAGCCGGTTATTTGAGCTAATCCTGTGCAGAGTTCACCTGCCTCCTCCACTTTGAAAACTTAAGAACACTTAATAATATAAACCCGGAGGAATGTTATTCTATGAAAAACGATTCAGTATTTCACATTACATGCTGAACAGCTATGCATTGAATGCAAAATCAAGTTATAAATAAATGAAAGTGTATGTTGACGAGTGTGTGGAGCACCAGATACTTTTTATGAAGTTATTACAAGGTCAAACAGGTACTTTTACTTTAGCCATAATCATATTGATATCCTTTAATGAATGTGAACTACATTCATATTGTAACCCTTATGTGCAGTCAACTCTGTCAGGATGCAGACCTATTTTAGATGTAAGCCAATATGCACCGCTGGCACACACAGCGTTATAAATGAAAACCTGCTCAAGCACATACAGTACATGTACTGTACACAGAATACAAGCATGGTGAAACGGCAAAACTGAGTTATTTACTTGACAGATTTCCTTCATTGACGCTGTGCAGCTGTTATACAGTGCACAGTAGATACATGACATTTTTTTCACATATGGGCAGGATCTTTTTTAATTGGTTTTTAAAATAAGTGCATTAAAATGTGTTAAGAGCAATGAAACAATAGGAGCAGATTGTCCTCCACTCTGTGTCGCTCTGGATAAGGGCATCTGCTGAGAAATAAATAATAATAATAATAATGTACAGAATTAAATACCTCTTTGTTTTTGTATTCAAAATTCAACCAGATGTTTTAAACTGTAAACATTTAAATAATAGAAAAACAAAACTCTGAAAATCAGTGCCCCTGTTTCTGAAAGTACGAAGCGCTCGTGTCTTATTCACTCGACAGAGAGTTCAGCCTCTGTGGTGCAGTGACACCTGGAGTGGATGACTGTCCTGTGTTTTCAAGGACACAGACTGGGCCGAGGGCATGTGGTTAGCATGCTGTAAGTAGAAATAGGATTGGCCAGCCCAATCACCTTTAATCCAGCTCTTACAGGAACTGCCAGCTCATTTCACACTTCTCCTGTCTCCTGTCTCCTGGACTGTGTGCTGCAGGACCTGCTTCACTGCGACTACAGAGCAACAGGTATTGGAGAGTATGATCACATTGGTACTATCTGTACATATTACTGGGCTTGGGCTTGCTAGACTGGGGATATCTGATTATCTGCGCTGCATCTTAAAGTGTGAACTAAGAAGTCAGACTAAAACTTGAAAAGCTATCATGAAAACGTGATTACTTGTCTGAAGTTATCTTTCCTATACCACTAGAGTGATCTGTTTTGAGTGCAGTTACCTTTTCTAGACCTGTGCAGAGCATTGAAAGACTTAATATGCTTTTTTATTTTTATTTGCTTTTCTGTGCCAGAGTACACTTTACTGTGCTGTTCTTTACTAGGCTTTTCCAAACATGCCAAAGTATACCACTATACAACTTGTAAGGGTGTCTGTACAAAGCAGAAGAAAGCAGTTTTAAACATGCAAACAGTACATTGCAGTTTGGGCCTTAATTGGGCAGGTAAATAGGAGTCAACATATTCTGCTTGCATGCATGTATAAATGTATAATACAATGAATCACAGCTTCCACAGCGGGAGCTGTAGTTATCTTACCTGTGACGAGGTAGATATGAAATTATAGAAATAGATAAGATAATGGAGAGAAGCCAGCCCCAGTCTAGAACAGTTTAATGAATACAAATTTTGTATCTGAAAAAGTGACTTTGAAAAAAAAAAAAAATCATTCAGTCATAAATTGTAAAAACAAATCTTCACATATTTGACATGTTTACGCTTGGCAGCAACTGGAGCTTATCGTCAGTGAATTACAATCATTTTTGTAGCCAAACGTGAGAGCAGGAGCCCTCGTACCAGGAAAAGAGAACACTCTCAACTCAACTCGTGACAGCTCCCTGTGACCTTGAGCAACAGGCTTCATGTTTAAAGATGATTTAAAAACAGAACGACTCCACCTGCTGCGCACTCCCTTCTGAATCAAGGACAGCACTGCGCTTGTACCGACCGTCCTCCATGAGATGGTAGAGCTAGGCGACGGCTGGGATGTGCGTCCACTTCAGTTTCTTATGGATTATTATAGGATTTATGATCGAGTGTTTACAGTTGTGGGGAAAACACTATATGGCTGGAATCACATATTCAGGATTGTGAAGAAATATTTCATCGTTATCTACAAATCCCAATACAATCATGTTACATATGTTTAATAGATGTTAATAACATCAACAAAGAAGCAACCCTGATTATTCTCATTGTGTTGTGTTGATTTCATTCCATGAAATTCATTTTAAATAAATGCTAAATAAATAAATAATAATAAATAATAATTTTGATAAAGACCAGTGTTTGCCATTGAAGGCTGTATTACATTTCTAATGCTGTTCCCTTCTGCATCTCCCTCTCCTTAACTGCCAGCCCTTCCTAAGCCCTTTTGACCTATTTGAAATGTCACCCAGCATCATGTGGTGTGTGGAGCTGGTGCCAGCTGGGACACACTGCTAATGCTTAATCTAGTTTTGTTTCTATTAATACAACTTTTCCTGCCGCTAAGCTTTCAGGATTTCTGTTCACACACTGGAGCCTGGTATCGTACAGTACCAGGAGCTCTTCTGGTTTAATGACATTAATTATCCATACCTTCAAAACGCTTGATTGGGATTCCAAGGTAAAACGATCAGAAGCTAAGCCAGGAACACACAAACATGACTAAGTTTCTTATTGTCTTACCTAATGACATTAATTACTGTGGGCATTATTCTCAGCACAAAGTAAGTCCAGAGCTATTCAAATAATGGTGTTTCTTTTAAGTCGGTTTTGATACATTACAATATATATCACGTGGAGGACGTAAAGTATAACGATTCATAGACACAAATATATTTGTAAAGGCCATTTTCATGACATTATGTTGTATCTTAGTGGATCATTTTTTCAGAAAAATATAATAATATTAATAATAACAATAATAGGTGGCTTGATTGCAATTTTCGATACAAAATATTAACAGGAGATGGGGATTACAGTGAAAACTATTGCCCCAGTATAGTTTGAAAACTCCAGTCAATCTGTTTTATTAAACCTGTGATATTCTGTTTATTTACTGTCATGTCAGGTGGGCGATAGCTCTTTATACTCAAATGATTCCCAAACAATTTTTGGTCATGTGACCCAATTAGCCAATAGGATTGCAAATGTTGGGATCTAAGAGTTTTTAATAAATACTTTTTATCTTCATTTTGATCAACAGTTGACCTTCAAACAACAAGGATGGCAAGCACCTTCTCCAGAGTGCTGACGGGTCGTAGGACAGCCATGCTGCTTGCCAGCCTCGGGACTGGGGCTCTGGCTACCGGCTACCTCATGAGTGACACCAATTATGCAGGGGCCATTGAGAGGAGAAAACTCTACCCTCCCAGGTCTGCACAGTCTAGTTTTCAGCTGGTTTAGGAGACTTGGTGCTGGTTGAGAAGCAGGTCCCAGAAAAAAAGGGTCCTATTTTACTTTACAGTTATAAATTCAAATACAATACTGTGCCTTCTGTAAACCTTGTCTTATCTCTAAGGGGCTAGTAAATATTGGTTTAAATTCCCCTTCTGTTGAGCAGAGTCCTTATTTGAAGATAATCTTTGTTAAATTTGATGCAAAAAAATGATTTAGTAGAAACCCCTATTAACAACTTCTAATAAAAGAATCACAGAATCATTTCTGTGTATAATGCATGGAGCGAAAGTAAACGATCGATAAGGGACACTGAAATGGTGGGGTTCAGAAATATCAAGGCTTCTGGAGGAGTTAAAGCTGTGTGATTAGGGCCCAATAGCTTATCATAATTGCAATAGCAGCAGCTGTATTTTAAGACACTGCCACAGGCTGTTTGGGAATCAAGGTTCAGGGTGCTTTGTTGGCCAAAAGGAGGAAATAAATGCTTTGGCTATTTCTTATTGACAATTGACTTGGGGGCTCAGTCTTTCAAACAGTCTGTGATTAAACCTGCTGACTCTCTGATGTGAAAGTGATTTTTTAAATACATTTTTTTATTTACAGTATTAAATAAGCTTTGTTTCCTCACAGTGCTGACTTTCCTGACCTCCGCAAACACAACAACTGCATGGCCACGAACCTCACCCCAGCCATATACTCCAGACTGAGGGACAAAGTCACCCCCAATAACTGGACCCTGGACCAGTGCATACAGACTGGGGTGGATAACCCCGGCCACCCCTTCATTAAAACCGTGGGGATGGTTGCCGGCGACGAGGAAACCTACGAGGTATGAAAGGGAAGCTAGAGGTCTGCAGAACTGCCCTTTGATGGAATGAATGTGAATGTGGTTCATGACTCAAAGAATTCAGCAAACATGCATACTGCAGATTCATTTAAAAATCTACAGCAGAGTTTGTTAGCCATTAGTCCCTTTATGATTCATTTGTGATAATACTTGAAGAAAGAAAGAAGTTACAAATATACAAAAAAACAACAGTGAGTAAACCGTACTGTGATACAGCACAGAAAGGGTTGCAAGGCTAGCAAGGGCACCTCTGAGTGATTCAGGTGACTGGATTACATGGCTATAAAAAGAAACTGGAAGTGCTTTACTTAAACCAGATCCTGGACAGCCAGACAGTCCCACGTCACACACAGGAGGGAGCTGTAGAACAAATGTCAAATATCCAAACTTGTCACTATTCATCTTTCCTGACAGTGCACAGGGTGTATTTTAATAACGAAACATCAGTCGCAAAAGGGATTGACTGAACAGTGTCTCTAATGATGTATCTGTCATATTTCCTTCCAGTTAAACCGTACAGCGTATGTGTCCCACCACCCATAAGCAAATACATTATAATTGTAGTCTCTTCAAGTCACGGGTTGGAACTAAGATGTGCACTATGCATGTGTAGTGAATTGAAGTTACCCCTTTAGCAGTTACTTAACCTGCCAAAAGACCTATTGCATTGCTGTTTATGGGATCTCCAAACAGTTGCCAGGTAACAGGTATGCATCACTGAGGATAGCCCTGGCTCTGAAGCTGTTACGCTGTTATTTTAGCATGCTGGAAATGAAGGTTTAGCCCAACTACAGTACAATAGGAAAATGGTCTATTTAAAGCACAATTGTATTACAGGTTTACTGGCAAATGCTGGCAGCTAGAGCTCATCGTATTTATCATGATTGATCTTATTTGCATCCACAGATATTTGCTGACATATTTGACCCCGTCATTAAGGAGAGGCACAATGGCTATGATCCACGCTCAATGAAGCACCACACCGACCTGGACAGCAGTAAGGTAATTTCTACCCTTCCCCATCCAAAAGAAAATAATTCATAAAAAAAATTATGAAGGTTGGGCTGCAGATCAAATATCAAACAGCAACAGGGCTCTTGGTAAAACTGAGTTTGACACCCCTGGTCTACTGTAAATGGTGGCTGCATTTATACCTGTAACCTTTAAGATAAATAATAAAAGGCCCTGTATGTTCTTGATAACCGCAGATCACCCACGGCCAGTTTGACGAGCGCTACGTGCTTTCGTCCCGAGTGCGCACTGGCCGCAGTATCCGCGGCCTCAGTCTGCCACCTGCCTGCTCCCGGGCCGAGAGGAGGGAGGTGGAGCATGTTGCTGTCCAGGCCCTGGCTGGACTCAAGGACGACCTGGCTGGACGTTACTACCGCCTGGGGGAAATGACCGATCTGGAGCAGCAGCGGCTTATTGACGTGAGTAGCAAACTGTTAGGAATTGTGGGAGGAATAGGGAATTCTCTAACATGACCTGGGGTCTGAAACAAGGAAAAACCCTGAGGTTCCTCCGATTCCCAGCACCATATAAAGTGGTGTCAATTACTTTATCATCAGACTAGTTGAGGTGGCAGGTTGGTGTATATTTTAGGAATTTCTATTTTTAATATTTTGATTGTGTCTGGAGACAGCACAACATTATCCAGCCTCAGGAACCACATTTTTACAGCAGTGTCCCCTATTTATTACACCCCAACCCTCATACACTAAAGAATAAGCAGCTTTAGGGCAATCCAAACTTGAAGACGTGCTCTACAAAGCTGAGCATTGTGTGGCACTGGCTGAATTAGTTTGACAGTAGTCCTGCACATTTTCTAATGTACTGCACTCAACAACCAAAGGATCTCCTCTAACCCCCATAAAGTGATATGCTTCACCGGTAGAAATGCGCCATGTTAACGCTTAGTGTATCTGATTCTGTGTGTGTTTGAGTTCGGGTCTCTCCTAGTGATTAATCCTTGGGGTTGTTGATGTTTACCTTGGTTCTCTGCTCTTCCTTTAATGCTCCACATCAGGAACACTTTCTCTTTGATAAGCCTGTCTCTCCTCTGTTAACCTCGTCTGGTATGGCCAGAGACTGGCCCGATGCTCGTGGGATATGGTAAGAGAGAAAGATCAATCCTTCATAGTCACTTGTGCCCTCCAGTAGACATCCCCGTAGTCTAAACTGTGCGTTCTTGTATTTTGTGATGCTTTGGTTTAGTTGTTTACGGTATTCTGATGAAGGCATTACTTGAAAGGTTATAGTAGTTTTCTTAACTCAACCTATACCCTGCAGGGATACATCATAGCTGTATTTTTATTTTATTTTAAAGAGCATGTTAGTAAAGTAAAGATTCATCAGTGACATGACAGTGGGTGCCCAAATTAGTCAGAGCATCTGTATCTCAAAATGCAACAAGGAAATAGAGGTGTACTGTGTCCTAAAGAGGATCACTGTTGAAATGAAGAAACTTCTGCCTTGCTTTTGACCCAAACTCATATTGGTTTATCCAGGGTTTGACACAAGAAGCCTCTGGTTCTCAGAGCACATTTCCACTGAATATTTTAATTCTGTCTGGAGAAAGCACAAGATTAGATCTAGCTTCTGGGTTCCATGTTTTCAGTGCAAGTGCTCCATGTTTGAGGGAAATCTAAATTTTCCATCTGGTACCGATCATTTGTGTGAATAATGATGAGGTTTGCAACCTGTTTGGATATGGATAAATGTGGTTTCAGGTTTAGAATAGACCATCCTTTGATTAACAATCAATCCCCATCTTGCATTCTGTACGACTGGGTTGTACATTCCAGGTTATCAACATGCTTTCCATCATACATTCCTTTTCTCCCTTTCCTTTTTTCCTGCTACAGTACACTTGTGTCTAACCCTTCCCTGTGACCTTTTTGATCTTCAGGACCACTTCCTGTTTGATAAGCCAGTTTCCCCTTTGTTGACTTGTGCTGGGATGGCACGTGATTGGCCAGATGCCAGAGGAATCTGGTATGTCATACTGGCATGCAGAGGCTTGCATCATTATCATCAGATGTCTCGGTTGCATGACTGTGTCGTTATCCTAACACTCTCAGCCCACTGCATGGCATTCGTTGAAAAAGTCTGTGCTCTGCCAAAGCTGATTATCACAAGAAAGAAAAAAAAAACTATTTTAATACAGCCTAATAGTTTTTAGTAATTCAAGATCCCCCAGGTTGTTTCATGTCATGCTGTTCTATAAACTTGGTCGTTACAGACTGGAGAAACAGGCCTTTCAAAATAGACCCCTAACCCATAAAAAAGCCTTGTTACTTGTCCGACCATGAACTAGCACTACAAGGATCATGCTTTTAAGAGATTATCCTTGAGTTCCACAGCCTTAGTCTACAGCAGCAACAAACCTGCCCATTAGGGTCTTCGGATATGAGACATGAATGCAACTCTGGCAGCAGAACTACGTTTCTCATTATCTTATGTAGTCTTACGTAGTTACGATTTCAATATGAACTATTCTATGCAGATTCAATGACTGCACCCCATTTATCGGAAGTTCCTGTAACATTCTCTCAGTACTTTGTGTGATGATGCCAGACTTGAGGATGTCTAAACCCAATGACGGCTACGTTAGTTGTTTTATGACAGTCTGTACTACAAAGTTTAAGGACGCTGAGGTTTGTTTTTTTTTGTAACCTTTTCACAAAAAAAGAAATAAACAAGGGCAGTTGCGTTTCATCACGAAGGGATTCATTTCCAAACCAAGTGTATAACAGTGCTATTGTTTTGACAGGCACAACTTTGACAAGACCTTCTTGATATGGATTAACGAGGAGGACCACACCAGGGTCATCTCCATGGAGAAGGGTGGAAACATGAAGAGCGTCTTTGAAAGATTCTGCCGGGGACTGAAGGAGGTAAATCTTTACCAAAACCATAGCACTGACATTCACATGAGCTCAGAAGTGTTAGGACTGACATTCAGAACAATGACACTCAACCTGTGATAAAAATTACGTAAGCCACCTAGAGCTCCATCTATACCCTGTTCAAGCTACCATAGTAATGCACGTCAACATGCGCTGAAAACTCCACTATCATCAGAGAAGCCATTCACATGCAAGCTTTTAACATGTGTTGGCCTTGCCTTGCATTATTATCCACTGGGGATATGCCTGTCCATCTATCCATCCATCTGTCTGTACTGTAGTCACGCTTTAGAGTTTTACACAGACAGTGCCTAGACAACCGCATGACCAATTGTTACGAAACATGCTAAGAACCTTCTTTAGCACAACTGATTGAATGTATATGTGTTCTGTTTATCTGTCCATCCAAATGTCTTTCTGTATGTAATTTTAGAGATCTGCATTAACTGTAGCTAAAGAACTGCTTGTCCAATTGGGATGAGACTTGCTAAGGACATTCTTTAGGACCAGATATTGCGTGTTTAGTAATCTGGGGGTAGTTTATTCAGTGTGTAGTAATCTGGGGGTAGTTTATTCAGTGTGTAGTAACCTGGGGGTGCAGTATATTGAGTCTCTCCGTATTCCTTATGTACTGTATAGTCAGAGAACCGCTCATCCATTCTGAGTCTAACTGGTTTGGTTGTGTCCTACAGGTTGAAAAGCTTATCCATGAGCGAGGCTGGGAGTTCATGTGGAACGAGCACCTGGGGTATATACTGACCTGCCCCTCTAACCTGGGCACTGGACTGCGTGCTGGGGTGCATGTAAAGATCCCCAACCTCAGCAAGGTACATATCAATTTGGAAACATTATTATCATGAGCAGCACTGGGTGTTGCTTTCCATAGACTTGACTTCAGATCTTGTTTGGAGTGCCTTTCAGGGTAATTCAGGTAGCAAACTTGGTTAGGAATGTAGGCCAAGCAGTGGGGTTAATGCACTAGCACAGGGGTGCACGAATCCAGTCTACGAGGTCCGGAATCCTACGTGTTCTAAAGGTATCATTAAATAATTAACTGATAAAGACCTGGAAGGAGGTTCAATTGAGAAGTGGAATTCTGCACCCCTGCTCTACCACTTCAACTTAGGTACAGAACTTAGATAACAGTCCACTTTACAATGCTGACGCACATTAGCCTTAATAGGTATGTCTATGCTGCGTCACTTCTTAGGGAAGTTTGCAATGCACCCTCCCTGTCTGATAGGTTAGACCCTCATCTTTCATGGAGACTCAGTTTACAGGCAACACATATTTTTAAATACAACCTGGTTAAAATCGATGCAAAAGGGCTTGCCACTGTTCCACTTAATTCCTACAGTACTGAAAACAGAAAGGGCAAGTAATAGCCTCTTCACAGTGAGCGAAAAGGCAATGTCGCTAAGCAAGCAGAGGAATAAGAGAGGCAGTTACTATTAAGGGCCATAGGGTGGGAAAAAAAGATCTACTCACGTTAAATGTATAGTCAAGCTGCCTGTCTTATAATCTCATTAAAGCATTTTCATCAGAGCGGAGCGAGCTACTGAGTGTCCACATCTTTCAGCACAGAGTGACATTAGGAAACCCCTGAGGAGACAGCTGTCCGTGATGTGAGGTTTTTTTATTGTTTTGTTAAAGGATCCACGCTTGTCCAAGATCCTGGACAACCTGAGACTTCAGAAACGTGGCACTGGCGGTGTGGACACAGCCGCTGTGGGAGATACATTCGACATTTCCAATTTAGATCGTATCGGCCGATCTGAGGTAAAAACCATTATGAAACTGGAGCGCTTGTGCTGCTGTAATTTCTAAATATTAAATTAATTGTGCTATCAGCTTCAACAGTGTGACATTTTCTTTTTTATATATATATACTGTCTGCTCCCGGTGTATGTATGATCTTTGCAAACATTCTGATTGGAACTCAAGGGAACTTCTGAGTTCAGGTGCTGCGCTTGAGTTCTGGTTGCCTGACATTTTATGCATAACTTTAAAAAGCTTGATAGTGCTAAAGTAAAAAATGCTAAAAGTAACTGAATATATCACAAAGTTTCAACTAAAAGTATTTTTCAGTGCTCATTGCTGAAGACATTGAAAAAAAGACTATGAAGTAGAAATGTTTGTCATTTAACTTATTTAGTTTATTTTAGTAATGAGACATATTCATTATAAGCTATATCGGGCAGAGTGTCATTATAGAAGTAAGCACCGTCTAGTGAAATGACCAATATACAGACACCCAACTTAAAATGAAGAACAGATCCTGAACTCGTAGTCAGAGCACTGGAAGACAAACCTATCTAATATTTAAATCACGAGATTTGAGACAGTAAACAAAATGATACATAAGAACATAAAAAGATAAGAAAATTCACAAACGTGAGGAGGACGTTCTGCCCATCAATGCTCATTCAGTTCCTACTAGCTGACTGATACTGGAAACAGTGTCTGTGATTCAAATGGTTTTTCCTCCTAACCTGAATTCCTCTTCCTCTTGCAGGTGGAACTTGTTCAGCTGGTGATTGACGGGGTCAACTATCTCATTGAGTGTGAGAAGAGACTGGAAAAGGGTCAGGATATCAAGGTGCCACCACCCATCTCCCAGTTCAGGAAGTAAGCAACATCTGACTGTCTAAATGATGGAGACATACCACGGAGCGGGAGAACACACGAGTCCTGCTTCCTGGGAACTGCTGCAAAACTGAAGGTCTTATATCTATAACAGCCTCTTAAATAGCTATTCTTCCAAATAAATCTTTCAAATGTAAACTTTTCTGTGTCTGTGTTTATTCTTCATAACAAGCCTGGTAGACCTTCCTTTCAGAAACTTTCATCAAGACGGCAACTTAAGACACATGTTCACAACTCCTGTATCTACTTTAAAACAAACTGATACAAAAGTGGCCCTTATTGGCCAGCCTTTTACAGATTCTAATCAGATGGAAGAAATCTAATTTTGACACATAATCCATATCAGTAGTTGCTATTATTACACAAGATAATCATTTGAACATCTCAGTATAAATCCATATGTTAATCGCTGCTGCTAATACCACTGCAGACCTAGCAAAGGGCAATGCATTCATTGCCTGGGTTCGAGTTTGCCCTTTGTCACTGTCCTGTGTAAATAGGTCAATGTAAAATGCAGAGCAACATACAGGAACTGTGACTAGAGATTGAAAGAATCCGTCCGACTCCAGTGCAGTTTTTAGATTTACATTTTCTCTTTGTTTTTTTATACTGTCTGCTCTCTGCGATCTTTGAAAACATTCTGATTGGAACTCAAATACTAAGTCTGTTGGGATTTCTTTTGGAAATCCACTTTTAACTTTTAGGATTGTGGCTGGCATTCCATGACCAAGTGAAGTTTTGATCAGTAAATCTAAACTTAATAAAACTCAATGAAAGATCTTCCAAGCTATGGACTACAGACCATGTTTGTGTGTACGGTGTGTGTGTGTGTGTGTGTGTGTGTGTGTGTGTGTGTGTGTGTGTGTGTGTGTGTGTGTGTGTGTGTGTGTGTGTGTGTGTGTGTGCGTGTTTGTGTGCAGGCATGGACACTATACATGTACATCAGCCTTTCCTGTTGCATTCCATTGGATTATATAATTTGACAGACTCTGAGAAGAAATGCAAATTAAGAAGGCAGAGCCATGACTTTCATTGGCTTCCCGTGAAGCAAAGCATTTATTTGAAAACACTGCTCCTCACTTCCAAGGCTATTCATGGCTCTGGCCCTGCCTGTCTGAGTTAGTTACTTATTCCCTCTAAACCAACTTGTACTTTGAGATCGGCAAATGATGGTCTCTTGATAATTAAAGAACTCCACTACAAACCGACGGGTGCCAGAGATTTTAGTGTTCGTGCTCCTTCGCTAAGGAACTCCACTGCAAACCGAAGGGTGTCAGAGCTTTAAGTGTTCGAGCTCCTTCACTGAGGAACTCCACTGCAAACTGAAGGGTGTCAGAGCTTTTAGTGTTCAGCTCCTTCACTGAGGAACTCCACTGCAAACCGAAGGGTGCCAGAGCTTTTAGTGTTCAAGCTCCTTCACTGAGGAACTCCACTGCAAACCGAAGGGTGTCAGAGCTTTTAGTGTTCAGCTCCTTCACTGAGGAACTCCACTGCAAACCGAAGGGTGTCAGAGCTTTTAGTGTTCGAGCTCCTTCACTGAGGAACTCCACTGCAAACCGAAGGGTGTCAGAGCTTTTAGTGTTCGAGCTCCTTCACTGAGGAACTCCATTACAAAACGAAGGGTGTCAGAGCTTTTAGTGTTCGAGCTCCTTCACTGAGGAACTCCACTGCAGACCGAAGGATGTCAGAGCTTTTAGTGTTCGAGCTCCTTCACTGAGGAACTCCACTGCAAACTGAAGGGTGTCAGAGCTTTTAGTGTTCAGCTCCTTCACTGAGGAACTCCATTACAAACCGAAGGGTGCCAGAGCTTTTAGTGTTCGAGCTCCTTCACTGAGGAACTCCATTACAAACCGAAGGGTGTCAGAGCTTTTAGTGTTTGAGCTCCTTCAATGAGGAACTCCACTGCAAACCGAAGTGTGTCAGAGCTTTTAGTGTTCAGCTCCTTCAATGAGGAACTCCACTGCAAACCGAAGGGTGTCAGAGCTTTTAGTGTTCAAGCTCCTTCACTGAGGAACTCCACTGCAAACCGAAGGGTGCCAGAGCTTTAAGTGTTCGTGCTCCTTCACTGAGGAACTCCACTGCAAACCGAAGGGTGCCAGAGCTTTTAGTGTTCGAGCTCCTTCACTGAGGAACTCCATTACAAACCGAAGGGTGCCAGAGCTTTTAGTGTTTGCGCTCCTTCACTGAGGAACTCCACTGCAAACCGAAGGGTGCCAGAGCTTTTAGTGTTCAAGCTCCTTCACTGAGGAACTCCATTACAAACCGAAGGGTGCCAGAGCTTTTAGTGTTCAGCTCCTTCACTGAGGAACTCCTTTACAAACCGAAGGGTGCCAGAGCTTTTAGTGTTCGAGCTCCTTCAATGAGGAACTCCACTGCAAACCGAAGGGTGTCAGAGCTTTTAGTGTTCAGCTCCTTCACTGAGGAACTCCACTGCAAACCGAAGGGTGCCAGAGCTTTTAGTGTTCAAGCTCCTTCACTGAGGAACTCCATTACAAACCGAAGGGTGCCAGAGCTTTTAGTGTTCAGCTCCTTCACTGAGGAACTCCACTGCAAACCGAAGGGTGCCAGAGCTTTTAGTGTTCGAGCTCCTTCACTGAGGAACTCCATTACAAACCGAAGGGTGCCAGAGCTTTTAGTGTTCGAGCTCCTTCAATGAGGAACTCCACTGCAAACCGAAGGGTGCCAGAGCTTTTAGTGTTCAGCTCCTTCAATGAGGAACTCCACTGCAAACCGAAGGGTGTCAGAGCTTTTAGTGTTCAAGCTCCTTCACTGAGGAACTCCACTGCAAACCGAAGGGTGCCAGAGCTTTAAGTGTTCGTGCTCCTTCACTGAGGAACTCCACTGCAAACCGAAGGGTGCCAGAGCTTTTAGTGTTCGAGCTCCTTCACTGAGGAACTCCATTACAAACCGAAGGGTGCCAGAGCTTTTAGTGTTTGCGCTCCTTCACTGAGGAACTCCACTGCAAACCGAAGGGTGCCAGAGCTTTTAGTGTTCAAGCTCCTTCACTGAGGAACTCCACTGCAAACCGAAGGGTGCCAGAGCTTTTAGTGTTCGAGCTCCTTCAATGAGGAACTCCTTTACAAACCGAAGGGTGCCAGAGCTTTTAGTGTTCGAGCTCCTTCACTGAGGAACTCCACTGCAAAACGAAGGGTGTAAGAGCTTTCAGTGTTCGTGCTCCTTCACTGAGGAACCACTGCAAACCGAAGGGTGCCAGAGCTTTAAGTGTTTGAGCTCCTTCACTGAGGAACTCCACTGCAAACCGAAGGGTGTCAGAGCTTTTAGTGTTCAGCTCCTTCAATGAGGAACTCCATTACAAACCGAAGGGTGTCAGAGCTTTTAGTGTTTGCGCTCCTTCACTGAGGAACTCCACTGCAAACCGAAGGGTGCCAGAGCTTTTAGTGTTCAGCTCCTTCAATGAGGAACTCCATTACAAACCGAAGGGTGTCAGAGCTTTTAGTGTTTGCGCTCCTTCACTGAGGAACTCCACTGCAAACCGAAGGGTGCCAGAGCTTTTAGTGTTTGAGCTCCTTCACTGAGGAACTCACATCCACATTGTATCCGGAATGCTGAGTCTGTCGCTATTTCTAAATCTAAGCATATTTCTTTGATTTGGCCTTTCACTGGCGAGCAGTTTGGCACTCTTTTGACTTGCTGTTTATTTGTGTAAAGTTCCCTGGGATGCTTGCACATGAAGGATGCTATATAAATGAAATTGGTATGGTAAGGTATAGTAATGTTGAATTGTTTTTGTTTTGTAAGATTAAAGTGTTCTCCACAGTGCTTAACTGTATCTCCTGACTCCTGTGTATGTTATTCCTGCTGCTAGCCAGCCATGACCGCAACGCTCCCCTTCCACACATCACTTTTACTGCTGTTATGTATTGCTGCAGAGTTTTAGTCTTCTTGACCACTGCACAGGAGAATCTGTTCACAGCAGTTTAACTAATGGATAAAGGAAGTATATGTACTTACAAATATATGTACTGTGTATAGGCGCTTTTCATCATATGAAATATATTATACAGTACATTAAAATCGCCCAAGAAAACATGGAAAACCTGCCTGACACTGTTATATCACAGAAGCAACTTACTCAATGATAACCACACAGCTCCACGTCTTCTAAATACAGAACACTGTCAAATACGAGTCATTAGAAAGCTGTCTTTCTGTATTTAATAATTCCTTCCTAAAAAAAGCTTAGTGACGTGTATTGTTATAATCCTATCAGGGTAAGCAGTAAGAATTACTATGGTTGACCTGGCTCAGAGTCCATAGACTTACAACCTGCTGATGAATCAAGGGTATTTCAACCCTGCAGCAGTATATGTCAGTGCGTAAGTCACTGTAAGTGGGCATTTCTAATGAAGGTTTGGCAGCAGGAAACAAAAGCTTACCTATTATTAGTTCTGTTAAGTACGTGCAGTCCCTGACATTATATCATCTGGCTGCTGCTGTAGTTGTCATGAGGAAGGTATGTGCAACAGGCCTGGTGTCGGTTGCATAATGCTGTCAAACGTCACAAAAACGTTAACAGTGTTATCCAGTCAAGTGCCTTTGTCGATTATTACTAATAGCTGTGTCTGCTGCTCTCGTTCACCAGCATTCATTCAACAAAGATGTGCTGGCCCCTCTCTGGTTGTATTATACCACAGGTCTAGGAGGCAGACAGGGCCACCTGCTGCTTACTGCGCTGTGCATTTCTATCTAGTGAGGAAGCACGCAGAGGCAGAGCAGGGATCGATAAAGCACAAAGCCAGAGCGGGCTGTTTTAATGAATTCTAACCAGTTGGAGCAGGCACAGTGTTAGCTTGCATGTTCTTGATCTTTATAAAAGGTCTCTGATCTTTCTGGGTCTTTCATCTTATCAGAGTTCAATTTCAATGTCAACAAACAACTGTTCCATAAATATTACAAGTCTATATTTCAAGTTATTTTAGTAACATACTGTGCTCTCAGCAAGAATATAGATTACATTAAAGGTGTAGAAAACTATTTTCTTTCTTTTTTAAGACAGACAAGTTCATACAATTCTATATTCTTGTCTGTGCTCTTCACTTACACATTTCAGGCAATAAACCCCGTTGAGCTCTTCAGTGATGATGATTAGCATATTCTCCGGGCTCCCTCTAGTGAAATATATAATATAATGCACAATGTCTGGCAAGTGTGTTCAAAATAATACAAGAACATGGTAGTGGATGTGTGCTTTGTAACACAGCGCCATCTGCTAGAGAGTAGGAATATTGCAGGCCAGAACACATTAATGTATGTGCAGAGCTGCAACAAAAGCCCCTTTCACACTGGCACTCCTACCCGGGTCCAGACCCAGGTTCTGGCTACTCGGGTCACAATCTCGCGTAGTGTGAAACCACGTCAGAGTCCTGTGCAAGTCTGATTTTTACAACCCACTTCTGACCCGGACCCGTTACTACAGGACCCGACCTGAACCCAGAACCCGAACCCGCAAGTGTTTAGTCCTTTACCTACTGCCTGCGCGGACTGGCTCTCTCACACTCTCACATTCACACACAGATAAATCTACCATTCTCCACGGATTGAGTTTATAGGAGAGCGTGGTAGCTTTCTCTAGTGGTCTGCATATATTTTAACATTGTAACATATTGTAACAATCTCTATTCCCGCAGGCAGGGGTTTCTCACAGGCGGAGGTGGGGACGCGAACCTGGGACCCCCTGCACTGAAGCATAGTGCCGATAACGCTGTACAAAAGAGCCGACTCCCTTGCAGGAGGTGGCAGTCCCATGTCCTCATACCTGACCGCGACACCCACCAACCCCGCCCCCACCCCCGTAGCATGCCACGCTCGTAAGTAAGAAGTCTTAAATATTAAATATTATTAAATAATAAGTAATAGTAATAGTAGTAAGTACTTGAAGCGTGCGCGGGAGTAGGGGTCAGGGTTGGTAGGTGACTGTGACAGAGATTGATTGAGGCTGGCCAGGGAGAGTGTAGCGTGCACGGGGGTGGGGGTCAGGGTTGGTAGGTGACTGTGACAGAGATTGATTGAGGCTGGCAGGGGAGAGTGTAGCGTGCACGGGGGTGGGGGTCAGGGTTGGTAGGTGACTGTGACAGAGATTGATTGAGGCTGGCCGGGGAGAGTGTAGCGTGCACGGGGGTGGGGGTCAGGGTTGGTAGGTGACTTTGACAGAGATTGATTGAGGCTGGCCGGGGAGAGTGTAGCGTGCACGGGGGTGGGGGTCAGGGTTGGTAGGTGACTGTGACAGAGCTTGATTGAGGCTGGCAGGGGAGAGTGTAGCGTGCACGGGGGTGGGGGTCAGGGTTGGTAGGTGACTGTGACAGATATTATTTGAGGCTGGCAGGGGAGAGTGTAGCGTGCACGGGGGTGGGGGTCAGGGTTGGTAGGTGACTTTGACAGAGATTAATTGAGGCTGGCAGGGGAGAGTGTAGCGTGCACGGGGGTGGGGGTCAGGTTTGGCAGGTGACTGTGACAGATATTATTTGAGGCTGGCAGGGGAGAGTGTATAGTGCACGGGGGTGGGGGTCAGGGTTGGTAGGTGACTGTGACAGAGATTGATTGAGGCTGGCAGGGGAGAGTGTAGCGTGCACGGGGGTGGGGGTCAGGGTTGGTAGGTGACTGTGACAGATATTGATTGAGGCTGGCAGGGGAGAATGTAGCGTGCACAGGGGTGGGGGTCAGGGTTGGTAGGTGACTGTGACAGAGATTGATTGAGGCTGGCAGGGGAGAGTGTAGCGTGCACGGGGGTGGGGGTCAGGGTTGGTAGGTGACTGTGACAGAGATTGATTGAGGCTGGCAGGGGAGAGTGTAGCGTGCACAGGGGTGGGGGTCAGGGTTGGTAGGTGACTGTGACAGAGATTGATTGAGGCTGGCAGGGGAGAGTGTAGCATGCACGGGGGTGGGGGTCAGGGTTGGTAGGTGACTTTGACAGAGATTGATTGAGGCTGGGGTCCCGGGTTCACGTCCCACCTCCGCTTGTGGGGCACCCCGCCTCCGGGAAGAGGTTTGTTACAATATTAACTATCTCTCCTTACTTTAGTATACAATACCTGTCTATGTCACCAGTTGAAAGGGAGCTACACCTGTGCTTTTGCAGAGATGATGTACCAATTTTGTGGCTGTGGTTCACAAAAACATAATGACAGGTTTTACAAGCAACGAATCCAGTCACATGTTCATTATGATTCCAAATGAATTCCACACTTCTAATTTACCTCTTAAACTATTATGTTGACTGGTATACACTTAAGAGTAGTTACGCAGCCTAACCTGAAGATTTTACTTCACCTGGGCGAGTGCTTGGAAGGGAACACAACTAAATTACACAGATGTCCTGCTGAACGGATAAAACAATATTATTTGATAATTTGAAAGTTTGGTATTTTACGATGCCTTTCTACAGCAACCTATCGTTTTCAAAAGGGGTTAGATTTCATTTTTCCAAAACTCCCACCCAAAAAAATTAACACTCACATCAAGTAAAACAACTGGAGTTTGCATATGCAGAACTTACTATTATTATTATTATTATTATTATTATTATGTAACTTTAAGGTATATTTGACGGCTGGGCAAGTTATTAAAATAGCTCCGACTTCACATAGCGACATTTGCCTAACATGGAGTAACGTAATACGTTGTAAATATGAACATGTATAAAGTATTTTAAATTAGTATAAAAATCGTACAATCCTCAGTACAATCTTTAACACACTACATGGCAAACTGGGAAACTGGTGTTCAGCCTTCGCAGTAGCAGACCGGATATTTTGCTATGTAACACCAGGAAGTGAAGAGCACGTGAAGTAAGCTGCTGTCGTTTAAAGCGATGTAAACAGAAATGAAAGTTACAAGTTGCAGTAGTTTTGTCAGAGTACATTAAAGCGTTGAGAATCTTCTGAATGATAATAATGACAAGGCTACAACGCTGACCGTGAAACAACAAGACGACCCTCTTGGAAAACATTATATTTGGATTCCCTGTGCAGTAAGTGTCCTTGCCACCTGTGTGTTTGTTATTTATATTATTAACTTAAAACAAATTGAAAAAAAGTATTATTTTTAAAATTCTTAGCTAACCTTGAATGAATTAGATGGTTTTTTAATATATAGATGATTGTCTGTAGTAGTCTTAAAGTGTGACGTGTTGTTTTATTTACTGGTGTGTAGTAAGACTAGGAAGTGTCCCACTTGTATGGCGATCTACATATATGACGTCATGTACATAAATACGGTAGTTTTGCTTGTTGTAATTTACCGGCACTCATCTGTCCCTCAGTTTTACAACCGACTGTGTCGCGACTATATCTGTTGTCGAAATCAGCCTGAATTACACTTTCATGAATGTGTCATACTTCCATGCCAAGTGTGAACTTGTGACACTTGCTTGACAATCTCTGGGTTTCCATTTATGGATCAGTTTATCACATGTATTGATCATAGGGAAAAACAATGTGTGCAAAATAAAAATTCTGCCAGCAGAACATCTGCTTGGGTTTCCTAATACCAGTACACATTCTACTGCCAGTAAGGAGTCCCCAAAAGACTGCTGTCAGTATTTTAACATTAGGGCTGAAGAAAAAGAAATACTTTACATTTTATATTTAATAAATATATGCACTATGGGGTGCATGAAAAAACATTTGGGTGGGAAATGAACATGATGGGTTACAGCAAACCAACATGTGTGTTTTTTTATTCTAGCCTAACCTCTTTCTACTTTAGACAGGTGTTTCATTTTGCAGTAATAATGACACGCTGGGCCAGGGCTAATAACATCCACAAATACAAGGCTTCTGAAGCAACGCCATGGGGTCAGCTGCAGAAGAACTCTGGGAGTGGAGAGAACAAGCAGGGCTCTTCCAGGCACAGCCCGCAGCGGGACAGAAGGGCACAAGCATCCAAGAGCCTCTCTGTGCAGAGGAGCGAGCGCTTCACTGCCACAGGGAAGGCAAACCGCAAGAAGAAAGACTATGACAACGAAGATGTGAACGGGTTCATGGATTACCTGAAACAGACCGGACAGTCCCTCCCGAGGGGATGCCCCAGGCCAGGCGCAGACAGCACAGGGTTTGACGAGGACTTGGCCGTGGCACTGAAGAAGGACCACAGACGAGAGGACAGAAGGCTGAAGAGGCAGACAAACAAAAAGAGCAACATGGTAAGAGGAGAGTGGTGGTGCCGTGGGTTGACTTCAACTAGACTTGCTATTCAAAGTAATTTAGCTGTCTATTTCACACATTATATTTCAACCACTTAAAATTGTTAATTGCTCTTGGTGGACTTGGTTTGAGTGCCTACAACCTGGCCAACTGGATGAGGCAGTAGAGACCCCCGACCCCCCCCCCCCCCATAGATTAAACCAAGGAGGTAGTTATAAGGGTGGAGGGGTGCAAATTAATCAAACAGAGTTGGGCGTTACTTGCTTATTTATTTTCTCTGATTGCCTCGAATTAGATTACATAATGTGTGGGGGTAGTCCTTTCTCCTGAAGTTTCAAAACTTTATTCCTGTGAAATTCAGTCCAACAAAGAAGCAGAGGAAACAATATAAACTTGTGTTTATTCATTTTAAGTTTACAAACTTTGCTAAGGCAAACAAACACGACTAACTAGAAATACAATAACATGCATTTTTAAATATGACAGTCTGAATGTAGCAGTGTTGTTTCTGTGTAAAACACTGCAGTCTAGTGCCCCGTGGTGAAATGCAAGGGTACAAACTATGAACACTCTTCTCTTGTCCATTGGGATTGAAATGGACTTGAGAGAAGGAGACATAGCTTTTGCAATAACAAATTCATTTGGTCCTGTGAAGCTCTTTTAGAACAAAATTCTATTCAGATCTATAGTATATTTAGTATCTTTTTTAATTGTTGTAACTTTAACTTGTTGTCTGAATCCTGACTAGTAGATGAGCAAGCAACAAAAAAACATAAGAATTGGTCACAAAAATTGGCACATAAATCAGACAGTGTGATGATACCACTTCAATGTTTTGCACGGCTGCAGTGATAAATGATGGTTTCTAGTTGAGGGATTACTATTGTTCACCCCTGGCCAATCTCTTAACTTATTATTTGTCCAACCTGTACAACATTACTGTCATCTTAGTTTTTTTGTAATGTTTCCAGTCATTTTGAGTGGTTTAACGAAATAGGTCTTTTTATACACTCTATTAAGGTGCTTTAACCTGAGTCTCTTTCTCTCTTTTGTAGTGATATCAATTAGAAGTATCTGTACGCAATACCCGTTCACGAGATGGCACAGGCTTTTACAGCTTTGCTGATCTAGCCTGCATTACATATGTTTATGGTGATAGAAAATCTGGCAACTAGAACTGGAGAGCTGGTCCTGAATTCAGGGCAAAGTACCTTAACACAGAGTATATACAATTTATCATTAAATAAACTCAACTCCAGTAATTGAAATCCACTCAGTGATACATCATAAATAGGTAAGAGATATAAAAAAAATAAAGAAATGCAGGGATGGAAATAAGACACCTATTTCATAGCAGTTTCACCCACTCCTGGATTTACTATGAGCTTGATTAGCCACAATAGGTAACAAACTCATAGTAAAACCAGGAATGGATTCAACTTCTGTGCAATGGGAGTCTTATTTCTATTAATAGAAAACATTATTCAAGATGCTTAACCCTTTGCGGTCCATTTATTAATCGCGCGTCAGGCACGCCAGGTCTAATTAATTTTCACACGCGCAGTTAATTTTATACGCGCTGTTTAAAAGTATTTTTTTTCACAGTCAAATGGGTTTAAATGGCCCTGCATATCAACAAAGCACACACTAGGCATCTCCAGCCCCGCCCCACCCTTTTGTTTGCTATAGCGTTCAGCTATGTAAGAAATAAATAATAATAATAATAATAGTCGTACATACCGATCGATCATCTCCAGATTACTCGTTTTATCACCAAACTCCTCAATAATGCGATCCAAGTCATTATTTTATTACTATAACATCTGAAAAAAGCTCTGCAAATGTCCATGATAGTCTCAGTGCGCTGACGCACTTAGCCAGCTTGTTTACTATGAACGCCCATTATCTGATACCTGATACCATGTATGACTATTCATGAAATATGCCTTTTTTTTTTTTTTTTCGACTTGTCTCGGCTCCTGTCGTTCCCACTCGGCAATTGAATGGTTTTCTCGGCTTTTTCCGGAGAAAAAACGACTAAACACCCGTTTATTGCGTTGCTATAATGATGTCGGACCCAGTCCGACAAAGGACCTGTGAGGAATAATTGCAATGTCGGACCCAGTCCGACAATGGACCGCAAAGGGTTAATCTATAGTGTATTCTGTGCTGCCCTCCTCCTCCTCTGTTCCAGGTGTGCTTCAACTGCAGAAAGCCTGGCCATGGACTGGCTGACTGTCCCGAGGCTGACAGAGATGAGGAGATGGGCAGGGGGATTTGTTACCGGTGTGGTTCTACGGAGCACGAGATCAACAGATGCAGAGCAAAAGTGGACCCGGCTGTTGGTAAGATGGACTTCACTGCAGATATGTGTACATTGTGATATTCTATGTAGTTGATGTGTTGCATATATACAATGAGGAGAAAGCTGCTTTTTAAATCGTTTTTACAACAATTTAAAATAAAACATCCAGTATCAGATTTGCAATAAGTAATGTGTGTTAAGATGAATGCATTGTACAGCTAAAGAGTGATTAGTATTAAAAAAAAAATACATATATTAGAATTTGACACAATGCAGTAAACATTAAAATACTGTTTTTTTGTGCTTTTGTTATAGGGGAGTTTCCCTTCGCTAAATGTTTCATCTGTGGGCAAACTGGACACCTCTCAAGATCATGTCCCGATAACCCCAAAGGAATGTATGCAGCAGGTATGACAAACAGTATAAACAAGACACGCAGTGAGAAGAAAAAGTTATTTAGCTAGGAAATGGGAAGAAAACCTCAGGATACACTGCACGTTTTTAAATGTATCTGCAAAACAGTGTACCATGTTTTCATAGCAAAGATGTCAATGCAGTGCACATGTGTAGTGGATTACCTGGGAGTAGTAGAGGAAGCTTGGCACATTTATTTTGAATGTTGCTGTCTACCAAGCTCCATATGAACCAGCTTTAGCAAGTCGTGTTTCAGTATCCCTTTCTCCAGGTGCTACACAGTACAGCTTGCTGTTTTATCTTCTAAATTGAGGGGGGTTGTGTGTGTTTATGTAATTGTCCTGTCACGATGGCAGCTGCCAGCTTGTCGCGTCTCCGTATTCAAGGTACCAAGCCCAGGAAGAAAAAGCTTTGGAGGATGCACAGTTATCTCGGATTTCTTTTAACTTGTTTTTTTGTTGCATCTGCCAGGAGGCTGCTGTAGAGTGTGCGGGTCTGTGGAACATTTTCAGAAGGATTGTCCAGAGCACCAGAATTCAGGTAGAATTTATTTGTAGTTGTTATTAAAGAGTAAGTAGTAGTAGTCTTACTGCAATACTTAAATACTGTGCGTTTTTCCTTGTGGAGATTTCCTTGGTTAATGTGCTTTGGCAGGAGCTGTTCTCCTGTCCTAGTTCCCTGCCGCAGGCATGTAACCCAGGCTAGATCAGCAGAAGGGCCAGTGTTAACTAGTGAGCAGTATTTAGGATCAAGTCTCTGTTTGTGTTGCTGGCAATACAGAGCTGTGCATTAGATGATGCTGACTCTTGTATAAAGACATCCTGGCAGCCAAGTGGAACAGAAGTGCAGCTCCTGACCTCAGGTCAAAGCTCCGGAACACTCAGAGAGTAAGTCATTGCAATAAGAACCACTCCGAATGATTACAAACATCTTAAAAGGCCAGGGGACAGTAGAAAAAAAACAAAACATTGAACATGTTGTCCAAAGCTACTAAAATATTAATGCTGTAAGGTTCTGTTTCATTACTTGTATTCATAAGTAATCCTGTTTCATAGAAACAAGGGATTATTAAACTAGTAAGCCCCTGGCATGTTTTGAGTAGCTTTTAGCAGTACCCGGTAGTAAAGGCTGAGTGTACACTAGGTAATGAATGCTTTTGATCCCCTAGGGAATGCTGTAACAGTTGGACGATGGTCTAACAGAATGAGTGGTGATCACGAAGACATTCCTGTGCTGGTAAAGAAAGCGAAGCCCAAAGCACCCAAGGTTGTTACCTTCTGAGGGAGGTTTTACTGATTCCACGGTGTGCTCGTTATTGGTGGTTTGAAATAAAATGATCTTGGACTTTTTCAAATACACGTATGATTTTTTCTTTTTATAGAATAGCAATAATACGTTGTCGTTGGGGTTAGAGAAACACACAGCTGATCCGTTGATGGTGTATTAGCATTCAGCTTGTGAGCTAAAGGGGGGAGATTGTAAAGGTTATACAATGTATACCAATGTCAGTAATTGAAGCTTGTCCAGGAAAAAAATAACTTGTATCCCAGTATGAAATGTTAATCAAGTTGTTTTTTATTTATTTTTCTGAGACACCTCTCTGTTATGGAAGAATACACAATCTCATCAATTGTGGCTTTTTTCAAATGTATATTAGAATGTATGAGTGAGTCCTTTATTCTAGTGAATTACCTGAATTTAGTGAATAAAAGTTGTAATTTCAATATATATGTGTTCACAGTTAGTAAACCTGACCACACATTGCTGCATCCTCCAAGAACACTTACAAAGTGTTTAAAATGAATTATCTTTGGAGACTGCAGGGCAACAACTCATCTCAGCACCTTTTTGCTACGTAACCTTATTTTCTTTAGATGCTTCAAGTAAGCTAGAGAACCGGAACTATCAGGATTCAGAAGTTATTTAACCAAAGGTATGTCTTGGCCATTCAACGTGTGAAGCTTGAATTTATCATAATCAGAAGAGTGCAGTTAAAACTGTTCACCTCAAAAAGTAAAACCTTTCTTTATGCTTTTAGTCCTGATTTGCACCTATTGATATAATGTAAGCGAGGCAGCTTCAATTTTAAGGCCAGTCTGCAGCCCCAAACACGTCAAACCTCTAGAAATGACCCTTTTAATACAACCAACATGCTGTAAACTATCAACCATTTAAAAAACGTGAAGCATCATCTGCATAATAATGTGTAACTGACTTCACTTTAATCCATTCATTATATTGTGAAAATCGGCAGTTCATTTTCATATTTGTTTAGGATAATGCTCCGTATTAAACTGTACACATTAAACAAATCTTGCAACAGCAGAAGAGTAATGGGGTGCTGCTTGTCACGTTCTTTTCTAAAACCACATACTGAGCACAGCTCTGAGCCATAAAACTGGTGTGCCAGCAACATGGCACGCTGATTTTTCAAGCATGTTGATTATGCAATATAAACAGGTACAGTTGAATCTTGCATACATTCTCACCAGTAAATACAATAAAGATTTTATTTTCAAATCTTGCTTTCATGATCCATTTTGAAGGTCTATGTACACTAAATCCAAAGTTTGCCCCACATAGGCTTCTGTATGCATGGGAGCAATTCATCAGCTCCTGCACCAAAAATAAAAAGCAAAATAACGTGTATGATGACTCAATTAATGTCCTTAATAACTGACACACAGACACAACGTTTTTGTAACAAATGTAATGTTATTTACAATGCAGCCACATAACTAATTAACATACAATGTGTTGCTGCTCTACATAATGTTTGGAAGATGATTATACATGTACACTTTTTACACAGATTTTATGGTGCCCTCTGACAATGTGCATTTTGGTTATATATTACATGGTTTCTCAAGCTAAGCTGTGCCGTATTATACAGTGAAAACCTCTTGGTGTGGTCATGTGTGGATGCCTTCCATTTGACCAAACAGAACAGGTTTTGTTGGTTTAACAGCAGAGGAATGCACTTTTCTTTTTAATTACAATATGCGGTTGATTCTATTAACCGGTTTTCACTGTGTATATGCTGTGGAATTCCTGTATTAAAGGTACTGAGTAAAATGGTTTCATCAGGTAAATGGTCCGAATAGTCCCAGAGACTGATAGAGGGGTCCAAATATCAAGTTGGTCTGAATATTGTGCTCAACGTAAAAATATAAAACTGGAATAATGCTTGCTTGCCATTTGATAAGAGTAAAGTGTTGTCAGTTTTCATTTGCTTGCATTGGGCCAGGTCGGTCAGTTGAGAATGATGATAATGAGTTGTTTGCGAAGCAGGTCGTTCAGCATTTCCTTCCTGGTTGGCATACGTGTGCAAGATAAATGAAAAAGGTGTTCATTTCAGGCTGTTAACAACTAACGTACCAGCATCTTAATTATTACTGTACATTCTCACCGCACTTCGTCAGAAAATCAAGTAACTGTATACAGTATTACCTGACTATTAACAAGCAATCTGAACAGAATTTATAACTTGTTACTAAGCTACTTATAAACAGCTAATTAAGTATTAAAAACATGACTGGTAATTAAAATAAGTTGTTATTTGGGCTTCATTCCAAAACATCTCAGATGGAACTGCCCTTGATGTTTCCTGACAGCAGGGAGCAGGAGGGGGGTTTATATACATATATATACATGTTCTTGCACAGGTGGGAATTATAAGAACTGCTTATACACTGAAGAAAACATTACCACAGACATACGTAATATATGGTACAAAAACACACTTCAAGTTTGATCTACGGTAGGGGACAATTTGTGCTGAGTATTTTCACAAAAATCTGTAATCAAAATGCACAAATCTTTTGATCCGTAACATTTTCCAAAAACTCAATACATGACGATGCGGTTTCTTCCATGGATTTTGACCATCCAGCCAGGTTTCCAGCGATGTATGGCAAGACTCCAGATGTCACTTGATTGTAGTAAGATACCTGTTAGTAAGAAAACATTTGAGTTCTATGGTGTCAAAACACAAATCCACTTTATCACAGTAAATACTCATGGCACTGCTTTCAAGAAGAGCAGCAGCTAAATTACAACACAAACTCTACAACCAAAACAATCTTCCCTTCCCAATGAAACCCTCATGAGCAAACCCTTATAGAAATGATGCCTTGTAAAGATTTTCAAACCGGGAGTGATACTAGGTGCTCTTGGTAAGTCCCTGGACTGTGAAGCCAGTTCAGACTGGCTTATCCCAATGAGCCTGCACAGAACAATTAAAATGGGACAGAAATGAATGATAAGAAAGAGGGTAAAGCGGCAAGTGTTTCCTCCTAGGACAAGGACTGGGAGCCAGTTAGCAGAGCTGCACAGTTAGTGAACACGTGCTGGCAGGGGGCAGACCTTACATGTATAATCGAAACACAGTTAGCTTGGGCTCAGATGGGACTATTGCAAATTACTGGTCCTGCTTAATAAATCATGCCCTCTAATAGAGTGTGTGTGTGCATATTAGTGTGTGTTAATTCTTAACTAAAACTCTAAAATATATTCAAGTAATAAGCCACATTTACATCTGCACCACGAAACCAGTCTGCAAAACTTGCATCTCTTTCAAATATCAAACTGGGAATCTGCAATCCAATCTGAAACCGATCCGGATCTGGTGGAAATGAGCTGGATTTCAAATCGCTTTCATGTCAGTTCCAGTGGCAAATGGAAACGTGGCATGTATTACCAAACACGATGCCCATTTCCAGTGATGCTGGATTGCACAAAGAAGAAACTACAAAAACCAGGCCAGTTTATTACCTGAAATAGAGAAGCTTACCTTACAGGTGGCGCTGCTGGCATCGCTAATCAAGAACCCTGCGCACAGGACTTCACTTCTCGTGTAATCTGGATCGGGAGGCACAGAAGCCACAGTCACAGACCTCAGTGCTACGATATAGGAATCCCTTCACAAAAAAGAGAGAGGCAGAAATGTTTTATAAAGACATTCTCAAGAGAGTTTTAACATAATGAAGGTCAGGCTGTGTTGAGAAAGGAAACACTGATGTAACGTAGTCGTATTTATGGGTATATCATCTACATTTTTTTAAAATTTCTTTCCTGTTTAATATCCTGCTGTGGGTGTTCTCTGTCATTCCCTATTGTTTCTGATTCTGAATTTTTGATGTGATGTGGTTTGAAAAATGAATTCACTAGGGGTGTGCAGCTGTAATTCCAGTCACCTGCGAGTTACTGATTTTGGGGGTCATAATTTCAGTTGCACACCAGTGGTAATTTCTAAAAAAAAAAAGCATAGCACTTTAGAAATTCTAATGTTTTATAACATGGCAAGCATACAGGGAGCAATCCCATTTTCAAACGTGTGTTCCAACCTGTGTAACTATGTCGCCATACAAGTGCACCTTGGGACTTTTAGAACCATTTTGCCTTATTCGCTAGGCAACCAATCCACCTTAGCAGGGGTAGATGCCAGTTAAAAATGAAGACAAGCTCAACATGATAGATCTCTTGTCTTTTTGATTTCATGATTGCATCATTTTGTTTTGGAAAATAGAAATCAGGTGGAATATTCTGCCATCACAGTGGATGATTAAGGTGTTTGTCGATGGGTTCTTTGCACTCATGTAACGCTGCACTGCTAGTTAGCGGGGAAGGTAACTGTTAAATACGAACCCCTCTTTGCACGGCTGTCTTCTGGACATCAGCACCACAAAGTCTCTGGGCTTGTCTTTGTTGACTGCCGGACATGTAATGTGATAGAGTTTATCATCCTCGTTTACCACCTGCACTTCTTCACAGCTCCTGCAAGCAAAACTCATGCTGATTATTTCAGTGGGGGACCTGGGGTTTGAAATCTGCAGTCTAAAGATTCAGCCAAAGCACAAAACAGGAGGGGCAAGCCAGTCTGCTAAGGGAGTCTCTATAATAAAGACCTTCTATTTCCCAGGGAACACGAATCATTGGAAATGCTGCTCAGAGATTGGAGAAGCATGGAAAATAAAGTACAGCCTATTACACGTACAGCTAGATTACACCACGTGCTCTGTTAGCAATAATCTTGGACTTCCTAATGTTACTTTAGGATCAGTTAAAGGGCTGATGACCCAAAGTTTTTACATATCCATTGCGCTCAATCACTCAAGCCCCATATCATAGTACTGTGCTGTGAGGGTGTTTAAATCCTATAGAGAGAGTCAATAGAGATGCACAGTCAAACAGGCGGAAACGTCTTCTATCTCTGCACTCACGAGTAGTGTCTGTCCCAGGAGGGTCTGAGACTGAGGTCCGAAAGCAGAAAGAAAGCCTGAAGGGACGACACCCTCACGTGCATCTCCACCTGCACTGACAACGTGTCCAGCTCTTCATTCATGTAAACACGAATCTGCAAACAAAACAGAAACCTGTTCACATTGAGACATGCGTACAGCTCCTGACAGCTCTTCAAGTGCAGGGACGTGAACTAACAACTTGGGCAGTTACATGTCTATGAAGCTTTATTAAATTAATCCAAATAGATTTTCATTTTACAAAACCAGAGCCAAACAACTAAGCAATGTAATCAATGTTTTCTTTAGCACTCTCAATCTGTTTGTTTCTCATTTGGTAACAGTAACATTATTTTTGTGTTGTTGACTGGAAGAAACGCTTTTAAAATACGGCCCTAATTCTGAGTAATTCCTCAAAGATATAGCTGTAACCTGTAACCTGCTGCCGGAGGCAAGAGGTGAACACTTCCAAGCCATTATATCCTTCTGACCACCAGGGGTCACTAATGCACCATGCAAAGAGCATTTGCAGTGTGATAGCAGAATATTAGGCTCCTACTGTATAGGTTTGCAAAGAAGTAGAGCCAGACTCCATAGATTAGAATATTGGATTTGAACATTCATTTGAATGTTGATGTAAACATAACTATAAAGCAGTGCTGCCACCTAGCTGATACAAGCAAGTTCATAATATACTGAATGTATCAAGTGGGATAAGTAATGCCTTTGAATTAACAAATATTTCAAAATAAAATATGCATAAACAGGGCATAAACATATTACTGTTTGTTTTTGTGCCTAAAATAGCAAAATACATGAGTTATGTGACGAGTCAGGTTCTTCAGTGAAAGGTCTTGAAACCAGATAATACCAGACGATGACGTTCCGGTTTCTATCACTTACGGTGATCACTTTAATTTAGTTAGCTGGATGTTGAATCACATTTACGACCTGCCTCATAGGTGCAAATCTCAAATAAGGACCACTGGGGCCTTAAAGGGTTAGATAGCTCACTGCAGGTCTTTCTGATTTGCTATAAGCGAGTGAGGTTATTTTTAGACAATTGTGTTGATAACATTTGAGCGACTAACACATTTCGTTCTATCAGCATTGTAGCATCATGCACCACAGTCTTCATTCATTCATTTAATTCACTATTGAATTCATTCATTTATTGATTGTATTGCATTGTTTTAACTAAGACAAAACCAGCAGTACATGTAAAATGACGTCACTTAACAAGTTCCACGATGTTTCACTGAAGAACCTGAGCTGTCTCAAAATAGATACTGTGCATTCCACTCAAATGTGAGCAGCTCCTCAGAAATAAACACTTGAAAAGTTCAATCCTTCATCACAACTAAAGTGCCATTTGTATTTTTTAATACACATCCAGCTGTCTGAAAAACAAGTGCAGTGCAGTATGTGTACTGTGTATATTAGAAGCCCCTTATAAAAGCTGATTTTTTTTGTTTTGTTGTACACAGTCATTTTGTACTTGCTTTACCCACTATGCATTTATCATAGTTTACCCCGGTTTGTCATGTGTTTTTTTTAAATTTGCTTTACTATACCTCACTGTGCTTTACAATGCTTCCCTGTGCTTTACCATACCTCACTGTGCTTTACAATGCTTCCCTATGCTTTACCATACCTCACTGTGCTTTACAACGCTTCCCTATGCTTTACCATACCTCACTGTGCTTTACAATGCTTCCCTATGCTTTACCATACCTCACTGTGCTTTACAATGCTTCCCTATGCTTTACCGTACCTCTCTGTGCTTTACAATGCTTCTCTATGCTTTACCATACCTCTCTGTGCTTTTCAATGCTTCCCTATGCTTTACCATACCTCACTGTGCTTTACAATGCTTCCCTATGCTTTACCATACCTCTCTGTGCTTTACAATGCTTCTCTATGCTTTACCATACCTCTCTGTGCTTTTCAATGCTTCCCTATGTTTTCCTATACCTCTCTGTGCTTTACAATGCTTCCCTATGCTTCGCCTTGCCTTCACTGTGCTTTATTACACTTTGTTATGCTTTTCCTGTGAGGGACTCTTATAAGTGGTTTCACACATGTTTCTGTCATTAGCACTGATCGTGGCATAGAGCAGCACGATACATTCCACAGGCTGGACCAGCCCAGCACACTCCAGGCACCAATCTGACCTCTTACCTTCGGCTGGGAGCTGTTTACTTCCCATCCATGCTTGCCTGCCAAAACTGTGAGGGCAGCTACATTGTTGTAGCTCAGATACACCTGGCATGGGCACAAAACAGAGAAAGTCAATGTCAGGGTAATCAATTAAACATGATGCAATTAGTTTAATGCAGCTCCGGTATATGTTAAAGTCTAGTATTCAATGCAATGTGTTTGGATTCCATTGCTGTTTTTTCAAGCAGAAGCTCCAAACCACTTTAATAAATACAGCATTGAAGACAGCTTGTTCCGCTCAAGAGATTACTTGCCGTATACATTAGGTTATTTCCTGTTATCAGTGTGTTTGCTGTTCTAGGGAGGGGTGGTCACAGGAAGTCAGAAAACAAGAGGTATGTTTTATGTGCTAGGGTGACAACAAAGCATCACAGGACAGCACACTTTGAAGAGAGGGACAGCCTGGTGAATTAGGCTCTGTCCTGTAAGGGGTTGGCAGCAACGCCATCATCTCCCGACCCTCTGAAAACCTTTCAGAGCTTCACCTTGTGTAAAGGTTTATTGAACCTCACATCCAGGTAGCGCTACCTTAGGAAAAGACGAAGCTTTACCTGGTTACTCTTGTCCCAGGGAACAGAGAGTGGCCCTTCCTCTTTGGAAGAGAGGATATGCTTTCTGAAACAGAATAGGAAGACATACCAATTTACCTTTAATTTGATTTGCCAAGAAAAAGTTTAGTTCACGCTCTTAAGATTAATAATGCAATACCTGGCCAGTCGAATCCGCTTTCGGACAATCGCTGCCAGGTATCGTCTCTGTCCATCCTTCACGATAAAAGAAAACAACACCGTTATGATTATACTGGTTAGGCTGGCTCCCCTTTCTCTTCCATTTCCTCTGCTTTACTACACTTTGATATACTGATACTTCTACCATAATATACTGCAGCAAGGGTCATAAGGGACCATATACATATTCTGAAAGAAACAGAGTGGTTAGACCCAAGTTAATAGAAAGGGGAGGTCATATAACAACGTGGTGGACATTCAACAGACAGTTGTTCCAGAATGGCCGTATCTATATTTGTTGGAAAGCTTAATCACTGAATAACCTTCTGCGTTTCCCCCTTTCTATGTGTTCCAATTAGTGCTTCCGTGGAGAAAGACAGAAAAACATCAAAGTATCGGGGTTAAGAAATCCAAACCCAGCTTACCTTTGATGTGTATTTAACACTGGGGAATGTCTGCGTGTGGGCCTTGTCACTGGAGGCATTATAAATTAAAAAAGCACTGTTTATGTGCCGGGCCTTCCCTTGAGTCCACTCCTCACAGTCATAGGCTTCAACACGTACTCCCACCTCCAAACTGCTGGGTGGATGAAACAGCAGATTAATAAATATCACTGCATAGCGACAGGACAGGCATGTGACACGATGGATTCAGCTCAGCTGATCACGGGGTATATGGAGGCTGTACGACTGTCTCTATGTATGTCACGCTTACATTTCTACATATATCGAAAGAAACCCTGAAGCAATTATGATTAAACTTGAAAAGGAAAATCCTTTAGCAAAGGTTATTCAGTCTGGGGGTGTGTAGGGGGCATTCTGTGATATGTGATATGTTGTAACAATTGTAAGTCACCCTGGATAAGGGCGTCTGCTAAGAAATAAATAATAATAATAAATAATTCTGTTTGTCCGTCTGTCTCTCTGTTCATATGTCACACTACATTTTTCATATATATCTTGAGCAGTGCTTATTCAATTGTGATGAAGCCAGGTCTGGACATATTTTAGCACAAGCTGCTGAGAGCATCAGAATCTGGGGTATATACGAAGGCATCTGTCCCTCTGTCGTTTTTGAAATGCAAATGGTGCTAATGACAATTTGGAGTAAATGGCTTTGAGAAGCTAGCCATCTGTGTTCTAGTATACATTGCTGTCTGTGCCGATTGTAGCTGGGAGACGTCTGTAGACCAGTGGTACTCAATTCTGTCCCTCGAGATGAGGTCCAGTCCAGGTTTTTACTCCAACTCCTAAAACAGTTAATTGAACAATGAATTAATTTAGGACCTATTTGGAATAAAGACAAGGACTGAATGGATCTCGAGGGCCAGAATTGAGCACCACTGCTGAACAGTACAGTACCTTTTCTGAAATGTGTTGTTGACTATGGCTTTGAACACCAGCCGGTCTCCAACGCTGGAGGGTCCTCTGAATTTAAACATGTCAACAGACTTCAGTGTTGGGTAAGTACCATAAAGTCGACTGTGAAAGAAACAACGCAACAGTTAGAGTACACCGAAAAGGATCAAACCAAACATTCTCAGAAATATTCATGTGAAACACGCAACTATAACAGAGTAAGGCTATTCAATATATACATTAGTGTTGTACAAATGGATACACATTCATATTCTTGCTGGAGTGCTTTCTAAATTGGGGTGCTTTTTGTTATGGGTTACCGCAAGGGTTACTAGCATTCCAAATGTGTCGAAGTTTTAAACAATTAAACATTTTTGTATAACCTTTAAAACACGGCCCTATCCCCAATTCATTCTAATTGTGAGCATTTTTAAATGTAGCATTACACTACCGGTGATTCAGGTTTCGATGTGCAGCATTTGTATTGAGATTTGGGGGACTGAACTGCTACACAAAATATTCAACAACTATTAATTGTAATGAACTCTTTCTAGTAGCTTCTGTTCCAACTCTGACATTACTGACTAATAAAAACACAGCCTTATTAACTGCAACTGTGTCTGTGTGAAATAGGGGAAAAAGAGCCTGAGCTCAAATTGCATTTATAAATAGCTCCACCAGGATGACACAAATACCTTGCTGCAACAGTGGCTGCGTTCTCCATCCAGGCCATAATTTGCCCACCAAAAGTGTTGCCATGGTGATTGGCATGCGGTGGCAGCACGAGCTCAATGCTCTGCACTCGAGTTCTCTCTGTTGATATCTGGGAGCTCTCTTTTCCATTAGCTACTCCTACCAGGGCGCACACACAGAAAAGAAAGGAACAGCCATTCTGTGAAAATCCCTTTGTTTATGTGTCATTTATCCTGCACGGCTCATTCTGGGCTGATGCACAATTTATGGTGGGGTTTCAAATACAGTATTTCAGGCCCCTGTAGTCAAGAGTAAGGAGCACAATCATATTTTTAGCCTGGTGAAAACCATGTTTAACAAACACGAAAGCTGTTGTCTGCATTTACTGACTCTTATGAAAGCAAGCAGATGAGCTCAAGAACTAGATAGCAGTTCTCTCTTCCTCTGAGAATGAAATACCCAACTTACTCTGCTCACATGTTTAAGTATAGACTACAACATCAACCACCAGTATCTGACTTGTGTTGTTTTTATTGCCTCAAACTGACAGCCCCTTGATTCAGGAAAAGCACAACTGCACCTAGATCTATTTGTGTTTATTGTAGAGCTGCTGTGCTATTTGAGTTCACAGTCTCTTGAAGTGGTTGTAGTTAACACAATGCATCCATACATCCTAAGTGTAATGATGCACTTCCACGTCTCAGTTTGCTTGTCTTGCCTTCCAGGAAGTCTGTTACTATTGCACTTCCTCCTACAGTAGAGCACCTCCTATATAGGGAATTGCAGAACACATGGATGGAAGTATTGTCACAACCATTCTAAAAGAACACAGCTTAGTAACTTAATAGTGGAGGATTAGATTCAATCAAAAAATATAGCATTGTTTTATGTTTTTTGGTGCTATTTAATAATACAGTACATATCTCTGATTTAATTCTGTTACAGAACAAGTAAATAGCCAAGAGATTTTATTGAATCTCCCCTGAGAAGTAAAAGCAGTCCATTTACAATATGATTTTTCATATGATCTTCAGTGTTGAAAAATGTAAGTAGTAGGCTTAAATAAAAATAATAAAACCACTCGCCTTTGAGCAGGTGGCTGTCTTGCATTAATTTGGTAAAGGCATCTTCATTGTATAGTCTCAGCCTCCTCCTCTCTGACGCCAGCGCGTATTCCAGGTGATCTTCTGCAGTAGTGAGACAATCTACTGGCTTCAAACGGATCTTGAAAAGTGGACGAAACCACAAGCTTACACTTTAAATCCCAGTGAAAGATGCTTATCAATTTAGTACTGTTTTCTTTACAAGATTAAAGACGGGTACCTTAAATGACTTAATTGAACCAATGTAACCTCTTTTCAGGCCTTAATAATTTATTAATCATTGAATGACCTGTAAAACCTGTCAACATGGCTTTGTGAACAACCGGATTTGTGAATATTAGGCTTGGAAAGGATAATGGAGCATTTGAAATACAGCACTGTCCTGTTTATAATGGGGATCTCGGCTTTAAGACTGAAGGAGCTGCTCCCTGTGAGGAATGACAGTTCTTGATAAACACGTTCTAATTGGCCTCAGAACCCCCAACAAAAGCATCAACAGAACCAAATATAACATTAAAATAATGCCCTGGCAGTTTTGGACCCCTTTGTAAACAAGGCCTTGGTCTCAATGGTTAAATCTCCTGGTTAAATAAATGAATAAATACAAATACTTCCTTGAATCTTTTGTTGCTTTGGTAACGGGTTGTTGTCGCTGTTTGCTCTTTGCTGTTCCCCCCCATCATTAATTAGGTGCCTTTAACTAGAAGTCGTACCTTTTGGGTTCCAACTGGTTTGGCTACGAATGTGGAATAGGCCACACAGACTCTCTTCAGAACCCCGGTAAGGACGTCTTGCACCACAACTCGTATTCCCACCTGAACACAAACACAGCAGTAAGAGGAATCACATTTACAATGAGAATCACAAGAGGACATATCTAACAGGTTCATTTAATACAGTACAGTAGGTAAAAGACATCAGCGTCCAGCATTCTTTTCAAGGGTGTTGTATATGAACATGTAATAAGCACAGTGCTAGTTTAGAAAGCCTTGGCAACGGGGGTCTAGTGCTGTACTTAACTAGTTACTGTACATTTTCTTTGCTGATGTGAAATCCTCAAGGAAGTACAAGTATAACAGGTTAGCTGAAATCAAAGACTGGACACTGAGAGCTTTCTTTAACTTGGAGTGGTACCAGATATCATTTTTAAAATGAAACACGTTTGCCATAGAATGTGCTTCTTTCAAAACTGCGCACGTGAGACCTACTCGAAAGGACGTGCACGACATGCGTGGTTTCATTGGCTAAAACCCCTGAAAAAAGTGATTGTTCGTACAGGACTCTTGATTTACCTCCATGCTCGTATTGAAAGCTCTGTTCACTTTAGCTTTGATGTTGATAATCTGTCCAACCCTACGAATGAGAAAGTGATAAAAACAACGTTTTACTCCAGCGTGCTTGCATTTTACACATCAGTTTGGAATATGCAGGTTTTCAAAGACAGCCCTATAGTTGAAAAGCCGCTGCTGTGTTTACCATGCTTACTAACTCTTCCAGGGAAATTGTTTCTGATATATATCTAAGCATTGCCCATCGCACTGAAGCACACTGTTGAAACATTCTGCACAGAAGCATGTGCAGCACTGAAAATCCTCCCCACCTCATTTCCACACAATCAGCCTTAAATCTTTTCAGACGGACTTACAGAACAGGCATAATGGGATATTGGACGGGCACGAGATTAAATATTAGGGAAGTGGCATCCCTTAGTTAAGGATCATGTTGGAATGAGATCTGTGTCAAAGCAAGGATTTTACAGTGATAATAACTGTTCTTGTTAGTGTGAGCAATCTGATCACGGGCCTCCCCTTTTAATGGGAGGTGATTGTTTGTACAACTCAATAAAGCTGGTAAAAAAAAAAAAAATACAATGCAGCAAGTTCAAATGAATAGCGTAGTATTTTCAAAGGAGTATAATAAACAAGGTAAGGACCAGATGATAAATGGGCAGGGCCTGTGATAATGGAGCTAATAAAATGTACTTAAAGCCTTGGTTATCTCTACTATTTTTAGATTTGATACCTCACTGTACCTGCTATACTGTTGTTTGTATTAGCATAGAGTTCTTAAAGGAAGCTTTATATTACACGTTGTATCTGTTTATTATGCCATGATATGTGTCTTTTTTATGATTTGTTGCTATCTCTGCATCGTAGTACATTTGGCACTTTTAATGCAGACGTCAGTATATTTTACCAGTGGGGCTATGCAAGGCCCAACTGCAAAAGCAAGGATAAAAATGAATACTAGGGCTGTGCATCTGTAATTTATTCTCCCCTGAAACAATGAGTTTCTCAGAGATTGTTATCAAACTCACTGTTTTGGGGGAGAAGAATATACTGGTGGTCTAGTGATCATTTTTATACCGCTGCCCCGCCATTACAGAAACTCCACCCTGCTCAGGCTTGCCAAGGTTTTGATAGCAGTGCAGCACAGTGCCAACTGCAGATTCTTTATGGCTGATGAATGAAGATATTCTGTCACTATCACAGATCAGCCAGTTTGTCAGAAGTTGTTGGGTAAGCTGGCCGATGACAGCGCTGTATAGAGGTGCTTTATACTTAAAGTGACCAGATGTCCTGTTTTGGACGAGACAGTCCCACTTTTGGAACACTGGTTCCAGTGTCCCCAGAACCTTTCTTGGGACGCTCATCGTAACAGAATATTGTATTTTCATGCAGGCTGCTGTGTTGCTACCATATCTAACTTATTACAGTACAATGACACTTGATGTGACTAAAGGGAAGGTTGAATGGCCAGTAGCATTAAAAGGCGGATGTACAGCGCTGTGCAAATCTGGAGAATTACTGAACAGTCAACATTCATATTTGCAACCAATCACAGAGAATTGGAGGTGGGTTTATCCACTGACTGTTGCTAAAACGAACTGGTGGCTATCCTGGTATGAATCATCACTCTCGCTGCCTGAAGAGGCTAGACTACTGTAGTCTAACAATAACGGTTCATACATGTACCGTTGTATTGTGTTGGAATTATTCTCTTCATCCATGACATTTGTATATCTGCGTGCAAGCGGCTATGCTTCGTGTGTAGCTATAGGCGACAATTGAGGAAATCAACGCTGTCATGTCACATCACCATGCCATGCTTACAACGCAGTGCACTTTTTTTCCTTCAGCAAAAGAGGCAATTGTCAGGGCTCGAATTACTGGGGGGCTGGGGGTGGGGTCGATGCCTTTAAGTTTCTCCCAATAGTTTTATTTCCAAATGTCCTTTTCAACATGTTTTAAGCCGACAGGTATCACTTAAACAGAAAGGAACTTGTTAAACACGTGTTAATTATATGATGACATTTCCTGCCTTGTCTATGTAGTTAACTCAGTACCAATCAAATGAGAAAGAGTCTCCTGACAATCTGAAATCTCTGTGCATTTTACACAGGCTAATGTTTATGCTTATATTCAGAAAGATTAAATAGTATTCATTTCGTAAGTAAAGAAGTGACAACATTTCATTTGAGCGGAAAAGGAATATGATTTAATCTTATTACACCTTGATCCATGTCTCAACCTATACTGTTGAAAAAATAAACTCCAGCCAAGATCAGCAAAGAAATTAGCCTTCGTAAAATGCGTAGTTATCTAATTCAGATTGTCAGAAGACGCTTTCTCCTGATCATTGATTGGTACCGAAAAATGGAATAGGCAGGAAATTTCATCATGTGATTATCATAGAAAGAAGACAAGTGTTGAATTGACAACAGAACTGGCAGAAGGCACAGGTGTAGTTGTCCATCAAATCAACAGTACGAAGGTCACTCTTGAAATCAGGACTCAAAGGATGTGTTGCGTTCTCTGTTAAGAAAGGGGAACAAGACTAAAAGGCTAAAATATGCACAAGAACACAGAAATTGGACTATGGAACAATTGTCAAAGGTGCTTTGGACTGTTGATGGATTGACGACGACACCTGTGCCTTCTGCCAATCCTGTTGTCAATTCAACGCTTGTCTTCTTTCTATTCCTTAAGGATATTATCTTCAAGTATTGCTCATCCTTGTTAGACAGATTTTTGGGTCTTCCAGTCCTGGGTTTCTCAATTACAGGTGATGTTTCTCTGTACTTGTTGATTATGCTTCGGATACCACACCTTGAAAATCGAGTGATGCGAGCTATTTCAATCAATGTTTTCCTTCTTTATGCAAGTCAAGGTTGTTATAATAGTAGAAAACACTAGTGGAGGCTTTGAGAAAATTGTTGATGCTCATAGTGCACCAGAGTAGAAAAATTCAACATGTCTAAGACTTTTAGCAATGTATATATATATATTTATATTTATATTTATTCAGTTTAACTGGGAAAAACCTGAGACAAAAAATAGATACAAAATACATACATACATACATTTTTTAAAAAGTTGTTTAAGTATACAATAGAATTGGTTCAAATATTTATGTTTTTTTAATGGTCAAGAATGTTGAGATTGAACAAAATGCTGATTTTGAAGTGCAAACAAAAACGATCATCCCCTAACACACTCCCTGCTGCCAGTCCTAGGTTGCTGCTTGCAGACCTGCCCTAATACTGGGTGTGGCTAAAGCCCTGCTTCACAAATGAACCTGACACATTCATAGCACATGCAAATCGGCCCTGAGCTGCCCCAAACACAGCCCAGGGTAGCATTACTGCCAGTCCCCTGGCTCTGTAGTACTGTGCAGCTGAGCCAGTCCCCTTGGCTCTGTTAACCCTTCACCCCCAGGTTACAGTACGCAGCAGAATACCATCACCAAACCTCCCCGGCAGACTGTGAAGCTGCTGTGCTTTAGTGCTGAAATACATTGTACCTCACAGTCTCTTCAAACTGGATATCGTCTATTGACGCGGTAACACAGGGCAGCCCAGCATGCTTCTCCGCTGAAATAAAACAGAATAGAATAATAAATCATATCTGTATCTCAGAAATAAATATAACATGCATGTTGAGATCAAATAAACATATTATGTCCACAATCTATCTCTTAAATATATCTAGCTACATCAGAGATATATCTTACTGGAGTGAAATGTAATGATACCCTTCGACCTGTGACCTAGCCTGGCTGCTGTACTGTGGTCATGTGACTTTGATTTCTGGACGATAGAATTTTTTTTTCCCTTCTGCCATATTTCAGAAACTTCAATAAACTTCTTCCACTTTATAACCTTTTCATCGTGTTTGCAAATCATTCAATCAGCAGTGCTGGCCCCCTTTCCTCATGCCTTCCTTCACCATGTTTTTGTTAAAAAAACACCCATATTTAATTTTTTATGGATGTGAATGACTGGCCTTTTTTAATCTTTTAGAGCTACCCATTCCACTATCTTTCAACATCCCCTCTCTTTGCAAACTTTGTTCTCTCCTAAAAGCCTGTTTCTAAGAACAGTCGTGTTATCTAATTATGTATCACTTTAAATGGAGCAGCAAAATGCCTTAGATAACGGTAAAAAGTACAGTTCTGAGGACAAAGGGCACACGTGTGAATGATTTACACAGTCACACGTGGAAAGACATGCTCATGACAACCTGAGAAGAACTCCCAGATGCTTGTTTGTGGGGAACGAAGCTTGTTGCTGGGACTGGTGCAGAGGAACAAGAGAAGTGGGTGGTGCTCTGTAATTGGAGTGTTAGCTCAGTTCATGACATGGTGAGACTGCACCAGAAAAACACGCTCCTGCATGACAGGCTGCTGGCGTTAGGTACTGTACTGTATCATACAGTAGCAAGGTGAATACAAACAGCTGCTGATGCTGTCTTTAAAAATGTGAATTTAATTTAGAGTGCCCAGTTAGTTATTTACCCCCAATTTGAATGCCATCTCACTGATGTAACCCACGTATCATCAGTGGGCATCCTGAGCTCCTACTGTATAGCCAATTGCCTCTTTTCACCTGGCGACTGAAGCCAACCACTGATCCCTATAGGGCACAGTTCATAGTTGGACCTGGTTCCTGACTAGTACAGTTCTGTGTTTGCGATACCCCTGACAGTTTTCCCTCCTTGGCCCTGAGAATGACAAATGCCAATGCAGCACCCCCTGTGGGCTCCCTACCAAGAATGGCAACTAGGATCAATCAATGACATCCTTTATTTCACCAGTGTGAACAGGGGAGAGGAAATGGATATGTGGCAATAGGACTGATGAACTGATTATTGTAAGGGGGTCAATAATGCCCCTGTTATCTTTCACGTATTTATTTGTCACTTGTATGTTTTTTTTAATTATAATTTTACACTTTTATTTGATTAGTGCACATTTGATCTATTATTGAATAACACACTTGTAATTGATTTATCACTTTTTAGTAGCTACTCCATTACATTCACCTTTTATGTCTTCCTTTTAAGTCCCTGACTGTAAAAACCTAGTGAAACTTCTCCACTGTAGCTCACATAAGACTGAAATGATATACTGTTCATATTTAACATATGCATTGCTCTCCATATGCAATGACTGTGCACTTCCATTGGGCATTTGAAACTACAGGAAACTAGTGACTTTTAACATTAGTCAAACTGACAGAGAAAACAAACTTTAGAATATAATATTAAAGCATTAGTTAAACATACACAGATTACTTCCTTATGGCCTAAATTAGCAGGTGAATAGATTTTATTTATATCAGCAGAAAGAATCATAATTAAGCAAGGGTACATGGTACTAATTGTGTAATAAAACACAAACATACATGATTTAAAGGTAAACGTATTGAGTGATTTAAAGGCACTTTAACTTATACATTTGAATGTTATGTGTGTCTGTTTCACCAGTCATTATTTAGCTATTAGCAGCTAATTATAGAGCTAGCTGTTTAGCTGGCTTAGCCTCTGCAGCTGTGTACACAGAAGGCCCATCGTCGCGTGCTTACCGTACCTGCCAGGCACGCAATGATGTCGATCCACTTCAGGAGCTGCCCAGCGCTCAGCCCGCCCTTGTGGTTAGCGTGGCAGGGTAGAACAGACTGGCACATCTCCACCTCTGGCATCATGTTAAAGGATTTACCCTCTTCTGTTCCACTCGAGTCCCCTGCGGTCCCGTTGAGATGCCCTTCGTTCACAATATCCACGGTTCCATTGAGAACAGAGGAGTCGGGGTTCATGCTTGTCCTGTCTCTGAGCTCTCTGCAGTGTCGGTATGCCGGCTTATCTTTATTGTTGCCGTGCACAGGGGTCAATAAACTATCCCTCTGGAAAGATGGCTCCTGTTCAGAACATTAACAGGCACTAGATCATATATCATAACCTCCAGACTCAGCAATGTGAGCCGAGTGCGTGAGCTCTGGCTGTGTGCTCCTCTTGTTACTGCACAAGTACAGGTTCCTGTGCCTTTGCAATGTCTCTCTGATCAACCGGGATCAATAGTACAGAGACAAGGGTAGCTGCTGAAGGACTGAGATATTCTCCTGGCTTCTTAAGGTTGCTGTGTTCTGAATGTGTCTATTGCTGCAGTGCTATAAGGCATTTTGGTCGTTGATTGCATGACAGGTAAAGGTCATTTCTTTCCTATATTCCAATGCCAAGCTGCAGCAGTATTTTTGCACATGCTTCTGTTGCCTTGACTCCTTCCCTATTTGCGTATGACCTCCAGTGTTAGGAAGAATTAAATTGTGTCTCTTAAACAGCAAGGGTGATGAGGATTTTCATAGGGGATATTTATAAGCAGTGCAGCACCTTATAATGTATCTCTGTAGGGAAGCTGTGAGGCTTTTCACCTCAGGAATATTCTCCAATTTCATCTATTTTTGTGTTGTCTTTGTGAGTTCTTTGGTATTTCTTGTTTTGAGGGATTTTGTGTAGATTCTTTTTGCATTCTTTTTCTGAAAACTGATGGGGATTGATGGATCCTTCTGTATTATAAATGCATTATTTTGAACATTAAGTTAGCATATTTTGGTTTTCCTAGCATGTATTTGGAATTTCAATTGAACCCCTTTGGCATCCATTTTGAATGCTAAACACATTCTAGAATGATTGCTTTTCTAAGCTTAAGCCCCCCCCCCTCCTCTGCCTGAACAACATGACCAGGTATCCCATTCCATACCCTCATCATGTGTGAAGAAGAGTCTCCTACTCTCTGACTCTATCTCTACTTACAACTGTGTCCACAGTCCTGGTTTCTGTACTGCTCTTAAAGTGATGGTTTGAGTTAACTATGTCAACTTCTTTTAAGATTTTAAACACTTCAAGCATGTTCTTCTTTATTCCAGGCTAAATACAATCAGTTATTCCAGCCTTTCTTCATAGGTCAGCCCTTTAAGTCCTGGGATTAGTCTGGTTGCTCCTCTTTGGAAACAGTATTCCAAGCGTGGTCTCACCAGTGCATTGTACAACCTCATCATAACCTCCTTGGATTTGTACTCTACATTTTTGGCTATGTACCCAATCATTCCATTTGCCTTTGTGCTTGCTTCCCTGCACTGTGTGGCTGCTGACAGCGATGAATCTATTACAACATCAAGGTCTTTCTCTTGGTGCGTCTGTTCTAATTCTGTCCCCCATTTGGTGTTTGGATTTTACATTTTTGTGACGTGTAACACTTTATATTTGTTGACATTGGATTTCATTTGCCACATTTCTGCCCAGCTCTGTATGCGATCTAAATCCTTTCGGATTTCTCCTTCCAGTATCTTGTCCCAGTCTATGTTGCACAGGCTCTGTCTCATTCCTTCAAAGCTGGCCTTGTGGAAATTGTAGACCAGCAATTAAGATTTTGCTATTTTACATTTCCAGTAAACTTGAAATGTGATCATGTTGTGGTCGCTGGTTTTGAGTGGTTCCATGATTTCGATGTTGTTCTGCCTCTGTCTGTGAGGTCCTGGTAATATTACAGAGAAGACACACATGGAGGTTCTGCTTTTGATCTTACCACCTAGCTCTATGAATGGATCTTGCAAATCCTTTGGGCTGTCCTTTCGTGCATCATGGCTGACGATGACCAGGTTCTGCCTGGCTCGGGCCAGTAGCTTGTCAACCTGCAATGTGATGTCGTTGACCCTGGCACCTGGGAGGCAACAGAGTGTTGTCTACATGATGGTAACAGAGAACCTTCAGAAACCAGGACTGTGCTAGTGTCTTTCTTAGCTGCAATTACTATAGACAGTGTAAGTCAGAACTGATATTGGTAGTTTTTAAAACAACATTAGAAATCTGCCTTTCTCAACATGATGAGACAGCTAAACAAAAAAGGAGGTGCAAAACTACCTAAAAGTTAAGACTTGTAAGCAGAGATTTCTTTAACTGTTACAGTTCTTCATCCTCAGAGAACGGATGTATTATAAATATGTATAATTTTTTTAAATTAAATATATGTTTGCTATAACATGTGTTTCTTTCAAAAGTGCAAACTGGAGACATACCTGGTGAATGGAGGTGCACAGCAGGATTTAGGGAATTTTTTTGTTAGATACAACTGAAATTACAACAGCAACAAAGAGTAAGAGGATTCATTTTCAATCTCAGGGACTAGTCTATTAAATGCACGTGCAAGAAGTGGAAAACAGAACATAGAGGGCACTCTGTGTTTGCAAATCAAAGGTACACAGGTCAAAGACACACGTGGAATGTACAGAACAGCACACTGTTTACCTTTTAACGGCTGGGTGGGCAATGTGTTCAGGGTGAAAGAGCAGCATTTACTTGCACCTCCTCAACCTCAACCTCAAGCATTGAAGAGGGTAGGGGGGGGGGGGGGAGGCTGGTTTCAAAGCCATTACAGCTTGCAGTTGCCTCAGCCCCTTCCCTTTGAAAAGGTGCAGAGCTGCAGGGACTGATGGAATCGTTTATTTTTTCATTAGTTATGTCTTGAGCTTCATTCTCCAGCCTGCCCCTTGCCCGGTTCGTAGATAGTCCTGCGAGTGCAGCTGCTGACAGGAGAGATGTTCCACTCCTATTCTTCCTCATTGTCGTAGCCATTTGCTGCCAAACAACTCCTTGCTGTTAGCAGTCCCCTACGCAGCAGTACGGCCGAAACGTTTTTGAGACAAGACTATTACCCGTAGATTTACTTGCTTCCCCTGAATCGACTTTCTTTGCTTTGCCTAAATGTGCGAGGGGATCGTACTGTGGTGATCACTGCATATTTCTGAAGTGTGCTGTTCAACTGATATGTCAGACTACATATTAATGCAGAGATGCAGCCAAGGGGCTTGGACAGAAAATTAGAAACAGCTGCATTAATACTGTCAGTACAGGATATGCGAGTAATCAAATCAATCAGTTCTTCATGTGCTCTGAATAATAGAATAGAAAAAACGTTAAGATTAAAACCTGATGCAGTGTGCATTATAATAAACAACACATGGGCTGCAGAATTAGTAGAAAGTACATCTTGTAATTCACTGTTGCACATCTGGCATATATATATATATATATATATATATATATATATATATATATATATATATATATATATATATATATATATATATATATATACAGTGCCTTACAAAAGTATTCAGACCCCTGACCAATTCTCTCATATTACTGAATTACAAATGGTACATTGAAATTTCGTTCTGTTTGATATTTTATTTATAAACACTGAAACTCAAAATCAATTATTGTAAGGTGACATTGGTTTTATGTTGGAAAATATTTTTAAGAAAAATAAATTTCTGAAATATCTTGCTTGCATAAGTATTCAACCCCCACACAATAATATTTGGTAGAGCCACCTTTCGCTGCAATAACAGCTTTAAGTCTTTTGGGGTAAGTATGTACCAGCTTTGCACACAGTGTCGGAGTGATTTTGGCCCATTCTTCTTGGCAGATTTGCTCCAGGTTGTTCAGGTTGGTTGGACAACGCTTGTGGACCGCAATTTTCAAAAAGTGCCACAAATTCTCAATGGGATTGATATCAGGACTTTGACTGGGCCACTGTAGGACATTCACCTTTTTGTCCTTGAGCCACTCCAATGTTGCTTTGGCCTTGTGCTTGGGATCATTGTCCTGCTGAAAGGTGAATTTCCTCCCAAGCTTCAGTTTTTTAGCGGACTGAAGCAGGTTCTCTGTATTTTGCTCCATCCATTCTTCCTTCAATTTTAACAAGATGCCCAGTCCCTGCTGATGAGAAGCATCCCCACAGCATGATGCTGCCACCACCATACTTCACTGTAGGGATGGTGTGTCTTGAGGCGTGGGCAGTGTTAGGTTTGCACCACACATAGTGCTTTGAGTTTTGGCCAAAAAGCTCTTAGTCTCATCTGACCACAAAACCTTTTCCCACATCGCAGCTGGGTCACTCTCATGCTTTCTGGCAAACTCCAGACGTGCTTTCAGATGGTACTTTTTGAGTAACGGCTTCTTTCTTGCCACCCTCCCATACAGGCCAGTGTTATGCAGAGCTCTTGATATGGTTGACTGGTGCACCATTACTCCACTCCCAGCCACTGAACTCTGTAGCTCCTTCAAAGTGATTGTTGGCCTCTCTGTGGCTTCTCTCACAAGTCTCCTTCTTGTTTGAGCGCTGAGTTTTGAGGGACAGCCTTTTCTTGGCAGTGCCTGGGTGGTGTGATGCAGCTTCCACTTCATGATTATTGATCCAACTGTGCTCACTGGGATATACAAACACTTGGATATTATTTTGTACCCTTTCCCTAATCTATGCATTTGTATTACTTTATCTCTAACTTCTGTAGAATGCTCTTTGGTCTTCATTTTCCTTCAGATTCACAGCCTGACCAATGATCCTTCAACAGTGGGGTTTTTATCCAGAAAATGTGACAGCAACTTAAATGGTTCACAGGTGGAGGCCAATGGTAACGTAATTGTGTCCTCGTTAGGGCAATTTCTTTCATCGGTGTAAACTGGGAGCTTTCACAGCACAGGGGTTGAATACTTATGCAAGCAAGATATTTCAGTTTTTTATTTTTCTTAAAAATATTTCCCAACATAAAACCAATGTCACCTTACAATAATTGATTCTGAGTTTCAGTGTTTTAAAATAAAATATCAAACAGAACGAAATTTCAATGTACCATTTGTAATTCAGTAATATGAGAGAATTGGTCAGGGGTCTGAATACTTTTGCAAGGCACTGTATATACACACACACACACACACACACACACAGTATATCTTTGTTTTTGACATTTATTAAATGGTTGGAATTTAGGCACAGGGTTCAAGGTCCCCTTTGAACAGGGATACCTGTATCCTAAAAGAGGATTTGATCAAATGTGATGGTTAAAATTCTTAGTTTTGGGCATTGTGATCACATACCTAGTCATATTAACACTGAGTTCAGGAGCACATTCTCTGAAGAGAACACTCTGTTTGCAAGCCTTATCGTGAGAGAAGTACACTTGCACTTCCTAGGACAGTTCATCTTTGGGGTCAATGGGGTCAAAGCATGTCAGTCATTACAGGAAGCAGCTGGATGGTTCGAAACAGGAATACCAGGTGAAATAAACAAGATAGGGCAAGTATAACAGACCCAGGCATGCACCTGGAGAGATTTTGTAACTGAATGTGGTACCAGATACAATTTAAAAAACAATAGTGAAAATGACAAGTTTCTTTTAACACGTTTCTTTCAAGGCTGCAATCGTGAGACCTACAAAGCTAATGGAAGTGTAGATCTAGAGCCACGGAATCACAGTAGTCTGCCTCATACTGACCTGGGGAATATGAGCAGGTGCATCCAAAAGAAAAACAGCTTCTGTATATATGCCTCTATCATGACAAACCGATACATTCAGCATTTAACCTATTCCCATTTAGAAAACTGCTTCTGCAAAAAACATGACCCTCAAGTCATTTACAGCTCTAGGTGTACAACAGATAAAGCGACAAATCATTTCTGTGGGCTACTCTTCATGGCTGACAAAAGTCACATTCTAGACCTGATTCGTTGGTTAAGTCACTCACAAATAAATGTTGACCTGCCAACAGGTCAGGAACATTGCCTGGAGCTAGAGCTTGGGACACTGCACATTCTGTACACAATAATCAATACCTTTTACAGGAATAGCAATGAACACAGATATGTGAAGCTTCAAGTGCCATACTAAATTGCTATCTCTGTCTAAGCACTGTTCAATGCTACTTGTGCACGGAGCACTGCTACCTTGGCTAAAAGGATTTAGCAACAGAAATGTTACTATAACGTAACCAATTTTCATCACAAGAGGAGGAAAGACAAGATGGGTAAATGTTGTAAGCAGCAAAGTGAGAGATATGTTTGGGCTCCAGCTCAGTCATCTGGGAGGCAGAGTTGAGGGTCGTCCTGGTAAAAACGAAATTCATGAAAACCAAAACGTTTGTGGGTTATGAAGAATTTCCACCAATAATCACCTTTTTTAAAACTGTATTTAGAGCTGCATGAACCAATTATTCAGCTCTCCACAGGTGAGAATCATTCCAAGTGAAACAAGTGAAGAAACAGCTGCTTGGGTTTGTGTGGATTGCTGTTCTCCAGTCCTAGAAAAGCAGCGATCATCATAAATCCAAGCAGCTGTTTCTTCACTTCTTTCACTTTGGATGGTAAATTAGCCCGATCAACACCAATGATCCTCACTTGATTGTCCGCACTTGATTTCTGTGGGGAGCACAACCCCAGTAATCGGTTCGTGCAGCACTGTTATTTTCCATGAAAATTGTTTTTGATGTAACTTTCACTATTATCTGCTGTATTATTGAATTGTGGTTTGTCACACTTGAGAATTATTGTATTTCTTGTTCTTATTGTATGACTTATATTGTAACACTTGAATGTATTTGTATTTGCTTGCGATTGTAAGTCGCCCTGGATAAGGGCGTCTGCTAAGAAATAAATAATAATAATAATAATAAATAATAATAACATTAATCTGAAATTACGGGATTACACGATTTTCCAGGACACCCTTCATTTTATCTGCATGTTATTTTATTTAATTGTTTTATTTAATTGTTTTTAGTTTTTGATTTGTTTAACAAAGATAGTGGTCCACTGTGCCACACTGGTTTAGTCCCAAGCAATCTACCAGCAATCCCCTGTGCTTTCACTACCTCCCAAGCAATCCACCAGCAATCCCCTGTGCTTTCACTACCTCCCAAGCAATCCACCAGCAATCCCCTGTGCTTTCACTACCTCCCAAGCAATCCCGTGCTTTCACTACCTCCCAAGCAATCCACCAGCAATACCCTGTGCTTTCACTACCTCCCAAGCAATCCCCTGTGCTTTCACTACCTCCCAAGCAATCCACCAGCAATCCCCTGTGCTTTCACTACCTCCCAAGCAATCCCGTGCTTTCACTACCTCCCAAGCAATCCACCAGCAATACCCTGTGCTTTCACTACCTCCCAAGCAATCCCGTGCTTTCACTACCTGCCAAGCAATCCACCAGCAATACCCTGCTTTCACTACCTCCCAAGCAATCCCGTGCTTTCACTACCTCCCAAGCAATCCACCAGCAATACCCTGCTTTCACTACCTCCCAAGCAATCCCGTGCTTTCACTACCTCCCAAGCAATCCACCAGCAATACCCTGCTTTCACTACCTCCCAAGCAATCCACCAGCAATACTCTGTGCTTTCATTACCTCCCAAGCAATCCACCAGCAATACCCTGTGCTTTCACTACCTCCCAAGCAATCCAGCAGCAATACCCTGTGCTTTCACTACCTCCCAAGCAATCCACCAGCAATACTCTGTGCTTTCACTACCTCCCAAGCAACCCACCAGCAATCCCGAGCTTTCACTACCTCCCAAGCAATCCACCAGCAATATCCTGTGCTTTCGCAATGACTAGTTACTAAGTTACTAACATGTTATTATAATGTATGCAGTTATTTCCCATCATTTGCTCCTAATAGCTGTGTTTGTTTCCTCACTATGCAGTTATTTCCCATCAGTTTGCTCCTAATAGCTGGGTTTGTTTCCTCACTATGCAGATATTTCCCATCAGTTTGCTCCTAACAGCTGGGTTTGTTTCCTCACTATGCAGTTATTTCCCATCAGTTTGCTCCTAATAGCTGGGTTTGTTTCCTCACTATGCAGATATTTCCCATCAGTTTGCTCCTAACAGCTGGGTTTGTTTCCTCGCTATGCAGTTATTTCCCATCAGTTTGCTCCTAATAGCTGGGTTTGTTTCCTCACTATGCAGTTATTTCCCATCAGTTTGCTCCTAATAGCTGTGTTTGTTTCCTCACTATGCAGATATTTCCTATCAGTTTGCTCCTAATAGCTGGGTTTGTTTCCTCACTATGCAGATATTTCCCATCAGTTTGCTCCTAATAGCTGGGTTTGTTTCCTCACTATGCAGTTATTTCCCATCAGTTTGCTCCTAACAGCTGGGTTTGTTTCCTCACTATGCAGATATTTCCCATCAGTTTGCTCCTAATAGCTGGGTTTGTTTCCTCGCTATGCAGTTATTTCCCATCAGTTTGCTCCTAATAGCTGTGTTTGTTTCCTCACTATGCAGTTATTTCCCATCAGTTTGCTCCTAATAGCTGGGTTTGTTTCCTCACTATGCAGATATTTCCCATCAGTTTGCTCCTAATAGCTGGGTTTGTTTCCTCACTATGCAGTTATTTCCCATCAGTTTGCTCCTAACAGCTGGGTTTGTTTCCTCGCTATGCAGTTATTTCCCATCATTTGCTCCTAATAGCTGGGTTTGTTTCCTCACTATGCAGTTATTTCCCATCAGTTTGCTCCTAATAGCTGGGTTTGTTTCCTCACTATGCAGTTATTTCCCATCAGTTTGCTCCTAATAGCTGGGTTTGTTTCCTCACTATGCAGATATTTCCCATCAGTTTGCTCCTAACAGCTGGGTTTGTTTCCTCGCTATGCAGTTATTTCCCATCAGTTTGCTCCTAATAGCTGGGCTTGTTTCCTCACTATGCAGATATTTCCCATCAGTTTGCTCCTAATAGCTGGGTTTGTTTCCTCACTATGCAGATATTTCCTATCAGTTTGCTCCTAACAGCTGGGTTTGTTTCCTCACTATGCAGTTATTTCCCATCAGTTTGCTCCTAATAGCTGGGTTTGTTTCCTCACTATGCAGATATTTCCCATCAGTTTGCTCCTAATAGCTGGGTTTGTTTCCTCGCTATGCAGATATTTCCCATCAGTTTGCTCCTAACAGCTGGGTTTGTTTCCTCACTATGCAGTTATTTCCCATCAGTTTGCTCCTAATAGCTGGGTTTGTTTCCTCACTATGCAGATATTTCCCATCAGTTTGCTCCTAACAGCTGGGTTTGTTTCCTCGCTATGCAGATATTTCCCATCAGTTTGCTCCTAATAGCTGGGTTTGTTTCCTCACTATGCAGTTATTTCCCATCATTTTGCTCCTAACAGCTGGGTTTGTTTCCTGTTACTGTGCATTGCATTTTGTATGTCACATTTAATTAGTCGTTTGACTCACGACAGTGACTTTAGATACAGCAAAACAATAATTTGTCCCATCATGCTGTGTGGTTTGTTTGATCTGAACTGACTCATCTGTACTCAAACAAAAACAGAGGACACAGTCATGTTAACAGGGGGGAGAAACTTTATATCAGTATAACCAAAACCCATATTATACTTTTCAGAGTATTTACAGAAACAGAACACAAGGTAAAAAATAAACACGTCACAAATGAAAAAAAAAAAAAAAAAAACGCTTGTGGCAAGTCTTTCCATTTACATAAGAGGCTCCCTTATATCTGCAACTCACAGGTTTAAAAAAAAAAAAAAAAACTGCTAGATGCTATAAAAAAAACAAACAAAAAAACACGTCTTTAACCTATTTCTTAAATAATTCACAAAAAACACAGGTGAGTTGTACTTTCAATCTATAAAATTACCAAATCACTGCAAAAGAAGATATGAGAAGATAAAAAAATTCACAAGCCTCTTCATCTTTTTTGGTAATAGTGGGCAGTGGTTTGAAAAAAGAAACTGAAGAAAGCCTTTGCATAAAAAAAGTGTTGAAGATTTTCTGGGTTAAAAAAAAGATACATTTTGTGTGACTAATTATTAATACTGACCTACATACATAAACCATGCAATAAAAGGTGAACTAAACATTTTTAAAATAAAAGACACCCCCAAACAATTAAAATATCAAAAGGTGTAATGTTGACATAAAAGGATATGTACAGGGCATGCTTTGCAATTCCAGCACATTGATAGTTTTACACGTATCTTTCACTACAAGACTGGCAAACAAGTTATAGTTTAGGTTGCGTCATCTTTTTTTTTTTAATGAATCACAAAAGTTTAATATATCTTAAACAAATTATTACCAAAATGTGCACCAATAAAATCTCTAAAAGGGAATTGATATTGGAATGTACAGTAGATGTTAAATCAAGGGGGAATGGTATAGTCGAAGTCAGGGCTTCTCAAACTCAGTCCTGGGGACCCCCTGTCTTCTGGTTCTCATTCCAAATGAGCTCTCAATCGCTTAACTACGTCTTTAATTGAACTAATAACTTGCTTAGTTAGACCTTTTTAATTGTTTTCAACAGAGTTCAAGTTACTTATAAAATGGTATAGCTAACTTGAAATCTGCAACTGTTTAAGAGCTGAAAACAAGTAAAATGGTCTAATTAAACAAATTATCAGTTCAATTAAGGCTATAGTTAAGTAATTGAGATTTCAGTTGGAATGAAAACCAGCACACACAGGGGGTCCCCAGGACCGAGTTTGAGAAACTCTGCTCTAAGTGAACTGTGCAAGGTTATCCTATTTTAAAGGAAATATATATTATCTGGGATTTTGGATATATAGTGCTCCCTTGGTTTCAAATGAATGCAAAGTACAGAATCATATTTTGTTCCAGTATAGCCTCTCATCAAAGCCCCCAGTTCACATCTTAGTCTCTCTCCCAAAGTCATTTCTGATATATCTGACTATAAAAGGAGGGACAGAAATAGTCAACCACCTACAACAAAATGGAACACTCAATCTTAGACAAACTTTTCAACACCTTCAATATCTTCCTTAAAGCACTTCAATAGGATTGTTTTTTTCCAGCGTGGAACCAATCCACCTGTATATATGCCATCTGTGAACACTTTTTGAAATGTATATAGTTTAAGATCTTTAGAATATCACCAGTCATCAATCAGGAGCTTGCTGGCACGAATCCTGGGTGTGCCGAGTTGCCGGCCTTGACTGGCGGCCACAGGGAGTGCTGCATTGGTCTTTGCACTCCTGTGGATTGGGCAGGAAAAACGGCTGGACCTCAACTGGTCAGGGGCCCGACAAATCCAGACAAGACCCTTGACGTCAGGGTTCACTAGCTTGGTAACATGCATGGCTTTGGTTCACAGGGTGACGGAGAGGATGGAGGATGCCTGTTGATTATTATTATTATTATTATTATTATTATTATTATTATTATTATTATTATTAATTTCTTAGAAGACGCCCTTATCCAGGGCGACTTACAATTGTTACAAGATATCACATTATTTTTACATACAATTCCCCATTTATACAGTTGGGTTTTTACTGGAGCAATCTAGGTAAAGTACCTTGCTCAAGGGTACAGCAGCAGTGTCTTCCACCAGGGATTGAACCCACAACCCTCTGGTCAAGAGTCCAAAGCCCTAACCACTACTCCACACTGCTGTCCTCCTGATTGGTAGCACTAGACACTAGTGAGATGACATTACATTGGGTAAAACTGATTAATAATAATACAAATATATCACTGCCATTACTTCTGGACCCTATACTACTGCTGCTGTGTGTCTGGGAGCTGTTACTTTCTAAGTAATAAGGAAAGGCTTTCTTCTGTTTCTTGGCACAGAACAAACTGTTCATTCACAGGATAAATCAATCAATCATTCCTTCCATCGTTAGTATACCCATATACTGCATTCCCTAAACCTTACCTATCTGAAATCAATGAAATAACTTATTTAGCAGTGGTATACACAACACAACATGGATTTCCAGGAAAAAGAAAAAAAATCAAAAACATGTAAACATTGAAAAAATTGAATAATAAAAAAAATCCTTTATTTTTTTCTACTTTAAAGAGGTTTCAGTTACTCTCGATCCATATATCATTTCAGTGTGAGAATATATACAAATAATCATTTTGCAGTTCAGTTCAGGGCGATTCCTAAAATGCAGTTCAGTCTGAGAAGTGCTGTAAAAGAAAAAATAAAAACAAAATAAAAAGTAGTTTGGACCCACTTTCTTCACAGAAATGATAAGAGACAGGAAACAGTGGGTTCAGACGGGACTCCTCACTGTACACTGGATAAATAAATCTTCTCTTGCAGCTCCTCCTCGAAGATGAAGCCTCCTCTCTCTACGCTGGGTGGTGGTGGTGATGAGTAGCTGATCACACGCTCATTGTCATGCTGGGAGAGTACTGCAAGAAAGAAGACCACCCTGTTAGTACTGAATACTGTCCCGGCTTCCAGTCTGATACACAGAAGCATGCTACGAAACACAAAAAAAAAAAATGGCACTTCAATTATGCATGGCATATAAGCGCTCCTCATAAGAGACCATTAGAAAACAAGGCCCCAGGCGGACACAAAATGGTCAATTCGGAGACCACAGGAGAGTTTATACCTTTCTAAAATGCCTTGTTTAGTTAAAAGACCCGTTGCTCAGGTCACCACTGTTAATTAGAACCTGTCTTTAAGGCTCTAGCTGGTAAATTCATTTTCAGTATCACACAGAAACTATGGAAATTCTGCTGTGATTATATTTCTGCAACTGGGCTCTCAGGGTGTGGTTTCTGGCTTGATTAATAAAGCCACCAGTATATTCAACCTTCTATCTTTGGCTACCTGTAAGCAAGCCGGAGCAAGGTGGAAGTTCTGCAAGAGGCCAGTTTAAAGCTGTGCACCAGTAATTTGGTCATCTTGAAACAGTGGTTTCGGTAAATATTAGCTATGGAAGAGATACAATCGCCATTTAAGGTGGGGAGAAATGACCAGTGCACACCTCAAGTGCACCCCACAGTGGTCCTTTTTATACTCGCCTCACAGAAATGTCACCTTGCTCACAGAGAGTGTTAAAAGATAAATACGCTGGTGACTTTCAAATAAAAGATGCCAAATATCCCATGTGCTGAAACAGCAATAAAGGATGATTTAGCATCAGTATCAATAGATAACAATACCGATAGAAAGAATAGATATATTAAGCAAATTCATAAAGCTAGAACACATTGCTTTCAGAATTACTAATAGAACAGAAAATCAAAGGAATATTTTCATCTGCACTTTAAGACTTGTTCATACAGATTGTAGCTTTGCTGTGTTTTAGTGCTGGTTGCTAGTTTAGTAAATTGTGCCTAGTTCAGTGATCAGTCACAGTTATTTTCATCATCTAATTCTGATTACTACCTCTGCAACTGGGTTGAACAAAATGAAAGTTGAGCAAAATGGAACAGATGTCTATGTTTGACATGTTCCAAGTTAAAAGCACCTCACACAGTCCCCTGTTTATTCAAAGGTTAATTATTATGTATTTTTGTAGATGAGGTGGCAATAACGCCAGTACTGTTGGAGACTTGACTGGAGTATCCTGAAAACAACCTCCGCCCCAGCAGGCCTGGGAACAGGACTGACGTGCCACACTGTACCATGTTGTACAGCATCCCACTGCACTTCAAACTAACAAATAAAGTGCTACACTGCTAGTGTAAGAGGTAGGGGGTGCAAAATACTCGTTACTGATACTCGTTATTTTCTCTGAGAAATATTTAAAAAAAATCAGCAGGTACCCAATAAATCCATTCAAATGTGTTGATTTCAAAAAGCTGTCTCACTCACATTCCAATTGCAATGAAGTTCTGCTTTGAGCTAATTGGAAGATTATTTTCCACTCACTGAGGCGCTGCTGTATTGAGGTGCAAACTGTCAACCTTGTGCTTTCCTTGTGTGTGTCTTAACCACTGTACAAAAGGAACAGATCCCTCTGGGTGACTGCACACTCCCCTAGACAACATCGCAACCCCTGGACTTTCAAGCTCGTCTCACATGCATCACACATCCCTGTCTGTTACAATAGCTAAATCAACAGCTAAAGCTGTGAAAGTGAGGAACAGCACTTTAAAATCACAGTCATGAACTGTACTGTACTCATGTACAGTACAAGACATTGACACCTAGTCAGCGCAAGAGCAGCAACCAGGGAGATTGGAACTTGGAACTTGCTGCTGCTTACTGTATGTCAGCTTTGCATGGGCAGTTTAGAGTGAGTAAGACTATAACACTTATGCAGCAGTGAAGCTTTTATCAGTATCAAGGCTACTGGTTTATGCTATAGTGGATAACTACAACCAGTCCCTAGCCAGTTCATTAAAGCCATGACAATGACATTAAAAAAAAAAAAAAAAAACTGAGCAGCATGAAACCTGGCCTCATCAGTCCAGATGACGGTCAAACAAGCGAGAAACAGAGGGGGTGCAAAGGAGGCGGAACAGCAAAGCAACACAAACTGAAAGGGGACGCGGCATACATAGCCCAGGGTTTAAACAGAGAGTGACAGTGATGAGGGGGTAACCACTGCTCCATAACCAAGGTTACAAATGGGTCAGGGTTTTGACCGGTTGTCTGTGGCGAGCAATGTGCTGGAAGCCTTGTCTTGTGCTCCCACATGGACCTCTACCTGAGATGATGGGGCCAATGTGAGGTTCAAGTGACAGTGTGTTAAAGGCTCTTTCCAGTGCTGTTTAAGGGTGTCGTGGTCAAACTGTTAAGCAGGTGGTGCTGAAAACACCCACCTGTGATCCCATTCCATTCTCTACCATATTCCTCAACAGAGCATACCGTCCTACCTGCGTGAACCCCACCCCTGTAATACTGTGTGCACACACGTATTGTACACAGAGAAAGACAGTTCAGATTGTACCTGTTCCAGGATGCAGACACAGGACTGTGATCAACTTTAACAGGAAACGGCTCTTATTTATTTTCGCTTTTCCTTGATAAAATTGGGCTGATCTAAAATATCTAATATAGCAGAAGAACAAAAGGGCCACCTACACTTTCGCTCTGAAAAGGGTTGAGGAAGTTTCCACCCATCTCCCCGTCGTCCCGCGGAGTGCCAGGCTGATTACTCATACTCATGTTGCTGGGAGAGTTCTGTCCAAAACAAACACAGCACAGCGTAAGAGAGACGTGCAGCAAACACAAGATATGTGTAGCAACCGCAACAGGCTAGAAAGAGTCGTCAAGCCAGTGAAGGTGACAATCAAAACACTGCAGCAGGACTGTTATGCAATGTTGAGGTCGCCATGCCCCCTCATGTGAAAGCCTGCAGTACAGCACGTCAACTAGAGGGGGCCCTTTAAAACAGGCGAGCAGACCCGCACCAGTCTGAAAAAGCTCCATACTACAGCCGGGAGACAGGGGGCTTCTCTCTGGGTTGTGTTATGCCTGCATAATGATCTATTTTTTCCTTACTGGGTATTTTCTTTCTTTCATTGCATGCAGATTTACTGTCTAGAGAAGTGTGTATCATACTGAAGTAACCCACATTCTCCCAGTGATTCTCCATCGTGTTTTTGCATGTGTTCTGCACAGCACTCCACTCACAGGGTTGTGTGAACGGCACTAGGTATGATTCAGCTCCAAGTCCCCTCACAGCCAGTTTCCACTCACTATTAGATATAGGGGAGTTCTCATCTCAGTGCTGCAAAATCAGCTTGTTCTGTCCCTTTATCTGGTCAATGCATCCATGGAGTAGCTGAAACTACTGTGTTCATAATTATTCAATCTATAATATATGGCAGAAATTTAACACACTTGTCAGAAACTGCCCAAGGAGCTTTAATTTGGTTTCAAGATTAACCATCAGCCAAAAAAAACAAAAAAAAAACAATGCTCATCTGTTTCCTAGTAGCTGATTCATCACAAAACTTTGTCAAGCAAATGATACCAATGATTCTGCATCAACAACATGGCTAGGAATCTCATTCTATACCCTCACCACACTGTGGCATCTCATTCTATACCCTCACCACACTATGGAATCTCATTCTATACCCTCACAGCACTGTGGAATCTCATTCTATACCCTCACAGCACTGTGGAATCTCATTCTATACCCTCACCACACTGTGGAATCTCATTCTATACCCTCACCACACTGTGGAATCTCATTCTATACCCTCACCACACTGTGGAATCTCATTCTATACCCTCACCACACTGTGGAATCTCATTCTATACCCTCACAGCACTGTGGAATCTCATTCTATACCCTCACCACACTGTGGAATCTCATTCTATACCCTCACCACACTGTGGAATCTCATTCTATACCCTCACCACACTGTGGAATCTCATTCTATACCCTCACAGCACTGTGGAATCTCATTCTATACCCTCACCACACTGTGGAATCTCATTCTATATCCTCACCACACTGTGGAATCTCATTCTATACCCTCACCACACTGTGGAATCTCATTCTATACCCTCACCACACTGTGGAATCTCATTCTATACCCTCACAGCACTGTGGAATCTCATTCTATACCCTCACCACACTGTGGAATCTCATTCTATACCCTCACCACACTGTGGAATCTCATTCTATACCCTCACCACACTGTGGAATCTCATTCTATACCCTCACCACACTGTGGCATCTCATTCTATACCCTGAATGAATACATATTAATGGATCTACTAGAATAGTAATCTAAATACTGCTGTAGTTTAAGTCATTAGAACATGACTTTCCCTGGCATTTTACACACTATTACAGCTGCTTTTAAACCACACACATAGATTATACACTGGCTTTGGTCTTCATGGAGTTAACAAATTAAACATGTTAAAAATGACCCTAACTAACATCCACAGACTTCGTCAAGTCTTTTTTATTCCAAATAATGTTTTGTGCCAGACCTCTTATTTGTTCTGCTTCAGGTTTTCTATTTTGTATTGGTTGCTGGTCTATTTTGTATATAAATGACAAACAAGCTCCTTGATGTAGCCAGACATGCACTGTTTACAGAAAATATTGCGCACAGAAGTTCAAGACGGTTTTTAGAGGTGAACTAGCAGGAAATAACCATCAGTTGTTGTTTTGCAATGTTTGTGATTCAGTGTTTCGCAGTACAAACTGATATACTGTAGAAACTGAATTCTGTATACCTACAGGCTAAACTAAAAAGCATCACATTTATCAGTCAGCTTACTGTGGGTGACAGAAATAAATTCATTAATTCACAAGGCTTTTTTCCCCCCTAGTTGTTCTACATAGGTGGTGGACAGAACTAATTATAATTTCAGAAGTAAGAGCAGGAGTCAAATTAACCCAAATGCTGTAGTGAAATAAAACATTATTTCTTCCATTGTATTTATTTTTTTGGTAATGGATTTTTATCAAAAGTTCCCGTGTCTGAAAATGCTCTTCATGCCTTGTTTCTGAATACATGATCACCTAATAACGATACACGACCGATTCTATACAAATTAATCATTACTGCACAAGCCCTGCCATTCCACCTGCTGTAAATATTTAAAGATCCTGCTACTGCAAGCTCTGTCCCTCCAAACCCCTACAACTTTTAACTTGCATAATGAAGTGATTAAAGTCAGTGGACTCCAGAAATGGATTAACCTCCTCACCCAAACCACCTATATTTAACCATTGTACGACTAATTTATTCCTAACATGCTAACCCAGTGTTCTGTTCTCCTTTCAAATCCAGCGCTTTGGGGAGCTATTCCCCGGATGCACTGTCCAGAGTTCTGGAATTCAATGTGAACCTCAAAGATGACTCAATTAATTGTTTAATTAGTTCCATTCCAGTGCTCCAACAGTTTTGAATGAAATGCCCACTATTGCAAGACCCGAGCTCTGCCAAAAAATGTAAATGTGCTTCTGTGGATATGTGCTTCTATGGACCCTCATTTAGTGTAAAAACCACATGTAAAAAAGATAAATAAATAAATAAATAAATAAATAAATAAATAAATAAATAAAATAAAATATGAATGAAGTCAATGCTTTCTGAAACACCGATTCAAATGTATGCAAACGTAACATCTAGAATGAAATACTTAAAGCTTAATACTTCTACTTTAGAGTGGTCAATTTGCCACAAAGGTTTCAGACCCTAAAACATCCTGACAGCCCTTTTTTTCATCGTAAATTTGAAAAAACAAATTCACATTGAAGACGTATTTAACGGTTTCTTAAAATGTTAATTTTTTAAAACTCTTAACTAGAACAATACATGTTGACACCTACCTTGGAAATACTGTCCATGTCTCCTGAGCCTACATTTGAAAACAGAAATTGAAATTATTTTTCACAGTGGGCAGCCTGGAGTTGTAGCTCCACTAACCTACAGTCCACTGTACTCTCTGTAACATTATCACAGCTGCCAGTAAAACTCTAAAAACATGTCTGAACATATCGTTAACAGTACTTATTTCACTTAATTTAGTTTTAATTAGGTCTCACATTAACTGAGAGTCTTGAACAGGCTTTCCCTTTATTATAAACACTAGTAAGGTACACTAGTAAGGCAAACAAAAATCTTAAATAGCTTCTCTCTTTTAAAAAGCAGGAATTCATTTAAATGAACAGGAGACTGTAGTTTATTCAAACCCTGCTAAGTGACCATAATCCGAACCACGCTATCATAACCAAATACATGGCGATAGCAACTGTACAAACCAAAATGATATTTCTGAACTCTCATCTAAGCATGTAAAACATTGACAGCTGTATTTATTTTGGATATTAAAATGCCTATTACTCATTTGATGAAAGTATGAAAAACAATAACACAAAGACAAGAGATTTGTAGCATGGTATAGATTATGATGATCAGAGCTCCAATGAAATGCCTTCATCTCAACAGGATTAGTGAGAGTCTTGTATATAATAAGTGCTATACTTAAAGCAGTGCTAACCAAGGTTTTATACCACACAGAAAAGACAAGGAAAAAAAGGGTTCATCTGAAGAACTATCTTCAAATAAGAAAGTAGGACTTGGAAAGCGTCCCTCCTGATATTTACCTAACGACCCATTCATGTGATGCGGTTCCATTCCTGCCATTCCACCCATGGGGCCATCTGACCCGGGGCCCATTGGGAACTGTTAACGAAACACACAAACAAACAGCTCAGGGCTTCGGTTCATGCAGCAGACCACTGTTCCTGCTGTGGTGCAGCGGGCTGTCAGCATTCTTTCAGGTAGTGCCTGGATCTTTCTTTTTTCTATTGTGGATTTTGCTATGCCGGTCTTTTAAATATTGGTAAGTCATTGTAGCTTATTAAATGTCTTGAGATATACACAGAGAATTCAAAAACAGCAAACAGCTCTATATCCAAGGAGAATCAGGATCCAACAGGATACTCATCAATCATTACAAATACTATATAGAAGATATTAGTGAGTAAGCCATTTCAGATGTCCAGTACTCAAAATGTTCTGCATTTTCCAGTAATTATCAATGTAACTGCTCTCCTAGCCTTTGCTCAGGTATCCCTGAACACACAAATGACCATGTCAATGACGTACAGTACCAGTCTTTCTATATCAATGTGGTGCCGCTGCACTAGAGAGACAGCTTACTCACTATTTTGCATACATGTGAAGAGCACTTTATGGTGCCTGTACCTGATATAGGATTGGGCCATGGTTTGCCCCAATCACAAATTCTTGTTTTACAATATCCTGTATTGCTGTACATACTGGATCAGAATTGATGCCTATAGAAAATGTGCAAACAGTTTTGAAGATCCCTAGGAAAACCCTGAATGTAAACCCACAGGAAGACACAGGTATCTCCTTACATTGGACCTGTTCGCTCCAGGGGGAACTGAATTGATTATAGTGTACATGTTGTCACCGGAGTTTGTAGAGTCTGAAAAAGAAAGAGGACATTTATGAAGAACTACAGGACTCAAATGGTGTTTTGAACTCATTATTGGAAATAGATCCAGTAAAATAATACACATGTATTTTCTACTCCTCTCTTACCTTATATGATGGTTGCATGAATTCAGATTTTTTTTTTCTTTCTTTTAAATAATTGTTTCTCTGTTACTCAGTCTGACTTGCTTTCTATTACTTTATAGCTTTTTTTTTAACCTGATCTTGAGAAATCACATGGCATTGTGATCTTTCAACTCTGTTGACTTCGCCTGCATCAACACTTGACTGTGAAGCAGGGGGAGCCAACAAAGCTACAAATAACATTGTGGTATTAAACAATATTAACTGTATGAAACTAGCAATAAACAGGAGGACAAAAAACTGGAGGACTTCATTATACCCTGAGAAAAAAAATGATGTCCCTTTAGGCAAAAAAACAAACAAAATACCAACAAGCAGTTGAGCTGATGGAAGCGGTTCTGGTGCAGTGCTCAGCTGCAGGTAAATGTTTATTTACTGCTGAGTCACACAGGATGTGCTTGCTGGAATCGATCAGGACAGCTTTTTTCCACTGCTGGAGAATTCTCCAAAGGATTTACTGTACATCCAGAGCTGTGAGAGCATTCGGAGTAATTCAACATCTACCCAATACTATACGACAGGAGGAATCTGTCTGCTGTTCACTTTCATTCGAATTTCAAACCCTGCTGTCCTGCTCTAAAACATCACTGTACAGTGTGGAGAAACAAGCGTCTTGAAGGGTACCTGCAGCAGCAGAGCCAAACGAACGAGTGCATTGAAGTCAGACTCACAGCAGAAGCAGCAAACGACTGACTGACCAAAACACTTGACATACAACAGCTGTCACTAAAGTTTACCATAACAAAAGCATGGTAAAGCATAGGTAAGGAGGTTCAAATCGTAGCTCAGCCACTGATTCACTGTGTGTGACCCTGAGCAAGTCACTTAACCTCCTGGTGCTCCATCCTTCAGATGAGGCGTAAAACAAACAAGCTCCTATTGTAAGTGACTCTGCAGCAGCAGCAGCAGCAGCAGTTGATGATGATGATGATGATGATGATGATGATGATGATGATGATGCATAGTTCACCTCACCTCCTAGTCTCTGTAAGTCGCTTTGGATAAAAGTGTCTGCTAATTGACTAATACTCTGCAAATTTACTGTGGTAAACTTTCACAAGGGAAGCTCCTCTAAAAAGTTTTCAAAGAGGATGCATGCTAGCCACACCGGCTACCTTTGACAATTGTGCCGTTTCTCACAATGCATCAACAGATGGTGCTTAAAATAGGTTGTAAACATGTTGAGTCCTAAATAAGTGTGTACCTGCTGGGCTGGGCATGATGGGTGTCCCTGGAGGACCTCCTCCTCCCGGCGGACCCTGTAAGAGAGAAACAGGACCAGGGATTCAGAGAATTACAGGAGCCAACAGCACAGTGTCGTTATGGGGACCGAACACAATAACAAACATGTCATATGCAACGGGTGAAGAGAGAGAGAGAGAGAGAGAGAGAGAGAGAGAGAGAGAGAGAGAGAGAGAGAGAGAGAGAGACAGAGGAGAATATCCTGTTTTCAGACAAATGGCAGACTCAGAGAAACTTGCTGTCCTCCTAGGGGAGGGACGCACAGCTCCACTGGCTGCCAAATATGTAGCCACCTGCCACAACCGGAGGGGCACGCAATTTAATAGTTTCAATATTATTATTTCAATATTTATTTCAATTTATGTATTATTACTATTTATCTTCTATTTTATTTATTATTATTTTGTTACCATGGTTCCTTGTTTGTATATATATGCATCTCTTCATAATATGTATGTAATTGCTTTGGCAACACTGTGGAAAATAAGTCATGCCAATAAAGCACTTTGAATTGAAATTGAATTGAGAGAGAGAGAGAGAGAGAGAGAGAGAGAGAGAGAGAGAGAGAGAGAGAGAGAGAGAGAGAGAGAGAGAGAGAGAGAGAGAGAGAGAGAGAGGAGAGGAAGAGAGAGACAGAGGAGAGGAGAGGAGAGAGAGATAGAGGAGAGGAGAGGAGAGAGAGAGACACAGAGAGAGAGAGAGAGAGAGAGAGAGAGAGAGAGAGAGAGAAGAAGAATTACACACTGAAAACAAAAGCTCAATAGAACAGCTTTCTGATTCCCAAAACATCAGGTAGTATAATATATTTATATCACTTATTCTAGTCCTGCTATTTGAAATGAAAATGAAAAAACGATAAGATAGGATCTCACACATGTATTAAGAAAATTATCCCAAATACCGTAGTAAATATATCGTATGATCATGTATGTTTGTAAGTGTATTTCTCACTCACTCTTTGCTGTGTCATACGAGTAACAAGAGAAAGTACACTCTCACCTTGATCAGACGTGCCGGATAATATTCTTTATAGCGCCTTTCCTAGGTTTGGTTGGGGAATGAAAAGCATCCTAAAGAGTACCCCTGTGTGTCTCACATATTAAAACAGGCCCAGTGACAGCAGACGTTTTTTTTCCCCCAATACGAAATTCTTAATTTTTGTTATTGTCATTTATTAACAAAAAACAGAATTTTTACCCTCCCCCTCCATCACGCTTACTTGAACAATTGTAATTTTAACTAACAATTTGCACGGATTCATGAATTCAGCTGACTCTTCATTGGGAGGGGGTTTATTTTTCTTTCAATGGTGTTTATGGTTGCATGTTACTTCCTTGAAACATAAATAACGTATTTAGTTCTATTTATTTGACTTATTTTTGTGTTAGTTTAAAGAATAATCCACGACGTTGGGAGAGAGTGTCAGGTTATCTCTGAGCAAGAATTCAACCTGGCACCTTCCTTCTCCCGTGAGATCCTACGACATTATTTCACACAGTCCTCCGAGCCCAGCTGCAGAGAGTGTAGTGCTACAGGAAACAGTAGCACATATCTGGAGGCAATGAAGATCCACCCCCGCCCACACTTTAAAACATAACGTATGCTTTTATATGGAAGCTGCAGCTGCTGTTATATTTGCTGTTGGTTTTCTTTCTTAATAGAGTTACAGCCTTTGTATTCGATTCGATTTGATTCCTGCAAACTGATTTTATTTGCTTGTAACTTCTATATTTCTAATGGACTAGCCTGTCCCCAGCAATCATCTGTCTCTTCTTATTTGTTCCTGATAACAATTTGCTGCAGCACCATATGCTGAAGTAAAATGCAGAGCTCCAGGAAATTTGGACCAGACTGATTACTGTTCTACAAATGAACATCAACATATGCACTGGAAATGGCAAACAAAACAGTAAAAAAAACAACAACACATGAATCAGATGTTCACTTCTCAGCCAATACACAAGACACTCTCTGCAACATCTGGCTAGCTATTTCTCCACTTGAATAAAGATGCATTAGACTGGGAACTACTGGCATCACCTACCACATAATTCCCAGGAGACGCAGAAGAGTATGGTATCTGGAAACAGAAGAAAGGATGCATATTATCCACTGTCTGTGACTGGATCAAATAATAATAATAATAATAATAATAATAATAATAATAGTGAAATTGCATTATGCGGTAGCATCCCTGACATATTTTATATTTAAAAGCTGCATCTCCCATCAAAACAGTGTGATGCTGAGCAAGTTGGCAAGTAGGACACACCAAGACAAATACATACCGAGCTAAATGTTTGCTCCCTACTATTTTACGTTCAAAACATCCATAAAGAAATACATATTTTAATGGTAAAAGTATAAAGAACAAAAAAGGCAGATACAGGAGTTTGAATTCATTTGTACCGTGGGCTCAGTTTTGAGGTGCTGGAATGGGTTTCTTCTTTTGTAGAAACGTTTTCATACTAACTTTTGTACTTGATAACATTCACTTGAAAATTCAATTGATGTCTATGATGAATATGTTTTTGTGACTAATTAGCTATTAACATTTCAAATATTGAGTACTTTGATATATGTTTAAATAGTAACTAAATCAAGTTATTAATCAAACTCATAAATCTTGCTACATACCAGTAATTGATTTATTAAAATGTTTGGATACACTGCTATTTTATTGATTACTGGCTCGTTCAGTTGTCTTAAAATAACGCTAGAATATGTTTTGTTGGACAATAATAATAATAAAAACTTTTCAGATGGATTCAGATTTCGCTGCAGATGGATTTATTTTCATAAGTTTTCTTTTGGTTAAGTGGCGGAGCTGCACTCCGATTTATTTTTTTTTGGGGGGGGGGGGGGATGTTGCAAGCCAACCGAATGTGATTTTGCAAGTTGTATTTGGTTGTGTTTGGTTGTGTTTGGTTGTGTTTGGTTGTATTTGGTTGTATTTGGTTGCAGAGTAGTGGCGAAAAAAGTATCTTCTGCAGGCTCTCGATTTCCGCAGTTCAGCGTGAGAGGTAACGGCTGGATGTTTTAGTTACACAGGATTTAAGTTATATTCTTGTGCACGTTGTACTGGTTTTACTCAAAGTGATTCCTGTTCAGGTGTTTATGAATGTGAATAATATGAGACATGCACTTCTTTCTTCTTTGACGACCAAGAAAAATAACTGCATTTCTAAAATATTAAATTATACAAAGGTGCCTAATTTCAAGGTTTGATAAAAAACATCTGTTTAGATTTTGAAATTTATTTTATTTACTATAATTAAAGTGTTTCAATTTTTTTATTTTTCGCTCTGTGCTTTTCTATGTGATTTCCATCTTTCACAATATTTATTCAAATGAATAAAGGTCAGTTTAGATTAGGTATATTTATAATGTTACAGGTTTAAGCATACAAAATGTTATTAATTTGACAATTTTCCCAAGGAGTGCTAATAGTGGGCCGCAGTGCCTAATGCAGCTGAACAGGTGGGCCTCAGTTAAAAAAGTTTGGGAACCTCTGCTCTAAATGGCCTTATAACTGACATAACAGCATTCTGACCAGGGTGCTAGCCATCATGAATACATTTATTTTTCTAATCAAATATTTATACAGGCAGAGTCTTTAATGCAAAACACAAAGGAGATCATCAGCAACAGTGACAGTCAGGCGAAAATACCAAGCAGAAACCACAGCCCTACAAAGACATGCATTGAAAAACTCTTACAGAACGCAAAGCATATTATACAAGAACTAGCTGTATTTTTTGTCATGCCTAGGGACCTCATAACAACACAAATAGGGGGACGTTTTATAATGGAGCTGCTTCAAACGATCTATCTGCTATTCATGAGCCAAGAAGAATTATTACCACAAAATATGGTTTCATCACAACTGGATAAGCGGTTCTCTCTATATAAATATATAACATACTAGTATTTAAATATAGAAAGAAACATTTCACCTGGTCACACTATACAACGACGAACTCATATGCTGTTCTATTTTACTTTTGTTTACATAATACAGAAGGATATACTGTAAGCAAGCAAACGATATGACGAGTCAGTTCACAGGAGAAGCAACGTGGGCATTGATCCGGGAGCACACAATCTACGACTTAGCCAATGTGCCAGAGGGGAATACGTTGATAGATGATTTGTATTAGTTTAACATGTTTATGAGGTTGCAGAAAATACTGCCTTGCTCAGAATGACACTGGATGATTTGGAAGTTGCTTAACTAAGCTCTTATATGGATTTCACATAACTGTGTCATGAAGGCATTCCATGCCATCATTACTGTGAATATATGGAAATACCTGCAACTGCCAAACCAAACTTGCTGTAGAGTTTTACTGGTATGTGGCACCTTGTATTCATATGAAGCACACTGAAGTTGTGCAGCTCAAACTAGGTTAACCCGCAGTATAACTATGGCTAGTGGCTACAGGTACAGCAGTAGCCCTATACCCCTTCTCCACTGGCACATCCGACCCATGAGGGCTCGGTACGGTACGGGTATGGGTGGTTCTCCGCTGGCTATTTGCCGAGCCGAACGAGAACCAAACCGTGAAACTCCAGCCTCACAAGACATCTGAATCTGGCTGCGAGGCACGCCGAGCCAGGGGAGGGGTTAAGGATGTCCGTCATTACGTTGCATCAGTCAGTATACTCCACAAAGACAAACAACAAACATGGCGGGCAGTGAGTGTGATGAGAGAAAAGTACAGCCAGGTGCAGGCTCTAGTTTCTCTGTGGGCAGATAGATGTGTTCAGGAAGATCTGAAGTTGTATGTCAGAAATGAGAAAGTTTATGCCCCAACTTCTGACGATTTGAAACAAATGGACATAAACCCTGGGTACAGTACACTTAACTCACACACTCAAAAACACAAAATTCTACCAAATTTGTCATCCTTGACCTTTATTGTATTAATATAAAGAAAAAAAAAGTGAAAATAAAAAACAATTCTAAACTTATTTACAAAAATATAGTCAAACAAAATACTGTACAGCTGTACCATACATACAGCTGCGGCTCTTGTTGCGTTCGCACAGATTCTTTTTTTTAAGAACCTAAACAAAGATATTTGTATATTTGTATAATATTTTTAAAGCCTTCTTTTTTCCCCTTCAAAAGAAATAACTGAACTTTAGTAAGTCGATATAATCAGTAAAATTTGTAGATTATAAAGACATTTCTAAATATATTTACAAAATATAGCGATACAAGATACAGCTGTACCACTGGTCTATTAATTTTTTAACACCATTTGTTTGCTCATCTTTTCGCAAACTGAGTTCATTAATAACAATAATTAATAACAACTGTCTTTCATTGCGTGTGACGTCAGTAGCGCGGCTCGGCTCTGCAGTGGAAAAACAACCCAGGCTCCTCTTAACCACACCGTGAGGGCTCGGTACGACCCCGGCACGGCTCTGCTGTGGAAAAACAACCCAGGCTCCTCTTAACCGCACCGTGAGGGCTCGGTACGGCGCGGCGCGGCTCTGCTGTGGAAAAACAACCCAGGCTCCTCTTAACCGCACCGTGAGGGCTCGGTACGACCCCGGCACGGCACGGCTCTGCTGTGGAAAAACAACCCAGGCTCCTCTTAACCACACCGTGAGGGCTCGGTACGACCCTGGCACAGCTCTGCTGTGGAAAAACAACCCAGGCTCCTCTTAACCACACCGTGAGGGCTCGGTACGACCCCGGCACGGCTCTGCTGTGGAAAAACAACCCAGGCTCCTCTTAACCACACCGTGAGGGCTCGGTACGACCCTGGCACGGCTCTGCTGTGGAAAAACAACCCAGGCTCCTCTTAACCGCACCGTGAGGGCTCGGTACGACCCCGGCACGGCTTGGTTGTACAGTGGAAAAACAACCCAGGCTCCTCTTAACCGCACCGTGAGGGCTCGGTACGACCCCGGCACAGCTCTGCTGTGGAAAAACAACCCAGGCTCCTCTTAACCACACCGTGAGGGCTCGGTACAGCCCCGGCACAGCTCTGCTGTGGAAAAACAACCCAGGCTCCTCTTAACCACACCGTGAGGGCTCGGTACGACCCCGGCACGGCTCTGCTGTGGAAAAACAACCCAGGCTCCTCTTAACCACACCGTGAGGGCTCGGTACAGCCCCGGCACAGCTCTGTTGTACAGTGGAAAAGAGGCACTAGAGGGCTGTTCCAGACAAAACAGGGCTCAGATTACATACACAGAATATAAGCAACAAATTCATCAAATTCAATAACATCTCTGTAGACAACTGTGTATATTCTATACTTATAGAACATCTTAGCAATTATACTAAAGCACACACTGCAGTTTTACCCCTTGACAACATGTATATGTTGTCAAATGTGGATGGGCAGTTGCTTTTTTCTGTGTAATTCACACTTTGAGGTTGATAAGCTTTGAAAAATCGCCTTGAAGTGTACTTACCGAGTTGGCATTGGGAGGGTTTGGCCACGCTCTGCCGCCTCCTGGACCCCTGCAAAATGTAGCGACAGATGGGGGGTTTAATTCAAACAACCAAACAAGCTTTGGCTCCTCACCAGCCAACAATCTGGGCTTGTGAGAAACTAAACTCTACAGTCCCTGAGGGTGTGACAGCGCTAACAGTGCTAACAGTGCTCCACTAAACCTTGTAAGACCTACTGTAGTAAAAAAAAAAAAAAAAAAAGATTTTTACTCTTTGTGATCTTGCTTTAAAATACAACATTCAGTCACTACTAGCAGAATAGCACAAGGGCTCCTTAAAGCAAATTTTACCAAGCCTGTTTTTGTTTTTTTTAAGGACTTAGCATGAAGAATATTTATAGGATAAAAATGTCCAATGCACAACGTTGAAACACCGTCTTGGAATTTTCTAATGTACCGGACCGTTTCCTTAACAATTTGAACACCCCATTAGATTACATTGAGCTGCCTAAAGAGATGAGATATTGGGTAATTTTAGTTAATATTAGCTGCAATATGTGTCAAACTCTGTAATTAATTTTCCATAAACACTGGCGAAGTTTTTATCAACACAAACAAACAGGGGTTAGGGTTAAACGTACAACAAGCCCCAACATCATCCAGTTATCCTCTTAACTTGATTGCCTTTATCACAGATAAAATACAAAATAAAAAGCCTTCTTTTGTTGAAAAACATTTGAAGAAACAAATGTAAAGTAACAGACTCACAGAACAATTTGAATATGAGTGGACCAGTAAATATTATGAACAAGGGCTAATACAGAGGAAATTCACAGTTCTGATGGCTAACCAATGGGGTTTTTGAATTTGTGTTTATTCCAGTACAGTCACTGAGACACCACTGGTTGCTTCAAAGAGAAAGCTTTTCTTGTAACGGAGAGCTCTGCACTTACATATTCATCCCAGGCATTCCAGGGCCACCTAGAGCATTCAGAGGGGGCCTCATTGCACCTCCATAGCTCTGCAATGATAACCAAGGATCAGACTAACCACAAAAATAAAAACAAAAACCAAAGAGGAAGGGGAAAGAAAGGAAAGCATGTTAATGATTCCCTTAGGAAATGGCAAGTAAGAAATAAAAGGGGCAATGTAAACAGCAGTAGAATCGCACAACCATGTAACGCTGAAGGCAGAGCAGAGCGTGATGCATCTAGCCTGGGATTCAACCACTTCCCATTGACAAGGACAATTCACAGCAGGTACAGTAGGGGCACCATTAACCTCAACACACAATGGGTTCTGCTCCAAACTAAACCACACTGGCTCCACACAATCATAGGATATTCAGAGATGTGTACGTTAAGCGCTATAAAATCCCAAATCCTATATTGAGATAATACCCATCTACTAGAGTGTAAAGTCATTTTGATGCAAAACAAGTATCATGTTGGATGTGAGGTATTGGGAATCTGCAAATATCAGACACTGCAATCTATGCTGGGAAAGGGTCCCAACTGACAACCCTCTATGCTGTATATCTTTATGGGGTGTGATCACCACTGTCTGGCATCTATTATGCATACTAGAAATGAGTTAGTCCAGGAGTGTCCTAAACACATGACTCAAGTACCCATCTCTGAATATCTCTTAATTGTTTTAAAAACTGTATTTCCAGAATATTCCACCTGGTTTGAGGTGGCACAGGTCACATTGTTGTAAACTGGGCAATTCAACTGCACACGTTGCGGTTCTTTCTCAAAAGGTTTCCACTGCAGTGTGTAGTATCATTGAGCTTCCAGGCATCTGGTAAATTAACCTACTGGACCTGCTCGTGTAAATGCCTGAGTTTGGACTGTGGTCCTCCGTAGTCCGCACGCGGGTTGCAGCAGTGAGGAGACATTCGAAGCCAGGTGTTCTCTATTCTGCTTTTGCTGAACACAGAAAACGAAGCTGTTTGGGGACTGCTCATTTTGGCCATTTCCAGAAAATAAAAGTGTTTTAATTTTATAAAAGAAATTGGAATTGAAAAAAGAGATTGACCCCAACCCTGATTGAGGTTAAACGATACTGAAAAAGGGAATGTCAAACTGGATGTATTGGAAACAGATATTTTCTACTGATCACCAAATCTTAGCAATTATAATATACTAGTTCACAAAAACAAATGCGAGCTGGCAGGACGAGGGGAAATCACAGGTTTGCTTGAACCAATTCCAGTCAGTTCTGGCAACCGCTCCATAAAAGGACTGACTTGAAAGAAGCCAACAAATAAGTACTGGTTTACACCATCCCTTGGGGACTGTAATAGCTGGAGTGCACCTTACATTTACACTTACACATATTGTATCAAATGTTTCCAAGAATGTTGGTTGCCCTTGGAAATAACAAAAAGAGTGTATGTAATAACTGACAGCCACTTTGCTGTTATCAATCAGTGCTGCTGAGCTGAAGATGTCATTATGGAATTATTTTGCTGCAGAAATCCTTCAGCTGTTGCCCACATACCTGCGGTCCTAGCGGGACCATCCCTCGAGGTGGAGTCATTCTTTGCATTGGCCCGCCCATGCTTGGATGCCCTGAGTAAAACAATTTAACAAGCTTTTAAATGGCATGAATGGTGCTACGATGCACATGTAATATATATTCAAGGTCTAAACCTTTACTGTTTAAACTCACATTTTATTGAAAAAGTAGACTTGATAGCCACCTTTACATGTGGACATTGCTTTTCACAAACAGTACTGAATTAGAGTGGTTTACAATGCTCACTTATTGCACTTGAAAACAAGGTGAAAATCAACTCAAGATGCCTATAAAAACAGCATAACTTTGGTTAAACATTTCGTGAAATACTAGGACAATTAGGATTTTATTTTTATTTACCATTTAAATGTTTACAACCTTGGCAGGCATAATACCACAGCAGCAGGCGTTTGACTCGCTGCTTATCAGATTCATTATAACCAAGGCTCTTCATTCTCAGATTTTACAAAAGCTGTAGGTCGTTTTCACCCGGAATCTCCAAATACTGGCTTATACAGTACCAAGAAAAAAACACGACTATAATGAATTTGTTTTTGAGTAATAGGAGGTTGTCTGTTTAATATACCAGCACAAAGGGTTAACATACTTTACTAGCTTTACACAGCCACTTAAACACTTGGTACCATACAGAGAATAGTCAGTCCAGATAAATCCTCAGAGTGGAAATCAGTTACATGTAAATGATATATCAAATAAAAAGTGCCATGATTATAAACCATGCACGTACGGTGCCTCAGAATGTCAGCCTGACCCAAAGGATGCATCTGTCCCCAGTCAAAGGGACTTATCTCACCACAGCATGCCATTCTTTGTTTACCTACGATCATGCAACAAGACTAAGATGCTTTATTGATACATCCAGTAGTGTACAGAACACCTGTCAGCTGTGCATATCCCTTACCTAGGCTGTGCCCAAACCCTATCAGCTATTCTGTTTCCAGCTCATTTCTTATTTGCCAAGTCTCATTTAGTGATTGATCCTTTTAAAAAATAAAACACACTAACCTTGCAGCCGTGTCGGGTCCATCCCACTTGGTAGCAATGGCTGATTTCCTGGGACTCCCCCTAATGCCTGAATATTTAAAAAAAAAAAAAAACACAAATTATTTGATCCCATTGGTAGAAGTAAGCAACAATAGTGTTGTGCAACAAAACCCACACGTCTGCTAGGTTATCTCCTACAACAACAAACCTTCAAATGTGTTCTTGTGCTCCTAAAATGTCTTCTAACATATACAATAACACTATCAGAACAACAGCATATCAATGGCATTAGCCTAATGAGATCCAGATCCATTATTTGTTATTATTATTTGTTTATTTAGCAGATGCCTTTATCCAAGGCAACTTACAGAGACTAGGGTGTGTGAACTATGCATCAGCTGCAGAGTCACTTACAATTACATCTCACCCGAAAGACGGAGCACAAGGAGGTTAAGTGACTTGCTCAGGGTCACACAATGAGTCAGTGGCTGAGGTGGGATTTGAACCGGGGACCTCCTGGTTATAAGCCCCTTTCTTTAACCACTGGACCACACAGCCTCCTATCCTAGACCCATGTGCTTGTATACAGAAAATCATCACGTGGCCTTGGCCTGGAATCCGTTTCAGTGAGCCAATCAGACCTCTTGGTTTGTCCAGGTCATTTTATAGTAAATACACATCATGAAGCTATGATCCACATAAATGCAATGCTATCTAATATGCTATAAATACATCGGATAACAACAGGGGATGGCTCCCCCACTCTATGGAGGTGAGACGCTCCGGTATTACTGAACGGCAAAAAAAGGTGACTGAAAGGTGACAACAATTAAAACCACCCGTTCAAAAAGCACTTATTTTGTGTTTTGCAGAAAGCTGAATGTGACCCGGCACAGGACATTGTTTGATCAGTGATCAGGGAGAACGGAAAGGCTTGTGAGAGACTGATGGAGTGTTTATCCACTTAATAATATAAAAAAATGAAGAAAACAAATGATTAACGTAACGCAGTGTTCCTGGTATTTCTCCTCACAGTAGTGAACGAATGAAAGGTCTGTACAATCTGCGATAGGTAAATAAATCCCAAGCTGAGGGTGTTTGACGCTGGAAGACGATGGATACAGTACCTGATTCGGTATTCTGAGGGGCGGCCGAGGACCTCCAGGGTAACGAGGCGACATGAACGGCTGTCAAAATAAGAAAAAGACAAACAAAAAACAAAAAACCCAGTTAAGAAGAGACTGCCGGTCCTGTAGTACACTGAGCACCAGCCTGGGCAAGGCAGGTAGCTGGACAGGTGAATATGGATGAAGAGGCAGCAATGTTTCCAACTCCTCAACACCACTGGAATTCATCACTCAGGCATAAGAACAAAGTGAGAAATTAGACACCGATTCACTGATCCCAAAACTTCAAACATTCCAGCCATTCAGCATCAACAATGTGGCTTGGAAAGCTATTCCATACCCTCATCACTCTGTGTAAAAAAAAAAAAGGTCTGTCTGTACTGTATATCTAGACTCCAAGCTCCATCTACAATATACCACTTTGCATTCTGATCCCATGGGATGTCAAATTTTCAGCCAGGTCAGGTCAGCACTTGTATGCAGATCTCTCTCCTACTGCAAACTCAGTGCAACTTCACACAGATATAATACAGTCACGGTACAGAATACAACAATATCCTGTTTGTCACTAGACTTCCAACACAAAGCTCATGATAATGCACATGAATACATTACAATCCGCAGTGCAACAACAACCCACTTGACATGGGGGGCTGTCGGAAATGGAGGCTGACCCCTGCGTGTTATTCAGCACTTGCACACTATGAATGCAATTGTAATGCAAGAAAATCTTGGCTCGTAGGTCAATATCAGCACAGTGTTTAGCTGTGGGGTAGCATAATGATTTATGTGCCGTTTTTATGCATCATTTACCTTTTTCCATTTATGTCTTTATAAATCAAGACAGAAAAAAAAATGTAACAATGGGAATCTTGTTAACATGACTGCATGTTTTGTCTGAGGAGGCCCCCCCTCTCCCTCTCCCTCTCCCTCTCCCGTAGCTGCAGGCTTTAAGGCATCATCACACAACAAAGCAGGGAGACCAGGATGCAGCTAAGACACATTGGATATAATGCTTACAATGCAGGTATTATGCTTTCAAACACACATACTGTATCAGATTAAAGATGGCACTTTCACGCAAAAGTAGTTTACAAATGGAGGAAGAACCTTTTTGAAAAACTTGCTGAGGCATCTTCATTGTTGTAGTCTTACAGTCTGATGAACCAATCCTAACATTTGCCCATTTGCTTTCTTCCCTAATTGGCTTCCCAATAAAACATGTGTTGCGTTCTACTTTTATAACCTTCAAGGGGAACACAATAGAAAGCAGGTGGTGCATGTTGTATGTGTTGACATCAGTATTCCAGAGGATTAAAAAGGCACGTTGTCAACATCTCTGTGGTAACTCTGAACAGGGTGACAAATGATTCGCAATTGTTTCTCCCTATTACAGTAAAGCGTTTACAAGCAATGAATTAACCGTAATGCAAACGTGAAAAGGGCTACAACTTATCCTCTCTCTACCTGGCTGCCAGGTACAGCAGCAAGCCCTCTCGACGGATCAATCTACTTTGAAGCAAACCACAAAAACAGATTTACCAAGACTGTTTGGTACTACAATTGTGAAGCACCATTATTTCTCTGTGCAGGTCTCTCTCACTTACATGTACAAACTTTAAACAGGGGAAACAGACAAAGTATATGGTTTTATATAAGGGAGGAAGTGGGGCTGGTGCATTGTCTTGTGCCCTCCTCCACTGGGCTGATACAGGGCCAAAGTTTTTTTTTTTGTTTGTTTTGTTGGACAAATTGTTTTCAATTAATTTTAAAATACATATATGGCACAACATTGTGTATTTATTTCTTAAGGAAAGGTGCTGTACTGCATGTTACTAGGATGTACTGTTCTGTTCTGCGAGCGTGCGTCTAGTCTAGGACTGTGCGGCTTGTCTAGGAGTGGTAGTCTAGGATTATTACCTGACTGTGAGGCCCCATCATGGGATTGCTGTGAGGTGGAGGCTGTGCATGTGGTGAAGGCTGTGAACCGGGAGGTCCCTATGGAGAAAAGGAAATTCACAAATTACAACACAGAAATGTCAAATATGTAAAGTGTGAATACGTCCCAAAGTGTGATGGCGCCCACGTTTGGCAATACAGTTGAACCTCATCTTGTGGGAACTACAAATAATGCCAACAAACTGGCGTTTTTAGAATCTTGACATGTTTTTGTTATTATTATCCTGAAGAGAACACATTCAGGTGTAATAACTAGGGATGCTAGCCTCCCCTCATCACCCCCCAGACAAAAAAACGATCTTCCCGTTAGTAAGTAAATATACGCGTTGATGCCTCCATGTTGTGGTTAAAAATATTAAAAAACAAACATTGTGATGTGTGTTTAAAAATACATTTCCCCTTAATAGAGTACAGTAAGAAGTGAGAATGCCACTCACAGTTCTCAAGGTCAGTGTGTACAGCACCACACTCCCCTGCTTCGCTCCTCTTAAATGTACCTTTTCCTGTACGCCTCCCAAGGGAACACGAAAGCAAACAAGTGCTATTGTAGTGGTTGGTGCTGCGAGCTTTCATCTTCCAATGGGATTCCGATAAGACCACAGCTCCGAGCAACTGACCACCACATGAATCAGCCACCTTGGCCCTAAGATGCTCTCAGGACTGACCATTTCAATTCCAACTCCAAGTCCTGAAGATCCTAGATTCAAGCTATTAATTCCAGAGGAAGTCTAGAACGCTGGTCAAGAACGCTTGGATTTAACCATATATACTGTAGAAACAGCATAGTAGTGCATAGTAAAATCGGCAATCAACACTACAGGCATACAGGAATACAGGAATATCTCCACTGACAAGCCTTGATCTGGTAAGCTATTTACCTCGAGCACTGATGCCTGTGGACTGGGAAGCTGAGGGGTGCCTGAAGTGGGGACTCGGTGGAGCTCCGGATATAGACTACATTATCTCCAAACTAGCTCAAAGCCAGGCAAAAGGCAGGATTAGAGGAAAATGTTAACTTCATATCTGAGCAACAGAACCCATTACTACTCCGAATGACTGCAAAGAGTAATTACAATAAGTGTCATTCGGAATGATATGCTTGCTAGGAAACAGGAGACTCAAATTGTGCCACGCTTTGGAAAAAGTTAAATATCATTTAGAAAAGCCCACTAGAGGAATAAAAGGACTGCGGTATGGTTTTCAGTTTCACTTAATGATATTCAAAAAGTATCCTTTTTTTGCTGTTGCTTCATTTAATTTACTGATGTAGCACAGTGGTAATGCACTTGTAATCTGCAGAGAAGACAGAAGAGACAGGGGCTTCACCGGTTTGCATTCCTTGTAACAGTAAGAAGCAAACATCAGCAACAAACAAGAGAATTAGCTTGTGAGTGGTTGCTGGCTGCCATTAAAGAGGTTTAATCTGCACTGAGTGGGCACTGCCAGCTGTCCTACGAACATGTTGAGTCACAGGATTACCGTACTGACCCGAGCACAGGGTCACCAATGTAAAAGCAAGAGACACTTGCTTTTATTGTTTATATCTTAACCAGAGCACTCTGCAGTATGGACTGTATATTAACCAATGCTTTACCAATTGTACGAACGTTGACACTTAGACATCGCCATGGTCTACAATACAACTTCAGTTACCACTACATTTATTTAACTAACAGGAATTTCCTTCCTTTTTATTAGTGGTATTTATATTATATGGATTAAAAAAAATATACTACTGATTAAGGTTGCCACATTCAGGTTTTTTTTTTTTCTTGTGTCTCACTAAACCATCTACAGTAAATTGAAAGCAAAAAAGCATGATCTAATCATTGGGGATCAAACAGTATTTCAAATGTAGCAGTCAGCAGTACACTGTACACATGTCCAGTAATAAACAAGGTGCAACAAAAACACATGTGCATTCAGAAAAGCACATGGCTAATTTCATTACAACGTCACGCTAAGCACAAACATGCACTGCTGTTTGCACTACACTGTGGAGACATGCCATTCAAAGGACTTATCAATCTTAACAAGAAAATCATAGAATACAGTTCTGTACCAAATATGAAACCAATAGCTCAAAACCTCACGCAAACACATGATGGCAGCCGTATTAGATCAAAAGGTCAAAGTGCATGAGCAACAACAGTGGCAGATTTGCAAGAACATCTGAACTTGCAATTATGTTTATCTGCAATACTCTGATGAACTGCAAGGTAAGCCCCAGAGGTAACTTTTGGTTTAATGACCAATACATAAAAAACTAAATGCCACAGAAAACAAAACATGTAATATAGTATTTACCCAGAAGCTCTTCTGGACGTGGTCAATCACGCCCAACACCCTACAATTCACCTTTACCTGCTACAGCTGCCCACTGATCACATAAAAGAGCATGTGACCATTACTGTAAAGCCAAACTAGCTTTCAGTTCATAAACAGGTCACCCCACCCCCCCCCATGACATTTTCATAGCTTTTCTTTCTTTCTGCTGTTATATTTATAAATCCCAGTTAACCATATAGTATTTAAGATCATTGCATTAGAAGGGTCCGGTGATGCAGTAGAACGAGTTCTCAAACTTGGAACCAGCCTTCTTAAGGGAATACATTGTACTGACGAGAGATAAATCTTCCAAAGCGGCCATCAGGGAGCTGTTGAAAGGGTCAGCAGTAACCTGAACGTACAATCATCAGACGAGTGGGCTGGAATCACCGTGCTGGTACAGCAACTGCCACAATCAATGATCGGGGAGAATTATTGGGCTAGATCATGAAGGATTAGGGTTGCTTAGAAGAGAACTGCAAGGTGTACCAAGAAACAGAACACATTCTAGCGTACTACACTCCATTATTGTGTCCTTTTTTAAAATTCTACCACAAGCCTGCTACTGTATAAGTATAACCACCATACACCTCCCTTGACATGAGACCCTGGCTTAAAAAACATTACCACCACTAGAGGGCAATGTCACCCCATTATCACACAGTCCCTAATTATTCTGGTTTTCTTAACTGTTCTAGTTGTACTTAGTCATGCACGATAAAATTAAAGAACAGTTAAAAACATACAAACAACACAGTTGGTCAGAAAGCAATCATCGAATAATTAAAACTGAATAATGCATTTTTAAATGTGGCTTAAGTAAATAAGAATCATAACATTTTTCAGTTAAAAAAAAAGGATCATTTTACATAAACAAACTATAATAACATTTCAGATCTAAGAATACTACATACTCTTAAGCCATTAATTCACAAAATACTTTAGAAGCCACCTATTTTCATGGTCAGACCACGATTAAAACCACCAGAGTGTAATTCACCTATTACCCCATATAGTGACTACCCTCATTTGAGAGCGAAATCGCTTCAAAAGTGCAATTACGACGTCAGACCCTCACAAAGCAACCTGGGAAATATGCTTGTGGCAGCTCTGTACAACGAGTGCCCGCACAGCTGCTCAATCGAGAGGGAGAGCCCCTCCTTCTTACATGGGCTTCAAACAGGAAAGGGTTAACGCCAGGGCTCAGAAATGATGATGCACAACACACAATGAGCATTAGCAGAACGGAGTCCCCAGAACTCTCTTTTTGAGAACGGAAAAATAACTATCCCCATGTTTTTTTTGCTGCATTTCGTACCCTGCTAGTGTTATAAGAGTCAAAGCCTCCACAGTGTGTCCCAGGTGACTGAAGTACAAACTCAATGATATTACATGCTTGAGTGCCTGGTAAAAAAACACTGGCTTTGTTTTATTCAAAATGCAGATGCAATGTTTATGGGAGAGCGAAAAATACAAATCTGTTTTCCAAAGGTTTTATTTTATAGCAAGCTTACAAACAGTCTCTACTGCTAGAAAACAATGCCACAGGAAAGAATGCCAGTGAGCTTTATTCAAAATACCAGGTATGTGCAACAGCAGGTGAATGGAGGGTACTGGGTTCTCTCATTGATAAAAATAAATCTGTTTTACACCATGAATATTCTCAGATACAAGATGCGTTTAATTAAACATCAGCTTCGTCTTATACACACATGGTACAGTATTTTGTACTGCTGGGACAAACATGCTTCACTATTCTTTCAAAATTTGTATTTAAACTTTAATGATGAATTAGCTATAAGTCAACAGTATAATGTGTAACACGTTACAGTAAAAACAGTCATTTATAAATTGTGTTATATGAATGGATGCAAGCATGGTCATTTCTGCAGCAGTGCTTGTTCAAATATTCATCCCAGCACTACATGTTTGTTTGTACGAAGAACACATTGCCAATTCTATAAGTAAGAGCAAATGTAAACTGGTTCAAACGCAAGACTTGGATAAATACATGCCCTTAATAAATAAATAACTGCACTTGAGATATATATATATATATATATATATATATATATATATATATATATATAATTAGGGCTGCTACGATTAAATCGAAAACCGATTTTTCAATCGATTCCATTCCTCATTATACACATCGATATAAATACTGGATAATCGATTCAATAATTACATGTTTGTATTTTACAGACAAGCAGCGGGCGTGCTCTTCTTTTCCTGCTCGTGTTAACTAGCATCTCATTTGATGGTTCCGTCCTACCAGCGAATCAGTTTGGAAAATGCTTTGTAAGTAGTCCCTCTGTTTATTCGATGTAAATAAATAAAAAGCGCGCTGCCTTGAATCCAGAGCAGGACGACAGGCTTGTACTCCTGGCAAACAGCCTGTCAATAAAGTGTACACATTGAAGAAAGCTCACTGTACACTTCTTTGGAGTTTCAAAATGAACTGTTATATAATGTGTATTTAACAATATTCAATAACGTTGACCTATATTGGGTATGCATGTTGTGGTAAGTAAATCAATGTATTATTATTATTATTATGATGTTTTAGGCAGGGATTTCCACATTGTGTGGTTCACAGATAGTGAAGGTTAGGTGGTACAGTATCAACAAGATGTAATGTGTGATGCTGCAGCTGTCACTGAATAAACAAAAGACGTTTTCCTAAACTCGTGTCTAGTTTATATAGACTACTTTCCAAAGTATTGTAATCTGTTTAGAATAAATATTTTAGTAACACCCCATGTTAAACTTGCCTTGTTGTGAATGTTGTTGTGTTTTTTTTTTTTTTTTTATTTCTCGTGATGCTACCAAGGCGTAATTACCCCTTGCATTCAATTGTTGTGCATAAGCTTTTACTGAACAGCAATGACATTAAAATAATCACGTCGCGGGGAGAGGAATGGAGTGAAATGTACGTGGGCGTTACAATCATCGATATTTACTTGAACGATTCGATTTTGTGTGCCCAGTTAATCGAGTGCTATTTGAAGGCTTAATTGACAGCCCTAAAATTAATGTATTTGCCCGTCGCTAATCCTGTGCCTCTTTAGCTGAAGAGAAGGCTAACAAATAAAACACAAGTAAATCACACAAGCTGAATTCACATCCAGAAGATCGGACTTCTAAGTCTCTATAAACAAAGCAACATTTTTAATCCATGGTTCCAGCTGTTAGGATTAAAATTTTGCAAGCATGGTACAAGGCTGTTACATAAATATTAAGAGGGTAAAATGTGCTTATCAAACTTCTCAGGTTAAAAAAACACATGTATTTGTTTTGTAATCCTTAAAAGAACACTTTGATAAAAATTGTGCATTCAGAAATGCCCCACCCCCACCATGAAGTAATACTGAAGGAACGCATGCTTCCTTCTTGAGCAGGAATTTATATTGTTCACCATTACATTTAGTTTATAAACTATGGGATTATAAAAAGTGAAAAACTGGATGATGTTTTGGTGATTTAATACCAATTTGAAAGACAGTAATTATCACATATATGGAAGTCTTCGAGAGCTATTATCAACCCACTTGTGTTTTAGGCAGTAAAGCTGCACACGGAACAGTTAACTTGACCCCCAATATATAAGCGTGTCAAAATTGTAATTACTGCTACATGCAGGATGTGCAGTGTTGCTTTAAAAGTGTAGAGGCACAGCATGCAAGATAGCTGCTAACTCTTTTGTTCAAACAGATCTCTGCGTCTGTATTATAAATATCATTGCCTGCTGTAAGCGTGAAAGTATCACAACACAGACAGTTTGTTAAAAATACACAGATTTAAGAATATGGCCGTATTTTCAAAGCGTTTACCACATTCTTAAATAACTCCTATTTTTCAAAAGGTTTTTTTTTTCTTGTTTTGTAACCTTCCCTTAGACTTTTGATTAAATAAAGAGGATTTAAAAAAAAAAAAAAACGCTTTGAAAATATGTTCTTTCTGTAAGCATTTCTATTCTAAAACATTTCAATGACTGTCATGACATTATTTATTTTACTGTTATTGGTGTTGTTGGGGTTTTGCAGCTAGACTAGGAGGGCTGCTGGACTCGCGAGTATCCTTGCTAGCTGTACTGTACCTGGAAGAATCCCGGCGGTACAGGCCCCACTGGCATGCCATCTCCTGGGGGAATGTTTCCTAGCACTGGACTGGGAGCAGCCGCGGCACTCTGGAAAAGAACAAAGAAAAAACAAGCCTCTGTTACTACATGCCAGAAAACTGCGTCCCACTGCGTAAACAGGATTTCCACATTCTAAGAAGAACTGTCTCCGTTTGTAGGCTTTCTGCTTGTCTTTCATATTTAAATCAATCGTACAACACATTCAAATGGCACATAAACAATTGGAATATTGATAGTAATATTAGTGCCACATAAAATACAATTGAATGTGCTTTTAAAAAGGAAATATTTTTTATCACAAATGCATAACCTAGAAGTCTAAAATCCCTTCTCAATCTAAAACTAGTTACTCTTTTTTTTTATATAGTAGCAATTATGTTAGTTCAGACACAAAACAGACCCAGATAATTCTTAAAACTATTAATATTCAAATGCACTTCTTTTACAAATGAATGCTACAGATTTTCCAGAAAGTTAAGATGTGTTAATCTGCAATGTGTTGCACGCTTGCATGGAAAAGTTAAAACACTAAATTAACAGTTATGCACTGTGTAATCTTGGTTTAAAAAAAAAAAGAGAGCATGCAAGTACACGTGCACGCACACACACGCAAACACACACACACGCACGCAAACACACACACACGCACGCACGCACGCACGCACGCACGCACGCTCTCACACTTTTAATGAAAATCTGGCCGCAGCATCTTTTTTTCCGGATTAAGCAACTAACCTAATATAAATCAACCACTTCACTGCTAAACGAATTTGGCATTTATAAATGATGATCAAAGATGAGTCTATTCATTAGTAGAAAGTTGGGTTTTTGACACAGAGCCTTTTAATCTATTACACTACATAGACATGATCTGTTGTGTGTTAATGTATTTAAAAGGTTTTTTTTTTATTATTAAAAAAAACACTTCGTAAAACATTTAAATATGCCATTTCCAAGTCAAACAGGAAGGGTACACAGCAGAGAATAACTAAAATGAGGGTAATTTCAAAAGTTAATAGATTCATTTAGTTGGACCCTAAACAATATATCCCATATATCCCCTCATACTCTCAATAATGTGTGCTGCAGAATGTGCTAACAAAGATTTACCACAACTGAATAAGATACATGTACAAATGAAGTGTGACACACAGTACTGTACTGCATGTACAGACGTGCTCAAATTTGTTGGTACCCTTACAGCTCATTGAAATAATGCTTCATTCCTCCTGAAAAGTGATGAAATTAAAAGCTATTTTATCATGTATACTTGCATGCCTTTGGTATGTCATAGAATAAAGCAAAGAAGCTGTGAAAAGAGATGAATTATTGCTTATTCTACAAAGATATTCTAAAATGGCCTGGACACATTTGTTGGTATCCCTTAGAAAAGATAATAAAGAAAATAATAGACAAGCATGGTAAAGGTAAAGGCTACAAGACCATCTCCAAGCAGCTTGATGTTCCAGTGACAACAGTTGCAAATATTATTAAGAAGTTTAGGGTCCATGGAACTGTAGCCAACCTCCCTGGGCGCGGTCGCAAGAGGAAAATCGACCCCAGATTGAACAGAAGGATAGTGCGAATGGTAGAAAAAGAACCAAGGATAACTGCCAAAGAGATACAAGCTGAACTCCAAGGTGAAGGTACGTCAGTTTCTGATCGCACCATCCGTCGCTTTTTGAGCGAAAGTGGGTTCCATGGAAGAAGACCCAGGAGGACTCCACTTTTGAAAGAAAAACATTAAAAAGCCAGACTGGAATTTGCTAAAATGCATATTGACAAGCCACAATGCTTCTGGAAGAATGTCATTTGGACAGATGAGTCAAAACTGGAGCTTTTTGGCAAGTCACATCAGCTCTATGTTCACAGACGAAAAAATGAAGCTTCCAAAGGAAAGAACACCATACCTACAGTGAAACATGGAGGAGGCTCTGTGTTTTGGGGCTAATTTGCTGCGCCTGACACAGGGTGCCTTGAATCTGTGGAGGGCACAATTAAATCTCAAGACTCAAGGCATTCTGGAGCGAAACGTACTGCCCAGTGTCAGAAAGCTCTGTCTCAGTCGCAGGTCACGGGTCCTCCAACAGGATAATGACCCAAAACACGCAGCTAAAAGCACCCAAGAATGGATAAGAACAAAACATCGGACTATTCTGAAGTGGCCTTCTATGAGTCCTGATCTGAATCCTATCGAACATCTATGGAAAGAGCTGAAACTTGCAGTCTGGAGAAGGCACCCATCAAACCTGAGACAGCTGGAGCAGTTTGCTCAGGAAGAGTCGGCCAAACTACCTGTTAACAGGTGTAGAAGTCTCATTGAGAGCTACAGAAAACGTTTGATTGCAGTGATTGCCTCTAAAGGTTGTGCAACAAAATATTAGGTTAGCGGTCCCATCATTTTTGTCCATGCCATTTTCGTTTGTTTTATTATTTACAATATTATGTTGATTAAAAAATCAAAAGCAAAGTCTGATTTCTATTAAATATGGAATAAACAATGGTGGATGCTAATTACTTTTGTCATTTTCAAGTTATTTCAGAGAAAATTGTGCATTCTTCGTTTTTTGTGGAGGGGTACCAACAAATTTGAGCACGTCTGTAAGCATTGAAGTATGCCTCCACTTTATCCCTGAGAAATGCACTACCAATATGAACATATATTCACACATAAACCTAGGTGGTGACTGTTGAAGTCGCTTACATTCCTTTCACTTGCAAAGAACGCACAGAGTAAGTCACTGATAGGTCCACGCTAAACGATACTCAAAACGCCCAACAGTCGAGCAGAGAGCCTGTCCTCACCCCTCTGAATCGAGGTTAAGGGTTGCCTCTGGTAAGCCGCAAAACCTGCTGAACTAGTTGCTGGATCTTCTCGTGTCTCTCAAACAGTGTGGTGGCATCATCTCCTCCTCCAAGTCGCAGTGAATGTTCAGATCTAACATTACTTTCCTAGAATCAGCCCTGACGGCGAGGGGAGCTCAGCCCTGGAAGTGCCAGGGTCATGGGTTTATACGTCACAATCCAGCACTCACCAGACCTCAGCTATTGCCTGCTCAATCTGCTCGAGCTGTGGGTAGCTGCTTCAAGTCGGTTAACTTTATTCAGTGAGTAGACGCATACGTGCAGTGCTCTGCTCTAAATTGTATCAGTCGAACACAGCGCCATGACCCTGATTTTCACCTCCTGCTTTTATGGAGCACACGGGAGGGACTTTTTATTATACTTTGTTATTGGTTTTCACAAATTAAACAGGATGAAACATAAACATAATTTAACAGAGATTTAAGTGGAAATCATATTAATAATAATTATAATTGTTACAAAAGAGAAGAGAAAGAGGAGAAAGGACAGAAGAGAAAGAAAAGAAAGAGCCAGAGAGAAAGACAGAGAAAGTGCCGTGCTACTCCTCTCTCTTTCTGTGTCCAGACATCTGTACACAGGAGAATGCTGGTGTTAAGGTCAGGCGAGAACAGTGCTATAGCTATATTTTAAAAAGCCAACATGCGAAAAGCCCAAAAAAAAAAAAAAAAAAAGTGTGATGCAGAAAGAACTACTAACTAAGGAAAAAGTCACAATTTCTGAAGCATGGAGCTACATTTAAAAAATATGTCAACTCAAAACAGGCCGCTTACAGTGGGATGGCTTGGGTGCCAAGCAGGAAGTTGACAAGTGATGTCCCAGCACATGGTAGATCATTGATTTAAGAAAGCCAAAACCACAAGCATCAAACTTCCCTCCTTCATCATCATGTTTAAAAGAGCAAGTTACAAGATGAAGGACTGAAAACGATGAAGGGAACGTGGCTCTGCAGTACACTTTTATTGCCTTTGTCAGGAGCTGCTCTCTTCATAACACTTCAATCAACTTCTTTTACTGAAACACTGACACAATAAAACCAAGCAATCCATCAAATACTCATGAAAGCCAAAAGAGTAAAACCACCATGGTGCAGCTTTCCAAACTCCTGCTTCTCCAATCCATCACTCTGTACAGAACTGCTCAGGCAGTGCCTGGCACAGAACACACACACACACTGTACTGCTTAGAAAACAGGGAACTTAAAACATGAGCGCTGGAAACAGCCCTCAGGACACATAACCCTATACAGTATATGAAGAGATGTAGCTGTCCCCTTGTTATTTTTTTAAAGCGGTTGACTTTACTGCAGAAATCCATGCAGTAGACATAATACTTGGAAATCTATAAGGGTGCCTGGCAAAATCCCCCATTTCCCTGTACTGGTAATGGAAAACTATGAACTACTGTGTGCTGAATGTGCTGGACAATCAAGCGTGAACTTTTCATAGAACAATAACAAATACTTTTAAAATTGAAAAACAAAGCCTACACTTAAATATAAGCATGTTTTCCCTCAATTTGAAATATGCTAAACCTACACATGCGTTTTAAACTGGTCTAGGCATGAAATACCAGTTCAACAAATGCATTCTGCTTGTTTCTATTCACTTTGTATACACGTTTACTGTTTCACTCATCACATCCTGAGAACTTTTAAGCACCCCTCTGGCCTCAATACAGCTCTCAAAACACGTCTTCTCTCAAAGTACAGCTGGGATACCAGTGTGTAACCATTAACCTGTCCCCTTGAAACATGGAGGGGATTAAAAAAATACATCAGCAGGACATACAGTACAACTTAGAACATACTGTATGTGGTAGTTCTTACATCCACTGGTGGCAGGGTGTTACAGGGGGACAGGCTAATGGTTACACACTGGTGCACTCGTTTGATGGCTCTACAGCAGCCACAGGGGTCATTTTAACTTTGTCACAAGAATCTGATGACTGAAATAGAAAATTATATACAAAGTAATTCTTAAAAAAATAAATAAAATAAAATAAAAAAATAGTTAAGATAAATTCATAAATAAATCTGGACAATTATGGACTACAGCCTGGACAGTGGACTTAACTGGGCAGTGCATTTTTTCCTTGCCATCAGTAATGCACTCAGAGTGTGTGCCAGTTCTAAATTCCTCCCGCTTTCCTTTATGGAAACTATTATCTTCATTGTTTTGGGGAAGAACGGCTCTAGTCATTCTCTGGAGCTTCCTGGTATAGTTTGCCAAACCCTGCCTTCCCAACAATAGCTGGCATTTAAGGCTGATCAACTCTCTTAAATAGACAGGCTAAATATAGTGCTTCCTGTGGCAAGTGATGGGTAGATCTGTGTCCTGGGCAGGCATCAAGAACTATGTGCTTGCTTTTGTTTATGTGAACATAATATCTTTGCTGTAAAAATAAGTACATTTTTGATTGTTCATGTTCTCTTTCCAATACTGGGGTATACAGTACAAAAAAACCAATCCTTAATGTAATCAAATCTAACCAAAAGATAAAAACCAGAAATGCTTTGACATGTAAAATTAAACAGTATTTGTCTATTGGATTTACGGATTTGACGGAACTAATGATTCCCTTTAAAAAAAAAAACACATTTTAAATAAATATTAAAAATACACCTGTGTCATTTACCCTTTTTTCTATAACATAGCATAGAAAAACAGTATGCACTGAATATTAAATCTGTCTAAAGCTTTACTACCAGTTTTTACAAAGAAACCCTTCAGTGGAGCAGGCGTTTCTGTTGTTCCTACAAAAAGCTGCAATGATATTCACAAGCAAGGCGAGCAGTGACAGAATACCCCTCCTCCAATTTCCCCAGGGACAGAGGCTGCTCCGCTCTGCTGCCTCAACAACTACTAATACCCACTGCAAGATTCCCTTTCCCACAGTGCACCTCCAGATCACATCTCTGCAGAACAGCAGAGACAGTCTGCACACCATTTCAACCCAGCGAGTTTAACGCATCATGGAACTCTGCAATTTTGAAATGTGAAAATTCAAAATTGACCGTCGCATCAGACGTTAATGCTTAAGCAGCACCCGCTCCAACTCCAGCGTTTGAACCGGTCCTCAAGGCTAGAATCAGAGGAGCTGAGCAAGCTCATACCAATTACTGTGCAGCTGGACAACACACAAATGCAATCTTCAGGGCAATATGATATGTGGTTAAAATAATAATAATACATTCATTAGGTTCGTGTGAGCACTTACGTGGGTGTTAACTCATGGTACAAAGACCATCCAGGTCTTGCAGAAAAACCTCATGACTGCACCAGGCATTAAGCGGAGATAGACTGAAGACAAAGGGTTGGAGTTCTCTACACAGAGAGCAGTGAGGGTATGGTATAGGTTACCTAGTCATGTTGCTAATGCAGAAGAATTGGCATCCTTTAAACCCAATATGACAAAGCCGAGCACTGATGGGCTGAAGAGCCTCCTCTTGTTTGTACATGTTCTAATGGTTTATATGTTCTTAGGACACTGGTATGTTATTTTCCCCATAGAGGGAGTGAAGGTGAAGATTGAAAATCACACCAAACATCGTAGTACACACAGATCTGACCCATGCTACTGAAGCTCAGCAGAGTTCTAGGACATTTAATGATTACGGAAATGGGGCATGTGTTGTTTGCTTTCATTAGTTCATTAACTTTTATTTTCACTCATCAGTAGTTGTTATGTGTTTAGTGCTTAGCTTAATACATTTGGGTTATAGAAAATAGGTGACTTTTTTTTAAATCTGGGCAGCCAATGGGCCAGACATTGGCTGAAAGCATGCACACCAAACATCATTCATATATAAAAGACGACCATTTAGTGCTTTATGCTTTTGTATCATCCACAACTATTAAACACTATTAGAGATAATATTAAAGAGGATATGGTTTTACATTCTTTAGTGCAGGTACTAAAAAAAACTTTGCTGCGTTTACTGTAGCATTGCTCTTAATTCTGTTTTATTTCTATGGATTGATTCCCGGCTTGCAGTTTGCAGATACCTGAGGTCAAAATAAAGACCCTGCACCAACAATACTCATTTGGTTAACCCAGACCTCACAATGCCAGGCAGCAACCAGGTTCACAACTCCTGCCATGCTACAAAATCACCTGGCAACGATGCCAGCTTCTGACGCACCGCTTTCCTGTTACGCACATGCACATAGCTGTTGTATCCGAGGGGAATAGGTTCACATTATGTTCTTGTGTTTCCAGCTCACTGCTTCCAGCCACTCTCGTCCTCATGCTCCAGTAAGGCATGGGTATGTTTGTTTGCCCCACCCCCCCACCCCGAGCAGCCTGCACAGCACCTGTCAATCAAAATCCACCCTTGGAAAGCACTCCTTGGGAAAGCCATTTGATTCGTGCAGCAGAGATGTAACCTGCTTCCCAAACCACATCACATATCACATATCACTACAGCAACCCCAAAGCTTCCAGTTTCCCTTTGTGTGTGTGTGTGTCTAGGTGCATTAACCATCAATCATTTACCAACGAGGAAGATTTCTACATTATCCACCATAATGTGTGTAGGTCACGTCAACATGACCATAACCCCATGACTTCGAAGGTTGCCTCCTTACCTAACTTTGGTTTGGTATTGCAAGTAAAATATGAAAAAATATCAAACCTTTGCACCAGAAAACCATCTTTTTGGTGAGGACTACTGAAACAAAGTACGTCAGTTACTTACTGGCGTGTGGTTACCGAGATATAGCCTCAATAGCACACTCAATCATGCTTCAATGACATGCACTGCACACACTAGCTTGTAGATAAATCGACTAAAAATGCAAACTTTGGCTCGTCTACTCCCATTAACTAGCTAAAAAACAAGCTCAGTTCTGCTGATTGCGCTGTTTTGTTTTAGATTGAAATAAATTACTCCACTAGGGCATCAGTGATTCACTACAGAATGCTCATTGAATGATCAACATGACCTGTCCTGAAATATCTCTGCAAAGATATGGAATTTGTAGACTCTCCCTGGCCAGCTGACACCACGCACCACCCACAGCAGATCCCAAGCCAGATTTCCACAGAAAGTGGATAATCCCCCTTTGAAGAGGTTACCACATCCAAGTCTTGCGGCGCTGCACAGTACAACAAACTCAAGGAAACAAATTACAGCCTCAACTTGCGCACTACAATGCTCAACCTGGGACTGTGATATTATCACAGCATTCTTTGGAGGCCTATGTTGCAATCTAATCATGTATTGATCGGCCCAGGATTCATCCAGGAACTCCAGTATCTTGTTCCATATTCTCTACATGTATAGACATGATGGGGTAAATCAATATGATGACATGACATTTGCCAATCCATGGTGTCCTTTGTGAATTTCACTGCTTGCAACAATGTATCCTTTTCTCACTGCATCGTGTGTTCAAAGAATTCTTATTAACAGATTACCATGAAATCCTTTATCTGTTATTATGTGTTCATTTGTTAAGGGCTTTGTTAGAAGCCATCTACTGTAGAAACGTTCTATATACTGGTTACTGTAATGCTGCAGCAGGTGGACAGACAGACAGACACAGACAGACAGCTGTACGTTTTCCACTTAAATGCCGAAAATGATAGGGAGGCTACTGTTTTCTTCCAAGACATTTCCCAAGTGGAAATCGTGTTCGAGCTACACTTTCTGGGGCTGCTTCCCAGCATTCTCACTGTTTCATATCAGTTCGGTTTTAATATGAAACCTAATTGTTTATTGATTTCTGCATCATCCTCATCTGTGGCCCTGTCTGAGCAGATTACAATCACTTTAAACAATTAAGTATCAACCACATGCTGAGCTTCTGCCCTTACAGTCTGCCCACAGTACCTGGCTTTCTTCGTTAGCAAGTGGGTACTAATTAGAAGCAATTAATAACATTAATTATCCACAGTGGCAAAACTAACCATGTGTATCAGTGACATGTCTTACCTCCGATATCTCATTCGTACCAACGATAACGTTTCTGTCACTGCTAGGTGGCTCATGCTTTTAAGTAATTAAGTAAAATGTTTAGAAAATAAACACTGTAAGCAATGAGTATCTACTGTATAGTGCTACAGCAGTAATGCACAAGTAGAATACATGGGTTTAATCACAGTGGCTGCTAGGAGCTGTTTATTTTGTTTGCTTGTTTCTTTGCTACAGTAGTGTCAAGTATGCAGTTCTGGAAGAAACACATGTTATAGGACACATGCATTTTAATTCTTGACCATGATATCTGGATCTAGCCGAGGTTGAAGAAAGTTCTCATTTTGTTTGCCTTACTCTCACGATGTCTCATTTTTTCACTTCTTAGGTCATTTCACTTGTGTCTACGGGGTCAAAACATGCTATTTTCTGCAAAGAAAAACAGCTGGTTTGTTAATGACAGAAACAATGTCATTAAAAAAGGGAGGAGGGGACCATTTCACTTTCCAGGTGAAATAACCAAGAAATTGCAGTTCTACTTGACAGCAAGGCTAGCAAACAGAGGGAAAAAAAGAATGTGCTGCAGTGCCACACTAAGGGGCTGATGTAAGAACAGGTGTATTGCAAACAAGTGTGGCTGCAATTATTGTGCACTGTGGCCAATGTAAGCTTAAGAACAATGCAAATTGGTCACCACACACAAATAATGAGCTGCGATCATGATAATGAGGGTCTCAATGAGCGCCGCCTGTGCATCGGCCTATTTAGCGACCACACTTACAGCCCAGAGGTGAGGTGAGTGGGGAGTACAGAGAGCAGCAGGCGCTGTATGAGATTTGTGGAGCAAGAAAATCAAACCAAACTAAAGAAATATGTCAGAGGAAGTGCAGCAAACTCCGAGGAGGAGCCGACGGTCCTTACGGCTGAGGTCACTCAGCATGAAATTCAGTTATTAGGAAAAGCCGCAGCCAACATCAGTTATGCTACCAAAGAGGCCATATGGTCCCCTATAGCAGGGGTTCCCAAACTTTCCCAACTCATGACCCACCTGAGCAGCGAGATCATTTTCTGGGACCCATGCCCAGTGAGATAGTGTGAAAAAGCATATACATACAGTACCAACCAAAAAAGTGCAGCAATATAAAAAGTAAGAATAAAGGTTTAAAAATCACTTATTTACACAAAATGATAGATAGAAAAGTATTATTATAACAGTAACTGTAGTAACTTGCTGTATTTTATCAAGTAAAACAGAAATGCTACCAGCACAAATACAAAACGCCTGTCTCTAAAACGCACTTCGTCTGCATACTACATACACTCTGCTTTCCTGCTTTTGCTGCAGGCACAACCTTGTATTTCATTGCTGAAGATAACCGATAGAAATACAACACATACAATTGCACTTTGGGCAAAATTTTACTTAGTTTCATACAATGTAAAAGGCATTTGTAGCTAGTTCGTTTAAATAATTTGAAATATGTAGTCTAAAGAAAGAGTTCAAATGAATAAATAAAAAAAAACAAAATAACGGAAACCTGTAATTATTATGACTATGTTTTTCGTTTCTGAGGCTTTTATACTAGCATACATTTAATAAAAAAAAAACTTCAATAAACTCATCATTTGTTTATTTATTTAGCAGATGCCTTCATCCAAGGCGACTTACAGAGAATAGGGTTTGTGAACTGTGCATCAGCTGCAGAGTCACTTACAACTACGTCTCACCCGAAAGACGGAGCACAAGGAGGTTAAGTGACTTGCTCAGGGTCACACAATGAGTCAGTGGCTGAGGTGGGATTTGAACCGGGGACCTCCTGGTTACAAGCCCTTTTCTTTATCCACTGGACCACACAGCCTCCGGATCATGCCACACGGAACGTACAAAAACCATGAGCTGTGCACATTTGGCGATGTCGTCGCTTTCATCAATTTGTATAGCGAACATGCAGCTTTTACCAAGCCATTCAGAGAGCTGCAATCTTACATTGTCTGACATTTCTTCACAGGGGTTTGAGCAGAGCAAAGTAGCCAAGACTGAACATGTATGGTGCCGAGTGAAGCAAGGCGAACATTTTTAACAGTTTATATTTTTACAGTAGTTGCACGTACACACTACAAACACAAAGCAAATCAGTGTATACAACATACAGAAACAAACACACTGTGCACAATAATTGCAAAAACCGTTTCATTTTACAAAAATGTGCAAACAGAAACAAAAAAAAACCCAAACAAAAAAGCTGTATTGCTTGTTTCTACGAAATCAGCTCTCAGCTCGCCAGTGCCCGCCATTGCTACAGTACACATTCCAAACACACACTCATTTTTCAGAGTTCCCAAAATATCTTTAAGACAGAAAACACCCACTTTGGAGCTGGATTGTTTTCAGTCCCACACACAATGAAACCAAACTCAGTGTAACTGTGTCATATTTCCTTGATACAGGTTTGTTTTTCTTTTCAGGTGGAGGCATCGGACTTGTACTTAGATCGCTAGTACTCCCTCATTTTAAAAACGTATCAATTTTAACAAATTGTTTGTGTAAACACACACTACCAGCCTAACTACAGCGCACTGGTGAGGTGACGTTCAGCAGGAGCATGCGATAGCTTTCAGGTCCATTTTACATGCGGGGGGGGGGGGGGGGGGGGGGGGGCTACATTGTTGTAATTTATTTATCTAGTAGTGATCTTATCTTTTGTCTGTTTTGTTTTCTCAGATTAGAAATATTTAGGGTAATTATTTTCTGATTAACTTCAAATAAAAATATGTTTATGTTTTACTTTGTTTGGTTCCGCGACCCATCCCGATACCTCTTGCAACCCACCAGTGGGTCGTGACCCACAGTTAGGGAACCACTGCTCTACAGTGGACAAAGTCAATGCTGTCTGTGTTACCAGGACAGTCAAGGTGATGAAAAGGTGAAATTCAGCTCTTAGGTCTAGGATGACCTGCGGAGTGAGACGATAATGCCTCAGCACCTCATCCTCTGGCATCCCAAACAAAGTGACCCTGGGTTTGAATATGCAGGGTCTTCTCCGTCTTGCCCTTCACCTCCGAAGGTTTTCCTGCCTCTCCTCAATAAGAGCCAAGCTTTGCTGCATCAAGAAATGTACCACAGCAGCCCCTGAGGCCAATGACAGGGCTCTGAAGGGGTGTGGTTTTATACAGCTCTTAATTACTTGCTTCTACAATGGCTTGCACTTTGTAAGAGGAGGTGCAAAGTTTTTGGAGGGTCAGCAATCCTTCCATCTCATTATAATGTTTGCGTCTGCTTAGTAATCCAGATCCCTGCCCAATTCCATGCTCTTTTCTTCATTTGAATACATTTCAATATCATTTAAATGGCTAAATGATGGCAAAGTGCTCATTTGATAGCGTGTGCAGAACGGCAGGTGAACCCATTTCTTTACATATGCCGCATTTTTAGTGGCCGCTAAAGCCCCACTTTACGGCAACTAAACACGGTTTGCACATGCAAAACCCCGATTCTGGATGCAATATGGGGGTTTTGCAGCTGCAAATCATTTTGCATGTATCCTTAGATCCGCCCCATAACGTGTTAAAAATGAAAATAAACGTTTCTTTGAAAGCTGCACATTGGAGGCCTATAAGGTGAATGGAAGTGCAGGGCAGGTAAGATTACAGGTACATTATTTTGCTAGCTGCAGTACAACCACTTCAAAGAGCAGAGGTTGCTTGCGGACACCTTGCAATGTTTGAAGTGAAACGCCTGAAGGGCTTTGTTTGCTAACTTGTAACAAGCATTGGATGTTTATTGCAGAAAGACTACCAGTGCTTGAGCTGCCTTAGAGTACGACAGTAAATTGGCATTGTAATTGTGCAGTTTTCCCATGGTTATACCATAGTTTCCATGTTTTTAGTATGTTTTACCATACCTCTTTGGGCTTTACCATGCTTACAGTACATGTGCTTACCGTTACCTATACTTTATTAAAAAAGCACAACTCTGGCTGACCTGAACACTGCCATTAACAAACATCCTGACTAAAAGCACTTCCCTTTAAGACACTATTGTTGTTTTGTTTCTCATGACTGTAAAGCCATACCTTCAGAAAGGGCAGCCTCTTGGGTGTTCAAGTTGCGATTGCTCGTATTCAACACCCTGATTTTTATGGTCTTACATCCAAGTGGAACTAAAGCTGTAATTATTCTCCGTCCTCCTAATAAACCTCTGATACAATCAGAATCTGAAGTTATATCATGGGAGTGACTTTTCTATTGTGCGAGTCTTGTGGAGGGGGTGGGGATGGTATGTTAATATTTACCCCAGATTGTACTTGGGAGGCTGGACACGATTCTGTAGTTCTATGCACTTGAGCAAAACAGCATTACTCACCATGCTTTTACTATGGTTTACCCTGCTGGTTTTACCATGCTATACCACTGCCAGCTTCTCCAATGGACTTCATATGTGCATCCAGTATGAGGATTCTGAGCTTCACCTGTCCCCTTGTAACACTGTACCAGTGGACATGCGGTTTAAACTTTTACTAATTTAAACATCTATAACAAAATGTAGTCTACAGACAAACGCACACACATGCACACACACACACACACACACACACAGAATAGTCCTATAGGCATCAGCAGCAGACAATGTTCCAGTACTCTGGGCTAAACACAAATTAGTAGTTAGAAAAGACAAAATCAACAAGCATGAAATGCAACCACATTGTGACGTGCAGCATTGAAAGCAGGTGCAGGCATCGTCTGCTCATCCTAATACAGCAACAACTTTTTTTTTTTTGTCTTCTTTCAGCACATAAATATAAACACAAACAGACACATTTTTAGGTCTTATAAAAACAGTTGCTAGCCACAGTAAACAAATACTGATCTACACAGAAAAAACTGCAAATTTTTCAAAACACACACATCATTAAAACAGATAAGAAAATGTATATTAGGAAACTGCATATGATAAAAATATGCCTTTAAACTATTATCCTGCTGCAGAATCTAGACTTTTCTGAACCCCTTCAGGAATGAAACCACATTCATATGTATCACACTAGCTTGCAAAATAGTTTTTCTTTTTACTATCAACTGGTTTGTATGTGGTTTTGTGTGCTCAGCCCTGCAACATGCTTTAAGTGATGGCAAAGAGATCTGTGAATGTTAATAGAGTACTGGAAGAAGCTTGGTTTTTTTTTTTTTTAAAGATATGTCACTATGCGTTCAAGAGCAGCCTCTTTATATTAGTAAATCGACAGCACCTGTACTGCCAGAAAAACCCAAAAGAAACGTGTTAAAAGGGGCAACATCACTAGATGGCGCTGACTCTTATATAAAGACACTTTGGCCGATCTAGCCTATGTTACGAATATCTATAGAAGGCAACTAGAATTGAAGAGCATCTCCTGAACTCAGGTGAAAGCACCTTAACGAAGACATGCAGAAAATATTTATCAGAGTAAAATATTAGAACCACAAAATAATACAAAATCGGAAGCCATTGCCAGAAATGTATTTTTAAATCTTAAATCTTAGGGTTTGTAAACCATTTAAAGTGTAGAGAAAGATGGTTGAGCAACACTAAGTGCAGAGGTTAGCACTGGTCTGCTGCTGCAAACGGGTTAATGCCATGCTTTGAAAGGACAAGAATTTCAGTTCGCTTTGCTTTCAAGGCCATAGTTACAACAGGAAATACAAATGACAGTGCTCAGGAAGGAAGCTAATGAGCCCCCCTCCCTCCAAATGCTATTAGACTACTTCCTGAATAACTAAGGAGTCTAATAATTCAGAGCAAGGCTGAGCTGTTCCAGTCCACCAGACATTCAGGCCATACTTCTAAACAATTACTCAGAGCGTTTGGGAAAAGGAAGGGAAGAAAAAAACCCACACACTTCTGAATGGGGTCTTAGGCTGAGCAGAGAAAAGAAATTGCAGTTTATTTGTGGTTATTATTATGTTTAAGATCTGTAGATATAACTCTATTTTTAAAATGATTTGCAGTCATCCAGCTCTTTTAAAAAGCATGAACTTTTATTAACCTTAGTGTGGACAAGGTGAGTCCACCCCTCGAATGAGCAACAAGTCCACTGCACTAGCACAGTGAGTCGCAACAGTTTCATGATGTGAATATAAAGAAAGCATCAACTGCAATATTCAAGGAATGCAAGGAAATGCTTATTTATGTAACAAAATATAACCGCAAATTATTTTGTGTTGATCTTTGGCATGCTTACTGGCCTAGTTGTAGTCAAAACATAATTGCCATCTTCTGCATAGACTGCCTGGAATGCTTGGATCCCGCTTGCAAGTATTGCAAGTTATTTTTTGTGCTGAATTTTAAATTGCAGACATTCTTTATATATATATATATATATATATATATATATATATATATATATATATATATATATATATATATATATATAAAGATTATTGTTTAGCAGGCTTACAAAACTCTAGACAAGACTACAGTTTCAGGGGGGACAGAAATTACAACTGCACACCCATAGTGGTCATATTTAAAACCACCTCACTTCAGAAATGCAGCTTTTAGGAGTCTTTTCAAAAGCATCCTCTGTGGTGAATGTTTGTTAGCAAACCAGGTAAGTAATGATCTATGCAAGAATTATACAAAAAGACACATTTAAACAGGTAAGAAGTTACAGTAAACATATCAAGTATCCCTTTACTGTAAACTATTACAGAAGTGCAGAATCTCCCCAGAGGTTTCAATTTGACCTTTAGTACATGAATCCTTTAGTTTTTTCTCTTCTTGTTTTTATTATTTTCACCGGGGAGGGTAGATGGATGGGCAGGGTTAGGAATCCAGTCATTTCCCTTTGCAGATACTAATCCGTGCCGAAGATTAAAATATTTAAAAACATTTTTTTTTTTTTATTAAAGCAGACAAATCCAGACTCCTTACTTTTCAACTCATCCAGCAGCCCCTAATGCACGTCTGTTTGCTTCCAGCCAAAACCAACAGGGGTGCAAGTCTCTGTGAAGCCTCGCAACGCTGCGCGGCTGAACAATGGAGGAAGTATAATCGTGGAAGTGAGCCTCCCACTGAATTTAACTCCAGTCTAGACTGGACCCTGGCCAAAAACTGCCAGGCAATTCAGACCACATTTTGTTGACAACAAAACCATATGTAAAGAGAACAGTTAAACCGACCTGCAACTGCCATCAAGGCACACATGCGGCTCACATGCATGCACTGCGCTTTGACCAACAAAGCACTTGTTTAATGCTCAGCCTCCCAGCTAGAGATTTTAAGAGACAAAGAATGTGGATGCCCACTGCTTATGAAACTCCTTCCCCTATATCCTTTACATCATTAGACTGGGAGGTCTATGTTAATGATATAAAGAGATCTTAGTACCGGCACCCCACAGTGTATAAAGAGCCAGAACAAGATAAATGTTTGACTGGACTATACAGCGCTTCAGCATTGCTGTGCTCATTAAACAGGTTACATGTTATATGCTGTATGCCATATTACAGAGCTCAAATGAGGCAACTCTGGTTAACAGCATCACAACTTAAGAAGAATTTTGAAGTTAGGAGTCATAACTTTGAATCATGGAGTCATCTATAAACCCAACTGATATTATCTCTAATAATAAGAACTGTAGTTGACCTAAACTACAAAGACGGCTTCCTGTTTTTCTGTTGTGGAATCTCGTAAATACATTTTTTGACTAATAATAGTGTGTTTCATGTAAGCGTTGAATTCGACTTGCATTCTGGGTCACATCTCCCACCCCCCTCCCCTTTATTAGGCTCTTGAAATTAGAGGTGCAACTTATTTTTCAGTAAATCTAGTAAAAGATGATTTAGTTCCTGCAGGACCTGTATTACCCACTGTGATGGCATTCACTGCAATACCAGGACTGGTGTTATTTCCAAGGTCAGTCAAACCTGTTTTATTCAAACTAATTGGAATCAGGGGGGTATGTACAAATGCTGCAGATACTGTAATTGAATTATTACTGCAAACTCATTAGCTTTTCCCAGTATGAAGACATAAACCTCTGAAAATAATGACAATACAATCCCTGCACAATTAACGTTATAACAGAATAAAATGTTCTTGTTAAAACCTTTTCTTGAATTTCCTTTTACTGCTACTCTTAAATGGACAGTGCACATAAATGTAACTCTTGTGCAAATACCAGAGGTAAAAGGGTAGGTTAGCACGTTATTTTCTATGACAGCGTGATACAAGACCATTGAATAGAACACAGCCGACAAACTAGTCATAAAGAAGCTTTCAAACATGAGTGAAAACACGCATGTGCATATCATTATATAGCACATAGTAATACAATGCTAATGCATTGAGAAAACGTTCTTATTAAAAAGCAACAAGCAAAAAAAATTGTAGACTTTTCACAATTAAAACATGCATCGGCTCATGTTATCATTTATATGCGAGGGTCCAAATAGAGCACCAGGGCAATTAATCCATTACAATGAATGTTTCATTGAGGCTTGCAAAATAAAAACCATGGTGATCAATAATCATTTAAATTGATTGCAAAACCTTTTGGTTTTTGCACAGCACCTTAGGCCAAACAAGGCATGGGACAGTAATATGGGCAGCAGTGTGGAGTAGTGGTTAGGGCTCTGGACTCTTGACCGGAGGGTTGTGGGTTCAATCCCCAGTGGGGGACACTGCTGTTGTACCCTTGAGCAAGGTACTTTACCTAGATTGCTCCAGTAAAAACCCAACTGTATAAATGGGTAATTGTATGTAAAAATAATGTGATATCTGTATAATGTGAAATAATGTATAATGTGATATCTTGTAACAATTGTAAGTCGCCCTGGATAAGGGCGTCTGCTAAGAAATAAATAATAATAATAATAATAATAATAATAATAATAATAATAATAATAATAATAATAATAATAATAATAATTGCTACAGTAAATCTGTCCCATTCAGCTGTAAAAGCTCACTGAAAAAAAAAAAAAATCCCAGTTGGATGATCTGGGGTAAATATTTATTAAAAACGGCACTGCGCTGCGACACCGGACAGGGCCACGGCATGGCGCTTGATAAACACAAATGTTTGTTTTATTTGTTAAAGATCATTTGTCTTGGAGCTCGTTCAGCAAGCTCTTCCTCTCCACACAGCCGTAACAGATGGCATGAAAACAACAAACTTTCTGTTTAATCCATGTGTCGCTTTTAATCTTATTTACTCTCCGTTTTCATCCGTTACGGACAAGGGACAAATGAATAGCCTGCAGAAATAAACATTTTATACAAGGAAATAGTAACATTTTCAAACTTGAAAGCCCCTTCAAGGCTTCTATTGTAGTGAAAGATTTTGGACAGTAATATTTTTAAAGCCATAACAGATACACAATTTCTGATGTGCCTGATGTGTACATTTTACAAATACAACAACTACAGATGAACCCGTTTTATATCACCGCGCCTAATATACAAAATGCATTTGTCCTGTAGTAAACTGCATTTGTTTAAATGTAAAGAACAACTAAAATGTACAGAATTAAAACACTGCTCTTTAATTCATCGTTGTGAAACGTGAAATCCGGTTCATAGCATGACCCGCTTTATATCACGAAATATGCCTGCACGCCAATCATGATATAAAGTGGGGTCATCTGTATTTAGATTTGGTTTCACTGTCAGACATTGTTTGAGAGCCCTGTTCTAATGCATGCCCCAAAGCGCCTCATTACTTACATTTTTAGCATTTGCCACCAAGGCAGCCTGTCTGACCAGACTTGTTTAAGAATCACTCCGCACACAGCGTACCCCGGTATTATCTAAGGTTAAGGCTTAAGTCAGGTATTACGACACAATGAGGCATTCACTACATCAGTTCAAAAGAACAACTTGATGTGTCAAGACATTCCCGAGCCTTCTTTCTCAGTGAAATTTTTCATCCCTCAGTGTTAAACATTAGAGATGGGCTTGTGTGCTGGGCTGGGCTGGGCTGGGCTGGGCTGGGCTGGGCGGTCTTGTGCTTACAACACAAAAGACACAAGAGAAAGCAAGCGAAAGAATAACACGGCTCCAGCGTGCTGAAATATCGAGATCTGTAAATGCCAAGTCTCTCAATGAAGTTGTAGATTTTATTATTTTTTAGAAGAATGAATCTTCTTAAATATAATTGATTTGGAAGAAACATCAATTTAAAAATTATATTGGATCCGGTAGGACAATTTAATAGAGTGGAGGTAGAGTGGAGGTATTTCAGGAGGCTGTGTGGTCCAGTGGTTAAAGAAAAGGGCTTTTAACTAGGAGGTCCCCGGTTCAAATCCCACCTCAGCCACTCATTGTGTGACCCTGAGCAAGTCACTTAACCTCCTTGTGCTCCGTCTTTCGGGTGAGACATAGTTGTAAGTGACTGCAGCTGATGCATAGTTCACACACCCTAGTCTCTATAAGTCGCCTTGGATAAAGGTGTCTGCTAAATAAACAAATAATAATAAACAAATAATATTTAGATGAAGTGTGCACATTTTCACTTTACTTTAGTCTAATGAGCCTTCCGTTTTTTTAAGTGTGAATGTTACAGTCATTCCTATCAGTGTTATGTTTTAAATGCCTTCAGGGCAGTCCCATTGGCTTCACTAGTCTTCAGTACATTGGACAGTGAGCTCATGAGCTGGTAAAAAAAAATGTCTTTATCAAAACTTTAACGAAGAGCATGGCAAATTTAGAAATTCTAAATTGCATACAGGAGACAATGTGGCTACTCTTATAAAAGTCGACTCTAGTAAAAGCATAGCAAAGTGTAATAAAGCACAGTGAAAAGTGAAAAGCAAGGTAAATCATAGGCAAGCATTGTAAAGGATAGCGAGGTATGTCAAACCAGGGTAAACTATGGTAAATACACTGTGGGAAAAGTATGGTAAAACTACAAAAATACCATAAAAAGCACTGTGCAAAAATACCATGGCAACTTTAATATGGGTATACAATGTTTAGCAAGGTGACTTCACCAAATGAAAACAGAACTGTGATACTGTATCACAGTATAACCATTGGGGACTCCTTTCGACAATAAATAGAGTCTGTAGAACAGGACAAAAAAACATTATTATTATTATTATTATTGTTATTATTACCTGTATTATCCAAGGACAAAATTATCTAAAACATTCATTCTTATCCTTTTTATGCATATTACTATATATATCCTAGTTATAGGAATTTTAAATGTTTAAAATTTTATAAACTCTAAAGTGCTTAAACGTTGAATAATATGCTAGACGTATAACCAGTCATGTGACAAATTTCACCAAATGCGTATTTTTTAATGTAATCATTTTAGTGATTTATCATCATATACAGCCAGACCGTCACGTATCTGCCTGCTCTGGTGCCACAGTAACGGAGGATATTATAAAAAGGAAGGGGTTTGGCAATTGTCTCCAGGTAGTTTTTCTAATTGCTGCAACAGAAAGATTGACACTGGGGCGGGTTTTATTCTCGGTCGACCTGGCGCTTCATTGGTGCACTCTGTGTTCATGCTGTAGTGGGCGTGGTATGCTATTCAGTCCATACGTGGTAATAACGTTTTTTCTGACGTTTGTTATATATTTTTAATAAAATTGCATCTCTAAACAAAGGAACGAGACAAAGCCACGTTTGGAATTATTTTGAGGAACCGGACGAGAAAACCGTAGTATGTAAATAATTATGCCAAACAAAATTGCCGTACCACAAAAACACAAGCTGAATGCTTCACATTTGACATGAACATTAATTTACTGGTACACTTTTACGAAAATCATTTAAAAAACAATAAAAATAAAAATAAATGTTGTTAACAGAAGGGGATATTTAAAAATAAAATAAAATGGATTTCCTGTTTGTGGCAGTGATCCTTGAACACTAGAGTTAATATAACTATGTATTGGAATCTGTGCATTTGATAGATTATGTAACATATGTAAGCTGTGTTTTTATTATTATTATTATTATTATTATTATTATTATTATAATATTCTTGGAATATAATATAATGTATCCAAAAAAAAAAAAAAAAAGTTTAGTTTAGCTTAGCTAAGTTAATTCACTTTGTGCCCACAGGGCCAGCACAGGGATATCACAACAGTGCAGTACAAATACAAAGAGAGACATTTACCAAGACAAAAATAACAATACAAATGCTTTTAAAAAGACCAAATTCCCACTGGGAATATTTTTTATTTTTTTAGATTCTATTGATTTTTAAGTATTACATGCAGGACAGCCGCTATAAGATTGTTACCTTTATTAAAAACGTGCACGGATGAATCTACCGATTAATCTACCAGTTAATCAACTAATGCCCACGCATGGTGTATACATGTTTATTTTTTTAATTTGTAGTTAAGTCTTTGCGATGTTAAAACGTTAATTTGCTTATTTAGGGGTTCTTTGCTTGGAAAATATTAACCAGGGCTGTCAGTATACATCACAATGTAATATAGTGTGTGTGTGTGTGTGTGTGTGTAGATATGGTTTAAACGTTAACACTGACACCTGCACAGCATTTAAACGTTCATAAAAATGTCCCAAAAGCACACCCCTAATAAATCCCCAAAATAATCTCTCTTTTATGATTATGATTATTTTATTATTATGAGAAATGCAAGATGCATTCAAGCCAAGTCACTGAAAGCAGATTGGATATGGTGAGGAACATGGTTGGTTAACAGGATCGCAATTAATCTCAGTCTGGGTAAATATTCTAATTTAAGAGCATTTATGTCCAGACTGATCGTCATCTCATTTGTCATTGTTTTACAAGTCATCTCCACCTCAGGACTAATTCTGAACAAAGGAAACCAGCGACTGTTTAACAGAATTTGGCTAAGCTTGAACAGCTGCCCAGCTGTACAGCTCAGCTACATGTCTAAGAGTCTCCCCCTCTCCCCCTCTCCCCCTCTCCCTCCTGGAATTGTGAATCTTTGCAGCTAACTCTCCCATTTACTTATAGAATGGCTGCAGACCTGCATATTTAACAGTGAACAAGCCAGCTCCTGCCAATCACGTCTAGCCTCATTTCACAGCAATGCAAAAGAAATCCGTTGTCATAGAAACTGGTCGAGTACTTTGCAGTCCCCGAGGTATACAGCATTACACCAGAATCAAATTATTCTTGTACCCATATTTTCCTCAATGATAAAAGACACATTAAAGTTAAGCCACACAGATGCACAACGGCAGTGCAGATGCACAACGTTGAGTTTACACGCTCGCACAGTTAGACACAACAAATAAGGCCGGTACAGATGTACTGTACGCCAAGAGCACAATTGCTATTAGATTCAAGATAAGTTATTAGTTATTCAGAAAATTGAAAATATATAATACAATAAATATAACACAGAAGATATTTAAAACATGACTGAATACTTGGCCAGTAATTTATTCACCTACACTACAAAAACAAAGCAGAAAATAAGTGCTGTTTAAAGTCTGTTATGTAGGTAGTGTGTGGCATTACTACATACAGGTATGTCTTCTTATATTCCCAGGTTCTAATATAAAAATAAAAATAAATAATATGTTTTATTCTAATGACTGTGAAGAGGTTCTCTAGATAAAAAATGTGTGTCATACAGTATGTACAAATAACATCTTCACCACTGTCTTCACTAGCAGTACACACACACACACACACACACATACATATATATATATATATATATATTATATATAGTTATATAGTTATATAGTTCACACACCCTAGTTTCTGTAAGTCACCTTGGATATATATATATATGCACATTTTTGTATACAATCTTTGATTGCAAATGCATGCAAGCCAACAAGCCAAGAACTCAGCTGTACTCAGTTCTGTAGTGTTGATTTCCATTACACGAGAGTAGATGTTAAAACTTCATGCTGATTTGAACTCGGCTCTCGCCAAGATAAGCACCAACTAAGACGTAGCTTTACAGTAAACTAATGTGATCCATATGTGTCTCCATCCATTTACGTTTCCTTCCATATGATGATGTAGATATCCTTCTGTCTGGTGTTAATGGCTGAAGTGTAATGCTGGCTCCAGGGATCAGCTTATTTTGCCTCCCTGGCGCATCAGCACACACAACGGCTGCGATGCTGGCTCCGGGGATCAACCAAAGTGCGGCCTCCCCAGCGCATCAGCATGACAACCGTCTGGATTGAGCTAAGTAGGGTACATCTCTGGGGTTTTCAAGTGGGCACCTTCCATCCTCAGTGTTTCGTCGACTAGCCCACGACACCTCAAGAGGGCTCGACGGTGATTCTGGCGTCCCAGCATCACCCCCCTCCGTCCCCCACTCAACTCAGCCCAGCTTACTTACCTGTCCCCAGCCAGAATCTTTCCGTCTCAACCACAGCCAGTTGCTGCTCCTTTCTGCTGCTTCAGATAAGTTCTTCACTGTGCGACGCAACTCTTGGCCACTGAATCCGACGTCTCTGAGAAACCGGGTTGTAGAGTGTGCCACAAATCCTCGACAACCCACTTCCACTGGGTAAACCCGAACTCTCCATCCTCGCTGTTCCGCTTCAGTGGCTAGTTGAGCATACCGCAGTTTCTTCCTCTCATACGCCTCATCTACAGCATCCTCCCATGGCACTGTTAACTCTACCAGGTGAACAGTGTTAATGCCTCAGATGTACACTATTACGATATGGAATACTCTTTGTCTACACATTTGCATCGGATACGATTATTTAAAAAAGGCTTGGTAGCAAATAAGATGATAATCCGCAATTTACGTTTGAAGTTTCAACCAACAAACTATTCACTTTTCATACTGTATAAAAAATAAATAAAAGCTCCAACAAAAACCAGCAGCTGCCTAATAATGCATTTAAAAAAGGGAATAAAAGAGAAGCCTAAATAGAGTATTATACCAGCACACTTTGTGGAGTATCAGAATGTGATTTATTTAAAGAGCTGGTTGTGGTTGTAATAATTGGTATCTGAAATTAGCAGTGTTTTCATGTTACACTGGATGCCAGCTGCCCCAGGCATCTCCTGGAAATGAGACTGTGCTTCCCAGAGAATCATGGGGTTCAAGAAGTGGAAGAACTACATCAACTCAAGAGGAAGACAAAGTTCCCCTGGTACTGAAGAAGTCTGTTTCCCCAAGCAAAACCAGCAACCTACTAAGGATTATCTTCAAATATATTTTAGCACCAATACAGCTTTGATGCACTCTGCAGAACCGTTAGCATGACACACCTTCGGATGAACGAAGTTTTAAAGAGTAAAATGGAATAAAAATAATAAAAAAAACATGTATACACAGACATCCTTTTGAGTTTTCTTTACTTTTTTAAAATATGTTTCTGGAATGTAACAGAACATTCTCTCCAAGCTGGGAAAGGAAGTTTGGCAAAGTATTCTTAAGAACTATTTGGATCACACAGTAGAAACTGGTGACTGACATCCGTTGCTCGTTACACCTGAAACTCGTTATTTTATCAACGTTTGCAAGACATCCTATTGAAAGACATCCTATTGAAAGACAAAAAAAAAAAAAAAGAACTGAACTGTGTGGGTATAGCCCTGGCATATTCACTTCCATGCAAATTAACTCCTGCTTTTAATGATTGGCGTGGTTTCTGTGGCTTGACATTTAGTTAAGCAGCAATCTGCAAAGGTTTTCCCCAGTTGCATCCCCACCCTCCTGTCTGGCCGTCCCCACCCAGCTCCACATTTGGACAGGCTCCAGCCTGCAGACTCAGCCAATATAGGGATTCAAACACCCTCCCCGAGCAGCTACACTATGCAGAGCTGTTGTGTACCTCCTGGAAAGCACAATCCAAATCAAGTCTCACAGCCAACTGCTGCCGTACCGACGTGGGTCATTTAAGCAGCAGCTGGGAATCTGTGCAGGTCACTTGAGGATTGCATCTCCGCACACAAAGCACATGGGCATAAATTTTAAGTGACACCAAATTAGAGTCGGTTACAGCTGTGATCATGGCTGTAGAAAGGGACACAGCGCCATCTAATTTGGTGTCATGTAGAATTTGATTTTAATGATAATGAAACAGTGCACGGTCTGCACCTCAAACATGTTAAACTCCTCCGGAAACAAAATGACTGCTGATCTCTGAAGCATAACCCTAAAACTTGGGGGGAAAAAAAGAAAGCCCTACAGCAATCCTGATACAATTATTAAATAAGAAGAGATACATATTTATTTTTATTTTATTTAACCAAGAACAACCAAGTGATGTGCAAATTCATAGCCAAACCAACACAGCTTACCTTTATATTAAAAAAAAAAAAGCAATCAATGACTCAGCCTGTGAAAATAAAATCTACTTGTAGTTACTAGAAAAGTTGCCAGAAAAAAAGCATGAAAGTTGCCTTGTGTTTCGTGTGCTTAGGAAGATGCAGTGACTTTTAAACATTGCTCACTGTAACTTGACGTTTTGCTGCAGTCCTTTGCCACCTAGCCTCTTGGATCACTGTTTCAGAGCTGTACAAATTGGATTACATTTCCATATATTCATGCAACATGATAACAATAACAAAACCCCATTCTCAGCAACTGGGTTCAAAATCGAAGTTTGGATATTATATAAACTGTATTCAGCCTTGGCAAGGGCTAGGGAAACAGCTGCGGTTACATAAATTGTCATTAAAATGGTCCGATTCCCCACTATTCAACACTGTTTCGGGCATCATTTTAAAGGATCACACTTGAGGAACATTTTGTTTTGCCTCTTTAAAGTTTCTATTTCCAAAAGTGTTCGGATCATGGAAAAAAAAATAAAAAATAAAAAACAGACCACCATGGCTAGGGCTGTATTTTTAACACTGTTAAGAATGGCTTATTTCACGGTATCTCACCATCTCAAAATTGCTATTTAAAAATATTTCCCTGATTAAACAGATTTATTAAAAAAGCAGAAAAAATAGCATTGTCACATTCAAAATGTATCATTTTCTCTAGTTATTATGCAACAAATGTTCCTAAATATTAAAATCTTCTCCAAAAAAACAGTAAACGCTTATTTGTAGAATATTATTTTTTATGTTCACCATAAGTGAATTATCAAACAAAATAAAAACATAAATAAATGTCAAAAACAACACACATGTCCCCTTCTTGTACTGGACAGAGCGATCTTTAGCAGAAATAGTTCTGGTTTTTGATGCAGCTGGTGTCTTTTTCGTTGAAGACATTTTAAAGAAGTCGTGCAGTTCTATGCAGTGTGTTCAATCATTTACCGGAAGCAAACTAAACCGGCTGCCAGGTTCCTAAATGCAGTGCAGCAGGTACTGCGTCACGAAAACAAACGCTTGTGTATTTATTCTTAAGTGACAAAACAAAACATATATATTTACACTATTCTTTGAAATATTGAGGGGGAAATTGTGGAATCCGTGAAATAAAATACAGCCTTAACCATGACGCTCACCCACGGTGTGCGTGGGAAATGTACAGGTTACATACCACAGCACTGGCTAGTCCAGATAACCCCATTAGTGTCTGAACTGCTATACAGTGATTTCTAGACACAAGTCAAATGCGTACTTTGTACACACAAAAAATAAAGAGACAGGCACCTTTACTGCCCAGGGTATGTTCCCATATCTATTTAATGCCTATTTTCACAATGTCAGCAAAGGGTTAATGTATATACCAAGATACTGACACACTCAATTAAGATATTAGAAAAAGTCTAAAGCATGACATACGTCCAGGCATCTCCACTGTCGTCCCCAGCATGGGGTTAAAAACAAGGCAGAAGCACATATCCCCCCCACCCACCCCAGGGTTACAGAATTAACATCACATTACGGGAGAGTCTCCAGCCACATATTCTGCAAGGCAAAATCATTTCCTAATCTAGTTCAAGACACTCATTTGCTGGAACCATCTAGGTTAGACAGTTTGTATTGAAGTTTGCCAAGCTGGTGAATTATCAGTTGCATCACGACTCAATATGGGCTGCATCATTCATAACTCAAACAAAATATCATCATTTTTTTTTGTTTGTTTAAAAATACCAGAATATTTTTTAATGCATAGTGTACTGCAGTGAAAGAACTCCTACACAGCCCTCAAGGAGGCTTGGTGACTAATGTCGCTGTCTCTGTATCTACGCCATCACGGGTTTCAGAAGCACTGTGCATTGCACACATTCAGACCTACAATGATCTGTGACTTCACTGCCATGGTGAATCACTGTATGAAATTCTAACCCTTCTTTAGTACATGTGGACAAATGTATGGAAAGAAACACCAAGTACTTTACTACTTTAAATGAGATGGATTATTTCTCTTGTTCTTTTGATCTCTTCTGGTTATGGTATTCCAGTCTGCTTTATGACAGATAATATGGTACAGTAAAATACAGAGGTGCTGTATGCCCTGTAGGTAAAGAAACAGGATTTGCTGTATATGTATAAGATAAAATCATTCCTAATTCTGAGCTGCAGTAAGTGCATCCTCTAATAATACTGCTAATTGTTGCGTTACGTTTCAGATTTTAAATATTTACTGCACTTTCACTTGCTGGAAGAATTCAAATGAAAGTTTCCATGTATAAGTCGACAAACATCTTATAAGCATAAAAGCAAGTTACCTCAAACCAGCATGCAGATGGCAAGCTAACCAGCAGCCACTATTAACGCAGCCAGAACCCAATCAGAAGCTGAACCTGGGAAACTGCTGCCAAATAAAGTACTGACTTTCCTGTTTAAATAGTTACACATCAGCACTTGGCAAAATAGGCAGGAATTGTAAAACCCTTCATATGATGTCATTTTCAGATTTTTGGGGTTAATACAGTAGCAAAAGCCATTGTTAAAGTCTGAAAACACTACTAAGCTGTTAACAATTACGACTTGTGACCTACGTTGATTGCTCATAAACAACAAAACAGTAACACAAATATAAAACCTATATTCTCAGTGGCTTTAAAAAGGTTTGTACTATACTCTCATAAACAAAAAGGGTACAGGTAAACTTGCACCGTAATCCTGCCATTAACCATGCTTACAGCATGTATTTAACATGCCTATCCTCCTGTATAATTCTCTACTGTATTATGCTTTTACCACGGTACAGTGTTTACAGACTGAACCGGAAGTGAAAAAAACACTTCTCTTTTGAAAATGAGGGGGGTTGGGATATTAAACCCTGCCACCATTCAAAAAGCCTGTGGAAACAGAGCTCTTCCACTCTGAAATCTGCCCGAACTATTGTAGAAACAAATGGCGTTAGATAAGGGTATCAGAAGAAAAGGTGCGACGAATGCTCCAAGCTAAATCTTGATCAAGTATGCTGCTCAACATTTACTGCACTGAGCGAATCAATAAGATTAATCAATGTGGTTTCTCAACAGAGAGAGGTGCTGTACACCAGTTACCAACACAGATTATTGTCTACAAAACAAGCTAATGTTGCAAAACTAGAAATAAATAAACAACTTAAAAATCCCTCAGACTGAACTGAATGGAATCCATCAGCTGTTTATTTCAATGGGTGTTATTCTCCTTTCAGAAACAAAAATGGTGGTAATGACAGTGGCATTGTGCATTCTTTTAGTTTCACCTCAATTCCTGCTTGAGTGTTTAGAGTTAGTTACAGTGCAAATCCATGCCATAGCATACCATACCGGCACTGGTAATTACCACCTACAACATTTCTAGGCAGGGTGAAAAAAAAAAAAAAAAAGACGTAGTTATTTATCTCAAAATAAAGTATTTGTGAGAGGAGACAATTTTGCTTAAAATTCAATTTCACCGTAGGATACTCACAGCCAGAGCCTGTGGTGAATCAGAATACATTATCACACTATGAGGGCATTCATTATGCATTTCAAACAGCAACTTGTTATGGGTATGGAATATCAGTTATCTTAACTATTTATTTTTCTTCTTGTTTATAAGGCTGCATTGACACTGGGTCCGTTTCAAACGGACTTGGTCTGGTTCGTTGAAACAATGTTCAATGTGCTTGCTGTTCACGAGCAAAGGGACCGAGTTTGTTTGGATGTAAACTAAAGTTTTTGTTTTTTTTTGCAGCGAACGAATCCAAGTCAACAATCTCAAAAACAGTGCGCCTCGTACTGGATGGTCTGGCAGTTCATTCCAGGGTCAGTCGGAAGCCAGCCATGCAGGAAGGGGGCGGAGTCCCAGTACCAGAAGTCATTGCCCTAGTACGGTAAGCGATGCGTCACTCATGGATTGAAGGAGACATGATTGAACTAACTATCGGAGGGGGCGTGACTAAGGGTATTTTAGGGGATGTGACGCCTTAATCTGTTCCTTTTGATGTGGTTACTGAAAGGACCCGTTAAGGAAAATGAAGTAATTAATTATCGTGAGTGTTTCGTGTTTTGTTTGTTTGATATGCTAACTGTTTGTCATTTGTCTTTGTTAGACGGCGAAGCACTAGCCAGGAGCTGTAGCTACACTACACCACTGTTTCACGAACTGTTTGTCTTTCACCACACCTGCACAAGAGCACTCACTATCGGGAGAAGTGACCGTGTCTGTGTTGTGTGTTAATTATTAGTGTCTTATTGTTTCGGGACTGAAACCCTTGTTTTGCACATTGCGATACACATTGCTGTGTAGCGCCCGTGCTTATTATTTAAGCAACCCAGCCAAATAAAGGAGCTGTTTTATTGAACTTTCACTGTCTTGTGTGTATTATTCCTGAGCACTGCACCAACTACACCTGTGCACGGCAAGCCACTTTGCCACAAAGGCAAATTGAAAGATGGCAGCTATTGATGGACTGCTCCGGTTTTTAATATAGCATGTTTTAGATTCTTACATATTGCTGTGGAAGAAAGCACTGGGGGAGCACTTCACTAATTTAATTAATACATGTACTGAATGCCTACAGCAGGAGAATAATGGACTTTTTACACAAAAAAGTAATTTAAGAAAAGACTGAATATATTTTATTATTTTTGTGAGTTTTGTCCAGCTCGGCTTGAATTTTGGTGTCTGACCAAACTTCTGTCAGAGCTTCAGTTTCTCCCACTGTTCAGATTTCCACAGTGAAAAACGGCAAAGTTTTTTCTTCTTCTTCAATTCACTGATGCCGTAGCAACTTTGAAGCCACTAAAATAACAGTATATAACACAATACCTGTTTAAAAATGAAACATCTGTGAATCTATTGCAGAAAATAACAACGCAAACAATTGTTTTCTTTACATTATCATCTAGTCAACACATGTTAATGTACAAAAAGCCAGATTATAAAAAATAGATCAGTTATTACCATTTAAATACAGGTATACGCATAATCAGAACGATTTACACAAATAGTCCATATTATTGTTTATTTTACTTTTGAATGACGCTAACACAACCTTACTCTGCTATTAACTTGTATAGCACACTCATGCAGTTTTGTACTTAATACAAACAAAAATACAACTGGGACGATTAACAATTTTACTGCCTCCGTCTGGGACAACAAATTAAGACTGAAACTGACAATCCCAGTTACCCTGATCTAGTTCCCAAAGACATTTTTGTTTTTTTGCTCCACTTGTTTCCTCAGAATATCAATTAAATTTGCGTGGAATGTTTGCTTCCGAGTCATGTTTGTTGAATAGTTCATTTCCTTTGTGCAAAGGGACCAAGTCCAGCAGTTGTTCACATTGACGTTTAGCAAGTGAATCAGACTCGGTGCGTTTGCCAAACAGACCAGACCACCTCTTTAGATGGTATGGTTCGTTTCCCAAGCAGACTTTGTTGTTCAAACTTCACACCAAACGTATCGAGTGCAGACCAAACCCTCTAAACGGACCCAGTGTGAACACACCCTTACGTTCGCTTGGTACTGTATATCAGTTTCTGTTGCAGTCATCACATCCAGGTGACTTTTTAATACTCAGGAGTTTAAAGCACCATTGTGGCCTCAAAGGGTCTCTTCTCTGTAACGGATACCGAGAGGAGGGTTCTAAATGAAAGAATCCCCCAACTGACTAACTTTTTCTTAATGGCACAGCAAGGAAGGGACGGGAACTGCTTTATATCATGGTGTTCCAATTCTATATTGTACAACAGTTTACAAAGCGAAGAAGAGAAAACAATGTTTTGTTAATTATGAGAGGTGCTGTAATACACAAAGGTTCCTCTGTATAAACAATGAGTTATTGTTTTACGATACATGTGGGTGTTCCAAAGTGTATATAGTTTTCATATTTCAGTAGCCAGCTTAATTCAGAGCTCCCCACAGCAACGGTTATGTTTAATCCATAAAACAAACATAAATGACTTAATTAAATCTACCATCATAATTAAATTGATGTGGTATAAATATTAGGATCCACCAAAGATGGTAAAACTCTATTTTAGTGACCTAAACAGTGTTCCACATTAATATAGACCCCCTAAACTTTATAAACCTGTTTTTTTTGCAAACCACATTTCACTGTTTTATTATTGCAAAGGGTAATGTAAAACAGGTTGGGCAATAAATAAGCCCTGGGGGAAAACCACAGCTGGAGTAAGAGAGAGTTCAAGAGTATCTAGCACTGGCTGCATCCAGCACTGTTACTGCTTAGATTGAGTAGCATTAAAATAGTCCCTTAGTGAGATGCTATGGGGTCTATTTTAATGATCCAACAGTGCAGTGTGGGGCCTATACTACAACTTCTACACATTGCATAAAAGGTGTTTATATATTAACCAAGCTGAGGGAGAAACACCTGTGGGATTAATACAGAGTTAAAAGGACAGCGGCATTTAGATCTGCTGCTTCTTAGATCATTAAAAAAAAAAAAAAAAAGATTACTTGTAAAAAGTAGTCTGATCAATCTGGACACATCATGCTAAGGTTAGGCTTGTAGCATAAGTGCCTTAGCCAATCAGAAAGCTTAATTATGGTGACAGAACCAAATCAGAGGGCAAATATCTCTATATGAGACAAGCCAGTGAACCTGTGCACTACTGTCATGGCCTAAGCCAATTGGAACTCCTTTTGCATGGTAGTCCCAGCGGTGATGGCTGTCTATCTGTACCTGCTGATAAGGGAGCAGTGAAAGGACTTAGCGTTAGGGATTATGACGTGGTGAGCCTGTACAGTTTAGCAGTACACTACAGCAGCTCAACTGCGTACCTGGCTTTATTCCAATGAGCTTTATTCTCATGCTTTGAGAAAACTTTGTTATTAAAAAGCATCCCCTTTGTCATCAGATTCTGCTGTTTCTCATCACAAGACAAGTACAAAGCGGGACAGTTTAAAGTCTAGCAACGTATAAAGAAAGCACATGTTTAACAGCTAGCTATGCAAGACACGAGGCTCCAAATAGGGCACTAGGGTGATCAATCAATCTATAATTAACAAAATACAGTAACATGGCAATTAAACATGGCTAGTAAATTGCTGAATCTCCGGGCAGTGTAAAAAAAAAAAAAAAAAAAGAAAAAATACTAAATCTCAAGATGTATTTCAATCTTGAACAAGAAATGATTTGCACGGTTTCCAACTGCTCAGGTCCACCAAACATATCATGTATAGTGAAGGCAATGCATGGGAAGTATTTTCAAACCGGAGCTTGGAGTTTGTGCAGCAGAGCACAGTGCTGCTGCACAACGTATTCAAAATGATTCCTTTGCCTTAGAGGACCACCTGCATCTCCCCCGATTCCCCAGGCAGCTCTTCTCTGTGCAGACTGCTGCTGCTGCTGCTGTATTAAACAAGGCTGTGTGAAGCAGAGTACGCAAGCCTACCTCAGTACCGAGCACATTCCCTCTCCAGCCATTAATCATTTACAAAGACCGAGAGCAGCACAACCACCTCGAACCACCTACTGCCTCTTCAGAAGAAGTGTAACCCGTTCTCTACCAGGACTCCTTGGAATAGAGATTCTGTACACCGAGCACAGCACAAAACATGCAATACAATTCAAATGTAGAAAAGATTGCGAAGTGGTGGCATGCCAAACAAAAGGGGTATGTTCTGGACAGGTGGAATTTAATGTATTACATTTTTTTAAAGGTTGTTTATTATTGTTGACACTTTTCTGTTACAGTGGTTTGGTTGAATTTATAATTATTATTTAAAATGGACATTTTTCTTCAGTCTTTTATCTGTACCCAGTGACAGGTCATTCAACAAAACAATACCAGAAAAATTATACATCAATTAATTAATTTTTTTACTGCATTGAGTAGCTACAAATAATATAAAAATCACTCAAAACTCAACAGAAGCGTTAGGAGTCTTTGTGCTGTAATAATAAACCATAAGAGCTCTAATACATGCATTGCAGTGTTATTGATTTCCAGTGTGACACAGCTCTAAACTGATTTCCAGTCTAATATCCAGGCCACACTGTTTTTTTTATTAATATTCAAAGCTCATTGCTACAAGCAATACGTACTACTAATATAACTAGTTTTTAAAAAAGTATTCGTCTTCTTTCTGATTTTGTATACTGTAGCAAACAAAAAACTTTCTATACACCCAGAGACTATGGGCTTGTTGTAAATGTATTCATAACTCTTGGTTTCTTGTAGGCAAGCTTGTTAAATTTCAGTACTATCAGTGCTGTTTCCCCAGTCTGGGGTGTTACAATATATGCAAATAACGGCCAGAGATAGATTTGTTTCTTCCTCTGCTGCTATATAGAAGGCTCCCTGCTGTGTGCCTCCGTGGAGTTTATCTACAGTGTAAACTCAGAATACACTACCCAGAATACACTTCCCAGGAGTACAAAGCCGTGGCCGTACACAAAACGTGTGTCTATATATAAAAAAAAAATGGGCTTCAGTGAGTTACAGGAAAATCATTCCATCTCGGGTTTCTGTGACGTCATAAACTACAACCCTGTTAGGTGGAGTGGTTTATAAACCGTCACAGAATCCCGAGATGGTATTATATTCCTTTAACTCACTGAAGCTCATCTGTTATTTTCTATAATACATGGATATTATCTGTGATAAAAATACAATAAAACAGGTGTTAAGGTTCAAAATGCAATTGAATTAAATGAAAAATAATAACCTAAATTAAGTCAATATTAAAGAATCTTAAATATAATTTTCTTTTTGATAATTAGAAGCTTATTTGTCTCGTTCACTTGGTTGGTGTTGCCCTTGGGGGAGGATGATTGTAAATCTTCAGAGACAGATTTGTTAAAAGTGCCTAAAAACCATGAATTGTGGGTGTTGTCGAGTGATTCAGAACGAGACCTTTTGTTTGAAAGTGGTTGGAATGCACAGGAGTCAAATATGGGTCAAAGGTCAAGTATAATCTTCGAGACGAATATGCCATTTTGACGTCACTACTGCAGTATTATGCCTTTTTTTTCAAATGGCTCAGGATGCAACTATAGCCTTCATCCATGTATTAAAAAAAAAAAAGATATATACATATATATATATGTATAAACACACAAACACATCTATTTAATCCCTTAAACTGTTAGGGCACATTTATGAGGACCTTTAATGACAAAAGCACTTTGACTATTTTACAAGAAAAACGAAAAACAATTGCACTGTCGAAAGTGGTGGTAAGCAGACTGCAGGTTTATACTAGACTATAGTGTTTAATATAATGGCAAATACACTGTTAAGATGATTGTTTATCCCTCCCTCCCCCCCCAGCAAACTCTGTAACAAAACCCTTGGAAATGACAGCTGTTTACAGTTACATCACAGCAAAGAGCCATCAGTGCTGATCTTTCCGGGCTGCCTCGCTCAGCCGTCACACGTCAGAACTGCAGGTTTATCTGCACACTGGCAAAAGCCAACAATAACATTTTGCTACCCAGCGAGGTCAAAATGTTGTTAAGGGGTGATCAGCTAAGTGTAATCCCCTCCTGTCTCTAAAAAAATAATTCTTAGAATCCCTTACTGTACATCACCTCCCTTAAAACAGGAGAAGAGAAGGAACAGCCAGAGCCCTGACTGTATATCAGTGCAAATCAGAAAAACACATTCTAAACAAAAAAAATTATTATCATTTCATTTACTGTGACAAATAGATTGGGATTGGAAACGCAAAGGCCTACAGGTGTCTTACGGCATCTTTTTGCTGTTTGGGTCTAATCAAGTTAAATCTTTTCTTTAAAATCAAAAATGTGTATCAATACACTTTACTCCGTGTCTTTTGCAAACATCCAGTCAGACAATAACTTCAAAGGTAATGCATGAGCATATAGTAGAGTGTCAATTGAGGATCGAAGAGCAGTTAACTGAAGAGAAGTGTTTCCTTCAAAACCAGTTCATATTTTCCTACTGTTTGAGAAAATTACATTTTGGTTTCAGCTGGAAAAATACAGTTTAATTAAAAATGCTATTATACCATATTTGCAATGCAATAGTAAATGGCAAGGCTAACCTAAAATCGGTTGCATCATGAAAAGGGTTCATATTAACAGAAAATGGGTTTAAAGCATTTCTAGGTATACACTGAAAGTCAAACGTATCCATCATAAATAGCTTATAGAAATTACAATGGCCTGGGTTCACTAAATGCTCTGCAATATTTACAGTACATAACAATTTGTACAGTAGGTATTAACACTTTTTTCACAACTTCTATGTTAGCAGGCCATGATCACATTGTCCTAAAGCAATCCAAAAAACACTGGCACATATACAAAATGACATACATTGTTAATGATAAACTTAACGTAGAAGTATAAAAGGTAAGTGCAACATGATTGACTTACTGTCTGTTACTGGTATTTACCTGGCTGTTAAATTATTAGCCGATTGATCTCAGAAAGGCACATTGATATGTTTCCCTCGAGTTTCTACCACGTCTGTTTGAAAGTCATAGCTCTATTGTGCAGAGATAGGGGAGAGCACAGACTCTGAGAGCAGCGCATCTGCTAATGCCTCTGAAGTGACTCTCCTTTAAGACTTACTTCACCCACACAAATGTGAAAACTAAAAGGCCCATACATCAACCCTGCTATTAGGGACAGCGAGCGAGGAGCTGCGGGGACCGTGAATCACGGGCATAACAACCCCTGGCTAACAACTGCCTTCATGTGAGGGGGTTTGAAACAAGGGAACGGAGAGGAGAAACTGGTAAACCTTGTTTGGTGAACTCTGTGTTGGAGCAGAACTGTCAGATCCAAGCACTGTACTAAATGTGAGGTGCGGATTGCAGTGAGAAAAAGCAATCAGTTGGCAAAAAGAAATACATATTTAGCAGTTAACTTGTATTTGTTCACAGAAACTGCACCCTGTTTTGAAAAGTAGCGCAATGGTAAATTGTAGAGATTATTACACACACCCAGCAAGACACTTCTACATGGAATAATTTGAACGGATCCTTCCTGAAAAAAGTGGTTTCCTGCTGGGTTTTTACCATTACAGATGTTTGAGTTCTCAAAATTAAAAATGTATTTGTTTCATGAAAGGCTGATAGCTTGTCCTTTGTGATGGGTCAGGAAAAAATAAAGTAACTCATATTGTACTAACCCAAATGAGAAATATATTTTTCAATAGCAACCGGGTTTGCAGTTCATACAATTCACTACTGATTAGTATTATAACATCAATGTACATCCATTCAATAAAGGTTTGTTTTTCCCTTGTATTGTGATGAATTGAACACACAAGGCCACTGTCACCCTACCCTACCAAACACTTAGCTTACATTCTTAATCAAAAGCATATATTTTCTGCAATATAGTTATAAAACCGCACAGTCCTTCAGCATAACCACAGTGAGCCAGTCTGCAGGTAAATTAGGCCCCTTTTGACATTCAAAATCATTAATAAAAACCGTAAAACATCTGAGACCAAGCCCCAAGTTTTAACCCCGCACAATCCCCTCTGGTGCAGTGGTTCAATCATGTAAGCCCCCTGGCAATTCTAATGCTTTTCAGTAAATTCACTAATAAATTTCATACCTAGGAATACAGTATTCTCTGCACCATTATCTCCCCAGCACAGGCCTATAATGTCATGCAAATTAACTATACTAGCATAACAGAAACACTCTGCTACACTATTCTGAATTCACATATACTGTAAATGGGGGGGGGGGGGGGGTAGATTTTTTAATACAATCACAATTCAGTTATATCCAGTATTAATAATTATTTTTATTTCACAGTACCATGTGTTTGACATCATTGGATCCAACCATTAATAACATTTCATAAAACATCCTAAAATAACGGATATGCTAAAATTTTTTTTTTTTTTTTTTTTTAAATAATACCAAGGCATGTTTAGTGTTCTTTCTCTTTTTTTGTTCTGATATAAAACATGTAAACACAGCTTATTCCCCCTGCCTGTTTTAATTATTCCAGCTTGGTCTGTCAAATGCAGATGGGAATGAGCTCACCACTGAAAGCTAATTATAACAGCGAGGTACAGAAATGCCATTTTGGGAAGTATTCGAGACAAGATCAGTCATTCGGGTCTGAGCCGCAGGAAATGGCCAGCCACAAAGTGAAGTGGGGAGCTGCACTGCCTATTGGTGCAATCGTGGGACACAGACTGCTCTCCTTTGCTGTGCAGCAGCAAGGCTAGTGAAGTCCTGCAATTCGGACTGCTCCTTAAAGGGGTGCTGCTAATCAAGACTTACAGTGCCTTTCCTTACCTCTTGCTAGCGTTAGCAGCATCAGTTCCCATTGTCTGCTGATTCTTTGCTTGTTTTATTCTATGTATTTATTTTGTATATTTTAATTCAAGGTATACAAGTATCCTGAATTAAATTATGAAGACCACAACACTGCCAGTTTCAAACGCACACGTTATAAACACTAGGGAAAGGTCTTACAGTCTGATTGTAGTAACACTGACTACAGCACAGGAAACAATTTCATACCAGGAAGCAGCTGAGGCTTTCCAATTCTAAAACGTTTCAGAAATATCTCGACTGCAACAATTAACTGCAGTATAAAATACAAGCAAAAGATCGTCAACACAACAAAAGGGGGGACCAGAAATGATGATTATTATTATTATTATTATTAGAGAACAGCAAAACTGTCGAGGTCAAATAATCTAATTTCAGTTGTCTAGTGAAATGACCCCAGAAGTTCAAATGTACCAGAAAGCATGGCTTGCAACCTGAGATTTCTTTACACAGTGTTTCTTTCAAGAATGCACATTCGAATTAAACAGCGAATGACAGTGCGCAACAGGTTAGATATCTGAATTTTTTTGTTAGAAAATACACAAACAACGAAGCAAAGGCTGAGGAAATAGCATGCAGTACTGATGCGGGTGTTTGTTACTGAAGACACTTGTTATAATGCATTGGTTACAAATAACAAATGATTTTATAACTCATTTATGAATCTATTGTTTTTATATTACAACAGATCCTTAAATCTAAAGTGTTATTTTATTGTTAAATAAAGCATACACTGTAAAAAAAAAAAAAAAAAAAATACATTTTACATTACACATTACACAATACAAAAGGGTATCCCCGTAGACCACACCAGAGAATATAGTTCTTTCTTGTATTTTTTTTCCCACACTCATTCTGGTTTTATATCTGCCACATGGATTGAACCTGATTGTTTTATGTGAATTAAAACATTTCTATGACATCAACCTTTAAACTTTTAATTGATTCATTTTCCAGTTCAACTGAAAACTGAGGACTGTGGGTTCGACAAAGAGAACTGCGTATTAGTTAGAAAACTGTGGATTCTGCAACTTGCTTGTTTTACATTCTGAAAGTCAGCTTTTTATTTTTATTGTTGGACATAATGAAGTAACCTTATCTATGAAAATGACCTGGTGTGTATGAGAACGCAAGCGGCACTTTCCGTATTTTCAGTGGGAATGTGGCTTCCGGCCCTTTATTTCACACTCTGCCACTGCAGATACACTGCTGACGGGATGCTGTGGAGCACCTTGGAGCATGGAAGGAAGGAAGGAAGAATTCAATAAGAACTTGTGGGATGGATAAAAGCTCCAAGGAATAGCTACACAATTCACAGTGGAAGATTTAAGAAAAGAAAATATACCTGCAGACTAAATTAGAACTAGGGAAAAAATATTTGTTGGCGTGTAATGCATCACCCCCCCCCCCCCACACCTTTTTTTCTTATTAGGTTGTCCAGAGTGAATATTTTTTCTTAACGGATCTCAATTTGGAGTCTTTGGAGTGCTATGATGAACATGGAATCCATACAGTAGTTAAAGAGTAAGTAGCGGGGTTCCAAAAAATATAGCATTATACGTCCCCACGTGTTGCTACAACTGTTTAAATAACGTACCTCTCATTTTTCTTTCAATTCTTAACATCCTGACACTTTTTTAAACGTATATCTTTATTTTTTATAAGTCACCTGAACTCTGCAACTGTTTAAGAGCTGAAAGCAATTAAAAAGATCTGATTAAGCTAATTATCATTTCAATTAAGGATCTAGTTAAGTAATTGAGAGCTCAGTTGGAATGAAAACCTGCAGACACAGTTGGTACCCAGGACCGGGGTTGAAAACCACTGCTCTAAGTCACTGCAGGAAGAGCGATAATTAAAAAAAAAAAAAAAAAAAAAAGACACATATGAGTGGCCATTTTGAAAAAAAGCTTTGAAACAGACTTTAAAGTTATAAGTGTAAAAAGTTGTCAGGATGTCAACAATGAAAACAAACATTACAGGTACGTATGTTATTTAAACAGATGTAGCAACACGTAGCACTATATTTTTCGGAACCTCACTACTTATTCTTTAAGGTTAAAAAACATTATACTCTTGTGGGTATTTCAAGTAAAATTAATTGTGTAATTTCTGGTGGACAGACATGAGTCTCTCTTTTCTACTTTCACCTGGAGAAGACACCGCTGAGGTCTTGAAAGCTTGTGATTAATTATTGTTTCGTTAGTCCTACTCTTTGTCTATCAATAAATATATGTTAAAAAAAAAAAATTGGATATTCGGATATTTGTCCCCGTACTATTTTGCGTTCATTCAAATCCAACGACAGAATGATCAGATGAATTGCATTGTTCCAAATAATGTTGCGTTGCTAAGCAGATGCAGAGACTGATCCAAGAAAAGGAGTCTCCAAATTCAGTTGTTTAAATTAGATTTAAAACGTCTTTTCCATAATTATACTTATATGCAGCGGAATGTCTCACATCTGACAGTCACATAACCGCTCTGAGCAATTAACCGCCCACGCTTAGTACAGGGGTAACGGTGTCAGCAGAATGTGCAGCGTCCGCCATGGCAACAAAAAGAAACAATCCAACACACACTGGAACTCCTCTCAAGACCTGAAAAGGGAGAAACTGGGGAAAAGGTAGCAGCAGATTTTGGGATAGGCAAAAGTACCGTGACAGATATTAAGAAAGGCAGAACCAAATCTAAAATCGTTTGTGGGATCAACAGAATCATTCAGTGCTTACAAACAGAAAAATAATGCAAGGTGCTCAAGACGATCAACTGGACAAAGCAGTTTTTACCTGGTTTGTACAAAAGGAGAAATGAAGGGATGCCAATATCTGGTCCACTTCTGAGCGATAAAGCCAAAACGTTAAACACTATGCTGGACGGCGATCTTCAGTTCAAGGCTTCAACTGGCTGGCTGAAGCGCTTTCAGCAGCGTCACGGAATATGACAGCTGTGTATCCAAGGCGATAAACTCTACAGCAGCACAAGCACAAGCCGTTCACTATCGACCTGCATAAACTGGTTTCAGAAAACAATTTAACAAGAGACCACATTTATCACTGTGTCGAAACTGTTCTTTTTTGGAAATGTCTTCCTAAGCAGACATAGAGTACAGGAACTGAAAAAGCAGCACCAGGATTCAAAGTTGCTGAAGATTGGGTAACTCTACTCCTGTGCACCAATGCATCAGGTTCACACCAACTGCCCTTAATGCTTGTGGGAAAGTGAGCCAAGCCTCGCTGTTTTAAAAATATAAACACCTCAGCACTTCCCGTGATCTATAGATCCAATAAAAATGCATGGATGGATGGGGGACTTTTTAAAAGACTGGTTTCATAAGAATTTTGTACCAGATGTGAAGCACAAGCTGCGTGAATTAAACCTACCAGAGAGAGCCATCCTCCTGCTCGATAATGCACCAGCTCACCCTTAAGATACTTTATCAGCTGGAGAGATAAAGTGCATGTTTCTTCCCAAGAACACCACCTCTTTGTTCCAGCCAATGGGCCTGGGTGTAATCGAAGCTACAAAACGGTATTACAGATGAAAAATGCTTGAGTCAATTTTCACCGGGAAAAAACACACATCATTCTGTGTATCAAATCAGCAGGCGACTTGCAGGAAGTAACGTTAGAAGGAGTGACCCAGAAGGCTATGGATGAATGGATACATTGAGACAGCGACAAACCTGGATATCATATTCTGGAAGACGAGGACAGTCGCTTTAGCAATTGAAAATGAAGCATCAGGAAGTGCAGGACTGGAAGATGGGGATTCCGATTGCGAGGAGTGGATTGTCACTTCACGCGGCCAAGCAATGGAGTGCTTCCAAAAGGGTCTGAACTGACTAGAACGCCAGCCTGAGGCAAACCCAGCACAACTAATGCTTGTCCGATCATTGGTTAACACCTTTTAAAACAGAAAACCATTAAGGACTGTGGCAATGTGCCCCGCCCCTGTGTGCAATTGTGTGTTATGTGTTGTATGTTGCGTGTGTAAATGTTGGTGTATAGTCATTGGTACACGGGATATAAACGGGTCTGTGTTTCACGTGTATTTAAAAAGTGTATATTTGTATTTAGGCACGGGATTGCACATCACGCACGTGCATTTAAAATATAATATGTGAACACGGGGTTTCACGTAATGAATTCACGTGCTGGGATTCAAGTGAGTAATTAATTAGTAATTGAATCCCAGCACAACAGTATAAATAGATGCACGTTTAGTCACTCGTGGTTAGGTGTTCGGTGAGTGGAGAACGGGTGAGAGAGAAGGAGAAATACATTTAAATATCAATTGCTATTACGTGCTGGTAGGACCAGCACGATACTTGTTTATTTAAAACTCACCGTGTTTGTTTGTGTGTCTGTCCGTTTACTGTATAGTCCGTTTTGTTTGTCTTTTTATTTTGGCGTGTAGTGCCGTGTCCCGTGTTTTTGTCTGTTAAACCCTTTTATTTTCTGTGCTGCTTTATTAAATGCTGAGCGAAACCATTCGCTCAGCTCCACCAAACTCCAAGTCTCTGTCATTTGTGTTCCTGTTTCTGGTCTGACGCCACCCACTCCGGCCGTCTTTGTGACACGTGGTGTCAGTAGTGGGATCGACAGCGCCTCCAGGACTCAGGCCAGAGCAGGAACCGCAGTTTGGATTTAAAAAAAAAAAAAAAAAATGGCAGAAGACGCGATCAAAGTGCGGGACTGGATGCTGGAAAATGCTGGGCTGGAGGCCCAGTCTATCCCAGTAGTCGTCCAGTTCCTGGAGTTTATGGATAGGGAACGATGGGAGGCTTATGCGAGGGAACAGACCGTAAGCACCTGGGAGGAAGGTGTGGGGTTGGTCCTCAGCTACCTGGAAGCAGTTATAAGTGGAACAGCAGCCCAGGTAGCAGGTCCACCAGCAGAGGAAGAATGCCTGCTGGTTTTGCCTCCACAGCCCAAGCGGGAGGAGCCTGAGCGTCCACAGCCCAAGCGGGAGGAGCCCGAACGTCCTACGCCTGAGTGGGAGGAGCCCGAACGTCCTACGCCTGAGTGGGAGGAGCCCGAACGTCCTACGCCTGAGTGGGGGGAGCCCGAACGTCCACAGCCCAAAAGGGAGGAGTCGGTGCGTCCACAGACCAACAGGGAGGAGTCGGTGCGTCCACAGACCAACAGGGAGGAGTCGGTGCGTCCACAGCCCAACAGGGAGGAGTCGGGGCGTCCACAGCCCAAAAGGGAGGAGTCGGTGCGTCCACAGCCCGAAGAGAGGGAAGTCGGGGCTTCCACAGCCCTAGGACCCAAGCTGCCAGCAGAAGGTGAATACCTGCTGGTCCCACCTCCACCAGCAGAGGGTGAATGCCTGCTGGTTCCACCTCCACCGCAGTGGGAGGACTGCTTGCCCCTCCCACCTCCACCAGCAGAGGGTGAATACCTGCTGGTTCCACCTCCACCGCAGTGGGAGGACTGCTGGCCCCTCCCACCTCCACCAGCAGAGGGTGAATACCTGCTGGTTCCACCACCGCCAGGAGCAGAGGAGCTGGAGCTGCCTCTGCCTCCACCACCGCCAGGAGCAGAGGAGCTGGAGCTGCCTCTGCCTCCACCACCGCCAGGAGCAGAGGAGCTGGAGCTACCTCTGCCTCCACCACCGCCAGGAGCAGAGGAGCTGGAGCTGCCTCTGCCTCCGCCACCGCCTGGAGCAGAGGAGCAGGAGCTGCCTCTGCTGCCCGTACCTCCGCAGGGAGTACGGTGGCCGGAGCCCCAGAAAGGGGAGCTGCCGGCCACGAAGAAGGGGGAGGAGGTCTGGAGACCACCAACCCCAGCAGCAGTTTCGCTGCCGGAGATCATGGGGGAGGTCAGGAGACCTGCTCCCACTGCAGCAGTTTCGCTGCCGGAGATCGTGGGGGAGGTCCGGAGACCTGCTCCCACTGCAGCTTCTTCGCTGCCGGCAGTACTGTGGTCGGAGCCCCACCAAAGGGAGCTACCGGCTACAAAGAAGGGGGACGAGGTCTGGAGACCACTTTCCCCAGCAGCAGTTTCGCTGCAGGAGTTCTTGTGGCCGGAGCCCCACAGGAGGGAGCTGCCGGCTACGAAGAAGGGGGAGGTCGGGGGACCACCTGCCCCCGCAGCTTTTTCGCTGCAGGACGGGACCAACAGGCTGTCAGCCGTGCCACTACCGGCAGGGGTGCTGACAGCATGGCCAGCCATGGGCCCACTGAAGCCTCCCTTCCCAGCCCGAGACTTTGTCCTGGACTGCTGGGTTTTTAAGGGGGGAGGTGGCCGTTGAGGCCATGTGTGCTGCGCACAAGGGGGAGTATATGTGGCAATGTGCCCCGCCCCTGTGTGCAATTGTGTGTTATGTGTTGTATGTTGCGTGTGTAAATGTTGGTGTATAGTCATTGGTACACGGGATATAAACGGGTCTGTGTTTCACGTGTATTTAAAAAGTGTATATTTGTATTTAGGCACGGGATTGCACATCACGCACGTGCATTTAAAATATAATATGTGAACACAGGGTTTCACGTAATGAATTCACGTGCTGGGATTCAAGTGAGTAATTAATTAGTAATTGAATCCCAGCACAACAGTATAAATAGATGCACGTTTAGTCACTCGGGGTTAGGTGTTCGGTGAGTGGAGAACGGGTGAGAGAGAAGGAGAAATACATTTAAATATCAATTGCTATTACGTGCTGGTAGGACCAGCACGATACTTGTTTATTTAAAACTCACCGTGTTTGTTTGTGTGTCTGTCCGTTTACTGTATAGTCCGTTTTGTTTGTCTTTTTATTTTGGCGTGTAGTGCCGTGTCCCGTGTTTTTGTCTGTTAAACCCTTTTATTTTCTGTGCTGTTTTATTAAATGCTGAGCAAAACCATTCGCTCAGCTCCACCAAACTCCAAGTCTCTGTCGTTTGTGTTCCTGTTTCTGGTCTGACGCCACCCACTCCGGCCGTCTTTGTGACAAGGACTTACTTAAGAGTTAAGAAGCCATCAAATGTAAGTTACTGTACATTTAATACACCTTGTTTGGTATTTCTTTAAAAGGTTTTGCTTGGAGAAGGCTTCTTGTAAACCGCATAGCAATTGTATTCTTAATTTCGTTTACATTTGCTTACTTTTAATGTAAAGCATTTCCCCACATTTAAAGCAGTTCACTCTTTATTTTTGTCCAGTAACCTATTTGTGCACGTGTAAATGTAATTTTCGAAATCCAATGTTTTCACATATCCGCCTATGCCCCAGTCCACAGTGAACTGGATATGCGATGTTGTACTGTACTTATAAACCGGAATACTCCCTGGACGTTCCTGGAGTCCTGTGGTTATTTCTCTCGGGAGGAAAGCAGTAAACAACCCACTCAAACATTGTGGGGGCTCGTGGGTTATTCAGCTACTGTATCCTCCTTCGTGGAAAACCTGCAGCACTCTATTAACGTTCATGGTGTATCCTGTATATATCCATCCATTCATGCTATATTAATGGATTGAACTAAATCAAGGCTTATTCTTTTTAACCATCACCACACAGCCTACACTCTATAGACTAACATATGAAAATGATTGCCTTGTGTGGACTGGTTAACCCTATTTACACAGTAACTGAACACTCCCGCGTCCTGAAGTATGTTCACTTGTCCCTGTAATTTGACGAGCAATTTGAACTTGCAAAGCTCTAGTGCTTGTTTAGTGCAAGCAGAATGCAGCTATATAATGTACTGTCTATTCACACTCTACAGGCTCAACAAATTATAACTGCATAGTACAGATTATCTTGTGGACTGGAAACTTACAATGTGTGCTTTTAGCCTGTAATTAGGTACTTTCTATGCTACTCAAACAGCACTCTGGGGAAATACTGTTAATTGACAATACAAATAAAAAAAGATATGTTAAACCGTAAACTTGTGAGAGAGACAGGCCACACAGTGCACTTGTGGGTAGGGAAAAATACATCCAAGGTACTTTTATAACAGGCGGGTATCTCAGTTTATTTGGTACCTGTGCCGCCTTCTGTATTTAGCCCAAAACGACTTTAAAAAAAGTTTACAAATAATGATATAATAATATGGATGTTTAAGATAAGAAAGTTTGGATGCTCAAATAAAACGGTACAATAATTCATACACTCTGCACGTAACAGTTTTAGGAACAAAAGCGTAATTGAGGAAAAAAACAGGAACTAGATCCAAACTAGTTAAATAACAACAATAAAAAGGACAGAAATATATACAAAGTAAATACATCTCAAAACAATTATTCTTAACACAAATATTTATTTTAATAGGAATACATTTGCCACTCCGGGTTATAAGAATATTTTTAAAAACAAAGCCTAGAATTCTTTAACCAGTCTTGCTTTAAAGATAGTCTTTAGAAAGACAGTCTTTCATGTAGAAAACATACAAAATCTGTCTTGCTGGGTATGGGGTGGAGGAATACCAGAGAGTAATAAACAAAGGCCCTGTATAAATAATACAGAATACAGCAACACATTTTAAGAAAACCGAATCAAAAGAAAAAAAAGCACGTGGTAGCAAGAGGTTACTGCTGAGAATGCTCTGCGGCACTGCCATGAATCCTCTGCTTAATCAGTTGTATGCCACTCATGATGGACAAACACACTGTATATTTGGCCATTCCTCATTTGTGACAAATTCTGGCAAGAGCACACGGGTAGACTCTATATACCTACACATACTCTTACAGGGTGGCATGGCCATCGTTTGTATACAGTACAGACTGCAAGTAACTGGACTAACATGAGCCCAACCCAGAGAGCAAACAAGAAGGTACTGAAAAACAAAAACTATCGCAAGCTTTGTGAGCTTTTAAAAGCACAAAAAATATGATTATTATTATTACTATTACTATTAGTATTACTACTAATAATAATAGGCGTTTTTAGGATGGGCCTCCTGGGCAACCAAAGAGCTGAAAATCCTAGATACAGCTATACTGTAGAGACACTGGGGTTAAGCTAATGAGTGACTTTCTCATCCACAGTGAAGCAGTTCCAATGAGACACCTTTCAAGTAGCTGCAAATAGATGATATGGTTATGTGGAAACAACATTTACCTGTCCTTGAACAGGCGTTGAGTTATTCCCCAGTATCCTGACACCAAAGGCCTTCCCTTACAAACTGCTGTGTGCTTTTTTTTTTTTTTTTTTTAAAGAGCTTTGGCTATAAATTGCCTCTTGCAATTAAACTTGACTGTTTCAGTCATACACTATAAAACAACTGCAGTATGTTCTGTGATACAAAGAGGTGGTTATGTGATCTGTCAGAAGGCAGATCACACATAATAGAATAATATACTGTACTGTTCAAGAAAAAAGGTCGTCCTTGCTTATCATTATTAATGAGCTAATAAAATCAAATAACTGTTCCTTAAACTGTTCTTCCCCCCCCCCCTTTCTTTCAATCCTGATGTTTAATAAAGAGTTGGGCAGTAATGCTATGTGTGTATATAAAAATCAGTCCTGTTCACTTTGGTAGCAAACTGTTTGGTACAGGGACTCTGCTAGGTTTGCTGAATGACAGATCTGCACTAATGTCAGTAAATTATCTGATGAGTACATGTTAAAACTTCAGATTGCTTGAGGAACAGAATTATGTTTTCATTACAGACATACTGGAGGGAATCCAGAAGATGGAACAGGTGGCAGCAGTAATGTGATTCTGGAACAAGATTCCGTCTTTATCCCTTTGCGGTCCATTGTCGGACTGGGTCCGACATTGCAATTGTTCCTCACAGGTCCCTTTTCGGACTGGGTCCGACATCATTATAGCAACGCAATAAACGGGTGTTTAGTCGTTTTTTCTCCGGAAAAAGCGGAGAAAACCATTCAATTGCCGAGTGGGAGCGACAGGAGCCGAGACAAGTCGAAAAAAAAAAAAAAAAAAAAAGAAAAGGCGTATCTCATGAATAGTCATACATGGTATCAGATAACGGGGGCGGTCTGAAGTAAACAAGTTGGCTGTCTGAATCAGCGCACAGAAAACACGGACATTTGCAGAGCTTTTTTGAGATGTTATAGTAATAAAATAATGACTTGGTTCGCATTATTGAGGAGTTTGGTGATAAAATGAGTGATCCGGAGATGATCGATCGGTATGTACGACTATTATTATTATTATTATTATTATTTATTTCTTACATAGGTGAACGCTATAGCAAACGAAAGGGTGGGGCGGGGCTGGAGATGCCTAGTGAGTGCTTTGTTGATATGCAGGGCCATTTAAACCCGTTTGACTGTGAAAAAAAATACTTTTAAACAGCGCGTCTAAAATTAACTGCGCGTGTGAAAATTAATTAGACCCGGCGTGCCTGACGCGCGATTAATAAATGGACCGCAAAGGGTTATTTCTGGTTTAGGGGTGCAGGTGAATGCGTGGCATTGGTGTCGTTATGTGCATATGCGAGTCACAGTTCTCATTTAGAACATAAGAACATTTACAAAATACCTTCACCACTCATACCTTCCCTGAGTAAAAAAAAGAAGTGTCTCCTACACTCCAAAAATAACATTTACAAAAACTCCAAGGAGGAGAAAAAATAGAAAAGAAAAAAAAAACCTCCCCACTTCAGACAGGCTCTTACACCGCTGTTGAAAGCAGGTCCGTTCAGACTCTTCAAATGTAAGGACACTCTGGGTCTCTGGATCTCGCACCCGGCCCACCAGATGCAGAGCACTGCGTCACAGCATTATAAAAAACAGCTGCACAGTAATACAGTAAAGGACCTCGCAACTTACGTAGTCGTGAAAGGCCTTCGCTTCGCTCGAGTGTTCGCATGTTTCTCGTCTTTCAGGTGCCGCACAATACAGATCCCAAAAAACACTGCAATAGAAAAAGACACACGCTCTCTCAGCCTCAGTGATGCAGGAATTCAAGGCAAATAAAGATCAGGGTTGTCTCAGTTTACAAAGGGTGCCGGCTGGATTACTTAATAGCCATTAGTGTTCCGGAGTTGCAGAACTGAGTACATTTGCTAGTGTCCAAGAATTTTATTTGTCTTGGAGCCTTTATACTTTTTTGGTTAATGCTCACTTTTCATAGTGCTGGATTTGTCATGTTCTTCTTTTACAACACAGCAGTGACACAAACCGTGTAGCACGACATATAATTGTAAGCATCACCTGGTCATACGACAACCCCTTCATATTGTCTTCTCACCAGTCATCCAAGCTATGGCAGCAATGCCAGTTGCATATCAAATAAACCAGAATGCAAACGGGAGGTTCTTTTACACATGTGTGGACTACAGATGGCAGGTGTTTGCATAGACACCTTGCTTCTCAAAATACTTTCAGGTAAGTAGCAGTCAAAACAACAAATATCACTCGGCTAATATTACTTAAAAAAAAAAAAAAAAAAAAAAAAAGAAGAGGTACTTACCACCACCAAGAATGTAGAAATCCTGGTGGCTCTCCTAATGTGATATTTTTCTCCCATCGTATCTAAAAAAAACAGAGAAGAACCTTGATTAGGCTTTTTCAAATATTTGCACTTTATAAATAAATGAAATAAAAACATAATTATCCTACAGAAACGCTGAATAACCTATGCTTTTGGAAGCCCTCCAGACACCTATCAAGTTAATTTCTTTTATAAGCTGCATTGATTCACTTTAAGTAACCTACTTGCCGACCATGAGTATATAATGTAATATTAACACCAAATTAGTCACCTGCCTACTTGTTAACATTAAAAATAAATGTGTCAAATGAATGTGATATATCTTGATTTAAATGTTGTAAATAAAGCAAAGCCAGCTTACAGCCAAGAGCAGTATTTTACTGCTCAAAGCAGCCTTAGTTAAACACTCATTACCTCAATATCTTACTTGCTGCCTACCACTGCACACCTCACTTAAAACAGAGAACAAATGCAACCTAGCCATTGCAGAAAATTGTGACTGTCTGCTAATTTTACATGTTTATTCTATAACACGATGCATAACTGTTATTATTGCTGAAATCATAGTTACCAAAAGATTCCCACTGCTCTTTTGTAATTACTGTACTATACTGCATTTTTACATAAATGAGTATTTGAAAAATACGAGACATTCCAACAGCTATGTTTTTTTTCAAATTGAGAAGGAAGTTAATCTAAATCTAATTATGCCATCCAGCAATCCAGCTCCACGACAGACCTTTCTTTCCCCCCCGTTTTTCTCCCCAGTTTAAAATGTCCAATTTTGTTCCCACACCAAAGCAATCCCCACAACACCTCAGGAGAACACGGCTGTCTTCCAACCTCCGATAAGTCCGTTGCCTCTTTACACCCAGGTGCTCTACAGTGGGTGTCAGGGAGCTACCGGCTGCTGGAGGGACAGACCAGCCTTGTGTCAGCGTCAGGGTCAATGCAATGTCCCCTGTCCGATACCCAAGGCTGTCCACTTGGCACAGTCAGGATGAGAACCTGTGCTCCCCTGACTGCATGAGCCACCCTGTACACCTTGCAGTCGTGCCTTTACCAGGAGAGACCCTTTACCAGGTACAGTATTTCCATCTCCCACACTTCATATCATGTTAAAAAGCCTCTAGTGTGTTGAAGTGAACATTTTATCCCCCAATGAAATCAAATATTACATCATTTAAAAACTCATCGGCAAACCATGTCCTACAATTAGGTGCTGCAGATTGGCCTAAACATAACACTCCATCAAAAGCAGTAATACTTTTTTTTAAGTCTAATTGCATCTGTCATGAAGTTAAAAACAAATTATGGTGCCATTTACAATCTTTCAAACTGTGTGATGTGTGTTTCGATTTTTTCTACCGTCTCCCCTTAACTGGAGGAAATGGAGAAAAGCAAAAACAGGGTTCAAGTGGATAATTGCTTTTCAAAAGATTTTCTCGTTTGCCTTTAATAGTAATTAAAATATTTACACCCATGTTAAAACTGAGACCTAGTGGTGTTTATTCTGAAGCTTTTAGCTAATGCGTTCAGGATTCAAACACTGAGCCATCTAATAATCCTCACCTAAGAGACAATACCAAATGCCACTTACACTTTGAAAAAACATTAATGCACTGAATAGAAATCAGGGACCACATGCTACATACAAAGAGAATCTAAATGATCTAAGCAGCTGGGGGGTTTCTACTTCAGTACGAGCACTAGATGCCCATTTAAAGACATTTTCTTGGCTATTTGACTGGCTTGTAATTACAGACTGATGAACACGGCAGTAAAATACTCAAAAACAATTTCTGAAATCAAACTCAGGACTACTGTAGCAGTCTGTTAAAACTTCTGTACCGTTTCAGAAAGTAATTCCTATTACATTCAAACAATTGGATATATTCTGATTGCAAAAAAAAAACAAAAAAAACACATCATTATGTATTGTATTTAATAAATAAATAAATAAATAAATAAATAAATAAATAAACACGTACCTCTGACAAAAATGTCTGTGCTGACTTCTGTGCTCCTACATGAAGCAAATATTCATACACATAAAGAGCTAACCTGCAAGACAGAAACAAACACAGTAGATGAAAACAGCTGTAAGCACCTTCACAAACGAAACACAATACATGCACCCGGCCTGCAGGGATTCACTCTCTTGTAAAGATAACACATGCAGTAACCCTTATAAAAAAAGGGTACCATGGTATTTTTGCACTTTTCCCATGGTTATACTATGCGTTTACCCTGGTTTGCCATGTTTATTAACATGCTCTATTATATTATTTATTTCTTAGCAGACGCCCTTATCCAGGGCAACTTACAATTGTTACAAGATATCACATTATTTTTTACACATTATTTTTACATACAATTACCCATTCATACAAGTACCTTGCTCAAGGGTACAGCAGCAGTGTCCCCCACACCAGGGAATGAACTCACGACACTCCGGTCAAGAGTCCAGAGCCCTGACCACTACTCCACACTTCACTATGCTTTACTACACTTTGCTATGCTTTTATAAAAGTGAACACCAAGCTGTCTGCTGAAGATTCTTGGATGATAAGTGAAGGTATGGTGCATCCTGGCACCACTGCTCAACAGCAGCTTACAAAACATGCCTAAAAAGCATGCATTCATCTTCCAGAAAGTGTCTGCATTGAGGCATTGGAAGAATGCCCAGAGATTCTGTAGTAGTTTCCACCACTTTGCTGACTTACAGCTCTATTCTTATCAATACTGAGCCACGCTTACTGTAAATATTACCACAAGACAAGAGAAATAGGTTATTTTCTCATTTATCTGACGCACAAGCTGGAATTCTGTGCATTGTACTTTTTCCAACCTTGTTGACTGTCCAGGTTGTTTGTGTGGTCTCTAGTCCTCTTTAAACTTGACTGCCAATCTTTGAGACAAACGTGCATGGTCTCGTTGAGGACCAACGTATTGCTGCTATAATGTGTTAATCCTCAAGTTCTGTTACACAGTAGTTAGATTCTGAGGACAGACATGCTGCCCTTGAATTTCTACTTCCAACCACAACCTTTTTTTTGCCACAAAACCCTTGTCAAGCGAATGCACGCAGCTGATGCTACACAATGCACTGTAATGTCATTCAAGGTGAGTTAATGTACAGTACGCTGCTCATATTTTGGTGAAACAATCAGACCTATTAGAGTTATTAGCTTTAATGTCATGTGAATTTCTTTGTTTCCCTTGCTATGTTTTATGGTGTTTGCAATCATTCTGAGTGGTTCTGTGTTCTGTTGCTCCAGTATCGACTTACTCTTTTTTCCCCTCTGAATCTGCCTTTACTTGAGCTTGAGCTAGTGTCTGCACCAAACAGCCATTCCCTTCTAATTGTATGCCAGAGTGACCTTTGAATTCTGCCTGTCCTACCTATTCACACTGTCATATGTTTTGAATGGAATGAGGAAGGCTGATCAGTGCCAGTACTTGGGATCGTCAGCACAAGTTCAAAGCCAGGTGAAGGCAGATTAGCCAACTTCCCGTTTCTGTATGTTTAACATACCTTTGTTAAGGGAAAGTGGGTTTGAAAACTAAACAGTGGAGGTACTAATATGATTTTGATGTCATGGTAACTACGCAAATGTATTTCTATTTAAATCTATTAATGTACTTGTGATGTCATTTACTAAATAGTTAATGATGTAACGATCTACTGTTCCTTTCTATTTAAACCTTCAGACATCATGGTATTGAGTTTATTTATCCATTTATTTTCTTTACCAATTTAGATCATTCATGTCTATTTTTTGTAAAGCAGTGAACTACTGGTTCATTTTCTTTTTTATTTATTAGGTTTCAGAAGTGATTCTGTATTCTTCACCTTTACACCTACCAGGGTTGACCAATCGAATGCCCTGTCCTTTGAATCAAATGAACCCGAGAATGAATACCATGTGGTGTTCTGTGTTTAAATTAGCATCTGAGATTGGCACCTGGTAGCTAATACACTCCTTCAACCCCTGCCAGTACCTTAATGAAATGCCTTACAAACACTTGACTGTGAAAAACGAGATAACGGAGAGTTAGGATTGGCGCCTTGTAGCCAGCATTACTGTAACCACCACCCAAGATAAAACACACACTGTAGATTGAATTAGAAAAGCCAATCACTAGATTACATTCTCTGAAACACAAATTATTTTATTTACAAACAATCTTTGGATGAACAGAAGAAACTCTAGAAAACCCTTTAGTTGCAATTTATACTTTACACTTTTTCTTAACACAATATTGTGATGCTAAACCAAGACTCTAATACTAACTTTTCACTACTATCTGGAGAATAACATCTAGCTGATAACAAAGTACCTGTCCAAGTGAACGGCTGGGAAGTGACACTGCAGATTTGTTTAACTGTTTTTTAAAAGTTTACTTTCGATTCCTTTACAAGCATACCACCCAAAACATGCGTCCAAGTAATGCTGCTTTAGTGTCTGAATGCTAGTGTTTAAAGCACAAATAAATACATACATCTTTAACAAGAGGAATACTACGGAGTTACTGATCTAAACTCCTGCTCTGCATTGAAAGCATACAAGTACAGCCTGAAAATAGGCAGGAATCATTCAATCACTGGCACACTGATGAAGACATTAGCCGAAACGTTTCAGTTAAGTTTCATCTAAACACCTCAGATGAGCACCTCGACAAGAAGCCTTCATAAATGTCTTTGCATTTTATATATACTTGTATTATAAAGACTTTAGCAGACGTCACACTTTCAGAACAGCTGTTTTGTCGCTGCTGCTTCTCCGGTTTTCTTCCAAGAGCCCCTCTTTTTTTTTTTTTTTTTTTTAATTTAGTCGTCGCCAGTTATTTTTACCCCGGTTTTCACCCCAATTTAGCATGCCCAATTATTATCTGTATCCCCGGCTCACCGCTCGCAACCCCCCCGCCGACTCGGGAAACGGAGGCTGGAACACGCGTCCTCCGAAACGTGCTCCTTCCAAGCCGTCATTTTTCGCACTGTAGATCCACAGCAATGCCACCAGACCTATAGTGCCGGAGGACAACACAGATCTGGCGGCTCCGCTGCAGAGCCACAGGCGCCCTATCGGCCACAGGGGTCGCTGATGCGCGGTGAGCCGTGGATTCCCTTGCCGACCTAAGCCCTCCCTACCCGGGCAGCGCTCAGCCAATTGTGCGCCGCCCCCTAGGAACTCTCGGTCACGGTCAGCTGTGACATAGCCTGGATTCAAACCTGCAATCTCCAGGCTATAGGGCACATCCTGCGAGGAGCGCCTTTACTGGATGCGCCACTCGGGAGCCCCCCTCCAAGAGCCCCTCTTAACCAGGCAGTCACCCTGAAAAGATGAGCAGCAGAACATGGACTGTCACACTGACCTGTACAGCAAGCCTGCTCTTTGGCTGTCCCAGTGGGAAGCACATGTATCGGGCATTAACAGACACTGCCCGATCCACTCCGTCGTCATTTCTGGCACGCTTTTTTTGCAGTGAAAATCATTTATTTATTTACAGTATTTATGTATCTATTCTATAAATAACACTAAAATAGTAGGGCACAGGCCCTGCACCCAATCCTGAGCTTCAGAACTTCTCTTGCTTAGGTATATTACTGGAATGACCATGTATAGGAATAAATCATACCCAAGTCTGTAGGTTTGCTAATGGGAGTTGTTCATGCTGCTGTCACAGGAGGAGAAATGTATTCAAATCATCAAACTCCTGGCTTTTGAATTCTGAAAAATCAGGACTGGGTGCAAGGCAAGTGCGAGTTCCTTGCCCTGCTGTTCCACAGACTTGATTTTAATTAGGGTTTACTGATTGAGATATTTGTTTTCAAATAAAACAGGAATTACTGTACTGGGACCCCGATTAAGCCCGACGCACAGTTTAAGCTAAACCTATTTCATAAAGAACTGGCAAGCCACTTAACCCTCAGGTTGAGTGGCACATTGTTGTTCTAATCCAGAAATCTCCCTCTCCTTGCATGTCAGATCAATGTGTATTAGCCTGTTACATACCCATTAGTTAAGAAAGAACGTGTGTGACGCTGCGGACAACCCTTTGAAACAGGTCAGTGGGACGGACATGCCTGACTATTACCAGCAATTCAGTGTAACTGCCCAGACAACCGAACCAATAAAAAACTGTCATCTCCTAAATACAGGAGAATTGCTGCAAATATGAAAGTAGTTTTCCCCTTCAACCCTCCTGGCTGCTGTATGTTGCTTCAGGAGCTCTGGGTAAAACTACAGAGAAGTTGATGCATTCAGAGAGGGAGGACACATGTCCTACAGCTGACACTACCTTGTACAGAATGTAACCAACCTGGAAAACCAACGCTGCTTAGTTTCTAGTGGTCCCCCAAGAAATCATTTTGCACGTCGTAAGAGTTATATAAAGGGTACGTGTTCAATATGTTAAATAGAAGATGCACAGTATATGCCTACTCAAGAGATCTTGGAATTTTCTATATGCTATGGTATTTCTGCTATGGGCGCGCACTTTACACAGGACATAACACAAACCACCTCTGTCATGTGTGTTACAGCCGTGTTGCACATTACACACAAGGTGTGTGAAAAGTTACAATAATCAAGAAGCATAAAAAGACCCAAAGCAGTGCAGTGGCACAATGCCCTGGGGTGCTGTAAATCTCTCAAGTGTGTCGGCCCCAGACACGGCAAGCTTGGAGTTCAGCCGAGGGGCTCAAACTCCTGGTGATAAAAACTGCAACAGCCTGAATCTCAGTGCCTGTGGAAGTTCTTTAAAAATCATTGTACTGTGTAAAAGGCTCACCTTTTATTTTATTTAACTATTTAAATGATACAACAGTACTTTAGACATGGAGTTTAACATTTGTCAGCACTGTTCTCCCTCTTTACAAAGGAAGCCCTTGAACAGTTATAAAGTGGCATACTCGTGGTTCTCAATTGCCCCGTACTGCCATTGTACCAACACTCATGCTGATAGGAAAGTCTAAATGAGATTCAAAAGAAGAAGCTGTCCCAGAATCTCCGAGTGACGGGTTGCGATACAGATAAAGCAGTTTAATTCTGTTTGATATCTTTTTAGAACAAGAGGTTTTACTCACACCATCTTCTGAATTCCAGAGATACTCTGGTATTAATGCTTTGAGACTGAAGTTTTCATCAAATATCTGTGCCATCTAGCTCCCTTTCAACCTTTGAATAATAAATAAATAAATAAAAATAAATCACAGAAGGTAGGTTAACTTAGCAGTTGTTGCCTTGTGTAACTTGATGTTTTCATCTCAGCAGGGAGTTTTCTTGGTAAAATATTATTTAGTGAATCGATAAATGAGGAAGGCAGTGGTTCCCAGCACAGGCACGGTACAGTGAAATTGCACATGGGTAAGTCAGCATGATCAATGCTGATCCCCCTCCCCCCAGCACCAGGAAATGCTGTTGAGAAGCCGAGCACAACTCCAGCCCCACGTCTCCGTGCTGCAACAGCCCTCCGGCAGTGCTATAATGAACCAGGTAACTGGGGTATATGGGGGGTAGAACTGGCAAGACATTTGTACTTGAAAGATAATATTGACAACGCTTGTAAATATGCAGCATTGGTCAGTTACAGTGTTATAACCTCAGAAACCTGGCACCTAAAAATGATCCCTCTCATCAAAGCAAAACCGGCAAAAACAAAATGCTACAAACATATGCACAAATAAACACGCTGCACTGCACAAAAAACAAAAAAACAAACAACACACTCCAGCTATTGCAGGAATAAAAAGAATTCCTGAGGACTGGCTTGCCCAGGGGAGACACGATTGAAGCAGTTATGAAGCGCTCAGCATCAAGAGATTTGCTCTGCCGGGATGATAATGTGACCTCACAGCCGTAAGAGTAAGCTGCTGCCACTGCCGCTGCTGCGTGTCCTACTGCAGGGTGCTGAACCATACCCCAGTCCAGGGACAGCCAGCCCTCCAGGGCGGCACGCAGCATCGGCTTTGATTCCCACAAGGTCCTTAAGAGAGACTGTTTTAATAAGAAGTACCTATTGTAGTTTGCTGGACCGTCCTGATTTTGAACTGAGGTGAACAGTAGTGCTTCATACGGTTTTAAGAACAGCTTTCCTGTATATTCAGGTGGTTGACTTACTTTGCTATGTGAAAAACCTGAAACGAAAAGGTAGTCCGGCGATTTGGATTTTTCTACCGCTGCAGCAAAGCCTACTGTACATCTGGAGTTTCCCCGTGATGAATTAGACTGGCCAGTAAAGTTAGAGGGGAAAGGGAGTGCAAGTCTCAGACTATTGGCCCCATGATAAAGCAAGTGCAGAGCTGATTTTGATAGTAAGGACTAACAAAATGTAGTAAACCCTGTAAGAAACTTGACAGAACAATAAATGTAAAGCCTTTCTTGCTGGTTTCATACCACTACATTACAGTTGTTTAATTTCTCTCTGAAAATGTTCCTATGCTCATGCTTCCAAACAGGGCCCTAAGAGTTAAAATGTTTTAGGTTGGAAAAACATGATGGACGCAAACCTACCTCGCAGCAAACCTCCTGCTGTGCCCTCGTTCCACAAATTAAAAGAAATTAACACAAGAATAATTTAAAGTAGGTCATTACAGAACATCTTAAGAAGTGCTGCTGGTAAATAAAGCACACCGGATTCAAATAAAAATGGAGACTGCAAAGGACACACCAAAACAGAAAGCAGAAAAGATAAACACAGGTGAACACAGGCCGTACAGGAAACAGCCTTCCCTTAGCCCAATGAGAAAAGATTTCACGACAGCCATGGCACCTGCATGCACACCGATGGATGCCAAAGTTTCACAGCTGAGTGTCCAAGTACTGCAGGCCAACATAAAAACAAGCCAGTACAGGCTCTATGCAAAGTCACTGCCTAACCAGGCCAGCGAAAAGGAAGGCTGTCAGGTGTTTGTGTTCCCTGCAGATAGGGTGTTGTGGCAGATGAAGTTTGCGCAGGTGTGTATATAGAGCCATGCTTGAGAATGAACCTACACTGACAATTATCCAGACACCTACAGTATGAAAGCCATTGCCGCGAATTTGTTTGTGTATAGCAGCACCATCCACGCCTTTTTATAATACACTTGTCAGAGCAGGCAGCCTGTGCTGCTGGATGGTGGCTGGCTGCTGCAGGTTTTGTAGATTTTTGATTTCTTTATTAATAGGGCTATGGGATGTCGGTAAGATTTGTGTTCAGTTTTGTTATTGGCCAAATAATGGTCATTAGTGACGTTCATCCTTACTAAACATTTAGTTTTCCGAATGGCTTGTCATCCACACATTATTACAGTTTGTAGAGTGATTATGAAATCGAACCTGATTCAGATTCAGTAGTATTTTAGCAACAGAAAAAAACTGCAAACATGCCCTTTTTTAGAGGTTATATTCAGGAAAGGCTCACAGTAAAGCCTGGAATGGCTCAAAGTGATACTATACAGGTTTGCTTTCCATTCCTATTATCTGAGACATTTATTTATTTTTTTCCCTCCTAGGAGAAATTCTGCAGCAGACTGCAAGAAAAAATACACTGGGCTGACTCATCTCTCCCAGTTTTTTCTAATATCCACCTGTGACACAAAACCAAGACACTGAAATGAAAAATCCTAAAATAAACCCACAATAAGCTTTAATTTACTGGAGGTGGGGGGGACTGAGAACTGTTCTTGAGCATTTCAACAGGCCCAGATTCATGTTGACATCTGACTCCTATGCAATGTTAGTAGAATGCAAATGCAGGCTCTGACATCATCCACATAGCTTCCATTCAGACCACATGCTTGTTCAGGCTTATCATTCATAAAAAAAACACCTCCTGCCTCATTGCAGGCAGTCTGTGTGTGTGCCAGTGCGCTGTGGATTAGGCTGGAGCTTAACTGAGAGTTTGAGCTAAAAAGGACAGAATAAAGTACTGTCTAAATCCACTGGTGCTTTCCAACCCATGCATTAGTACCGAGCTACATTACACACACACACAAGAACATAAGAAAGTTAACAAACGAGAGGAGGTCATTCAGCCCATCTTGCTCGTTTGGTTGTTAGTAGCTTATTGATCCCAGAATCTCATCAAGCAGCTTCTTGAAGGATTCCAGTGTGTCAGCTTCAAAAACATTACTGGTGAGTTGGTTCCAGACTCCCACAATTCTCTGTGTAAAAATGTGTCTCCTATTTCCTGTTCTGAATGCCCCTTTATCTAATCTCCATTTGTGACCCCTGGTCCTTGTTTCTTTTTTCAGGTCGACATTGCCAATACCTTTTATAGAACTTTGAATGCTTGAATCAGATCGCCACGTAGTCTTCTTTGTTCAAGACTGAATAGATTCAATTCGTTAAGCCTGTCTGCATATGACATGCCTTTTTATCCCGGGATAATTCTGGTCGCTCTTCTTTGCACTCTTTCTAGAGCAGCAATATCCTTTTTGTAGCGAGGTGACCAGAACTGAAAACAGTATTCTAGATGAGGTCTTACTAATGCATTATAAAGTTTTAACATTACTTCCCTTGATTTAAATTCAACACTTTTCACTATATATCTGAGCATCTTGTTGGCCTTTTTATAGCTTCCCCACATTGTCTAAATGAAGACATTTCTGAGTCAACATAAACTCCTAGGTCTTTTTCATAGATTCCTTCTTTGATTTCATACACACACACACACACACACTCTGCTGCAAAATATTTTAGACTGTCACATGCAAACAAAACAAAACATCCTTACAGTATGATGAGTTGACATATTGCCCCAAAAAGGCGATATGCCAATTTGATTGTCCATCCCGCCGTCCAGTGCCAGCTCAGTCATGTGTTAGAGTCATTATGATATGTTTCTTACCCCACAACACCATCCTGCAAAGATGTAGGCAACACAAACAACCAGCATACCTTGCAGCTGTGCATGAATTCACTTCTTAGAATCAGGCAATGGAAGGCATGACCTAATCTTAGCAATATTTCGTAGATGATAAAAATACACTTTGGTGACATCACAGCATGAAAACATACATCAGAATCAAATATGAATCACACATTTCTGGCATCTGATTTTGGGTCTGAAGTTAAATTACTCAACTCTGTTTTTAGAGAATTGGCAAACTCCAGTTATTGCAGAGAACCCAAAATCAAAACTTCTGTCTTCTCTGAGTTTAACTGCAAAAAATGTTGAGACTTCCAGATTTTGACATCATTCAGACACTCAATTAAACCAGAGACCGCAGAGGTATCCCCAGGTTTCACAGAAATACAAAGCTGTGTGTCATCAGCATAGCTGTGAAAATATACACTATGTTTACAAAATATCTCCCCCAGCACTAGCATGTACTGTATAAAGAAAATAATATGGGACCAGAATGGAACCCTGGGGAACGCCACAGGTAACTGTAGATAATCCTGATGCTGAATCTCCCAAGGAAACAACATTCCATCTATTAGTAAGATATGACTTAAACCAGTTTAGTACAGTTCCAGACAACCAGTGTGGAGTAGTGGTTAGGGCTCTGGACTCTTAACCGGAGGGTTTGGGTTCAATCCCCGGTCGGGGACACTGCTGTTGTACCCTTGAGCAAGGTACTTTACCTAGATTGCTCCAGTTAAAAACCCAACTGTGTAAATGGGTAATTGTATGTAAAAATAATGTGTTATCTTGTAACAATTGTAAGTCGCCCTGGATAAGGGCGTCTGCTAAGAAATAAATAATAATAATAAATAATAACCCTACCCATGATCAACAGTATCAAAACCTGCACTTAGGTCTAATAAAACCAAAATGGAAATAGACCCAGAGTCTGCATTTACCAATAAGTCATTTACCACTCTATCAAGTTCAGTCTTTGTACTATGAGTGGGTCGAAAACCTGATTGGAACTTTAAGAACTTTACCATTATCAAGAAACAGATTAAGTTGATTGGCTACTACCTTCTCCAAGATCTTAGCTATAAAAGGTAAATTGGAGATCGGTCTAAAATTCCTCAAAACTGTAGGATCTAAATGAGATTTTTTGAGTAGTGGCAGTTTTAAAAGCAGTTGGTACTCTTCCAGTTGACAAAGCTCTGTTAGAGCAGGCTGCTGGATGGTGGTGGTCACCCGCAGGTTTTGTTGCTATCCAGGATGAATCTGGTATACAATGAATGTTTCAGATCACACCCAGTTGGCAATGTGTGTCACAGTTCTCTATGTTTTGCTCTATCATCCAGCTACATCACATACTACTGTAGCTAGTTGCATTCCCACCAGCAGGAATCTCTCAGACTCTTGCCACATTTTCATGGCTTCTGCACCATGAAACCAGTCTTTAAAACTCTCTTTCCAATATCAAACTGGGTCTGACACTTGTACCATATGTAGTCTACAGTCTATAATCCAATAAGCAACCAGGCATTACACAAAACACTAAACTATTTATGCATCACGCTTTTGTATAATTGCAAAATCAATACACCAACTTCCAAGATTTCTCTGACATAATATAATTCACAGCTTTCACATTCGGCCTACGTTATTTTTTTCTGCAGACCGAGATTTAAAACTTCAACCATCAGCGCGAGTTGGAGAGATGGAGCTCTGTCAGCCTGCAATCCTAACAGAGTCCCTATTGAAATCACTTTGATCTTGATCTGCTGATGATGGAAATCAACCTAAGTCTAATTTCAAATTGCTTTCGAGTCAGTCCCAGTGACTGTGCCTTTCCACAAACCATGCCTGAGGATGTACAGTAGCTGCTCTGTGTGCAGCATGGATCATACACCCTGTTATTATGAACATCTGTTTTCCAGGAGATCACAACATAGAGTAGTCCTAAGCCAAGGTCTCCACCTCTGATATGTAATGTTTAAAGCATCATTTAAAAAATAAATATTGAAGAAAATATAAAGGAACTCAAGTATAAAACTTATCTCGACCTCTTTCAATGGTTGATGAACACTGAGGAAATGAACAATCTTGCAGGCAACGAAGCCCCATGACTATTGAGTTTCTGTTGTGACTAATAGTTCCTGTAAGACAAGACTTATCTGTACCCTTGAGACCCTAAAATATCAATATATTTACCAGCTATAAAGATCATTGAAGATTAAAATTAGTCAACTTAAATGTTATGAATTGCTGTTCTTCTTTAAGCTGCTTTCAATAGACTCAATGACAGGTCACAAAAACCCCAGTATATTTTCTGTTTTTAATTTTCATAACTTCAAAGCATTTCTAAGTTGTTACTCCTCCGTCATTATTTTATGTAGACCCAAGACTCCATCATGAACCCTTAATGATTCCTTCTGCATTGAAATTGTGGAGCTCCGTTCTAGACAGCACCTGCCCTGTACCCTGAGGACTGCTATCAAGATGATAATCGCCCAACCACCACGGCAGAACAATCCACCACAATCCCCAAATCTTATCCATGAGTTTGGGATGAACTTGAATGACGCATTCGTCATCACGATCCTCTGCCTACCTCTCTGAACCAGTTGCTATTAACGACTCTATGGATTAACATCCTTCGAGACACCTTTTAGCTACTTATCCTTTGCCACATCATGTTAAGGCTATGATCAGGGCCAAAGATGGCCCAACTTGAAAATTAGGTAGTGGTACAAGTATGGTCATCTCCACATTATCCTTATCGTATCCCCAGTGGGAAATGCTTGCAGTGAGCATGCCAAGCACAAATGCATGAAGGGATAAGAAGCTCTTGGAAGCCAGTTGACTAGAGTAAATTACACAGCTGACTAATGAGTGTGGCGCAGTCTCAAATCAGCCCCCAGTGGATATCGGCGATTACCAAAACCAAAAGGTCTTCAGCACATACTGTATACCATGATTCAGAAATCCAAAAGAAAAAAAAAATAATATCACATTAATACTGAGAAGCACAATAACACTGATACATCTAACAGAACATAACTTTAAAATGAGCATTAGTTAGAAAACAACAAACATATTGGCAAGTTATAATTATTAATTAAGGGGACACAGGTTTTAATGTCTTTTAACTCACATACAGGTGCACAGTATTGTGTAAAGGCATATAAAAAGTAAAGCTGTCACATTTCAGTTTGCAATCATTCCGAGCGGTTCTGGGTTCTGTTACTCCAATACAGATTTACCGTTTCTCTTAATCTACCTTTACTTGGCTTGGAGCTTGGCTAGAGATCCAAAGTGCCTCACAATATGATCTTTGCCTTCAACAAGGGCACATACATTTCTATTACTATTATCACCATCCCCTTTGTCAGTTTCTCAGTCCCAAAGCAAAAAAAAATAATAAAAAATTATTTCTGACTATTAACAATAAACCCGGCTTCTCAGTTCTTCATACATTAAGATAGACGTATCCCAAAGGCTTTACCACACCACGTGTATTACCCTGAGGGAACACCAGTCCTTATGATCAGACACAGCAATGGACAGCAGACCCTATTCCTATTTGACATCTGATTACTTCTTCCCAGACATGAGCCAGGCACGGCCTGCTCCGCAAGCTGTGTTTAACTGGAAATGCTATAATCTTATCAAACAGGACTAGACAGAATAAAAGAGCATAATGCTTCTTCAAAGTCTCCATGAAGATGGACTACAAAACAAAGATTACCGAGACAGGACGCTCACTTACTGTAAAAGGAGGGTGGATGTTGGGAAATTCTGCCACACACACACACTCACCACAATCAACAAGTGTACTATCAGATTGATTTTGTGACATACGTGCTGGGCTTTGTTTTTCTGTCTTTCAGTTTCGTGAATTTTATGCTGATGATTATCCTTGCACTGGCTGGCTTATGCAGCTAATCGATTCTAATCATGCTTTGTATAAAACATATGCATGTTTGGGAATGAGTCTATTGCTTTACCACAAGCTGTACAGAGTGCATGAAGTACAGTGTACAGAGTTAACTTATTATGATTTTATTAACAGATAATATTGTCATGATTCTTATGTTTTTAAAATCATTAAATTATGATTTTTATTAACACACCATACTAACACTAGCAATATTATCACTTCCCCAGCTCCCCACTTTCTGCTGCTGAAGACAACACAATACTGTGTAACTGTGCAAATAGGTTCAAATGTATATTGAGGGGTATGCTTGGGCTTGTATGGGGAAGTATTTTAGAGCTGAAGAGAAATCCACCAACAAGGGTTTAATATTGTCTTTAATGAATCATCTTAGCACACACACACTTTCATTTGCACTCTTCTTCAACCATGTGTTTATACCTGGACACAAGGGCATCATTTTATACAGTGATGAAACCTAGGAAGCATCCATACCAGGAAGGGAGCCAGCGGGGGGGCAGGGTGTGCGGCGCACCCCGGGCCCTGAAAATAAAGCTTGGTGGGACCCTCTTGACTGCCCGAACACACACTTAGAAAAATACACCTCCACACACGCGCTTCAATACTGTTGCCATCATACGCTTAACTCTATAACTGGCACAGACCCATCTAATCAGCCCAAGTGTTGCTTTGTCTTTACCGCTGTTATTCTCCTATTAAATATAATGGATTGCTTTTAAAACTACACTACCCAGAAGCCCAGCGATGAACATTTTTGTATCTATTTGGCCATTGGATAACGAGAAATCAGGTGGTTTTGTGGGTGTTTCAGTTGGTGTTGCGCTGTTGGTCTGTCTTCTGCGGCGCTGCCTGTGTGCTGTGTGAGAGGAGTGATTTGAAAAAGCAACTAGCTGTTTTGTGTAAGAGTTCTATTGTGTGGAATAATTTGGGAGTTGTATATACAGAAAATTCAAAAGTACCTGAAAAAACCAGTCAACTGGTCAAATAAACACTTAAATTTAATGTATGTATTAATTTATTTAGTTATTGCAAATTTTTATATATTTATATATATATATATAGATTAAAATAATTAATATTAATGTTATTTGTTGTAGTATTGTTGTTGGATAACAGCATTTTATTATTTTGTTGTATATTTTTATTTCACTAAAATTAAAAATACATTTGTACATTTTTGGTTAACATCTCGCATTTTATTTTATGCTTGCCAATCATATATCAAATCTTATTTTTACTTAAATATTGCCTTCTGATATAATATTACCATTAATGTGTTCCTCCTCCTCCTCCTCCTCTCATGTTCATGACAATGTGTGTATTGCAGGGAGTCTGACATCAAGACAAAGACAGTTTGAATACCTTCGCCCACCAGGGCACCTATTTTTTTTAACTTGTCCCGGCAGGGGGGGTAGGAGTCTAAAGTCTATCTCAAATGTGGGAAAACCAATTTCTGTTCATGACCTCGTATTTTTCATCAATAAAGCCTTCACTGTTTACATTAATTGTATTCCTAAGCAATCCGCTGGATTCTTAGTCCCTCAATAGGTGGCATTTGTAGTCAGATATTTGCATCTCTTGTTATGTTTTCAACTATTTTATGTCTTTACAGTCTTTACAGTCTTTTAAGTCTTTACAGCTTTTAATTAGAGTAAGACTCGCTCCCCTCCTCTCCCCCCTCCCACCCCCCGGCATGAAAAGCTAGCTCCGCTCCTGATCCATACCATACCAATTTCATTTGTACAGTGTCCTTCATGTGACAGCATCCCAGCACACATTACATTACAAATAATAAACAGCGAGACAAAATAGTTCCAAACTGTTCTGACCTTAGATTTACAAATACTGACAGACTCAGCATTCCGGATACAAAGTGAAGGAGCTCGAACCCTAAAAGCGCTGGCACCCTTAGGTTTGTAATCGAGTTCTTAGAATTACCAAGTGACCATTATTTGCCGATCTCAAAACTACAAGCCTGTTTATAGGGAATTAGTAACTCACTCAAAAATAGACAGGGCCCAGACCATGAATATTTGCAGTTATATGCTAGAAGTAAAAGTTAGTGACCCTTCCTGGTACGAAATGTCTTCCTGTGCTGTGGCTCAGTTAAAGATCAGAGCCGTCAGTTACATGAGTAGAAACTTGAGACTGTTACACATGGGAGCATTCGAACCCCAGCTTCCACTGTATACCAGTGGGAGGTAATTATAGGCAAGACAAAAGATTTTAAAACACTGGTCAGCACACCTACACTGCATGGTTCTTCTACAATGCTTCAGTAATATTTTCTTATTGTTTTTAGCAATGTAGCAAAGTTTAATAATGTTATGGGTGTGGCTGAGGCAGAGCTGAGTGGCTTTCTGTCAGCACTTTAACTGAACCCATGGCGCTTGTAAAAGAAGAGTCGGGATGTTGACCATTTTACCACAAGGGATACCCGGGCCACAGCCAACAGCAAGTGTAATAAATTATGCCGTCAAGTGTTATTCTCTTGTGCTGTACTTTAATCCATTTTTGCTAGTAATCAGGAAAAGTGCTTTTGTTCCGATCTGTTGTTGACAACAAGGTGGTCAGCTCACTTTTACAGTCAATCAGGGCATTTAAGATACTGTGGTACTCGACTACACCTGAATTTATTAGTTGTGGATTTATTTATTTTTCATTAAACCAAGAACATGATTTCTACAACACTATTTACTTACTGAGGATGAGGAATAAGAACCTGCTGAATCACTCACTCATTCGATTGCCTGTGCCTTTAAAGACATAGGCTAGAGGCATTCACTCCTATTAGTGACAGTCAATGTTTCTAGCTGCTGTCACAGACCTTTTGCTGCCAGTCAAACTGATGGCCGGCTTCAGTCTCTGCCCGTCAACTAGCTTTTGAAACCATCTCCGACGGGTATTTACCAGTTAATGGAAGGTATAACCAGCTTACTTCTGTCTGAACACTCCCTATATAACAATGGAATCCCTACCCCCCACCCCGTGCAGTTTTGGAATCTTTTTCATGAATGTACAATCATTCATTTTTGATAAAGGCTACATTTATCATGTCAAACAGCCTGATGTTTATTGCATTAGGTTTCAGTAAATGGACACAGTCTGGGAAGAAAGGCGGTTTAAATGGAATGCAGCCAATACAGTAGTATCTAAACTAGCAGTTTCAAATTATATATTTACTAAATGCTATTTTAAAACAACATGCAATACTGCTGAACAAATGAGGTATTTTTTTACATCCACTTGGGGCAGGAAGGGTGCTTGTTTACACTCTCGTGCACCACATGTACTTGGAGGTTAGACATGATTCTGAGAGCTCTATTGAGGCCCCAGGGGTAGAACGTCTGCATTTTAAAAAGCCACCAGGATGTGATGACAGAAACAGCAAACGGCACAAAATGACTCTAAATACAAAGAATTTTAAGATTCCTCTGATGTTTCACACCCATACCAAGGTGCTGTTTAACCCTTTTAATGTCCAATGTTTTACAATGCCTGACCCCAACAACAGAGAGGATTGCTTTGCAGTGTGGTACTGGGATTAAAATGGAAACCCATGTTATTTATATTCCCAAAAATCTGAGGCATACATACAATTATACAGCAGCACTAAGCTATTCCGTTATGCATGCTTAACCTTGTTCTACCATGGGGATGATGCCACTTGCATATTAATGAGAAAAGGTTGATCAACATTCCTTAACCTAGCGAGGTGCGTGCAATATTCCTCAACAGCATGGCTTCTGAAACTGCAAAAATGATTCATTCTGTCTTTTGAAATATAACCCCTCCTAAAAGTATTAATTTTGTTGTTAGAAATAGGAGCCATTTATTTAATTCATTGTTTTTACAGACAAAACTGGATCTTCATATACACTATTTGATGTCTGGTCCTCATAACTATTGGTACACAAAAGGTCCTATTTTAGGCATCTATAGCGGTGGCCAAAAGCTTTGCATCACCCTATAGAATTAACTAATTTTGCTTCATAAAGTCAAATGAAACCCACTGAATAATGTTACATTAACATATTTAATTAAATAACGCTTTGTAGTATTCTATCTACTTAACGAAAAACTGACAAAATGTGGCATTTCAAAGTCTAACATGAAATACTGTACAAGTATTCTAGCTTCTGGTAGACTTTTGCGATGTAATTTTTTAGTTTCTTGGATTGCATGATGTTAAATAAAAGATCTCAATTGTGTTCATATATTTTTATTTTGTATTATCTCTAGGACGGCAAGACTGATGGCTCCCTATTGAAGACCTCAGATAAAGAACATCTCCCTTCCCAAATTAGGTCAACATAGAAAAAAAAAAAAAACCTGCATTCCTTACAACTAGTTAGGGACTTGCACAAAGGGGTATGCGCCGAAGCTCTCTAAACAAACACACACAACACAAACAGATTGAATCAAGGCAGAGTGTTCTGTGCCTTCGTAACACCAGCCCAGGGATTCCCTTCCCTCTCGAAACCAGAAATACGGCTTCTTTACAAGCCTTTTAATGCAGTGATAAAAGACTTTAGGGAAATAACGTGTGTACTGCACAGTACTTGTTTTAATAGGAACCTTTTAAAGTTATACGTTGAGGGCTAGTAGTTGGATAGGCAGGGTGTTGAATAAGACATCACAGGCGACACATATGTTTTGTCATGGTCACATACACCTATACACCTAGAACTTCTGACTATATGCCATAATATTATTAACTGATTGGACATCTGAAAAATTCACATTTGCATTTTAGTTCGGTACAAAAGTTAAAATCCCAATAAAAGACAGCGGAATGAAAACTTCTGTCCATTAGAAGTGAACAGAAACAAAAGTAAGCCCAACATCTTTAATAAATTGTTGATTCCTCATTATATATTTTATTATTTTAATTTAAAAGATATTCTGCAATCGTTTAACGAGTAAAATATCCACATTTCATCTCACGAATATGTCAATAAATATTACAAATGAAGTTTACAAAACTTTACTTGAATACTTTTGAGTCTGCCATTCAGTCAACATTGCAAATTAACACCAAGAATCTCCTCATCTATAAGGATAAGTGTTGCCATCAGGCACAGCGCATCAGACCTGTACTAGCGCTATGTATTGTGTGATTGCACTACAGCACATAGTTCTCCAAGTTGACATCCAGCCTCTATAACACCTGTTGGACTGGCATTGCCGGTAGAAGATCCACAGTGTTTCCACAGCACTGTAAAAGGACACTTTTCTTACTGAAAGGGGGTTAGCGACTGTCCTCAACAGGATGAGACAAACAGGATATTTGTGACTGATCTGTCAACACACACAGTGCGTGGCTGACTTGAGTCACTTGAGCAGCACACATCGATAAGCACTGTACAGAAGAGCAGTAGTTCCTGCTGCACGACTGATGCGCTCACCACCCCCACCCCCAACCAGCAGGGGGTGACACATACAGAAGCCAGGAATCTGGCAGTATTGCCTGCTGGGTTTGTAATGGATACTCCCACTGGTGGTGTCTTGTCTCCATCATTAGGAGGTAAAAATTATGTACTTCTTGTATGGTGCACACTAGTACTGTACGATAATTACATTGTGCTTTGATAATGAGCTGAATATGTGCATGATAAATCACTGTTATCACACGACTTACATCTTTTTTACATAGATAGTTTCACAGTGCAGTATGCATTGCGAAAATCCAATCCAATGGATTATAGGGCCACATATACAAACATTAATAACAATAAAACGAATATATTTAAATAAAGAAAAATGATTATGAACCTTGAGTTCTTATCAAAATGGCTCAAACATAATTCCATTTCTATTTCAGCTTATTCCCTGCGTCTCAGTTATTTACTAGAACTGCTCTCTGGCAGCTACTGTTCATCTGAACTGCTTCACCAGAGACCAAACCCACAAACCCCTCAATGCAGAGGGGAAGATGGAAACCAATGAAGCAGCTGTTTGGTAAAGAGAATGAAAATAGCAACACCAAAGACAGACTGGTCATCAACCGAGTATTCCAATCCCATGCCACTTTTGAGTTCTTGCTTCTTGTTTTGTTAGTGTTTTTGTTGCTGTTTGATTAAGCAGACTATGCTTGCTTAATCTTCTAAGTTGTTGAACCTCTGGTTTATATACTTTTTTATTTCTTAAGTATGATAGGTGATTCTGTATTATTTTATATAATGCTGTACCTTTCTCTCCTACATAGTTAAATTATTTTACATTTTTGGCAAAATATACTGTAAACAAGGGTTGCTAGTTTTGCATGACATGTTTCTTAAGACTGAAGATTAATTTTCTCTATTTGCGATTTCACTTTTACCTTAAACATTTCAGGGGTTATGAAATTTAAACACATATTCTGTTCTTCAAAATGCGCCTTTTTTAGTACTTCTTGTTGAACAGTTTGTCTAGTGTTATAATCGTTTGGTCTGTCAGTTCTTTGAATTTCTGGTCAAAATCTAATTATTAGTATGAGTTTTCTCTCACACAGAAATGTATAATGGATACAGACACATGAACACATGCAAAAAATATTCCAAAAACAATAAAAGCAAGGTCTGGTCTGTCTTAAAACTGGCAAAGGCATTATTTTGCAAACTAAACCTTCTGGTTCCCACAAGCACGGATTACCTATTTCCAATTGGAATTCCAGTTAAAGTCATGAGAGAGTGGGGCTGCCATGGGCAGCAAAGACTTGAAATGACCAGTCTATAGGGATATGAAACTGCTCTACAAATATCAGGTGATGTTCTTCAGCAGAACCTGTTCACCAGAATGTCATCACTTATAAGATTGTTCCCCAAACATCAGAGATTTCTACAGTCTTGGTTATGGAAGCAGCTGCCAGTGCCAGCCAACATAGGCACCTAACCCACAGTGCAGAGGAGGCATGTGCCAAGCAGAAGTAATAATCTGACGAGGTGCGATTTCAAAATAACAGAAGCCTGTTTTTACTTTATTGAAGTAGGCAAAAAAGAAGCATGAAAAACTTGTCATTGTTCTATATAGAAATGAATGTTCAGCTTTCATACTGAAGCTTCCGTACTACACAGTGCAGGAATTTGCTTGCATCGTTTAAGATGTTTTATTTGTGTAAATAATGCTTATTTGTGTATAAAAAAAACAGCAAGATCGCAGTCCTTCTTTCACAGCCAGTGTCATTTTAAAGGCAAGTACCTGAAATCATTGGGTAATTAAAGTCTTTTTGCTTATATATTACCCATCCCATTGTTCTGAGCACGGTCAGCCTTTGTTGAAGATATAAAATAATTTAACCAAGCTCAAGAAAGTGCAAAACTTGCCCCGATATTTAAAGTAAAAAACATATACATTTTTTTTTTTAAAAACGAGTAAGAATGACTTGACTGCAGCTGCAGCAATTGCATTATTAAGTAAACTTATTTTTATTATGGGCAAACTCTAATTCAATGGTCTAATTCTATTTCAAAGGCAAAGACAATGTATCAGATGAACAAATCCATTTAACTGCTCCTTTCTGCAAATAAGTTTATACTGTTCAATGTATATGATAAAGGGGTTGTAGACAGTAAACCAATGCTTCTGACATGGCAAGTATTTTGAACTGTTATTTATACTTACCTTGGAGAATATTTACCATTAAGAACAGTACTTGGGTGTTCTTTGTGGCTCTTTAGCACTTCCCTTTAAAAAGCTGCATGTAAGAATTCCATTCATTGTGCAGAGATGCAATTAGTGCTGGTTGTGCCATTTGGTGCTACTTGCTTTAACATGTATTGACACATGTTCAGTAAGTACATAGTGAACATTTTATGCTGAAACACCTGCCCAATTTTGTGGGTTTACAATTACTAAAACCATAATTTCACAATTTAAACAGGAAGGTTTGCTTGGTTTCTTAGGAGCAAGGGAGGCAATGCCTTCCCAAAATTTCAAAGTGAAAAAATTAACGTTCCTGGCGGTACATCTTCGGCCTTGTCAGAAATAAAATCAAACCGAACGTGCAGTACATAGTTGTCTTGCTCGTCAGTGGACTCCTCAGAAATAATTGCAAAAGACTCACGTCAATTAATTAGAGACTTCACCTCCTCAAAATGTGCAGCAAAAACCTTTGGAAGGTAGTCTTGTCTTAGCTTATTCCCACATGGTAAGTAACCGGCATTTTGTACATTCCGTTGAATAAATTCTCTCAGCTTTGGGTGATCGTGTTTTTCCAACGGAATATTAGCACTTGCAAATGCATCCACAAGTTCCAATGTAGCGAAATGACGGCTGTCAGAGCTCTCAGTCGTCTTCTTAAAGAGATGAAATTGTTTTTTTTTTCCTTTTCGTTTCCCAGCAGTGTGCTATCTGCAGCCCTCTTTTTGCTCTGATGGCTTTCGCAGTCCACGTGGCGCTGAACAGTTGCCTGCCGTGTGTGATCCAACAAAACAAACATTGCAGGCAAAATGGTATGCCACAGTCGGTGTGTAGAATTTGGCTTCCAAACTCTTTTACGCTGCACTAGTGCTTTTAAAGGTTTTTGATTTAACTCATTTTGAAATGATCTGACTTGTTTTACGCGTTAGCAAGAATATGAGAATACTACGATACGGAACCGCCCGGATGTTCAAATCTACCAACCAGTGAGTTGAGCCCTGAATGTCATTCGCTGCTGTAAAGTGTCAATCAGTAAATCCTGTCTGTCAAGGTCATGACCTTTTTTTATTGAAACAAGCTATTATTCGCATCTGGAACCCGTAATGGCCTGCATATAACTGTATTGCATTTTACTATAAAAACACCAGGTTTCACAGTCCGTGAAGCGTTTTCCATGGCCGTGAATTAGGTACACCCCTAATTATAATAAAATAATGTTAAAAAAAAGTCAAATGCAGGAAAAAAAAAAAAAATTGAACCTAAACCCTAGATTCAACATTCCAATAGTAACAGCAGTTCTGGCTCCTCAGAGGAGGCTAGCCTCCATTATGATGCAATGCGACAAGCAATTGTGTCGTACGACACACCGCACCACGACAAATAATAATAAATGTTTGATAGGAGCCATTCACACTGCCTGCAATGCAACGGGCAACACTGAAGCGACACAAAAATAGGATTGGTGTCTTTTTTTATAATTTTGTCGCGCAGCAGCTAGGGAACTGACCAATGAGGAACAGCTTCCCTTACGCGCCTTCAGTAAACAATGGCGGAAAAAAAGATCATTCTTGCAGTATCAAAACCCAGAGCTGTACAATAAACGACACAAAATTATAAAGACACAGCAGAGGGAGAACAGCTGGCAGTCCATATATATAGCTGGTGTATGAGTCGTTTACTTTTACTGGAATAAGTATTCTGAAAAGCGTATTTATTCTGCATTGTTAATAGCTGTATAACCGGACTGTCACACGCGTGATTTTTTCCAGCTGATGTTAAAATCAGAGGAGAGTCGCCTATCACATCGCTCGCGCTTGTCACCACTGGTGTGAAAGGTAGTGTTGCAGCGAAAGTACCATTTTATCACAGGACAAATCGCATCACGTCCAGTGTATGGAGACCTTTACTTAATATGCATTATTATGAGTGAATTTGAAGGAGATTTTGACCAGAAAAATAAATAAATTCATCATAACGGTAGGAAAATTAAAAAAACATCTGGAACGGCAGACAAAAAATAAACTGCGTCAATGCGCGATAACGTGGAAAATCCCTTCACTGTTTAATCCCATTAAACCAAAGTTAAAAAGTGAAGCCAGCGTTGTTAACATGCGTGGATGACGGGAGATGTAGTTTTCCTCTGCCTTTCTGCTAACTGGAAACACCTTTCAGTGCACCAGATAAACTACTATTCCCAGAAGACAGTGCGCGCCCATATGCCCATATTTTCCCCAGCGCAGGCAAACTCGTTCACTCTCATTTCGCCTGTACGGTCGGTATATAATTATTTTGTTGGTCGTTTATTTAAGTTCAGCAAATTAAGTCGACAGGATGCACTTGGTTTTTTATCTGCCTTAACTTTGTTTAGAAAATATTGTATGCAAAGTACGTTAGTGACATGGTCTTGAATACAGTGCATTTTTAAACATACGCTGGCAGCGTGTAACAGTTAAGTTTATTAGAATAATCTACGATGGGCTACTGTTTTGTTTTCTCTGTTGGCTAGTGAAGAAAATGCGTTTAACAGCTGAACTGGGTAAACCCTATTTAGACTGTACTTGCATTTCTCTTGATCCTATTACTATGCAATGGACTCTCCTGAACTAGGCACCACCTTACTGGATCCTCAGCTGATGCACTATTAATATGCCATTGTTGATATAACTTGTTGTAATCCTAACTTGTTGCATCCTAGTTCATGTTGTATTTCAGTAGTATTATTTGCACTTACTGTAAACTATACTGCATTTAAATATTAATCTTGCATTGTAACCCTGTACAGTACTGCCCTGTAACACCTGTAAGTCACCTTGGATAAATAAATAAATAAATAAACAAATAAATAAATAATATGAAAAGTGTTGTCATTCAGAACACAATAATACGATAATACTGTTGTTGGGGACTTAATGGGACCCCCAAGCCCTGGCCTTTTTCGGCCTCTTGGTTTTTTATTGACCACCAGCCCCACTGATGTATACTGTATGTATGTATGTACAGTATGTATTATATATATATATATATATATGTATATATATATATATATATATATATATATATTCTCCTCGCTATGCTCGACAGTTACTATAGTACTTCAATTTGCCTCCCCCACTTTAAAAGAAAGTTAGGCGCCTATGCCAACCAAACACCTAACATCAAAGTCTGTTTGACCTGCTATCTTGCGTTTTATAAAAGTCTCCCAAAGTAAAAGCACAGCAAGCTGTAATAAATGATAAAACACGGTAAAGCATGGGTACTGTAGGTATTGTACATTGCACAGAGGTATGGAAGCATATTACAAAACATGAAAAACCATGGAAAACTAATGCAGTATGGAAAAGCATGGGAACCCTGCAAAATTACCATGCAAATGTGTGACTTAAACAAGTTCTAACTTATAACATATCTTTATATGACATGATACAGGAATACCATTTGCATGTCAACTTCATGTGAGGGGCAGCCCATTCACGCATAAGCGAGTGCTGCATATCGACGTGTATTCTTAATGCGGTTATTATTTTTATTTTATTTATTTATTTATTTATTTAATGCATTTCACGATACCTCTGTTTGAAAATTCATGGTTATTATTATTTGCAGTCCACAGCAAATATCCAATACTACTCTTACCAAGAGAAAATTAAAGACCTGTCAGACTTCAGTAGCCACACAGCACGGCAGTAAACTGGTCTCCGGTGCAATAAAACACACTACACGATCAAAGTAAGAAAAGATAAGGCTGAACCAGAGTATTATAAAAATACCAATTACTGTACGAGCAATGCGTGAAGCAAGACTGTCTTTTACTTCCAGCCATTAAGAACACATTTACAGTTTGACTATCCCCAAAACAGCAAGCATTGTGCCTTACGACAAGCTCCGGCAAACTTTCTCCGACTGCGGTCCTGTTTAACAAACTAGCGACTAATATATATATATATATATATATATATATATATATATATATATATATATATATATATATATATATATATATATATATATATATAATGCCGCTGTACAGTCAACACACATTACTGCACAGCGTTTACCTGGGCTATACAATTCCACAACTCAGTGTTACACAAGTACTCTCACCTCCCTCTCAACTTGACATGTCGTTATCCGTGGTAATTAAGGTTACATATAGATTTAGTTACACTGAAACCGTCCAGTCAGTGACTGGAGCAATTCTGTAAGCGCCAGACAGAAAGCTTGCTCCCAATTGAACATTCACTTCTCTAAAGCATCCCTTATGTGTTCAAACTTTGCAAGGTTCGGGTATCACACAACATCAAGAACAGCGAAATATTGACCGTACTCTCCAAAACACGACCGACTTTATTATGACACACCATACCGATAAATGCATACATTTAAATTATTCTGTGCATATGAAGCTTCAATACAAATTGGGGGAAACGCGTTGTTTCGTTCAACCCCGCTACACACAAACACCCACTACCAAAATATATATCTTTCCTTTTTTAATTATAAAAAATATCGCGCACGGGGTAGCCTTGTTCAGTTCTTATCTTCTACAGAAATAAAGTTAACCACCATCACCCAGCTTCAGTACCAACAACAGACCGCAACTGTGCACCCCTCGGAACTACACATATTCCCTGCCTGCCCTTGACATTCTTACTGGTCATTTCAAACAAAAAGACTAGTTTGTTAATAAAACACACGCAACACCAGCTCAACGACTCCCGTGCGTGTCATTTCGTTGCCGCTCCGGCTGGCAATGCATCCCAAGCAGTAGTTGCAGTAGTAGCAGGTATTTATAAAGTTACACTATTGCCAACCGCGGACTACTGACAATAACAACTTTTCAAAGACAACGAACCCGCCTGCCCCGATCAGCCCCACATTTGCTCGCTGCAGCCTCCCGTCTGTTCGCCCCCCTGTGCATGCCGTTCATTCATTTCATTACTTGTTTTTGCATAAAATAAACTTACTTTTCCCTGGCCTGGTTGTCGGACGGTACGCTGTTACTCTTGCCTTTGGCGTACATGCTTGCAGAGAGCTCCGATTGTCACGCACCTGTCAACCCATCACAGCCTCCCCGGGCACAACCCCGTCACCATAGCGACACACGGAGCGTCGCTTCCCATTGGGTGCTGAGCATTCCAAGACCGCCCCTTCAATGTGGTAACCGCCTTGACGGACAGATATCTTACTCCTCCTCCTGCTGTGTGCTGTGTGCTGTTTGGGAGCCCGCGCCGGCTGCGATCTCTCCCCCCTCCGAACGTGTACACACACACACACACACACACACACACACACACACACACACACACACACACACACACACACACACACACACACACACTCTGGTCTCCCTCCTCCCTCCTCCCTCTCCCTTCACCTCCCCCAGCGCAAAGGGGAGTTAGAAACCGTCCGAGAAGGATTCGAAACAACTGGCTGTTCCTTTTAAAGGCGCAGACACCCTCCACAGACACAGACCACGCATAGCAGTCAGAATAAAAACATGGCCTGGACGCTCCTCAGATAGTTTCAAGGTAAAAGGACTTGTCTTACTTCTGAACTTGAATTTGCTGGCAGCATGTAGGCGCACATTTGACAGAGTCCCTGTGCAAATATGAGGGAAATAAAACATGATTTCCTTTGACCTTCGTGTTGAAGTCACATGAAGTTAGCACCTTTTTAAAAGTGGATTTTTAAGATACAATCAAATAAAAAAGACTCAAATTGCACAGCATCTAAAGTCATTCTAGGTGTTGCCTCAATTGTAAAAGAAGTGCAGTGTATCTCATTATTCTCAGGTGAATGTAGATGACCTTGAAGAGAGTGCAATGAAGACTAATCCCAGGGCCCAAAGGAATGAGCGCTGAAGAGAGGCTGAGGGAACTGAATCTATAGAGCCAAGAACAAAGACGAATTACAGGGCTTGATGGAAGTCTTTAAAACATGAAAAACAGGGGCTGACAAAAAAAAAAACACTACCAGAGGACACAGCTGGAAATGCAGTGGAGATAGACATAGCGCAGAGGGAAGGAAACACTTGCTTCCACAGAGAGTGGTGAGGGTATGGAATGGGTTACCCAGCCATGTTATCAAGGCTGAATCATTGGGGGCCTCACTTTACAAAGTTTTGAGATCAACCACAGTAGCTACTAGCAGTCTTTGAGGAGCACTGATAGGTTGAATGACCTCCCCTCGTTCATAGCTTTCCTTATGTTCCTATAAGCTGCAATGGCTAAAAGTTGTTACTGAATAAAGTGCTGTCTTCGAAAGGTTTTCTGTCGTGGTTGCTAATGTTCTAAAGTCAACTATTTATCAATTTGTCCTAAGAGAATGTATTTGCTGGAGGCCTTATCTGAGATTTTAAATTCCTGATGGGAAATATCTGTTCTAATTTCCAATTCTTTGCTCAACACCAGCTCACCAGCAGTTGCTGGAATTTGCAGGAGCCATTGATTTTAACCAGATTTTTTGACAGGTTGGTTTCTGAGGTTTCTTAGAACATATTTTAAAATAGCACCCCCAAATGATACAGTCCTTTTCCTTCAGACTGTAATCACAACAAGCCATGTGAATCTTGCCCGTATTTAAAAAAAAAAAACCTGTGCTGCAATTATAATGTTTAGAATCGTCCCCTTGGCAACTGCTCTGAGAAGAAGGAAGTGACGTCAGCACCATAGACCACTGACTTATATTTTAATTACTGGAGCTGGCCTTGACCATTAAAAGTGATTTGTACACATTGTGATATCATTTAAGTAAAAAAAGTAAGTTTCTTGATTGGTCCTGCTCTGGATATCTGAGTTTCTGCCACAAATGAAGACGAGGGGGGAAGGGGAGGGGGGAGAGGGGAGGGGTTCTCACGTTATCCCTCTGCAGACAGTCCCAGAAGTCCTCATCACTCCAGCAAGCAGATGAGCACACTTGGACCGACATGAAGACTGAAGAACTCAGCCAGCAGCCTAGAGGGTGCTCCCTCCAGGGCTGGCTAGAGGCAGTATAGGGAAGCTGACATCACCACTGCTTTAGCGATCCATAACATTGCAGATAAAAAGAACACTGGACTCTCCAGTACTGCCAAGCCAAGCTCTTTCATGAGCATCATAATCCCTCATGAAATTCAAAATATATCATACGGTTGACAGTCTGAGAGCTGCCTCAGGTAAGATTTTTTAAAGCATGTGATGTCAACCGTACTGATATGGATAATACAAAATACTGCCACGCATACTGATGATTTTAGATATATCATAAGCGCTTGGGATGCAAAAAAAAAGAAATTGGTATCAGTTCCTCCACTGTTTAACTTTTCACTGCTCTTGTGTAAGTTTTTCCTGCCTCTTTGCTCCTGGGGCCTTGCATTGCACTGTAACTGTGTTCACATTATAAGATACCACATTATAAGAACATTATAGACTGCGTAGGATCTTTCAGCCAATCAGATGTTCGCCATCCTATAATCTTATATTATAAGTCAGTGACATTCATCCCCCGCCACGGCTGTGAATATGAAATTACCACTAACATGAAACAGTAGCTCAACATGACCTGGAGTATGTTTATGGCATGTATCTGTAAACATGTAAGTCTGACATACTGTACAGATGAACAGATACCTTCATATAACCCCAGATTTTGATACTCTCAATAGCATGAATAAAATATGACTAGATCACGTTTCATCATAATTTAACAGAAGCTTCTCTAGATATATTAAACATTTTGTGACATATGTATGGAGACTATTTTACACTCAATAGCTTGTAAAAGAAAATCCATAGACAAATAAAAATAAATGTTCTCTAGATAACTGAAAAAGCATGGAATACAACAGACAAGATAGGGGGAAGAAATCAAGTTCTTGCACTGGATAATATAATTAGTGTCTTTGCACTCTGCTCTCATTTAACTAGAATATGATTTGATCTGCTTTTATCAGGCCAACATGGAATAAAAGAGAATTTGTGTAAGCTAAGGAGACCACATGGGTCGCTTCAGTTGGGTGTGAAATAGCAGAAAGAAGGAGGGGAGCTGTTCTGGTTACTGAGGCTGCCAAGCAAAAGGACAACTGCTTAATACCGTGCTGAATTCAAAACAAAAGCAGGAACAAGACATTGCTGGGTATGCAGTGATGAAGACTGTATTACTGTAAGTGAGACACAGCAATGGGGTTTTAAAGGGTGGGAAGGCTGAGTAACAATGCGTTCCATTCATGTACTTGTGTAATGTAGTATTTATTTAACTGTGTCAACCCATCTCCTTCAGAACCCTACCGACAGAACTGTGGCCCTGTGGTTGGGTAGCCGATGGTCAAGCATGGCAGGAAGCACTCGCAATACAACACATAGGTTTTTTTAAAGATACATTTAATATGCCACGTTTTTTAAACCCCCATAATTTGTACCCAATTTTTTATTATTATTATTATTATTATTTATTTCTTAGCAGACGCCCTTATCCAGGGCGACTTACAATCGTAAGCAAATACATTTCAAGTGTTACAGTACAAGTAATACAATAAGAGCAAGATAAACACAGAATGAATTTAGAATGTCCAATTCTGTTCCCTCACAGTAGCAACTCCCCACAACAGCGCAGGAGAACTGATGATTAGCGGGCAACCTCCGATTCCACAACCAAGCAAATCGCTTTACGCCCAGGAGCTCAAAAACAGATGCGGGCGGCCTACCAGCTTTGCAGGTTCCCACTTGAGCTGTCCAAGGGTTGTAGTGTGGCGAGATGACTCAGTGCCAGCTGACTTTGCCTCCCTAAACCATCTGAGGACCAGAGCTTATTCACACAGCCAGGATGCAGCCCCCGTGACTGTATTTCATGAGACTGTGCCTTTACTTTATCAACAACACAACTAAGAAAAAAATTAACAAATCTAATAAAATGAAGATGCCCAGCCCAGGGCCTATACAACAACATATTACAGCACTCACAAACAGCTGCACTCTCCCCTGAACTGATCCTTGTGGTGTTCTTTTTTACAGGTGCACATGTTAAATTGGCAATCAATTCACCAATTTAACCTGACCACATTACTCACATGGATTTCACAATGGCCCTGTACAGTGGTAACAGAATAAGTGGCTTAATGAATAAATCTTAAATTCATAGTAGTGGGCACCCTTCTGGTGCTGTTTTCATTTACCATGGTGATTTTATATTGTTTCTGATCATTTTCTCTTGCTGTAATTATGCATTTATCTTGCTTTTTCACTATATATTTTTTAACCATGCTTTACCGTTCTCGTCTGAAATGTACTATGCTTGCTTTGCCATGTTATTCTATGTTAGTTTGCTATGTTTTTACCATGGTACATTTCAACTGCAGCACTGGTAAACAGCGAGGCAGTTAGAGGGGAGATTCAAACCATGCTACTGTTAACCAAGCAATCTAGCAGACAGGCTAGTGGAGTGGCTATACCAGTTCATCGGTTGCTGAGCATGCTATATTTTAGTGGACTGTCTCCTTGCTGTACGCCTGACAGCAATACTCAAACACTGCAGTGAGAAAGAATGACACAATTATGTGACTTTATATTATGTTATATTATAGAAAAAACACATGTTTCAATTAGCCATGCATGCAGAACAATCACAGGAACTCAGAAGGAAGGGGTGAGAGAAAGTTCAATGTCATCTCTGGTCCTCCAGTGTTCTTTTTCCACAGACATTCTGATCTGTATTACAAAGCTGCCGCATCTCATTTCAATATCAGGAAATTTCACCGCCTCGGGAGATGACTTTTGTTTATTTGTGCTTTTGTTTAAATAGTGAATAAAAGTGCAAACCCTGCGCTGTTCTCCAGTTTCGGTACCTGCGTTTCCTACTCCGCCCGTGGCCACTCGGTCCACACTTCCACTGATGGGCATTAGGTAACTTGTTCTGTCGGAGTCCGTTGGAGAGACGATGTTGTGCCAGTCAGCCAGCCGGGTTTGATCAGGGTTTGCTGACGATCAGAAAAGGACTCTTTTCAATCTGCATTTCAACTTCTAGTGGCTTCTAGTTTTTCATATCAACTTCTACCACTTATGCTTCTGAGGAAGTACACTTGAATCGGGTTATTGTTTCAAGAAAGTGTGATTGTGTGCAAAAAATAACAACAACAATATATAGCAAAAAAGTTTTACATTATTTTTCTAAAGTTGATCTTCTGCTTCAACAAGCATAAATTCATGATTGTCCTGGTTGCTATCATGTACTCATCCACATCGAATCGGCAACCACATGGAAAGACGGTACACAGTGCATGCAACAAGTCTGAAATGCAATTACCACTAATTACCACTGTGGTACAGATCATGCCATGGTACTGTGGTGGATTACCAGTCTGTGCCAATTGTCCTTAACTGTGTTAATATTCCATGAAAGACGTAGTGTAACATAGTTTAACATTCAGCTGGAAATGTTGAGCAATTTAGCTATCCTCGTGGGCACTGTTTCTCTTATTATGCAAGACCCATTCTGACAGGTACATTGACCTCTCATCGCAGGTACCGCAAGATTTAAGGAAATCTTTATGCACTTGGAATTTGAATAACATTTAACGTGTCATCTGTTTATTATCCCATAATGTGTGTTCTTAGTCATCATTTACCGTATGACTCTTCAGCACTCCTGGATATTTGTCATGCTTTAAAACTCTCCAGCATCTATTATCTTTGGGGCTGTCTCTGAGCAAGCCTGAGCAAGGTGGGATTTGTGTAGCGAGGCCATTATAACAAGTTGTGTTTCTATTCTAAGAGACTGCAGATTTACACTGGATTAAAGGTAGAATTCTGGCAAAAATGAGAAAATGGCATTATGGCCATGTGAAAGAGAGTGAATGAATCCGAGTCAACAATCTCCCTCCTGACCTGAGAGGGCGCGGTATAACAGGAACAGCCCCGGACTGGATGGTTTGACAGTTCATTCCAGGGTCAGTCAGAAGCCGGCCATCCGATGCAATCTGTTCCTTTGTTTTGGTTACAAGCGAACGGACCGAGAAAGTATAACCGTAAGTGCTGTATTTTGTTGTGTGTCTAATCTGTATATTTATAATTATTAGACGGCTAAACACCTGGGAACTGTCGCTGTCAAGCCAGCATTAACCCAGAATTACAACTACTGCACCAGTCAGTATTTACTGCGTATTCACCACCAGCACGGGAGCACCGTGAAAGGACGCGGAGGTGAAAGGACGCGGAGCCGTGCCGGGACATTGCCTTTGTTTATTATTATTTCAGGACTGAAACCCAGTAGTATTTCGCTGAGCAAACTACACATTGGTGTGTAGTTGCCAGCGCTATTATTGAACGGTGCCAAACTGCGAAACAGATAACAAAAGAACTGTTTGCACCTGAATTCTGTCTTTGTGTTATTATTAGAGCACTGCACCTCTACACCTGCGCACTACTAACCACTTTGACACAGGCCATCATGCTCCCAGTCCTCCAAACCGAGGCTGGCTGAAGACCGTGGTGCTGGGCAGAGCTGAGAGAAAGCACCTGGGCTGGAGAGTTGGGAGTCCTCATCCTGTCAAGGGAGAGAGAGAGATTAAGCTCTTTATAGGGCATTAGGATCACTCCCTTTCCTTTCTGCTGCTGGTACAGCAATTCCCATTCCCTTGACACACAATTAACTTTGTCAGTTAAAGGAGTCCTAACCAAGGGTTAAAAAAACAGCACTAGCACTATCATCATCGCCTCCCTTTTAACAGTAGCTGAAAAGTGGCTTCATGTACTGTGTTGTAATTCAAACTCACTCCAATGGGCTAGCTGCAATCAGGACATGTGAACTACAAAAAAAGTACCAGGGCACAGCCTCTTATCTATTGCATTGTCGTTAATATATTTGCATATGCTGAATTAGCAAAACAAACACAGCACCAAAAGATTCTCAACATAATAAAACATGGACCAGATGTAATGTTAAAAATTAAGAACAAATGAGTAAATAAATAGATATTAAACCACTGGTTAGCATTCCTTTAAATCTGTAGTCTGTCAGTACTATGTAGAACACATTCATTACCTACCCTGTGCAGTGCCTAACCCAGTGCAATATCTTTTTCAATGTAATTGCAATTGCTTATTTAATATTCACACATGCTACCCTGGGTCATTAATCAACTGTAGAAGGAAACCAAACAGATGCATCTGCATAGGTTGGTAGAAACTCAGCTCAAATCAGAGAATTCAGCAGAGCATCATATCTGGTGCTGAATTAAAATAAATAATTTTGCAAAACTCTCAGGTCAGGAGATATTGTTCATTAGCTTAATTTGTGTTACATAACTCCTTCAAGAAACAGTTAAGGCTCAACAGGCATACTATATTTCTGAATTCTGAAAAACACATATCTGCCTGGAATAAACACACAGAAGCCATCAACACATCTCCATTGTACTGATATTTCTGTCTTTCTCCTCAAGGCTGATTGTGAGGAAGTGAGGTGTAGATACTCATTAGTGATGAGCTGTGCACTAGAAACCCAGAGGAGAAGCAGTGTGCGTCCTGTGAACACTGATATGCACCCCTATCTCACCTGCCCACTATCAGCTTTGAGGAGGCTTTCCAGAAGCAATCATTACTGCTATAGTTATAACAATATAAGCAGAAAAGCAACAGAAAGCCATACAGAACACACATAATCGGATATTAAACCAACTAAGCCATGAAACAATAGGAGAATGGAGATGATACAAAAGATTTGGATTTGTAATGTTTCCCACTGCTCTCCCAGTCACCCAAATCAATCCTGGGGGAACTCCTCTGCTCATAATGCTCCACTGGGAAAATATACATTCCAACAAGAAGAATGATCCCTACAGGCGGAAGCTAATTTGCTGAAATTAGACTAAATTGTGGTAACCTTTAAGAGTTTTATGACAGGTGGATTTAATGCTACATAATTACACCACGTCTAGGGAGGCCAAAATACCAAGCAGGCAGCTTTATTTTTTTTCCCCACTTGTATTTAAAAAAAAAAAAAAAAACCTGCATCGTACTCTACACGGGCTGCACCTATCAGACCTTTCTCAACATCTTCAATTACATTTCTTTTAGTATTTCTAAATGTAGTACTATTGAGTGTTTAATAGTTATGGATCATATATCTAAGGCTGTCAATTTAACTGTAGTTAGGGATCAGAGTGAATTAAGCACTTTTCTTTTGAGCACGTTACCATGTGTATGTGTGTGTATTTTTATTCACTTTTTGATTCACATTATTTGGAGCACGTTTTATAAGTTTTTGCTTTATTATTATTGGTGCTTTTGTTTTTTCACGTTTGTTTCACAAAGAGTATTGTTTGTTTTTGTAGAGGTACAGGGCTATATGAGGTGATTTACATGTGACGGCAGAGAGGCTGCTGGGTAATGTAGTTTTTATTGAGATGGCTAAAAGCAAATTGGTGACTGGATCGGGTTTTTTTTTAATTTAGTAGTCACCAATTGTTTTTAACATTTTTTTTCTCACAATTTGGAATAGCCAATTATTTTTAGGCTTAGCTCACCACTACCACCCCGTGCTGACTTGGGAGCGGCGAAGATGAACACACGCTGCCCCTGAAGCATGTGCCGTCAGCCGACTGCTTCTTTTTCACACTGCAGGCCCACCATGCAGTCACCTGAGAGCTACAGTATCGGAGGACAACGCAGCTCTGGGCAGCTTACAGGCAGGCCCGCAGGCACCCGGCCAGACCACGTGGGTCGCTGGCGCACGGTGAACCGAGGACACCCTGGCCGACCTTTACCTGTTTATTATCAGTCTACTGGCAGCGTATATTTTCTTACTGCATTAAAACAGAAGTAACCGGTGCGTCGATCTCCAACAGGTCACAAATCACAAGCCCCTAGATCCACACGCTGAGAAAAAAACGCCAAAGTCAAATAAAATTCAACAGGTTAGATTTTATTTACCACAGGCTAAAGTGTAGTAGACAAACTATACAAAAAGTCAAACACTGTCTAAACGTTGGCAATGGTCAATAGCTAAATTAATGGGCTAAGTTATTTTTTTGGTTGCACGCGGCGCTGTCTCCGCCATCTAATCAGCATACGATGCCATGCATAATATGAGGGTCGCTATGCTGGGCTAAGTTAATACAAAAATGTGTACAGGCCTGTATTAATTAAATTTGCATACATAGGAATCACCAGTATGTAGTTGTGGTCAGTAATTCAGTCTTAGCAGTGTGCGACACCCAGTCGGGAAAAACTCAACTGTGACGTCAAACCAAAACTGAGCACAACTGATCGCAGAATCTGTGCAAACTCACATGAGATGAGTCGGGACAGCTTGAGTTGGGCTGTGTGCGGTGGGCTTTAGACTTCCCTGGATCTCTCTCTCTCTCTCTCTCTCTCTCTCTCTCTCTCTCTCTCTCTCTCTCTCTCTCTCCAAATACTTTATAGGCATGACAAGTTGCACAAATATTGCCAAAGATGCAATGCATTAGAGAACACAAAAGAACAGATATGAAATGAACACAATGATATTTGTGTGTTGGGCTCATCTACTGTGTGTCTCTGGCCTTGTGGCAGGCTGCTACGAATTCTGGAGCTATTATCACTGCTCCCTCTCTCCTCTTCCCCCAGAAAGACATGCAGTTGCTCCTCTTGGCTCTGGAGCAGAAAGCCATCTATTTTATCTGCAAGCCTGAGGGAGTATCGCTCTCTCAGCTCTCTATATCTCTCACCGTGGAGGATGAAGTGGGTCTCGGTCTCAATCTCTCCACTGTGGCACTGGGTACAGAGTGACTCCTCTCTGGGCCTCCACTGTGCTCTGAGTCTGCCCATTTCGACTGACAATTTGTGGTCACTGATAAGTGTTTGTTTTTGGGGTTCTTTATGATAATGAGATACTTTGCCAGAGTGTATTATCTATTGAGAGAACTGTAGAGGTGGAGTTTGTTTTGATTTTTAATCTGTTCTCTCTGGTCATTTTCTACCAGGGCAGCCTACTGTTTATTTTAGTGCCTCCTGGCTGGTAGGCTCTCTCTCTCTCCCTCTATCCCTCTATCTCTCTGTCTCTCACTCCGTCTTCCTTTCTCTGTCCAATTAACAGAGTACCTTGAGTACCCTAATTATACCACTAACTATTGCACATGTTCATTCAGAAAACTACCTGAGATTACAAAAAATATACATTTCCCAACAATTAATTGTAAAAATAAAAAACAGGCACACAGAAAAGAAAACGGTTGAACTTTTAAGCTTTTTTTTTTTTTTTTTTTGTAAAGTATTTTCTCTGCAGCTCCTGGACACACAGAGACGTGACCCGCCACTGCAAAGTGAGAGCTGATGACTATGAGCAGGACAGGAGCGACCTTACACCAAGGTTTCAGGACATAGAACTGTCAATGAGTAGCCAGCGCACACATGATCCTCCACAGTGAAACTCGCCGTCTCTCCAGCACGGCTGGGGTTCGAAGCAAGGTTTCATGCTTCACTGTACATGATCCTGTTAAGTAAGCAAGCTGAACAGGCTCACTCCCCCTATTTACTTCATTGATCAAGCAGAACATTGTTATTGGTAATATTGATGATACCTCAGTCAGAAAATAAGATAACAACTGGTGATAGTTGGCTTGCATTGATAAGAATCTTAATCACATTTGCTGTAAAATGGGGTTGATTTAGCCAACCTATCCCACAAAGGGATAAGCCACAGCTGGATTGTTTAGAGTATTTTACAGCACTGTGGAATCCAGCCTCTTATATTTAAGGCTAATATTATTATTATTATTATTTATTTATTAGCAGACGCCCTTATCCAGGGCGACTTACAATTGTTACAAGATATCACATTATACATTATTTCACATTATACAGATATCACATTATTTTACATACAATTACCCATTTATACAGTTGGGTTTTTACTGGAGCAATCTAGGTAAAGTACCTTGCTCAAGGGTACAACAGCTGTGTCCCTCACTGGGGATTGAACCCACAACCCTCCGGTCAAGAGTCCAGAGCCCTAACCACTACTCCACACTGCTGCCCTAATACAGGGATAACCAAGAAAAGATGGTTGATGCAACCTAGGGTTATTCCCTACTGCTGTAAAATGCTCTTTAAAAATCCAGCTGTGGCTTATCTTTATCCTCTCCTTGCCACAATGCCATTTATACCGAGGAACAGGTTATAAGATGGTATGGCACTTATTCTTTTTATAAGGCTCTTACCTGTGGTTCCTGGCTACAGCATTATAAAGGGGGAGCGCTGTATAGTTATTTAAAGCTAATACTTCACTATCGCAGCTATTGTTTGTTTTGCTGTTTGGTACTTTCTAAAAGGTGCTGAGAGAATAGTGGTGCCGTAATTTCAATGCTATCCTAGGAATCGGATTGGATTCTGAGGAATCTATCGTAATGTTTACTTCACGTGAATTCCTGTTCTGTATATATTCCATTTAATTAAAATACATAACACAACAATTTCAGCAAATCTTGCCTAATATGCATTGCCATGGCTTTGTAGGTCTCATTGTTTCTTATATGAAACACACGCACATTGTGGTGAGTTTGATATTTTGAATTATATTTTATTTCAAGGTATTAGTGAAGAAAATATATTGATCACTCCTTGCAGAAACTTCAAGGCTACACTTCCAGTTCATATCAACGCAGTCGACACTGAAAAAAACGTCAGTCACAGGAAAAACAGCCATTGGTACTGGGAACGCGCACCAGATGATGTAGAGCAAGTTATATGCAGTTTTTTGGGTTGGTCACATTTGACCAAATTAACAGTGAAGTTCAAAAACTAATGGTCCTTATGTTACCCCATAATAAAAAAAACAGCACTGCTTTACTCAGGGGTTAGGCACTTGGAACTAGTATGTGAAGAATAGTTGTTTTAGTGTCAGCAACTTAAAAGCTATAGAAGATAATTTAAATTAAAAAAAGGTCTGTGCAAAGATTAAATATATAATGGGTGAGTTTTCTTATTTGACTATACATCTACTATACATTTCATTAAACTCAGAAAGTCTAAATACTGGCATTAAGATTCAAGTCTGAAGTCCTTCTCATAAGTGCATAATGTATTCTCTCAAACAGAGAGTTTGTAACTTTTCATACTGTGGGCTTCACAGTTATGTAGGTGTGTGACAGAGACAGAATGATTCTTGGTGATAAATCTCTCTCCCGACCTAAGAGATCCCTGGATACACGCCCCAGGGTTGTCGCACAGAAGTTTTGTGTCCACATGGTGCACTGGCTCAACCCCACCCAGAAAACGAGCTTGGAGATGGGCTAGGCTATCGTGGTCGAGCATTTTTGCCATGTGGTCGGCGCCAAAACCCAGGCATGGATACAGCGCCACAACCCCGACAACCTAGAAGAGGCTGTGAAACTAGCCGAGGATTTTGAGGACTCCCTGGCTTCCGCCCAGGCCGGCCTACTCACCGCTCCAGCACAACGAAGCAGCCGAGCACCACCTCCTCTCTCCGCCCCAACATCACTAGGACCGGGATCGAGACCTCCTAGACCGCAGACCCCAATGGGCAACCTTGCCTTCCCTTCATGTAGCACTGAGGTCTCACCTGGGCTCTTTCAATCCATTTACACAGGAATGGGTATAGCAGTGAGGTCTCACCTGGGCTCTTTCAATCCATTTACACAGGAATGGGTATAGCAGTGAGGTCTGGGCTCTTTCAATCCATTTACACAGGAATGGGTATAGCAGTGAGGTCTCACTTGGGCTCTTTCAATCCATTTACACAGGAATGGGTATAGCAGTGAGGTCTCACCTGGGCTCTTTCAATCCATTTACACAGGAAAGGTTATAGCAGTGAGGTCTCACCTGGGCTCTTTCAATCCATTTACACAGGAATGGGTATAGCAGTGAGATCTCACTTGGGCTCTTTCAATCCATTTACACAGGAATGGGTATAGCAGTGAGGTCTCACCTGGGCTCTTTCAATCCATTTACACAGGAATGGGTATAGCAGCGAGGTCTCACCTGGGTCTCTTTCAATCCATTCCACTCCAGGACCTTTAGGTACAGCACTGAAACCGGGACCAGAGGACAATTGGAAATGACAGACTTAGGACAGAGGATAGGACACATTTCTTTAAATTGAGTGACCCCAACCTGACAAAGTGTTGAGATCATTGAGCTGCTAGGAACCAGACGAGCGCTGATGGGCTGAATAGCCTCCTCTTGTTTGTAAATGTTCTCATGTTCTTGTGCTCCAGTCTTGTTGTGTTGTTTTATTCACTGTGTTTTTTTATCCGATTATCTCAATTGTAATACAAACTTCTGACAATAGACTGGGGAAGCAACCGGAGAATAAAAAGACATGCACTGTAAACATCAGCGAAGTCCATCTTGCAAAAAATATCAATGCGATCAATACCCCAAGCTTCAGTAGCTTTTTATTTGTTTGCATTGTTATGTGACTAATAGACACTTTTAAGGATGTAAACATCTTTGTTATGTATACATTTTTAATACCCTTCAATCAAAATAAATATGTTTTGTTAGAAAACATTAACAACCCAACTAACAAACTTAATGCAAAGAACATTCAATACAGGAAATAGTTGTGTTGTTGTCCTCCAATGTCTAGGTGGCAGTATTTAGATTACTGGTAAAGCCCATGAAACACCAACTCTTGGGAAAACTTTTTTTCTGTCAATTTATGAAGCAACTTACTGTAGGTGACATTTTAAAGCAATTTCACCTTGTAAATAGTTCAAGATACAACATCTAAACAAGCTTGATTGGTGATAATTGCTTGAAATGGTGCCAGAAAAAAGTAGCCTGGTGTAACATTTGCTTTGCATTTGTTCATAATAAAAAAAAGCATCCACAAACAACACTATGAAAGTCAAACTTGATACTAGTTCTTTAAAAACAGTTAAAAATGACAGGGCTCAGCTGGACAGCACATTTACAGCAGTGGATATAAAAAAAGGCTTTTGAGTGGTAAACAGGCATGCTACATGAAGTCATTCGATTTTCTATTTAATCCAAAATCTTCATTCTTTTCTTTTTTTCTATCAAGTATTTTAATTAAGCTGCCATTTGTATCCTTCTGTATGTTTAGTTAACGCATTTCTCCCTTCTATCTGTTTTGTCCTCTTCTGTATTTTCTGCATTCCTGTGTATTTTCACTGCTTGTATTTCCTCTCTGCAATTATAGCACAAGGATACACTTGCACTAAATGACCTTGAACTGGAACCCCAAGTATATATATATACTAAATCATGGTTACTGAATCCTTCAGAAAATATGTAATTACAGCCCTGTCATAAAGTTCTTATAACAATACGGGAAGTATGTACTAACAGATGAAATACTGTGGTAGGAAAAGCTCGATGAGTTGCATCGAATATAGTGACGCTTCTTTGTGGAATATATCAGAATCATTTCAAAGGGTGGTTTAAAGTACATTACACACGTCTACTGGAAACAGTACTGACTGGCAGCCCCTCGTATCGACACTGGGCATTGCAATGCTTAGGCTACATGATGAATGGCTTTTGCTCATCCCCCGAAAAGGAAAGCTGATGCTAGTTAATCCATTTCGTCTTGGCAGGGCACCTCAGTCAGACGGAGTGGGAGGGAGAAACATTAACTTCAACAGCTGTTTCTTGACCCCGACTTTCAGTCTTCCCAAGAATACATTTTGGAGGGTGCCATTTCTCGGTTGACGGGTGACGCCTCAGTAAACAAAAGTTTATAACGGAAACAATCGGATGGCGTATATTTAGAAAACACACACAACAGACATCAGTCAAATCAATGTGAACTTACGTTGTTGCAGATGCCCTTAAGCCGACACAGACACGTTTTACGGTGACTGGGGAGAAACCTGTGCAAGCGTGCCTCCCCTACTCATTTACTGCGTTCGAGAAACCTTCCAAGTCTACAGTAATTCCCCAGTAAGGGCGACTTGAAACCGACCTGCTGAATAGCATTTGCTCTTCTCTCAACTCCCCTCTGCAGGAGCGGTGTCCCGGAAGTTAAGAATGTGCCGAATGTTTTGTCAACCGAAAGTTCTACGTGAGTGTTGCAAGCGTGTATCCATTTTTTAAAACATGCATAAACGCATATGGGGTCAGTTTATATGTAGGTAGCAAATATGAATGCGTTTTAAAGCAGCACAGTCCTGCCACTATTGCATCAACTACGTTGAAAGGCGTGCTTTGTTTACATCTACATTTTTCAAAGATGATTTGCACTAGTTTGGAGACGGGACGTGTTTTACCCTTTGTTTCCTTGCAAAACACCGTGTTACAAAACTACATGAGAAACACAGTGTAACACAGAAAGCATGGGCTTTAATGTAAAGCAAATGGAATGTGTTGCATTTAGTGTCAGCATTTTTGTTTTTTTCAATACATACAGCAGTCAGATATCTGTATACCCAAAGTAAAGGGACAGTTAAAAGTGACATCAAACGTGCGGTCATCTACAAGCAGTGTAGTATAACTTAATGCATTCAGTTATCAACTTGTGTTGCACGGTTGTCTGACTATCTTGGTTTTTGATTTTAAGCAACATGATTTTACAAACCACGATTAGCACTAATCATGGATTTTCTTGTGAACCCAGCCGATGATGTGTTACAGGCGTGTTATGGGAGATAGATAGCCGTGCAGTATCAGTAAATAATAATAAGGACATGTGTAGCGAGCACGGGGCCGTGCTCCTCATTAAACTACACGCAGGCTTTGTGAAGATACAAGTCAGTAAGTTTTGGTTTGGCTGCTAGTGTGAGAGACAGTGTTGTGCAATGCGCTGCTGTTACAGATTCTGACCCTAGTTTGGGAGGTGAGGTTAAAGCTCTGTAACCATACATGCTGAGGAGCCGGTCTGGCTTTTTGCTTAGCTGTAGAGACACTGCTTAGCGATGGTTTGTGCACCACCACTGCCCTCTTACTGGTGCTGTAAAGCGTTACTTTTCTACTGTATAGTCAATGGATCGTTTGAGTTACTGATTTATATATTTGGTTCGCAACTGAATTCCATGAGTCTTGTCAAGTTTAATTTCCAGTGTTTCACTGCCACATTGTTTTAGCAGTTCTCATGCTTTCTTAACATGCACGTTTTGTCTTATGTTTACAAACCATTTCATCTGCTGAGATGTCATTCCCCATATACATAAGAGCTGGCCGCTGCCAGGGTAATGGAGCCATTAGCCAGCCGGTGGGCTGCACCTGCTGTGCTGCTGGTGAAGAAAAAGGATGGGTCGCTGCAGTTCTGTGTAGACTACAGGTAACTTAATGCAATGACCCGCAAGGACTCGTACCCCCTCCACAGAATCGACGAGGCCCTGCCCTGGACAGTACAGCAGGCTCTCGCTGGTTCAGCTTCCTCGACCTGCAGAGCGGCTACTGGCAGGTCAAGCTGGCTCCTGAGGCACGGCCGAAGACCACGTTCTCCATTGGCCAGTTAACGGTCATGCCCTTCAGACTGTGTAATGCTCCAGCAATGTTCAAGAGACTGATGGAGCAGGTGTTAGCTGGAGTTCTGCTGAAATGCCTGTATCCAGTACCTGGATGACCTTAAAGACTCTTGGACTTTGTCATGGACCATGGACAATAGGCTGACTAAGGAGGGGGCAGTATAACAGACACGGCCGACTTGTGACCTGCTGCCCCTCTTCTCATGTTCCCCTCAACCCCCCTGGTAGTTGCGCCAATGCCTGCTAGGGATGCATGCCCTCGTGGGGTAGAGCCAGGCTCTGCATTTGTAGTTCTAGAGCTTTTATCATGAACTCCTCTCACAGAGAGGGGCCAAAATCTGTAACGGCTGAGCAACACAATACTGCCCAGTGCACACAGTGGCTGTGGGTCATGTGAGCTTCTTGTCTGCGATAGCTCTAATATTGTATTAGGAGCTCTTGCAAAGGATTGTACGTCACTGGCATACTTGTTTGTTTGTTGCATAAAAGGCCAGCAGTGTGGAGTAGTGGTTAGGGCTCTGGACTCCTGACCAGAGGGTCGTGGGTTCAAGCCCCGGTGAGAGACACTGCTGTTGTACCCTTGAGCAAGGTACTTTACCTAGATTGCTCCAGTAAAAACCCAACTGTTTAAATGGGTAATTGTATGTAAAAATAATGTGATATCTGTGTAGTGTGAAATAATGTATAATGTGATATCTTGTAGCAATTGTAAGTCGCCCTGGATAAGGGCGTCTGCTAAGAAATAAATAATAATAATAATAATAATAATAAAAAAAATATATATAACTCAATGTTATAAATCTCTTTTGAGTACTAGTACAGTATATAGTTTTATAATGATAGCTTTGATTAAACAACTGTGAACAGGTGTTATTACTAAGGAGCAGAATGAGTCATAAATTATTTAATTGCAAGGCAAGTGACTTCTTTAAGGATAAAAGGCAGTAAAGAATCATAAATAACAAAGTTTCGGACTAATATAAATTAGGGCTTGTAACATATTTTATTGGGTCTCACCACAGTGTTAATTAATTAGTTTGAACACATTGTATTGGCGTCAGTCCGCGCAGAATCAGTTCCCAGTGTTGCCCTGGCAGTGAGAATGTACCTGAGGGCTAACACTGTCAATGTAGCTTCTGAATGTCAACTCTGCATGTAGTATTATATTTATTGCACAATTCCTATTTGAGGGATTTGGCGGCATTGAGCTTAGCAAGTCATTTGATATAAATGTTTACATTGTTTTGTGCAAGATGGATCTTTATAAAATGTTATTTATTTCAGGGTTACAGGACGGTGAACGTCTGTGTATGTGGGTAATGTGAGCACGAGTAGAAGTGAACGCACTGAGGCTGAAAGCAGAGGCCTGGTTACGAGCTGCGAGTGCTGATATAACTCCTACACAGACACGCGCAGTCCTATAAATCCATATATACTGCTTTACTATTAATTTACAGGCACACAATCCAGCTGTATTTGTTTTCTAATCATTACCAACATTTTTTTAGTCCCTTGTCCATTTTTGTTTTGAAAAGAGGGAAAAGGTTGCTGAAGAGAATACCGTTTAGTGGCGGAGGTACTCGGACGATTGTGATGTCACCGTTTGAATGGACTTTGCAGTTGAATGGAATTTGAAAAAGTGCCTCAGGCTATATTTTTTAAAGCAGGTGGACTTCAGCCATGCTGATATGAGAGTACAGCGCAGTAAAAACTGAAAGTGGCATGGTTGATGTCGTGAATGCGATTTCTCTGCCATGTGTTGTGGAATACAGTAGGCACGATTTGTATGGAAGTGTATGGATAACACATGTTAGAACAGGACAAGCTCACCAAAAAAATCCTCTTTGTTATCCTCCACGGATCTTCAAACCTCATTCAGTTTTTCCAATGGAACCAATGTCAGAGCCAGGTTACAGACACCTCTCAAGTACACGTATGCAGAAAAGATGAGCAGGCAAGCATCACGTTGATATTTCTGTGAAGGGGTGTATTGTCAACTGTCTACTGTATTGACAACCTTTTTATTTTTCAAGCCAGCCATGGGCCAAGAAAGGGTCTAATTTGAAACTGATTAAGACCACGCTGTCCACACATCCGCTACCTAATTGTATATTGTGGGCAGTTGCTGTAGATTTTGCTGCGCTTTCCCACATGTGTGTGTTTCCTGCTAGCCTACTCGAGCATGCGGTGGGGTGTCCTGTCCAGCATTTACAGCAGGCAGACAGCAGAGGAAGAGGAAATCTGCAGTAGAAGTATTTGCAATGCTTTTCTTCAGTTTTGGAACATCGAAATTCAATTGAATTAAACACAATTCATTTTAAGGAACTTTAATATTATTATTTTCTAGATTTAAATTCAAATAGAGTTAATAAAAACAAAAATCAATATTTCAGAGCATTTGAGGAACATTTTCAGGGATTCTAAGTGGATCGCATCAGCTTCTTCCTTGTACAGGTAAGGGTAATGCCAGGATCCCAGGTGGTTCATTCTATCCAGGGTGATTCTCCAATGCTGTAAAATGCTCTAAAAAGCCTGACTGCGTATAATCAGATCAGATCAACCCCTTCATACTTTGTCAATCTAATAACCACTCTTATGGCAACAGACAGCATTATACATGGGCAACGAAAGTGATGTGATGCCATACACAGGAAACAAGCATGGGCTGTTGAATTTCTCTTAAAGAGCAAGATGCTTCGGATGCCCATGATTATGTATGTGTTCTCCTTTCCCATGCCTTTTTTATGATGATTGCAATTCTCTGGAGTGGTTCTGGGTTCTGTTGATCCCATATTGATTGCTATTTTTTTCCCTGCATCTCTATCTCTCTGGCACTCCATCTCTGTCTCTATCTTTCTATATCTATCTATGTATCTGTATCTCCTTTCTGTATCAATCTTTATCACTCCATGTCTCTCTCTCTCTGTCTATATCGATCGATCGCAGGCAGGGACAGTAGAGTTGAAATGTCACGAGGAAGTCAGTCCAGTGCTAGGCAGCTAGAATGGAGCCACTCAAACAGCATACACGATTGTGTGGTCAATTCATTGACTTTCATCAACATTAACCCTGACCTAGAGTCCTGCATCTTTCTTGCTGCAAAGCATAGTAGTCATTGGAGGAGGCAGCTGGTTGGTTACCACCAGGAAAGAGCAGTTTAACACTACAGGTGAAATGACCATGAAAGTGCAAAACCGTCTAAAAGCAAGGCCTTCAAAAAGATCTTTCTTAACCTAGTGTAGGAACAGGTGTTTTCAATGAAAATACGTGTTTGTTAAAAGGTAAATCTGTTTTAAAATGACACGTTTGTGACCCTGTTTAGTGAATGGATCTACATGGCGTGGAATACTGTTCTAGTAATGATTACTTCAAAACTCGAGCAACCAAATAAAAAAAAAAAAAAAAAAAAGTTCACGTAATGCAGTTTTAAAATCTACAAGAACGTAAGTAAGCTGTTTTAAAAATTAAATACAAATGGTTATGTTCACTCTTTCCACTATCCTTCATATGGTTGAAAAAAATCAAGTTTACTTCAAGCTTGCCAAGCTGGGGCTGGTAGAACATGCAATGTGAGGAAAGCCAATGTAAACAGAAAGCTCATTACTGTCTGGTGGGTGCCATTCTTGTGATATAAACTATCATTCAACTCCCCGATCCTGGCGTATAACTTCAGCTATAATGTTGCACAGACAACCTCACAAACCACTTGTTTACCAGCTCGAATAATTTTTTTTTCCAGAGCTTCAAAAAAAGTACACAGGCTACAGCAGTACTATGAAGTTTTTTGTAAGTTGGTCAGATCCTGTGAAATATATTTTTGATCTTTGTGGTGTGGTCCACACATGATCTTTTAAAGAAAGAAAAAGACCTAAACTGTTGGTTCATTTTTTAAGTTGATGTTAGGAAAAGCGCTTATTTTGGTTTCATATCTATAGCTCCAGTTAGATTTGTTTGTTTGAAACCTGAATACCTTCACACAGGCATATTGCAGCAAGACCTTGCGTTCAGTTTTTGATTAGAAATTGTTCTGCTCTTTTAAGACTTCAGGCCGGTTGTTACTAAAATGTAGTCTCTCTCACACAGAAATGTGAAACCAGAAATGGTTATTATACAGTATTGGCATTTGTTTTACAATTGTTGTTTTAATGTAGCAAATACACTCCCAGCTGTGCAATATGAAGCAGATTCTTATTGTATTATGCAATCAGCCCTGCTCAAAAGTAGTTTAGGCTTTGGATATTTTGCATGCAAGGAACAATTTTTCAGATTTGGCCAAAGATCCTCATAAATCATATGTATTGGCCACCACTGGCATATGCAAAGTAGTACAATAGAGACCCGTTAACAAACTGCCAGGGGGGACATTACTGACTGTCAAAGACCGTATCGGAGACCATCAAAGCACTAGAATTCTGCACTCTTCAAAAGATACATTGTGTCTGTTCGGCAGTATACATTACACAGCAACAGAAGAATACAAATGTTTTTGTTATTGAATGATTGTAAACCGTAGTCCTCAAAAATGCATAAACATTTTCAATTGTTCCGTGCAGTCGTACATTTACGCAATACCAGTCTTTTAAAAAGTGTTTTCGGTTTGATCTTTTTAATTTATTTTTTGTACTGGATGCTGTTCAGTTTAACGTGATTAAATCTCACAGCACGATTCTAACTGAGGCATCTCATAGAGGCATTGCTTGGGATTGTTGTTTTTCAATAACTAGTTGCTGCTCCCATAGAGGTTTTGATGGCCCTCGTTGGCCTCTGTGAGGAGTGGCAAAAATGCAGTGTCTGGGGACCGTTCCCTGTCTGCAGAGAAGCAGGTAGCCATGGCAATAGTAACAATGGAACAGCGAGACTTTCGTGCCTCCCCCGCCCCCCCCACCCCACCCCAGCCTCTGTGCCAGCAGCACAGCTGGCAGCCTGCATTCTGATTCTCCTGGTGTAGAAAGCATGGACGCATCACCCAAGTGCTAATCTTGAGAGTTGGTAGAAATAATGAGACTCTGATATATTTATTTCTTGTGAAAGTATCTGTAAGATGGCTTTTAAATTGCTTCACGGTGCTACACGATTTAATGCAAACTGAAAGCTCATTTCAGAGTCGTGTTGCTTTATATATATATATATATATATATATATATATATATATATATATATATATATATATATAAAATCTCTTTCCAAATTCCGAACAGATTTGCGAGATTTTTAGATGAAGTGATGTGCGTGTATTGCCTGCTGAATCTTGCAGGTTGATGTACTTTAAAGCAATTCCAGTTGGGGATTTAGAGAACTTCAAACTATAAGCCTCTATAATCATTCAGAAAGTTTGATCCAAACTAAAACACACACAACTTTGGGTGAGTAGAATGGCCTACGCATGTGGTTCAAACAAAGTGACTGCAAGGAATGCATGTTTAAGCATGTGGTGTCATCCATATCTTTACACACTCATCTTTAAAATCCTAACATGACTGGAAGAAGTTCAATACTAAACATCTCTAGTAGGTCTTTTTTGTTTTGTAATGCTTTACTATTTAAGTGTGTGGTGGCAGAGCAATTTGTCTTCCATACTGTACTTTGAAGTGGGCACTGCAAACAGAATCCACAGTGAAAACCAGTTCATTATTTCAGACATGTCCAGTCATAACCATGCTACACTGGCTTTCCAGCATCATATCAGCTCCTGTAGTAGAAGAAACAGCTGCACTTCTACTGTCACAACAGCAGGCTTGACAAAGACCAGATTTACAGCTGAGTTGTGGCTGAAGGGTGGTACAGTGGTTTTGCCTTCAGCAGCCAGTTTAACAAGGTCATTGATTGATTGATGGGAATCCCCGACTTGGCTGGAAGCTCAATGATGAATTACTCGTGTTCCACCTGTTTGTCAGAACATGCTGTACAGGGCAGGTCCATGACTGTTCACAGTGACCTCACACATTCAGTATAATATGTATACTCTCTCCACACTGCCTAAACAATGCAGGATCTCCCTGTGTTGAAGACGTGATTGTGGGAATGCTGGCAGTTGAGTGGTTTCAGTGTATGGTGATTGCTCATTGTTCAGGTAGTGTGGATATGGTACTACAGGGATGGAAATAAGACTCCCGTTGCCTAGCAGTTTGATCCACTCCTGGTTTTACTAGGAGTTTAATAGAACACACCTGAGCTTGGTACCGATACACTGTAGCTAATCAAGCTTGTAGTAAAACTGGAATGGGTGAAACTGCTATGCAACAGGAGGCTTATTTCCATCCATTTACTCTTCCCTGATAGTTGTGTAGTCACATTTCGTTTCCTTCAGTGTTTTAACGTACATGATTCAGGTCATGGTCACTCAAGGAAGTTGCTAGTTTATGTGTATGTAAAGCTCTCCTCACACTGGATGCATGGCGAGCAAGTGAAAAATTAACAAAAAACTGCCCCTTTACAAGTTCTCTCACTCACCTCCCTTACCACGCGTCCAGTGGTGGAGGTATTGAGTGTTACAGACATTTCTCTAGACTGTAGTTGATGTTTTTCTGTAATCCATCGAAACAGACTTTTAGAAAAGCAGTTTTTAAATCACTAATGAGTTAAAGATCTGTGAATGTGCTCTGTGTTCTGTGCTGTAGACTTGCTAGGATGTTTGTCTTTGGCTGTGGTCTGATCCTCTCTGTCTAAAAAGGAAGACGGGGGATAAATAAATAATATTTGAAAAGAAAATCAGCTCACTGATTGACTGAACTAATAGCGTCCTCTGTTGAGTGAGTTCAGTTTTGATCCTTTGAGGTGGTTGCTGCTAACAGTAGAATTACTGTACGCACATCTTATGTTGTCTTCCAGCTGCTAGATATCAAATGTGCAGTTTTGAAAGAAACACGTTTTATAGCAATCTTGTAGTTTGAATTGAAAACATTTAAACTGGTACGACACTAGATTAAGGGAAATTCTCAATTGCTGTTTCACCTCATTTGGTCATTTCACCAAAGCATGTTACTGGCTGAAAAGCATGTCAGTCAACAGGGGAAGCAGCTGGTTGGTTAATGACAGGAAAGAAGCAGTTGAAGGGGTGAGGACTATTTTCACTCTCCAGTGAAAATGCATGTTTGCCCTAAAGTGTTTCATTCAAAACTACACTTTTATTTTATTTTTTTTACCTATACAGCACATACAGTAGAACTGCATGACAGGTTTCAAATTAATTTTATTCCAACCTTCTCATCTCTTTCTCTTGGCTGCTTGTTGATCGTGCAAGGGACCCTTTCATGAATCCAGTACCTGTGATGAGTGTTTCCTCTGAATCCCTTCATTTTCTAACTGTCTCTGTCTTGCTTCATGGTCTATACAGTATGTTTCATCATTTTGTTGCTGGTTTTGAGAAATCTTGCTTTACTGTGACCTTTCAACTCCGTACAGTCTGCCACATTGTGGTCATCTGTCTTTTTGGTTTCCTGATGATGATGATAATGAAGTAAAGACCTATCGATTTGAGATATTGGCTTTGTATGCGGTACGCAACTGTATTCTATTATTCTCTAGGTCAAGTCTGACTAGAGATATCGTATTAATGTCCAGTTGAAATTAACCCTTTTTGTATTTAATACACAACACAAAAAACAAACTAATCAAAGATGGAGACCACATGTTTCTGAGGTACCTAAAGATCATTTTGGTACAGAGCCGTATGATTCTCTGGATGAAACTTGATAATGGTTTTTGTTTGTTCAATAATATTACCCAGAGGACAAATAAAGTATTTTTTGGTACAGCACATATCTTTGTTTCATTGCATGTATGGTATTAGTTGAAATGTTTGTCTACATGTGTTTTGTTTTTTTTCTTTCTAGTATTCCTATTTACCTGCAGCTGCTGGCAGTGACCTGATTTATCCAGATGTCTCGTGACTGGGGTAGTGCTGAAGATGTCTGCTTGGGAGAGCAGACATTCCGGCTGTACTGTGAGGAGTTTATTCAGCACTCCCGGTCTATCAACGATGAATGGGACTGGGAACACAGTCAAGTATGTCATTTAACCTGAATCCTCTCAATATAATGTGCGCCCCTTTCCAGATATTACAAGAATTTCTAATGCACTTTTTATTCTAAAAATCTTGCTTTGCATAACATTTTAAACATCTGTTTTCAATATCGTAGATCAGCTCTGTTTTACAAAAATGTTGGTGGACTTGTCTCATTAGAGAGTTCTCTAACCGCATTCTGCAGTACATACATAGCTGTGCAAGTGTGTCAGAACAGAGGCTCAGCACACTGAGACGTGTGGCTTTTTGTGGCTGGCAGCCATCTTGGCTCAGGACAGGAACAGCGTGGAGCCAAAATGGCCACCCTTATCCAGGGCGACTTACAATTGTTACAAGATGTCACATTATTTTTACATACAATTACATTTTCTTTTGCACATTATTTTTTACATACAATTCCCCATTTATACAGTTGGGTTTTTACTGGAGCAACCTAGGTAAAGTACTTTGCTCAAGGGTACAGCAGCAATGTCCCCCACCTGGGATTGAACCCACGACCCTCTGGTCAAGAGTCCAGATCCCTAACCACTACTCCACACTGCTGCCCACATAGTTTAATACGTTTGGGGTCATTGTTTAATTGCTTTATTGAAAAGTGTGATTGCTTGCTTGTCAATTATGGCCACATGCTATATAAAGACAATGAAATGCTTGTTTGGTGTGCAGTGTGGAGAGAGGGTTCAGTGAAGGCGCTTGCCCAGCCTCAGTGGAGTGCGAGCGAGAGCAGCAGGTAGTGCTCCCTGTCTATATTGCACCGTGATAGAGAAGCATGGGTGCTGTTTATTTAGAAGTGATTTGTTTTAACCCTTTTGTTTTGTCCCTGTGTTTTGTTTATTCGTTGATTTAATAAACATGTGTGAAGAAGCCCTAAACTGCAGTTTCCGCGTCTGGGTGTACTGTTTCAAGGGCACAGACCAGCCTTGATCGAGACGCTGCGCCACAGCAAGGGCAGTACCGCATCTCTTAATGAGCTGTGATGATTACTGTCACAGAGCAAAAACCAAGAGCCTTGTTTTATCAGGACCCGTCTTCAAAGTAGTCAAACAGCTAAGCCAGGTTCCATGTGTGTCTTCTTGTTTCTTGTATTGTCACACAACAGTATTTAAACACGAAATTAAACACATCAGCTACGGCAGAGATTGTTTTGACCAAACTAGTTCTTTATAATAAAGGTCTGATAACCAAACATAATATATTGCTGGCTCTTTGAGCTAATAAATATATATATATATATATATAGTGATGAACAAAAGAAACGCAACACTCAGGTCTAATGGATTGAATCAAATATTTTAAACCTAGATATCAAAGAATCATGATAAGTTTTCAGTATGAAACGTGACACGCTGTCAAAATGAAAAAATTACAAAGTTAGTATTGGGTATGACCTCCCTGAGCATTAACACAATCCTGGCAGCGTTGACGCATAGACCTAATCAGCCTCTGGATAGACTGCTATGGGATGTTCCACTACTCTTCCTGTGCTGTGGAATGTTCCGCCACTCTTCCTTAAGGTTGGCTGGACGTGGTTGTCTCCTGTGGATGGCACTGGCGATTTGGTCCCACAGATGTTCTATTGGACTCTATTGGATTGCTTTCTTGAAGTCGTGCAATTGTAATCCTAGCACTGTGTGGTCTTGCTTTGTCCTGCTGGAAAATCGACACTTCCGGATTGGCTTGCAGGAACGGAAAGTCTGTTGCCTCAAGGACTTGGTCAATGTATCGCTGAGCAGTAAGGATGCCCTCAATCTGCACCAAAGGCGTTCTTGTGTTAAGGGAGATTCCTCCCCGCATCATCACATTTCCACTCCCCCTCCAGTTGGTTTGAACAACGTAACAGTCAGCATGACGGTCCTGGGCCGGTGTGGTGTCCCTCTGCCTTCCAGGACATGGCCTGTCCCTCACAGAACCGCTTTCCTGGTTTCACTGGACTAGTCTGCTGATTTGTTGAAGCAGAACATCTCATTCTCTAGGCAACTTCTCTCGCAGACAGGCCGCCTTCAATCATGCTCACTATTTAAAATGTAAATAACATTATTTATGTGCCCAATGAGCTATTGATATAAAACTTACTGTTGCGTTTTTATGGTGCATCAGTATATACTGTGACTCCCATTTCCAGAACAACAGTCCATTTTTATTTGTTCGTAGATTTTCTCAAATTTTCTTTTCCCTATGTCTCCTGTGGAACTTCTGTATCCTCTACCACACTGCTGTAAGTCTGTTCTTCATGTTTTAGATGATTGTGCCCCTGGGTTTCTATGACCTTTAACACAGGAAGTGAACTTGGGCTTCACTTGACTCTAAGGAAAAAATGTAGTCTGGAAAATAGACATCTAAACTGACATCCTAAAGAAATCTCAGTCCCTACTGCCACTCCTAAGCATCCCTGAATGAGTAACTTGCAACAGTAATGTGTTCAAAAAGTGAAGTACTTCAGGGGCTTGACATATTCCACTGTGTTCTGTGGGGCTGTTCTGTTATTGAGTTAGTTTAACATACTGAAGCAGACACAGGCTCGACAGGGTGACGTATTACCTGAACTATTACGTTTCTAGTCGTCTGACTCTCATATAGATTTCAGTGTTGCATTGAGGTTGGCTCTTCAAACTAACAGTGACCAGTGACAGTGATGAATGCAGTACATTAACAGGAATCCAATATTATGTTCTTCAAATAACAAAGCACTGAGCTGAGCCAAAAAATTCTAATGTATTAATTTCTGGCAACAATAGCTGGGAACTACATAAATTTAATTCCTTTTTGAATGTTGAATGTTTCAACATTTACAGATAGTTAGTACTCATTAACAAATTACGTTTTTGGCAGGAGGCTTGTGTTTGATATGTAATAAGATTAATAGTTTTATAACTGTAATTATTCCTGGCAGTATAATTTAATTTTGATGTATTCATTTCTAGTAATTGGAGCAATAGCACCTAAAGCCACTTTCCATCATTTCTGGCAATAGAAATGCCTCCGATCTGTCAGGTGGTCTTTTCCAGAGCTTTACTCTTTCCATATAACTTTTAAACAACCCTGAACATTACACTAATGAAATGGGTTTCTGGTGATACATTTTGCTCATTGTTGTGAAGAAAGTACAACTTTATTCTGTTTGCTGGCCTTGCTGCTGATAGTCTTGCACTTTCATGGTAATTCTGCCTAGAGAGTGACCCCCCCCCCCTGTTTTTGCCTGTTATTAACCAACCAGATGCGTCCTCTAATCTGATGTGGTTTGCAGCCAGTAGAGATGCTTCACCCCAAAGAAACTGGTACAGTGCGATGACCAAGGAAGTGTGGGGTTGAATTCCAGTCATTTTTCAATCTGTAAATACATCTCTTTATGTGCAAATCTGTTGTTTACAGGAAGAGAGTGAACAGAAGATATCAGTAGCAGTGGTGCTGCTCCTGTTGTTTATCTTTAGATGACTGTCAGGAACATGGTTCATGTTAATACAAAATCAATAAACATTTTTCAGTACAGTAAATAATAAAGACTAAACCAATAGTATCACGGTTGTTTCTACTCCTAAAACAAACCTTTTGTATTAAGGGGTCTGAGGATGGTTACATGAAGAAAATACTTTTGAAAGCAGCAAATGGCAGCGCTCCCCCAGCTTGGGACGACCAGAGGAATGTGCAGGGTGAGAACAGTGAGCTGGAACTTGAAGCCCAGGTAAGAAGAGAACCGGAATTTCCTGTCCCTCTTTACAAAAACACTGTCCGCTGGGGCATTGCTGTTTAACACAGTGGCATATTGTGGCACTTGCCGTTGAAAAGGTAACATTGCTGTTTAACACAGTGGCATATTGTGGCACTCGCCATTGAAAAGGTAACATTGCTGTTTAACACAGTGGCATATTGTGGCACTCGCCGTTGAAAAGGTAACATTGCTGTTTAACACAGTGGCATATTGTGGCACTCACCGTTGAAAAGGTAACATTGCTGTTTAACACAGTGGCATATTGTGGCACTCGCCGTTGAAAAGGTAACATTGCTGTTTAACACAGTGGCATATTGTGGCACTCACCGTTGAAAAGGTAACATTGCTGTTTAACACAGTGTCGCCGTTGAAAAGGTAACATTGCTGTTTAACACAGTGGCATATTGTGGCACCCGCCGTTGAAAAGGATAACATTTAGCCTAACTCCAGTTGTTCTCATTGCTTTGAGGACTGAATCATTGTGACGAACTACCATTAGTGTGCCAGTTTTGGGGGAGGTAAAGCTGAGCCTTATTTTGTTCAGGAAACTTTTTGTCCACATAATATCAGGTGGATTAGATATATGCAGCTACTGCAGCTGCAGAATGAGAATAACATCATGGAACATGGACCGTTGCAGTTACTTTAATAGATTCAATGCAGGTAAATCATGCACATTTATGTTTCTTCGGAACTTTTCCAACTAATCACAGTATGTGCTGGGTGGATTTCATGGTGGACCGATTTGAATCCGTACAGAATATTGTCTGAATTGTGGTAGTTATCTAGTTTAAAAAAACAAAACAAAAGAACTGAAGAATCTGTCACCTCTGGAGACCTGAGTTTGAGTCTTTCCCAAGTGAAATGTGGTCATTGGTGGTCTTAACCTGGGTCGCAGTGGACCTTAGCCCACCACCACCCAACCTGTCACAGTTCAGTCCCAGCACTTTCATTTTGGCATTCATATGTGTTTGGTAACATGTACTGTAAGTGAAATGAGCATTATTAATGCTAGTGCTTTGGATGTTTAGTCTTGTCCGTGCAAAGCAGTGAGCTGCATGCTGAAACTCAGTGTGGTCCCCCTCAGGACTCTCGCATCTGTTTGGTCTAACAGAATACTAATTTGAAGTCTTTTAAGTTCAGTGGATGAGGTCTGGAGTTCAAACCCACAACCTCCACTGAGACAGTTTGTGGGCGTTTTGGTTTTTGTTGGACTATGGCTTGTGGGCAGACTTTAAAGAGTGGACCGCAAAAACCATCTTCTCGATTGTTAGTAATTCATACCAGCCCTCAACGAAATGTGCATATGGTCCATTTTTCCTTTTTAATCTGTTTAAGTAACCAATGCATTAAATCTTACCTGTGTTGTGTGTTCAGAATCACTGTATAGGTCTCACATTTGCAGAGTTGAAAGAATCACATGTTCTTGCAAGCATGGATTTTCAATACATTCTGGCTGGTATTAAATTCGGCGGATTTGCTACCCTGGTAGATTTTGACGGTTTTTGAATTGCTGTTTTTCACTTGTTCACAAAGAAAAATGCCACAGTTTTGTATTTCTACTTTTAATTTAAAAAACATTCAAATACTACATGTTTATGAAATCTGTCTTCTAAAACAGTATCTCATTTACAGTAACGCGTTATATCTACAATGTCAGTGCAGCAACTTGGAGAAGAAGGCTTTCTAAAAATGAGTTGCAGCATTATCATTACATAGTCCTTAATTAAGACACCGGTACTTGGAAAGGATTAGTATCTGCAGTACACTTTATCGACAGGCATTTGCTAACTCTCAGTTTTAAAAACGTAGCTCTGGTTCACTAACATAACACAGTGGAATGATCACAATATCATGTAGTAATTGCAGGACAGTATTGCCACGTGTGAGAAATTTAACAATAAACCCGAATCAAAAATGCTTTAAATTTAAAACTAGTTAATAGATTAGCAAGCACTGGTAAAATCAACTCAGTTTTATACGGTGCAGAACTCATTTATTTTAACATATTGTTTAGGGACGTTGCGATACCTGCACGGTCTTAATAGTAGTATCTAGAACGAATCCACAATAACAACCCAAAACAAATTTGCTTTTGTTACAGACTAACAAGTCTGGAATAAACTATTTTGGCTGTTACAGTACTTAATTAACCCATTGTAAAAAAAAAACAAAAAAAAACAAAACACAAAACTGCTTAACATAAAAAAGAACAGTCATACAGGTACCACAGTAGCAGGCACAGTTTACAAAGCCTCAGAGTTTCTGATCGCATCATAAATTCCAGATTTTCTAAATCCATTGATGCAAATGTCTGGTCTGCTTTTAATTTTTTCAAGCAAATTGGCTTCATCACACTGCCATTCTCATGTTCACTTTGACATCTGTCACATACTTTCCCTTGCCCAGCGCTTCTTTATCCTGTGCTGCATACCTGTCTGTCGGAGGCCAGGATCGCTCACTGTATGCCACACTCTGATTGGTGGAAGAATTATTGGCGATCCAATCAAAACCGCCAATAAAGCCAAAATAAATTCCCCGCCAAAATTTCCTGTTACACGGTTTTTGCTATAGTAAGTGCTTCTTTTAAAACTGTGTGAGACTTGCATTTGCACACTTTCAAACAGCACTTCTATCTATCTTGTTTCAGTAGGTGATTTAATACTGTTTTTTGTTTTTGTACAGCCCTCAGAGTAACAGAGCAAGCTGGAATCTTTATGTTTTTTCACTCTGTTCCGTTCAGAACAGGCATGCAGAATTTCAAGGGCTGCTAAAAGGCAGAGCTTTTTGTTCCTCACACATTGTACCAATTATCCAAAGGAAGCTCTGCAAGAGCTTTTAACCAAATGCTACCATTTAGATTAATGTTACATTTAATACTGGAAAATCTTGCTAATGCTGGCATACGGGTTTTATATCCCTGTTTTTTTGTGTTTGTCTGTGTTTTACACATGTTTTTAAAGGTTATGTATACAGATGTTTTAAAGGTTGTGTAAATAGATGTTTTCTATGTTTTGATTAATTGTCAGATTGCAGTATTTATACTGTACAATACCTTCAAAACAGATTGGATCTATGGGACTGTGGTCCAAGAAAGCATATTTGCTGCCTTACACACTTCTGATTTAGCTCCGATTGGAATTGTGCCCCTTGAAACACTTTTCAGGTTGCCAAATGTTTCTTTTATATTCTCTCTGTCTTTTTTTTCTATGCCATTTTTAATTATACTCTCATTGTAATAGTATTGAGGTGTGTGTGAGTGAGTGTGTCAAAAAATGGGATTTCAGCAACAGCAGGTCAGGTTCTAGCTGCACTCCACACAAGAACTTCCATGTGGTTGGGTCTTACCGCGACTTCCCTATGGATGGGACTTAGAAATTCTATACAGTTTGCCCTGTTTTCTTATAAAAACTCTATAGACAGAGATTAACATCTACATTTCCCTATAGTTTTGACTTTCAAACAACTTTAGTTTGAAGAAAAAGTGCCCGATTGGTGGGAATTAACAAAGAGTTCTGCAGTCTTTGGGACTCCAGATGGGTTGCCTACACTGTGTCTGCTTCCTGGGAGATCAAAGTGATCACCAGACTAGCCAGGATTCAGCACCTTGGACAGCTACCCCACGGTTGTAGTCGCCCAACTCAGTTTCAGGACCACTCGCTTTAGACACCCAGTGTTTTCCGTGCTCATCGTGTACTGGACTGCCCGACTTACTTCAGTAGAGATTCAGGTCACTAAATCCTACGATACACCTACTCAATACAGAATTGGTATATCCTGCACTAAACCTAACGTCATAAAGGCTTTTTTTTTTTTTTTTTAATTTGGAATCGGCAATTATTTTTTTCTTATTTTCTCCCCCGAATTTGGAAAGCCCAAATTTTAACTTCAACCCGGCCCACCGCTGCCACCCCTGCGCTGACTCGGGAGAGATGAAGACGGACACACGCGTCCTCCGAAACGTGTGCCGTCAGCCGTCCGCTTCTTTTCACTCTGCAGGCCTGCCATGCAGCCACCTCAGAGCTACAGTGTCAGAGGACCACGCAGCTCTGGGCAATGTACAGGCAAGCCCGCTGGTGCCCAGCCAGTGTACAGGGATCGCTTGTGTGCGGTGAGCCAAGGACACCCTGGTCAACCTAAGCCCTCCCCACCCGGGCAGCGCTCGGCCAATTGTTCGACACACCCTGGGAGCTACCATCCTCGGTCGGCAGTGGAATAGCCTGGACTCGAACCGGCGCTCTCCAGGCTATAGGGCGCATCCTGCACTCCACACGGAGTGCCTTTACCCGAAGGCTTTACTACTTAAACGTCCGCACAGCCAGTGAATGAAACTGACACCGAATGAAACTGACACCAACCTGTCTATCATTTCGATCATACTTTCAAAAATAGCTGTCTCTTAAATTTAAGATCTATAGTGGCATTCAGGCGCAATCTAGAGCAAACCCAATCTGCTGATTGATTTGCAGTGATAATCTGACACAGCCACACACAATGGTTCTGAACATCGGACTAATATTAGGAGGTTGTATAATGAACTATTAATCGTGTGTGTAGCCTAGCCTGTCCTTGAGGAGCACTGACACATGCAGTATTTAAACATTTGAATTACTCACAAGGAGTACTTATTACACAGAAAAGGTCACAGGGCAAGATGCCACCACAGGCAGATTTATTTACCTATTAAAACCTATATTACACTAGATAAGTCAGGATGCAGGAATTTAATTATAGTAGTGTCTTGTGTCTATGGTATTGATAAAAATATAATGTATAATATGTAAAATGAAGTCCATACTCATCAATTGAGATACGGACATGTTCCCATGTGTGTATTGTTTTCATTTTTCTTTTTTATTTTTTTTTACATTTTGACCACTTTTAACTTTTAAATTGCATTCACTGCCTCAAGATGGCTTCCCATGTACCCGCATGGACCTCTCAGAACTACATTTCCCATCATCCTCCTGTTCATATGTAACTGAGATGGATTTACCAGTGAGTAGGAGGATGATGGGAAATGTAGTTCTGAGAGGTCTGTGCGAGTACATGGGAAGCCATCTTGAGGCAGGGAATGTAATTTAAAAGTTTAAAAAAGTGGTCAAAATGTAAAAAAATAAAATAAAAAATTAAAACAGTACACACACCTTACGTAAACAGCTGTAGCAACACATGAGAACATGTAACACAGTAAAATAAAAAGGTCCTTGCGTGCCCTTTAAAACCATTAACCTGTCCGCCTGCATCACTCTACCCCCAGTAGATGTAGGAAATACATCAGTTGTGTTCCAGGATCATTTTGTGAAAATAAAACAGAACGTTATTCAGATTTTATAGATTTCAAAAGCATGTACAAACAGGCTGTTTTTTTATTTTTCAAAGCTGAATGGAGAATGTGTCTGACTTTGCATATACAATACACTGGTTACATGCAACAATATTGGGGTGTCTTCCTGTACATCGGTCCATACTTTATATAATCTACTGGGCATATTTTCATTTCTTGTCTTAAATTACTTGTTTAATATCTCATTGTGTGTGTTCTGTATGATTCCGTATTGTTTCTGCTTGCATCATTATTTGCCAAGCTTAAATTCTGATTTGTGGGAAGTGATGTGGGAAACCATATTGGTGTTGTACAGGATTCAGTGCACAACCGAACACCTACAGTATGGGCTTCAATGCAGGGTACAGTGCTAAAGGGCTTCCCCACAATCAACCTTGAGGAGTCTTGCAGATGCTATTTTTTGAAAAGCCTCAAATCAGTGTATGTAAAGAATATGGCAGAGGGGTTGGTACATTTTTGGAGAAGGAGTGGAGGAGTGAGCAGAACCAAGCTCTTTACACTCAGGACATTTTATATATTGAATAGAGTGTTCAGTGTAGCGAATCTGCTAAATGTAATCACTGCCACAATTTGATTATTGTGGAATCGGCTCTACTCTGCTGTTTTTTGTTGTCGTTCTGCAGAGAAAATAATGAGATTTGTTCAACTTGCCTCTCTGTGTTGGTGGTCTTATTGTAAAAGTTATTATTAGTGTACAAATGAAGAAATACATGGCGGTGGCGACAAGGATTTACAGCATTCAAGCTCAAAGTGAAGGAAACAGAAACTAAATAAAATGAAAGAAAGCATACAGCAATAACCATGAGTACCGTGGCATTGTGAGTACACCAGTTATTAAATGGTAACATGGCAGGCTATATTGAAAAGATTGATGCTTTTGACCGCTCTGTAGAAGACTGGCCAACTTGTATCGAGAGGCTGCAGCAGTTTTTGAAAGTTAATGTAATTGATGAAACGAAGCAAGTCTCTGCACTGTTGAGTGTAGGGGAGGAAAGGCAACCTCATGGGTTCAGGCAAACCATGTGATTTTACTTTTGCACAGTTAGTAAGAGTTCTGGAGGATCATCTCCCCCCTAAACTGCTGGAACTGGCTGGGCATTGACCAACAGATGCCAAGGAGTACAGCACATGTCCAGTTCAGCACCCATACATCCATGGTGGTGGCCAGCTTCCCCCTGGCAGTGTTTCCATATCGATTTTGCGGGACTGTTTATGGTGAATGGTGTTTCTCATAGTGGTTGATGTGTATTTCAAATGGCCTGAAGTTTTCTGCCATCTGTCCAGACTGCAGAAGTACTGAGGAGGTGGTTTGCCAGGAGTTCCTTTCCAGAGTTCCTGAACAGCTGGTTAGTGACCACAGTTTACTGCAGAGGAGTTCCAGATGTTCATGAAGAATAATGGAATTTGACATCACAGCACATCAACACCCTACCATCCAGCCACAAACAGACTGGCTGAGAGGTTCATATAGACCTTGAGCAAGCTCTACAGGCCACATCTGGTGGAAAAGTGACAGAAGCTTGCTAGCTTTTTTGCTAGCTACACTCTGCAACTAAGCAGACACCTGCAAAGTTATGTATGGATTGCAATCTGAGGTCTAGTTTGAATTTGAAAAACCCGATGTATGGAGGGAAGTTTGCAATCAACAGGCAAAGCAAGCACCTGTTCAAGGAAACAAACCCACTCGACAGTTGACATTAGGTCAGACTGTGTTAGCAAGGAACTACAATGCAGACCAGAAATGGGTCCCTGGAATAGTACATTCACAAACAGGACCATTGTCTTACACTGGGAAGATCGCTGCAAGCATTGTATAGCGCTGTCACATTGACCAGCTACTGGGTTCTACTAAGAGACCAGAAGTTGAAACTGGAACTGCAACTGATGCTCCTAACAGTCATTCAGAAGCCCACACAGCCATATCTACCTCACTTGTTGAGTCAGCTCAAATGAGAGACCCCTCCACCTCCTCAAGAGAGAGTTCTGGATACTGTTAAGGAGTCTTCACCCAGAAAGAAGGCGTAAGCCACCTGAGGCACTATCTGTAATTGACATGCCTGGGGCAACATGATGAATGTACATAGTTAAAGAAACAGCAGAGACACAATCTTAAGGGGAGGATATTGTTACAAGGATATTGAGTAGATTCTTCTAATTGTAATCACTGCTAAACTTTGGTTGTTGTGGAATCTGATGTCCTCTGTTTTGTGTTATTGCCGTTCAGCAGAGAAAATAAGATTTGCTCAACGTGCCTGTGGCAAAGTGGTTAGCAGTTTGCAGGTGCAGGTGATCAATGAACAGACAGACAATTAATAATCCAGGTGCAATGTTGTTTAATGTTTTTTTAAATCCAATGGCCTGATAGCAAAACAACAGTAAATAATAACAATGGTAATTAAGTAATACAGCAGCATGTATTGCTTATTTGTAATCTGCGGGTTGGCCCCGAAATAATAACAGTCCTGTTTTTAGTTCACCCACACGTAACACAAACACAAACACCAGTCCACAGTGCGTGCTCTAGTGCACGTGGTGAATACAGTTCTTTAGTGTTAAACAAAAGTACAGTGTTGTTGATCCGGGTGTAATGCTGGCCTTTGGCGTCAGCTACGGATCGTGTTAGCCGTCCAAATAGTATTATTAACGACAAACAAAACACTCACATTTCACAACACAGATTCTCCTTCTGGTAATTTATTTTAACCATTCACAAAGGAACAGATCACATCACTACGTCCCCTTTTATAACGTCACCCATGACCCCTTGGTCAGCGAGCACATCTGCTCCTCCAATCCGCGGATGCCATGCCGTTTCCCATCCGGGTCATTTGGTTCGTATACCCCCTTTCTAGATGGCCGACTTCCACCTAACCCTGGGAATAAGCTGTTGTGCCATTTAGTCCAGGGTATTCTGTTCCCTTTATACTGCTGCCTTGCAGGTCGGGAGGGAGCTCTAACACCAAGAATCATTCGATCTCTGTCACAGTGCCTCATATGGAACCAAACCTAATCATACCTAAGATCCCATAGTTTTCTGTCGATGGATAGCTAATCGATAACTCGGGTGTCGGGGCTGAATTATTTAGTTATTGTTATTGATCCCTCTGCTTGTCAGCAGAGCTGTTGGGAACGCATGCAGAAGGCAGTGCTTTTCAGACATTAATACTCTATAGAGGCTCTTCTCTGTAGACCTTTTTCACCGGTAGCTATCGATTCATTACAGAAGCCGCCCCATTTGAGTGGTCAGAAATCAAAATAAAAGTTGAAATGTTTTGTTCTCCCATCGCAACAGCTAAATTAACTATCAAGAGAGAGACAAGTGTGTGGTTCACTGATCTTAAATCTTACCCTGGTGTCAATCCTCCCTGGGATTGATGTTGCATTTTTTACATTTTTTTATTTCCCAAGCATTTTCAGAGCAAGAATATCAAGCTCAGCTTTTTTTTTCTTTTTTTTCTTTTTTTTTTTTTTAACTCGACGGATGTTACCTTTTCCCTGATTTTACTATAGCTTTTTGGACCCTGCACAGTAATTACCACAAGAGATTATGGGCCACTGAAATCTGGAATCGAAGAAATACCAGGAAGGGTTAATTTCTTGTTCTGTACTGATTTTGCTTGAGATGGTATACCCTGTAATCATTAGCCTTTTTCAGAATCGCATGTGTTTGCGGTCATTAGATCATCCTAACAGTATTTGTTTCTATAAGAGAAGGGTCTCTTTCTTTGTATTCACCACATTACCCAGCTTCTTAATGTCAAGCTACTTTTGTGATGACCTAATCCTTTTTAACAGATGCCAGGTTTCTAGTAAAAATTATCAAACGCTGAATAAAATGTTTACCTGCGTCTTTAAGCCTTTAATTTCTCATTTTATACATTCTGTTAAATAAGCAGCAAGCACGTCAGTTTCTTAACGAGTTACAGGATTCCTGGAGTCGTGTGTTTTCATAAAGGGAAGTAATGACTTGGAATCTGTTTGGTTTGCAGACAGCTTCTAAACTTGCCTGTGTGATGAATGTCAGCTGCATGCTGCATCACGTAGACAAAGAAAGCCCTTTCAACAACTGTTTTGGAAAATATGTTCCAAAAGATCTGTACAAGATTAGCCTAACCAGTGTTCTCTTTGTGGCTTCCTGTTTTGGAAACCGAATGCCTTTAGGATACACAGAATGTTTCAGTTTGGAAGAACGTATCTGGCTTAACCCCTTCAGTGCCTTTTTTAATAAAGATCTGAGGCCTCTGTGTCCGTAAATACGTGGCAGCAGTTGCACGGTGTAAGTCCATAGGTGTTACTATTGTGCTGTGTTAGAAACCTCAGAATTTTCGCCCACCAATCAGGAAGCTCCTTTCCAGGACACTATCTCATATTAGAAAATGATTCAGTGCCCTCAGCCAATCAGCTTCCAGCTATAGTGGGCATTAATGCACAGTAGATGTCTGTTGGAACATCATTGCATCACCTGTGAATCAAAATTAAAATCAATCCGTGCAATTACTTTTTCATTCTGACTTGCTGTATTTTTTAGTTTACTTCTCATCTATTGGGCAGTAAATACTAAACAAAGACACAGTTGGTCCAAATTAATTTTACTATCCACCAACACCAGCCAATCAATACTTTGCATTGATGAAAGCAACCAATCCTGTACCTCCATCTGCCGAGTCAGCCAATCACAGCCGGTCAGCTCAACTGGGTTGCAGACACAACATCTTTCAACAACAACAAACTGAGACACGGACAGTTCAGCAATATTGCTCCATTCAGATATCTGGTGCTGTTCAGATAAAGCTCTGACAAGTAAAGTTATTTTTTTAATAAAGTATTTTTTCTCGAATTGCGTGTGAGCCTTTATGATCATTTTTGGGACAATTTTCCTAAAACTTCTCAGCAGAAGGGTACCCGATGAATCATAAAAAGTTCAAGGTAAATGTAGGTTTCAAAGTGTTTTTTTTAAAAGAAAATGAGAAAAAACTTTTTCTAGTAGCAATGCTGCCCTCTCGATTTGAAGGCTGTACCTTCGGCTCGGGACGCATTTCTCCAGTTGCAGTCAACTAATACATGGTAGAGCCTTCATCAATGGGCACTATCGCTTAAGGAGATGACTGCGGAACATTCAGCTAGAATGTCTGCCCTAATAAAAAGTAATTTTAAATATTTAATATAACAGTAAAGCTGCTGTTTACTGGTTCATAATTGCTTGTCTGATAGAACCGTCACCTAGTGCTTGGGCTTTTACCTTCCTGATGTGGTCAACTTCTCAACGGTAATACCCTCTAATCAGGGGTCGATTGCTTAATTAGTGTATCGGCCATTCCAAGTCAAGTGGACTACATTCGAGATGGGTCCAATATTGAGATTGTGCTGCCTAAAAAGTGCTTGTGAACTGAAAATGAAGTCATATCAAATATTGCTAATGTCTAATTTGATGTGGAGGGTGATCAATGGCTCAAATTAAATCTCAAACAAACAGGATTCCAGTCCAGGTATTTGTGTCAACCACATAACTAATTAGTACATTATTACCAATTAAACCCCTGATTTGTTTTTTTATTAAATGTTGACCAGAAAAAAAACGAAAAAAAAACCCTCCCCAAATTCCCCCAATGTGGTGGTCTGTGATACATGAATCACTGGAGAGGATTAAGAAAAGGGTTTCTTGGTAGGGGGGTCTGTGTGCAGAAGGAGATCTCTACACCCAACATGGTGAAATATGTCATTAAATTGCTGGTTTTGTAGTATAGTTCCTCCAAGCAATCAGAATGACCTGGTCAGTCTGTTAGTTACTGTGCTGCTCAAGAGCAAGTGGTGTAATCAGAACAATAAGGCTGAATACCAGCATGCACTGGCAGTGTTCTCTTCTGCAGCTTCTCTAGAAGCTTTGCAAAGGAAGCCCTCTTTCCTGGAGTACATTGAGAAAGAGGCAGAGGATGATGATGTCATGGGCTGTTCTCCCTGATTGGTCAGGTGGGAGGTCACACTTCAGCAGCTTGTAATTTGTTGCCGGCATCAAGCAACTCTGTAGCATGCAGTGCACTAGTAACTTTCAGAAGAGCACCAGGCAGACCCACATTCTCTCCTGCTGGGTCTATGGAAGCTCTCAGCTAGCATTATTTTCCAACCATACAGCGTTTATCTCACGCCCCAGACAGCAACCAGAGGGGACTGAAACCTTATCACATGTGATTATAATAGTGACACTACAAAATTATACCATTGGGACTGACGCAGCCCCTCATTGCAGCTTGGGCAGCTTTCAACACCAGTCAAATCTCCCAACCCTAACCAAGTCTCTGCACATTTCTTGGTGGTGTCCATGGATCTCGTCTGTGAATGTGTTAGATGATCGAAGCTTCAGTTAAATATGTTTTTTTTATCCCGTCAGCAGTAACTATGTGGTCGTTATGGTCTGCCCATACTGAAGTAAAAAAACACAAAAACTCAACAAATGTTTCAGATGCCTGACTTTCTGCTTTAATGTGGACACTTTAATATCAAAGTGCCTACATTTGCGAGTCTTTTGGTTCACATGCTTGGTAAACATCAATCTTTATAGTAACAGTTCTGACAAACGGTTTGTTTATTTAATTAATGTATTTGCTTGACCTTTAGAAGTCATACTCTGAGAGAACCTTTTTTTTGTATATTTTTGTTAGTCGAGGAGAGATTTGGATGACATTTTCAGCATTGCTTACACTACCCAAAAAAGACCAAATACTGACTGCAAATCTGTGATTGAATGTCATAAGGCTTCTCGTTTTCTTAGAGATTTGTGTGTTTTATATTGAAAAATAACATTGATGTAAGCAATGGAGGTAAATAACAACTTTGTTTGTGTAACAGACAGTGTTGTGTGTTGCCCAGTTGTTACAGATTCTGCTGCTTGTCATTGAGATGAGGTTAAAAGCTCTAGAATCTGTTCATAAATCCCCACATTGACTCATTTAGTAATGTTCCACTCCGATGGAAATTCCAGCAATGACAAGCACTGGTGTTTGCTGGTAAGGGCTGGTGGGTTGCTGGTTTTCAGCTGGTTCAGGAGACTTCATGCTGTTTAAACTGTTCCAAGAACACAATACATGCATTTAATCTTTGTTGTCTTCTCCCCTGAATTAGATCTATTTGCTGTAAACCTTGTCAGTGACAGACGTTTCAACTACAAGTCTGTCTTAATGTCTTCAGTAAAGACGTTTAGTTGAAACTTTTGTCTGTTCAACGACAGTACATTCAATGACAGATGTTAATGCTAAAAGTCTTTCTCAGTGTCTTAAGTTTCTTTTAGTATTTCCAAATGTACCTCTATGGAGTGTTTTATATTATTTCTTTCTTAGCAGATGCCCTTATCCAGGGCGACTTACAATTGTTACAAAGTATCACAGTACAAAGTGTCACATTACAGAATACCGCATTACAGAATATCACATTATAAAATATCACATTACAGGTAAGAGCAGTTAGTTATAAAGTATAGTACAATCAGTAGAAAATAAAATAAAATTCAAATAAGAACAAAATAAAGAATACAGTAGGTAATTACATTTAAGAGCGAGGTCGACTAAGAGCAGTTAACTTTTATAGTAAAAATATTTGCTTATACAGGTAAAGTCCATTAAGAGCACATAGTAAGTACGATAAGTGGATGAGAATAATTTCAAATAAGAGCAATTATAAAAAACATGAATACAAATACCTGTGAGAGTAAAAGCAAGCACAAGATACGGAAAGTAGTTATGAGCAGTGGTAGAATACGGCAGGGTATGGAGCAGTTCAATGCAAGTAGAAGCTGATGCAAGTACTGGTACAATTGGGTGCCATATAGTAGAGAGCATTGAGGTTTACAGTTGCTGTCTGAACAGGTGTGTCTTTAGGAGGCGCAAGAAGGTGGTCAGGGACTGAGCAGTCCTGATATCCATGGGTAGGTCGGTCCACCACTGAGGGGCAAGGGTGGAGAAGGAGCAGGCTCTGGAAGTGGGGGAGCGGAGGGGAGGTACAGCTCATCTGCTGGTGGTGGAGGAGCGGAGGAGACGAGAGGGGGTGTAGGGAGAAATGATGGTCTGGAGATAGAAGGGAGCAGGAAGGTCAAGACAACGATAGGTGAGAACAAGAGTTTTGAATTGGATGTGAGCAGAGATAGGGAGCCAGTGGAGGGAGCAGAGCAGTGGTGTAGCATTGGAGAAACGAGGAAGGTTAAAGACAAGGTGAGCAGCAGAGTTTTGGATGAGCTGGAGCGGACGGATAGCAGAGGCAGGGAGGCCGGCCAGGAGGGAGTTGCAGTAGTCAAGGCGGGACAGTAACAGGGCCTGAACTAGGAGCTGCGTGGAGTAGTTAAGGATGGGATTGTTTTTTATACCTCCTGTCTGTATTGCTGAGAGGGAATGTTACAAATAGATAATGCAGTACCAGTCTCTCAAAGTCATTCTGTTAACCTTTTACACATCATCATTTATTATTGGGTGATGACGGCGTGTTTGTGTACCTGGCAGCTTCACTGCTGCAGGTGGTATGTTTCTCACACTGCCTTGTGACCCCACAATCCAAGGTCTTGCAGATGTAAGACTGTTACAGATGCAACTCCCTAGTCTGACCTGCACCAAAAGGCTATACCCCACCCTGTCTGCAGCTCCAGTCCTCCCCCTTCCCTCTCCTCCCTGATCCAGCTGTACTCCCGCTACTTGTGGGGTGTGCCACTCCCCAGCTACAGCATGCTGAGGTCAGCTGTTTTCCATTGGGGTCAGGAGGCACGATGGAAAATGTGGCGTCTGGGGGGTGGGAGTCACATGCAGTAAGCTCACAGACCAAAGGGGAAAAGTATGTCGGGACTCTAAGGGAAGTGCGCCTAACAGAACACACATCCAGTCTGTTATAGGCAGGGCTGCTAAGAATCTAAATGCAATCAAATACATATTACAGAAGTTGTTAAAAGGACTGTGACATTAATTTGCAGTGCATGGCTTGACAGAGAGATGTGACGGGTAGCTTATATACAGTTGCTGTCGGTTGAATTAGACTGCAGACTTTTTGTATGATGCTTTCTGGGAAATGAAAGCAGGATTTAATTTCTTTATGTTTTTTTATAATTCAATTTTGTGTTTTATTTTATTATTACAATTTAGTTGTGTGACAGGTCAACAGCCTCTGCAATAATCTCAATAAGCAGTGTAATAAGAAGACAAACGATTTATACAATAATAACCGTGAAGCATTTCCAGTGGGTTTTCATAGAAGATAGAAAACTTTCAATATTTATCAGGCGAGGCAATAAACTGTTCAAAGTGTACAATGCTGTGTAAGCAAGTAAACATTTAACAAAATCTGTTTTCATTTGGGAAAGCATAAATATTACAAACATTATGTGCCTGCCATGAAGTACCTCATTCAGCTATTTGTAATTAGGGTAAAGTTGCCACTTTTAGTTTATCATTAACCCTTCCAGGACTAAGCATTTTTCAGTGGGACGCTCCCCCAGGACCAGGCATTTTTTGGCTGTATTTGACTGTCTTCCTATAAAAATTCTATTTTTTACAGTAGCATCTTGGAAATGGTGTCTTTTTTTCAGAACTTTGGGTTACATTTTTTTTTTTTTTTTTTTAAGTTAAGTATTTTTTTATTATGTATTCTGCTTAGAGATACGTGTATAAAACATGTTATTCGATGACCTGAGGGACATTACAATACTTCCTGAAAGTTTTGTTGAAAAATATTGATGTTTGGGCAAATTAAAATACATTGTTTCACCTGAGTGATTGCAATGACATAATACATGTTTATTCTCAGGGTCTTTATAAGCAATAATGGACACTACTCTCGAAATAAATATTTATAAATAAAATGAGTTATTCACTCCATTATCAGTAATAAGGACAAAAAACTACCAGATACATTTTGTTCATGAACTAGTATCTGCTTATATCCACTTGTTTCTTGATATTTATAAATGTTGTAAAAACATTATATATTAAAACACATGAGACAGAATAAATGTTCTAATATAATTATGTCAAATACATCAGATTTACAGTGTTTTCCCTTTTTTATTTGCTCTAAACAAGTTTCTGTGATGTTTTGTTTCTGCTTTTGTCTCTGCCTGGCTGCTGTAAACTGTCTCCATCCTTTAGACACTAAATGCCCCTCTCAGTGACATCACACAAAAAGAAATATCAGGAAGTGAACATCAGTCAAGCCTTTACTGCAAAGTATGGTGGCCCTGTAAGTCATCAAAATGAAGTGCGTTTTTTTTTTTTTTTTAAACACGATCGCGGTCCTAGAAGCCCACTTCAGTATGATGTTGTTCACACAATCCCGGTCCTTAAAGGGTTAAAGATCCATTTTAGTTGTGTTACTGCTCTGCACATGTGTTGTAAATATGACTAGCGCAGAATTAAAGCGCGGTGCTCTTAAGGGCTCCTCCCCCTCAGACAGCAGTGGCTCCTCCCCCCTCAGACAGCAGCTCCTCCCTCTCTGGCTCTTGGGATGGTTGCTCCTCCCTCTGGCCCTCGGCAGTGGCAGCTCCTCCTCCGGCTTGGAGTCCTGAAAGAGGCACCTCTAACTCGCCATCCCACAACGCTTGGGAGGTGGTGAGGTTTAACTAAACCCAATCTTCTGCAATGTTGTGTTTTTTTTTTTTTTTTTGAAAGGTAGTAGTGCGGTCAAGGCTATCGGCAGACACAGGAGACAGAGAGCAGTTCAAAAAGCACTTTTTCTGTGCACCTATAATATTTACAGATTTAAACAAAAATTGTAATAGTTGAACAAAATGCAAAATAAATCGACACCCAAGCTGCACTATCATGGTGCAGGACAGAGAGCACAACCTGCTGCTCTCAGCCCTGGGAGCCCTGGGAGCTGTCTCTCGGCTCCTCTTGTATACAGCGTGGCCAGGTCTAATTGACAGTAAATCAACTAGAACCTGGCCACATTCTGCACATTCTGATTTCCTTCTGTTTCTAGTCTCTGTGCTGCGTTTTTATAAAATGAATGGGGTTTTAAAAGTCTCCTTTACCTCTTCTATCCTCATAACTCATACCCTTTGTCCCAGAGATTAGTCTAATTTCTCTTTTGCTCAATGTACAGGCTCTGCTTAGCTATTGTTCTGGAGGTATATGCGCAGGCATTGCATACCCTTTGAAATCCTTTTTCCACTTACACTTCAGCTCAGTTTACCCCAACTGGGACAGACCTCACCAATGGTCAAATAAATCCTTCCTGGCACCATTTTGATAGCTTACAGTCCTATCCCCTTTTTGCTCTTCTACATCTGGGTCTGCTGTGCTTTGGAGTTTCAAAAGCTGGTTCAGTTTATTTGGTATATGTTGTGGGTTAATTGTTTCAGTGTGCTGGCAGGTAATTTATTTATAGGGGTGCCTCGAGTGATATATGAGTTCAGACAGAAGAACCAGATGTAAGGCCCCTGGATTGCGCTATTAACTGTTTGTATTCCATGTTTGAGAGTCTTTATGTGGATGGCACAACCCTGTAGTCTGTTAATTGCCGTGTTGGATGTGTAGTCTAGTAAATGTAATGACAAATGTAGTGGTCATTTGGGGCTTGTTAGGGAAATTGTAATTGCAGTATGACTTACATTTCTTTAAAAAGTAAAATACCAGACATCAGAAATACGATTCCACAGACAACTTCATTTAAGAAGGACAATTTTACCAAGTACATAAGGAGGACTCCAGCATAATTTTACCAAGTACATAAGGAGGACTCCAGCACAATTTTACCAAGTACATAAGGAGGACTCCAGCACAATTTTACCAAGTACATAAGGAGGACTCCAGCACAATTTTACCAAGTACATAAGGAGGACTCCAGCACAATTTTACCAAGTACATAAGGAGGACTCCAGCACAATTTTACCAAGTACACCTATTGAGGCCACTATGGTGGCTTTTTCTTTTGATTACCTTACAGGAACTGACTGAGCTCGTTCAGCATATGAGAGCTCCTACATGCTCTCTTGATCCTATTCCTACAAAACTATTAAAAGATGTTCTTGGTGTTATTAATACCCACACTTTAAAAATGATAAATGGTTCACTTTCCTCCGGTATAGCCTATGCTCAATAACTTTAGGCCAATCTCCAACCTACCTTTCTAAGATAAGGTTTTAGAGAGAGAGTTATTTCAATTAAATTACAAAAAATTCTAACTCTTAATGGTATATTCAGTCTGGTTTCCGTGCTGCACGTAGCACCGAGACAGCCCTTGTCAGAGCTGTGGATGATCTGCTGATGAGCTCTGACTCTGGGCTTTCCATCAGTATTAATTCTTCTTGATCTAAGTGCTGCCTTTGATACTGTAGACCATTCCATTCTGCTGAATCGTCTTGAAAGCACAGTAAACGATCTGGCCTTGTCCTGTCTTGGTTCAAATCGTATCTTTCTGATAGGTTTCAGTTTGTCTCTATTGGGGAGGTAAAATGGGCATTATCGGTAGTTGTTTGTGGTGTTCCACGGGGCTCCATTCTAGGTCCCTTGCTGTTTTCTTTATATATGCTACCGTTAGGTGACATTATCCACAGACACGGAGTGAACTTCCATTACTATGCTGATGATACCCAGCTATATTTGTCCATAAACCAGGAATTTCTTCTGCCTGGGTGTTATTAAATACTTGCCTTACAGACATCAAGCATTGGATGTTACAGAAATGTCTAATGTTGAATTCAGATAAAACAGAGGTTATGCTAGTGGGATCACAGAACTAACTAAAAGGAAATGTGGGATTACATGAGCTCGACTCTTGCAGTCTCACATCAAAACTTAAACTAGAAATTAAGAGTTTGGGGGTCATCTTTGATCCTGATCTCTCGTTTGAGACTCATATTAGGGAAGTTACTAAAGTATCTTTTTACTATTTGAGAAATATAGCCAAACTTAGACCAATTATTTACGTATCTGATGCAGAAAGACTAATGCATGCCTTTTGTTTAATCTAGCATTGATTATTGTAATGCACTTTTTCTGGTGTGGTATCCTGCTTGCAGCTTGTTCAGAATACAGCCGCTAGAATTCGAACTAAAACCAGGAAAAGTGAACATATTACCCCTGTTTTGGCCTCTTTACACTGGCTCCCTGTGCAGTATAGAATTGATTTTAAGATTCTGCTGTTAATTTACAAGGCCCTGAATGGATTAGCACCTAGTTATTTGCAGGAGTTACTGACCCTGTATCTTCTAAACCGCACTCTGAGATCACAGGATGCGGGGCTGCTGGGTTTTCCTAGGGTCAACAAAAGCAACACGGGAGGTAGGGCTTTTTCTTGTAGAGCTCCTAAATTATAGAATGCTCTGCCTTCGTTTGTCAGGGAAGCTGTGTAACATATTCATTATGTAACATATTCATAGTGGTTCTGTTAATTGAACAATTGCTAAATAATAATGAAGCAAGAGGTCTCTGTCTTCAGCAAAGCCCAGCACTGCGAATTCTGCCTTGGCATACACACCATTCAGTGCTTTAAGAACAGGGTGAGGGAGGGTCACAGACAGCTCAAGCCTGTGAGTCAACTGCTGGGCTGATATTTACTATCAAAACAAGATCAAATCTTAAGACAGTTTATAAAAATTGCCAAAATTACAGTCGGCCTATATGACACGAGCGGTGGGTGTGGGGACTTTAAAAAAACAACAGTACTATTCATGGACAGTAATGTTTTAATGAAAAATGAACCACAGAGAATGCAGGTATTGTAGACACCAGTGCTCTGCATAGTGTGTCATCCTTTAGGAACCATGCTGGCCAGTTAACAGAAGTAATGTAGTGTTACTCAAGACTGCACTTGAATAAAAAGATATTATCTCAAAATCAGCATGAATAAGTGGGCCTACAGACACACCACACGTAGTCTGTAAATGCGGCTGGGTGTACAAACTGGGACCTTACTGACCTGATTCAGACATTGTGAAAGCAGACGAACGTGTCTTGTAACTTCTGGCATTAATAGATGTATGGTAGAAATACAGAGGATTTGTATAATGAAGAATGTATACGTGGCTTTCTTGGTGACCACTAGAAACCAAACAATCGCAGCAGCCCAGCTGGAAGGAGTAATCCTGAAATCTGAGTCAATTAAGCCTTTCCTGTTTGTTTACACCATTTCAGTCTACAAAACCATAACCCCTCATGACAACCTCTGACTTTTTGACTACCAGTAAATCAAACTCCAGTTAGAACAAACAGTAACGTCTAAACTGATGTATTTGGGAACCAGATGCAGTTATTCAGTTACACTTAAAAGCTAAAACACATTTTATCCTCAACGTTGACCGAGTACCTGTGCATGTGTGATTGGTTGAACAAGATCACATGACCGTGCAGTAAGAATTGTCTGGGACATCATAGACCAGCTCACTTAACTGATCTATTAATAACACTACGCCATAATAATAATAATAATACATGCTTTTAATGACTGGTTGAAACAAAAAAAAATGTATGCCACAGTTAGAAATGCTGAAGGAAATGATTACAGCAGCTCAAGTTTTTGGGCCTCAGAGCTGGCATAAATCTCTATCCGAGTAGTATTTCTGTGGGTAGAAATGTCAACATAATATCTGAAACAGAGTTTAAATCGTCCAACAATGGTTTCTTCTCTGTGACTAAGAATTACAGAAAATCTGGCAAAGATACAGCCCACCACCACCCTCTGATATCAGAAACCGATTTAAACAAAATTGAAATCTCTCCTGCTCTCTCTGCTAACACAGCTGTTGGGCTTTTAAACAAGGTCTGGTTCGATATACAATTCAAGATTGTGACCCTGTCATTTAATGAGCAAATTAAAAAACATAAAGATATCAATGAGATCAACCCTGAAAGCACCCGTGGTTACAGGTTTGCCCAGCCTGGTGATCCTTTGTGCCCTGTGTTTGCCCCCATGTTTGCCCAGCCTGGTGATCCAGTGTCCTCCAGGTGCCAAATCATTCCACCTTCACCCTCTTAAAAAAAGAAATCCTCAATATAGATCAATTTGCGATTCCTATTAACCTCTTGGTGTTAATTACCTCAGAAACATGATGCCTCACATTTCAGAGTAAGCTGGCCTTCAGTACGTTACACGAACCACTCAACCCGCAGCACTGCTGTCCACATGTTGTCTAATGCAAGGTTACAGTTCAGGGAAATGATGTTGGTTACCGGTCATATTTCATACTCAGTGATAATAATAATAAACTTTATTTTGTATAGCGCCCTTAAAAGCAATCATCTCAGAGCGCTTCACAATTAATAGTACAGAAATAAAATAAAAAGATTATACATAAAAAAGCACAAGGAAATAAAACAATCATAAAAATCATAAACACGCCTTTCTAAAAAAGTGAGTCTTTAAATTAGCTTTAAAAACACTCAAAGAAGCTGAGTCCCTGATCTCTAGTGGAATAGCGTTCCATAATTTGGGGGCATAGCAACAGAAGGCCCATAGAGTGCAGGTGAACAGGCGGGACACACAGCAATCTGAGATCAGCAGAGCGGAGGTTACGAGTGGGACTGTAAAAAGATAAAAGATCTGACAGGTAAGTCAGAGCTAGACCATGAAGAGACTTATATGTCAGCATTAAAATTTTAAAATCAATTCTGAATCTGATAGGCAGCCAGTGCAAGGCTTCCAAGACAGGAGTGATGTGATCTCTTGAGTGGGACCAAGACAAAATTCTGGCTGCAGAGTTTTGGACAAATTGAATTTTAGTGAGGATGCTATTAGACACCCCAGCGAGCAGGGCGTTACAGTAATCGATCCTGGAGAAAACAAAAGCATGAACCAGTTTTTCAGCTGCAGGTAGAGAAAGCATGGGACACAGTCTGACAATATTTCTAAGGTGAAAAAAAGAAACCTTGACAGTATTCAGCAGATGCGATTCAAAAGTTAACCCAGGATCGAAAATCACACCCAAATTTTTCATCTTAGGTCTGAACTCAAGCAATGTTCCATCAACAGTCAGATTTAAAGCATTGGTTATTCCTAGCTGGCGGGGAGTACCTAACAGCATTACCTCAGTCTTGTCACAATTAAGATGTAAAACTAATTAAGATGGATGACTCCTCCACGGCCTCGCCTTCAAAAGCTCCGCCCTCGACATCGGCCCCATGTGCCAGTGCAATGGCTGGCTGTTCCATGAATCCTCCCTCAGATGCGGGAAATCAGCCTTCAATTCCAAAGTGCCATTTCATCTTGAAAATTGGCAAGTTAAATAAAAAACTTTAAACAAATATAAATGAAGTGCTCATGGAACACTTTTTCTGAGTGTAAGGATACATAATACATTTCTTCTTTCTATCTTTAAAAAAGCTGCTTTGTGTAATTATTTTCAAGAAAGAAAATGTTAGCCATTTTATAAACCAAATAATCCACTCCAGAGCATGCAGCAGACAATTCTTACTGCACTTCCTTGGTAGGGTATTTCTTATGTAAAGCATTGGTGGGCCAGTACATGCATTTAAGTCTAGTCAGAGCCCAATGAGTCAGCATCAACAACATGGCTAATTAGCCCATTCCCTACCCTCGCCATCCTGCCCTATGATGTCTGCCTTAATCTCCAACTGTGGCAACTTTGTCAACTCCTTTTAAGATTTCAAAATGATTTCCATTACATGAGAGTAGATGTTAAAACTTCATGCTGATTTGAACTCGGCTCTCGCCAAGATAAGCACCAGCTAAGACATAGCTTTACAGTAGACTAATGTGATCCATCTGCATTTCCATCCATTTGAATTTCTTTCCATCTGATGATGCAGATATCCTTCTGCCTGGTGTTGATGGTTGAAGTGTAATGCTGGCTCCAGGGATCAGCTTATTTTGCCTCCCTGGCGCATCAGCACACACAATGACTGTGATGCTGGCTCCGGGGATCAACCACAGTGCGGTCTCCCCAGTGCATTAGCATGACAACCGTCTGGATTGAGCTAAGTAGGGTACATCCCTGGGGTCTTCAAGTGGGCACCTTCCATCCTCTGTGTTTCGTCGACTAGCCCACAACACCTCAGGAGGGCTCGACAGTGATTCTGGTGCCCCGGCATCATTACCCCACCTCCATCCCCCACTCAACTCAGCCCAGCTTACTTACCATACATCAGCGTTTCTTTCTTTCTATTGTGCTTGAGATCCCCAGCCAGAATCTTTCCGTCTCAACCACAGCCAGTTGCTGCTCCTTTCTACTGCTTCAGATAAGTTCTTCACTGTGCGATGCAACTCTTGGCCACTGAACCCGACATCTCTGAGAAACCGGATTGTAGAGTGTGCCACAAATCCTCGACAACCCACCTCCATTGGGTAAACCCGGACTCTCCATCCTTGCTGTTCCGCTTCAGCAGCTAGTTGAGCTTACCAAAGTTTCTTCATCTCATACGCCTCATCCACAGCATCCTCCCATGGCACTGTTAACTCTACCAGATGAACAAGGAATGCTGATTCAGACCACAAGACAATGTCTGGTCGAAGGTTAGTGGTGGCAGTCTCAGGTGAAAAAATAAGCCGTTGACCAGCATTTTCCAGTCTCTAGCAGCTTCCAGTTGTCCTTGGCGAGGATTGGTTTTAACACCTTTTCTTGGTCATTGCTCTCCTGGATGGAGGAATATTGTCTTTTGTGTGTAATGCTTTGCTGGAACTGGTGGCAACTTATTGGTCATGTTGCGCTTGTCTTCCAATGCTAAGGCCAAACATCACAGCACCTGGTCATGGTGCCAAGTAAACCGTCCTTGGCTAAGAACCACCTTACATCCTGTCAAAATGTGCCTTAATGTTGCAGGTGATGAACACAAAGGATATGAGGGATCCTCACCCACCCAGAGGTTTAGGTTCTGTGGTGATGGGAGAACATCATATGTTGATCTGATGAGGAAACTGATCCTTCTCTGTTCCATTGTCCATAGGTCTTGCCAGCCGATCTTGCGTTGTTCCACACTCTCCCATCTCATCCATTCTCCCTGCTTGGCCTGGGAAACGGCCTTTACGCACCTCATCCTCTCCTTCTCGTTGACTACCAGGTTCCTCCGTTGAGCTTGGATTGCCTTATGTCATGTAGGAGGAGCTGAACTAAGACCAAGACCCCCTCATCCATGCTGAACTTGCCCCATAATATCAACGATTTGAAGGGCAGCCTTTGCATCTTCCACGACTTTTTGCTGCCCACTTTCTTCCAGTTTTCAACACAGGTGCTGCCTCCCTTACGTATTTGTCGTGTGAATCTACTAATGTAATTTCCAGTCGGACCTAAACTCCTCGGTTAGAGCAGAGACTGGTAGCTGCAGTATTCCTTTACCATAAAGTCCCACTGTGCTGAGGCAGGATGGAACTCCCAACCATTTCCTGACATATGAACTGATTAAAGCTTCCAGCTTCTCAACTGTTGTCAAAAAAACCTCGTACACAGTCAGTGGCCACAGCAGCCTTGGCAGTAGACCAAACTGCAAGCACCAGAGTTTGTTTGCCCGGTAAAGCGCTGCTGTCTGAGCTCTTCAACCATTCCACTGCTTGTTGTCTAACCTCTCCCTCACGAACTGTGTCCTTTAGATCCCCGTCGTACCATCTCCCAAGACTTTTTCACTGGCTTCTCAGACACTGTTGGTATTGTCTCACCATCAATGTAGAACCTTTATCTACTACTTTACCTTTTAATTATAGCGATGCTCCTTGATTTAGTGGGCTTGAATTGCATTCGTGCCCATTCGATGTTATTGGTTAATTTGCCCAGTAACCGATTAGTGCAGGCTACTGTTGTAGTCATGGTTGTCATGTCATCCATGTATGCTGGAATTGGTGGTAGTCGCATTCCAGAAGCCAAGCGCTCTCCTCCCACTTCCATTGCCATGGTAAAAGCCAGTGGAGAAATGGTGCATCCTGCCATTATTCCAACTTCTAGGCATTGCCATGTAGTGCTTACAAATTGCAAATCTCCAAAGTAGGCTTTCACTAAATTTGCTATTGTCATCAGTACACTGAAAAAATCAAATGCTGCCCAAAGAAGTTCATGTGTCACTGAACCATATGCATTAGCCAAATCCAGGAATGTTACATGGAGCTCCTTCCTCTCCTTTTTAGCTGATTGAATTTGTTGCCAGATCACATTGATGTGTTCTAAGCATCCTGGGAAACCTGCAGTGCCCGCTTTTTGTACTGAAGTGCCAATGAAACAGTTCTTTAATAGGTAAGCTGACAATCTCTGAGCAATAATGCTGAATATAATCTTGCCTTCTACGTTTAATAGGGAGATAGGGCGAAACTGACTGATGCTTGTAGAATATTTTTCTCTTGCTATAAAGACTTCACCTGCTCGGCTCCATGCTCTTGGCACAACCTGCTTTTCCCATGCCACTTTCATCAATTACCACAGGATTCGTAGAACTCCAGAAGCACTCTTGTATACTCTGTATGGAACTCCATTAGGCCCTGGAGATGATGACGCCCTTGCTTTTTTCATAGTTTTCGACTACGGTGCACGGTCCTCCATTTGGTATTCTGATAGACTGATAGATGGGATGTCTGAAGGAATTGACATAGGCTCCTGCCTTTTTGAATCTGTATGTGTTTCCTCCAAATATCTCTCCAGCTCAAACTTAGATGATTTTAGTGTGCCATTTTTCTCACTGGTGAATAACTTCTTTACAAATTTGAATGGGTCTTTATAAAAGTTAGTTCTCGCACTCTCCTTCTTTTTGTAGCGTTTCTGTAGGCGCTCAGCTCAGCACAATGTTGCAAGCTTATCTTTTATGACCCTTTGTAAGAGATTGAGTCCCTCCTCCTGACTTTCTGTTCTTCTCCATTGCTTCCTCAGCTGTCTCCTTTCTCTAACTAGGCGTTCAATCTCCTGCTGCTTTCTAGACCTTCCAGGAATAGTTTGTACTTTTTTTACTTCCTTTTTTCAACTCCAAACCTTATGCGTAGATGATGTCCCCAAATTTACCCAGCTTCTTTTCCACTGTTCCACTTAACCTTTCCAACGCAAAACAGAGATCCGTGTTTACTGTGTCCTACGCAGTTTTCTCACAAGCTCTTGGCCATTTAACTCCAGGACTGTGCCAGTGGAGGTTCTTTTCTATCTTACTCTGGTTCATCTGACCGGGTTCGCAAGGATCATTAGGTTCATCACTAGTTGTATCAATTCAAGTCCTCCTCATGTCTATGACAGGGGTGCAAATATCCTGTGAACTGTGGTTTGCTTCATGTTGATGGATTTCATTCTACTGACTTCGTAAGTACTGATCAATGCGAGGCCCTTGTCCCTTCTCCCTCAAGCATTTCATTCTCCCTTGATGAATCTTCAAACCCCTGACCGTTGTCGCCTTGCTCCAGCCGTAGACACAAACCTGGAGTTCCATGTCTTTGCTAACTGCAGATCTTGAACTAGTCTTTTGTGAAGTACTCTCCATTCTTATCTGTTTCCATTCCTAAGTCGTTAACCATATTGTCCAACGTTGTCATCTTCCGTCCCCGCTCTCACAGACTATAGGGGTATTTTTCTCTTTAATTTCTTAGAAGCCTTGGGCGGGTGTCTCCAGCATCATGTTTACCTTTAAAAACACAGAGCTGGATACTGCCAACAAGGGTAGCTAACCCTTGCCAGCCCCAATGGGGTCTCTCTCCTCCTTCAGTCTTCAGTCAAGTCCCCCCATCCCAATTCTTCGTTCTAGGCGATAGAGAGTCAGTTCCCTCCTATCTTCATGATTTAAAGTTTGGTAGCTAATGATACTTCCTTCTTGCTTCAAGCAAAGGGTTAGGTATATATGAATTGGGTATAGAGACATGCGTTTTGTTCCAGATCAAAGTAACAATAAAACAAGGTTTGGAGCATTAGCATCTCATCACTTCTTTTTAAAGTCCCAGCAGGTTTAAATCACGCTGAGTACTCTTTATGTGTTACACAAGGTCACAGTAAAGAGCCTGCAGAACAGAACAGCTTGTGTAAGATGTTAATCAAACAGACGGTTTTGTTTCAAGGATGGCTTACAAAGTTGGCAGTGAAAATAACGTCTTTGCAAACCACATTAAACCTGATGCATTCCTTACTGTAGGCAACTAAAGTCAAAGCAGATTGAGAAGGATGCCTTGAGGTGACAATGAAACACTTCCTGGTGCGGCTCTGAACTTTGTGTGTGTGTGTGCTCCCGCAGTAGCTACTGTGCTGTAAGTGCTACAGACAGGATATCCAGTATTACATTGCAAGAATGTGTTTGCAGTCTGTCTGTTAAAAGAAACAATAGTCATATACTTGTGAATTGTTGGTACCCACAGGCCAGAGAAACCAACCACCAGTGTGAAATAGTTATTTGCTGATAAGATGACAAAGTGTTTATTATTGTGCTTCTTGCATTTGATCATGTGGTACAGTTCTGTATATTTTCGTGGGTTAATTGAAACTGAACAAAACCTTAAAAGTGTGTTAATTAAACGACATGAAACAAAGCTGTTTTGTGCTTAAGGAGCTCACCTGGTTGCTGGAACTCCTAATTATAATTCTTCATGTCATGTCAAGACAGCATTACATGGATTAGAATTGGAGTGCAATATCTTCTGCAGTTATAGGACATACTAGTGTGAATGATATCATAGATTGGAAGGGGTGAGCCCTTGTACTAGAATAACTTTCCACTGGCACCTGTTTCTTATGAAAGTGCAAAGAGATAACAAAACCATTGTTCACCATTTCATCACCAATAGCTTCATATAAAATACCATTAACTAATCAAGGTTACCTTTACCATAGTGTGTGTTTCCTATACTGTACTAAATGTGAGACCTATAAAATGGTGGCAATGCATGTTCGATATTAGATAAGATGTATTGGAATTTTTTCAATTGCTGTGTTTACTTTAAGGGTGTGGCAGTCCCAGTTTATCTAACCCCTGAATTGAAAGAAGTTAGTCAACACTATTCTTTGAAGTCTTGAATGACTCAAGTGAATTATGTTACAAAAATAAGAAAGAAATGCACAGAATGTGCACATACTAAGAATGGCCTACCACAAAGCACAAGGAAAGAACACAGCACACAAACTGAAAAGCACATTGTGTAAATGCTGATATAGTATTACAGAAAAGACTTGATGCTTTCACATTCTGATTGTAAATGTATAGTATGAAAGTTTTAACTGGATTGTGTGTGTGTGTGTGCGCGTGCGTGCGTGCAGACCCCCAGAATCCCCTTTTAAATTAAATACTGTGTCTAAAAGGTTATTTTTCCTGAAGAGAAAACATTTAAAATAAATAAAATGGGACACACCACTTACAATTTTGAAGTAAACCTTGACCAAGCTTTCCCGGGCTGAACGTGCCTTTGATAGGTGAAAGACGGATTTAATCCTTATATAGAAACTGTATTGTCTAAAAGTGTCACATTACCAAAAATAGTTTGTGCTGTTGCCCACAAACTGCAGTAGTCACTCTTGTGGTCCTGTGGCAAAGTGCCCCACCCCTGTGTGCATTTGTGTGTTCTGTGTATGTATGTATGCGTGCGTATGTTAATGTTGGTGTATAGATTGGTGCACGGGATATAAACGGGTCTGTGTTTCACGTATATTTAAAAAGTGTAGATTTGTATTTAGGCACGAGGAGAGCACAAATCACTTCACGTGCTGGTTAAATATAATATGCGAGCACGGGGTTGCACAGAATTAATTCACGTGCTGGGATTCAAGTGAATAATTAATTAGTAATTGAATCCCAGCACAACAGTATAAATAGGCACATTTTTAGTCAGTCAGGGTTGGGTGTTCGAGAGTGGAGAACGGGTGAGAGAGAAGGAGAACGTAAAAGTAGTAAAAATAATATCTGGAAGTGTTTGTACTCACCGTGTTTGTTTGTCTCTCCGTGCACCGTTTGTTTAATGTTAGTCCGTTTTGTTTGTCTTTTTATTTTGGCGTGTAGTGCCGTGTCCTGTTTTGTGTACTGTTTAAAACCTTTTATTTGTAAATAAACGCTGAGTGCAGCCATTGCACTCAGCTCATCACAACCACCGTCTCTTTGTTTGAATTCCTGTCTGGTCTGACGCAACCCACTCTGGCCGTCTTTGTGACACGTGGTGTCATCGTGGGATAGCCGCGCCTCCAAGCGTCAGACCAGGAGGGGTTTTGTTTAAAAAAAAAAAAAAAAAAAATAATATATATATATATAATGGCAGAAGACGCCACAAAATGGCGGGGCTGGTTCCTAGAGAATGCTGGGCTGGAGGCCCAGTCTCTGCCCATAGTCGTCCGGGCCCTGTGGATGATGGACAGTGAGAGATGGGAGGCCTATCAGGAGGGGCACACCCCAAACACCTTGGAGGAGGGTGTGGAGTTTGTCCTCAACTACCTGGAGGCAACCATAAATGGAACAGCAGCCCAGGTAGCAGGACCACCAGCAGAGGAGTACCTGCTGTCCCCATCTCCACCAGCAGAGGGTGAGTACCTGCTGTCCCCATCTCCACCAGCAGAGGGTGAGTACCTGCTGTCCCCATCTCCACCAGCAGAGGGTGAATGCCTGCTGGTTTTGCCTTCACAGCCCAAATGGGAGGATCCCGAACGTCCTACGCCTGAGTGGGAGGAGCCCGAACGTCCTACGCCTGAGTGGGAGGAGCCCGAACGTCCTACGCCTGAGTGGGAGGAGCCCGAACGTCCTACGCCTGAGTGGGAGGAGCCCGAACGTCCTACGCCTGAGTGGGAGGAGCCCGAACGTCCTACGCCTGAGTGGGAGGAGCCCGAACGTCCTACGCCTGAGTGGGAGGAGCCCGAGCGTCCACAGCCTGAGTGGGAGGAGCCCGAGCGTCCACAGCCTGAGTGGGAGGAGCCCGAGCGTCCACAGCCTGAGTGGGAGGAGCCCGAGCGTCCACAGCCTGAGTGGGAGGAGCCCGAGCGTCCACAGCCCGAGTGGGAGGAGCCCGAGCGTCCACAGCCCGAGTGGGAGGAGCCCGAGCGTCCACAGCCCAAGAGGGGGGAGTCGGTGCGTCCACAGCCCAAAAGGGAGGAGTCGGTGCGTCCACAGCCCAAAAGGGAGGAGTCGGTGCGTCCACAGCCCAAAGGGAGGCAAGTCGGGGCTTCCACAGCCCTGGGACCCAAGCCACCAGCAGAGGGAAAATGCCTGCTGGTTCAGCCCCAAGAGCCGGAAGGGGAGGGGTTACAGGCTCAACCCCCTGAAATTTTTTGGGGGGGAGAAGGGCAGGATGCTGGTGTCCCCCAGCAGCCTCTCGCTATGCTGCTGAAGGCAGCACGGTGCGCACATGCCCAGCCGCCACAGCAGAGGGAGCCAGCACCGCCAGGAGCAGAGGAGCTGGAGCTGCCTCTGCCTCCTCCACCTCCAGGAGCAGAGGAGCAGGAGCTGCCTCTGCCTCCACCACCTCCAGGAGCAGAGGAGCAGGAGCTGCCTCTGCCTCCGCCACCACCACCGCAAGGAGCAGAGGAGCAGGAGCTGCCTCTGCCTCCGCCACCACCACCGCAGGGAGCAGAGGAGCAGGAGCTGCCTCTGCCTCCACCACCGCAAGGAGCAGAGGAGCAGGAGCTGCCTCTGCCTCCACCACCACCAGGAGCAGAGGAGCTGGAGCTGCCTCTGCCTCCACCACCACCAGGAGCAGAGGAGCTGGAGCTGCCTCTGCCTCCACCACCGCCAGGAGCAGAGGAGCTGGAGCTGCCTCTGCCTCCGCCACCGCCCGGAGCAGAGGAGCAGGAGCTGCCTCTGCTGCCCGTACCTCCGCAGGGAGTACGGTGGCCGGAGCCCCAGAAAGGGGAGCTGCCGGCCACGAAGAAGGGGGAGGAGGTCTGGAGACCACTTTCCCCAGCAGCAGTTTCGCTGCAGGAGTTCTTGTGGCCGGAGCCCCACAGGAGGGAGCTGCCGGCTATGAAGAAGGGGGAGGTCGGGGGACCACCTGCCCCCGCAGCTTTTTCGCTGCAGGACGGGACCAGCATGCTGTCAGCCGTGCCACTACCGGCAGGGGAGCTGACAGCATTTCCAGCCATGGGCCCACTGAAGCCTCCCTTCCCAGCCCGAGACTTTGGCCTGGACTGCTGGGTATTTAAGGGGGGAGGTGGCCGTTGAGGCCATGTGTGCTGCGCACAAGGGGGGGTATATGTGGCAAAGTGCCCCACCCCTGTGTGCATTTGTGTGTTCTGTGTATGTATGTATGCGTGCGTATGTTAATGTTGGTGTATAGATTGGTGCACGGGATATAAACGGGTCTGTGTTTCACGTATATTTAAAAAGTGTAGATTTGTATTTAGGCACGAGGAGAGCACAAATCACTTCACGTGCTGGTTAAATATAATATGCGAGCACGGGGTTGCACAGAATTAATTCACGTGCTGGGATTCAAGTGAATAATTAATTAGTAATTGAATCCCAGCACAACAGTATAAATAGGCACATTTTTAGTCAGTCGGGGGTTGGGTGTTCGAGAGTGGAGAACGGGTGAGAGAGAAGGAGAACGTAAAAGTAGTAAAAATAATATCTGGAAGTGTTTGTACTCACCGTGTTTGTTTGTCTCTCCGTGCACCATTTGTTTAATGTTAGTCCGTTTTGTTTGTCTTTTTATTTTGGCGTGTAGTGCCGTGTCCTGTTTTGTGTACTGTTTAAAACCTTTTATTTGTAAATAAACGCTGAGTGCAGCCATTGCACTCAGCTCATCACAACCACCGTCTCTTTGTTTGAATTCCTGTCTGGTCTGACGCAACCCACTCTGGCCGTCTTTGTGACAGGTCCCTAGTCAGATAATTCTGGTCCTCTCATGGGACTAAGCATGTCACTATTGCCCTCTGACATCACAGGTTTAAAACAGCTTTTGGCTGCAGTTTTCATCTTTATAGTGGATTGAGAAAGAAACCTTCATGTGAGCAGAAAATCCCACTATCGCTTTTTCAACCATCTGAAAAAAACAGTTTTCCACTTCAGTCAGTATTTGTGTACCTTCTAGTGAACTTTTCTGACCTGTGCTGAAATATGAAATCAACTGAACCTCTGACCCAGTAGTAAAGAGCACAGTAATTTGTTTAGCCTTGTTTAAATCTGGAGTGTAACGTCCCTGTAGGACTGGTTGCTTTCCCCGTGCTATAGGGCCTTGCTCCTACAGTCCTAAGGAAATACATACTGTAGTATACAGTATGTGCACAGCTGTATTGATACTGCAGTACTGTGTAATTGAATTTAACAGTGCTTTTTAATTGAATTGTTTTCAGCACAGAGTGTATGAAGAGTTGGAGGACCCTGGTGCAGGCTGCAGCATCACTACTGGTCCTGAAGTGACTCGTTACGAGTACCATGTAGTCTACTCCAGCAGCTATCAATCACCGGTGCTTTACTTCAGAGCTTGCAAGTTAGGTAAAGTGTGGTGGAGTATTGATCATTGTGCAGTGTGTACAAGTGTGTTCAATGAAATAGGATATGAAGATAACACTTTCATTTATTTATTTTTTTGCCACCCCCCCCCCCCCCCCCCCCAAGACGGCAGGCCCTTATCTCTAGAGGAAATCTGGGAAAGTGTTCATGATAACTACAAGGATCGTTTATTGCAAGGACCTTGGGACACCATCACCCAGCAGGTAATCCCAGTGGCTTTACTTAAGATTTGGTGCTGTTTCAGGTATACAGTACACATTACATTACCATATTTACATGGTATTGATATGAAGATTTTTTTTATAAAATTATGTCCATGTGAACAGGATGGCTTGCAGGGGTGACATCAGACCAGAAACACAGACTCAGTACAAGGACTGGCGGGGCAAAACTGAGGTGCAACGGCGCTCAGCGCGTTTATTAAATAAAAATACAAACAAAAGATTTAAACAAACACAAAACTACACAAACAAAGAGGCGCGTTGGCCAAACAAATAAACAATAAACTGACAGCAAATAAGTCTCGTGCGGGTGTTTTAAACCAGCACGCTTAGCAATCGTTATCATTTTTTACCTCCTGTCTCTGCTGTCGTTCTCTACTCCGAACCCTCTTCCCCTGAACCGGCCAGACTACAGGGGTCGCTGGTGCGTGGAGAGCCGAGGACACACCCCCGGGCGGCACTCGGCCAATTGTGTGCCGCTCCCTGAGAACTCCCATCCACGGTCGGCAGTGGAATGGCCTGGACTCGAACCGGCGATGTCCAGGCTATGGGGCGCATCCTGCACTCCATGCGGAGCGCCTTTATCAGATGCGCCACTCGGGAGCCCCATGACATGCTTGTTTTTAGCCGCACAGCCCGCCCCCCTCCCCTTTCCCTCTGTATCTAGTCTAGCTGGGGGCCAGTTCCTGTCTCAGTTCAGTGCAGTTGTCTCGAGCCCTGCTTGTTACAGCCCAGATGAAGTTGTGATGGCTGGCTTCCTCCAGGATGGGAAGTCTACCCTGAGTCACCGTCTATCCCTTTCATGTGCCCCGAAGCTCTCGTTTTATGTACTGTAAATGCATTGCAGCGTGCAGCTGCTGCTTTGATGAAACTTCAGAAATGCTGTTCCTGGTCTCAGTGGGCATTTCGTGTTGGTTCATAATGACATTGATTTCAGCACACCTGGCACAGCTGGGAGCAGATTCTACCAGAACGACAGAGAAGTTAGTAACCATTCATGACTCAGAGTGGCATCCTGAAAAAAAACCACACACACATCCGTCCAGTACACCCTCGCTATAACGCCCTTCATTATAACGAACCTGGACCCTGGACCCCAAATTAATAAAACCAAAAAAGATAATACAAAACACACACTGTCAATATCCCGGTCTGTACGCACAGGATGCCACCTCTGCAGTGAGGTCCACTCTTTATTATTATTTGTTTATTTAGCAGACGCCTTTATCCAAGGCGACTTACAGAGACTAGGGTGTGTGAACTATGCATCAGATGCAGAGTCACTTACAATTACGTCTCACCCGAAAGACGGAGCACAGGGAGGTTAAGTGACTTGCTCAAGGTCACACAATGAGTCAGTGGCTGAGGTGGGATTTGAACCGGGGACCTCCTGGTTACAAGCCTGTTTCTTTAACCACTGGACCACACAGCCTCACTCTTGATAAGAAGCGCGTGCTGTGTAACTGCCTCCGAACCAAAAATAAAAAAAAACTTGAGGATATGATTAACTTCTCATGTCGGGTCGATTTGGAATAAAAGCCCAGTTTGGGATTCTTGCACGTTGTGTTAAGATCTGGTGCACTTTGAAACGCTTCGTGGTTTTGAATAAAAGTTTAGCTTCAATTCGGTATTGTTGCTTTTTGTTCTGCTTTTTAATTCTTTAAGGAATTGGATAAAGCAAAGGCAGGATACTGCATACATGAAACAAACAGGTACATGTAATTCTACTTTTATTCACAATCTCATCTCAGTAATTTACTCCAACAGTTTATCATTCATTTTGATTGTCCTTTCACTGTAACAAACAAAAGACTTGAACCCCAACACCACCAACAGGTTCGTTGTAGTGAGGGTGTACTCTATGTGTGTCTATATCTATCTATCTATCTATCTATCTATCTATCTATCTATCTATCTATCTATATATTAGCTTCAAATAAAATTATCATTTTTGTTTGTTCTGTTACATTTTTGTGATGTGTCTATCATTCTGAAAGGCTTATATTGCCTTTAATGAAATACAATGAACCCTCTTTATACCGCCTGGTGAGGGCCATGGGCAAAAACGGGCAATAAGCGAGGGTGGCGTGACAGTGAGGGTCAAAAAAAACACACACACACACAACCAGCTATGTTTGCAATACACTTAAACGTATCCGTATCTCCAGGCCACTACAGTACTAGTTCTTAACACAACAGCAGGTCTACTGGTGACGTTTTATCATCTTTTACCATCTGTATGAAACATACATGGTTACTTCTGAGGAACTGTTTATACTTAAAAAAAAAAAAATAAAAAAAAAAATAAAAAAAATAAACACTAATAGTGTCATCACCCAAACAACAATTCCATAAAAACAAAGTGTACGATTTTTTAAAAAAATTGGTTTTTTTTTACTGTACTGGTCATTTGAACGTTTGAACATCTATTTATTTCACAAAACAATTTAAACAGCTTTCTTTTTTAAGCAGTTTAAAAAAAAAAGTTGAGTATGTAAAGGAAAACACTTTTCTTAAACGAAAAGTAAAAAGAAAAAAACTGTTCTGCTGTTTACAAAACTGATGCTTTAGTTTAAGTCAGCCTTCACTTGCACGTAAACAAACAAACCTCTTACCGTACTTTTTTCTTTTACTGTGGTTTTTAAAATTCACTTTTTAGACTGCGTCAAGCCTTTTTCAGATTAAACAAATCGACCCGTTCCATCAAGGTAAGCCATTTGTTTTTATCCATTACAATGTCTCCAATTGTTCTTTGATTAACAGTGTATGCCTCACTTCGGCGAGAAAACATTTGCGATGTGTTGGTTTCTTATTTTCAGATGCATACATGCATATTTTTTTCTTTTGCTCTGGTGTTAAATGTAGGGTCGACTCGCCATGTTGTACTTTCTGTTTTGCTTTGGAAGCGGGAGTGTTGATGACATTGGTACGAACGTTCAGTTAACAACTGTCACGGGTGACCTCGAACCAGTTATTATGTGTAGTAAGAAATTGGATTCCTTTGCATGGAGAATTTCAGTGGCTAGAGTTCACGGCTCCTCGATTGATTCAGATTCAGTTGTATTAAGTCTGCCCACTAATAATGTAGAGCAAAATAGGTATTGTGGTGTTTGCAGAGCCGACCCGAGCTGAACCCAAGACAGAAGTGGAGTCCTGCTGGGAACGAGCTGAAACATTGGACATGGACTGGATGATTTAAAAATGAAATGTATTAATGAGATGATATGTGATGTAACCATTTGTAATGTTTGAATAATCTTTAGTCTGTAACAAATACTGTAAAGTGCTCTCTCTGTAAGACCGTATAACAGAATCTGGTACTACTTGATACACTGGCCGGCCTTGAGCAGTCTCTTATCAAGATAGGCACAGCTCCAGAATTGAGGGCTGGAATTTTTAATACTTTTCCAGCTTAAATACAGAATAATGCTATACTAATAAATACATGTTAAAATGTTTGCTTTAAATAGTATAGATTGTTGTGGTAACATATAATCATAGGTAGTGATAATTATTGTTAGTATGAAATACTATGAACAATTTTTATGTATAAGATCATATGATTCACTTTGCTTAATATGATAGCATACCTGAAGCTGTTTTCTATCAAGATGAGCATAGTTGAAAACTGAGTCCTAATTCAATGAAAAGAATTACTGTGTGCTTACATTCAAGAATTATAACTTCTGAATATAAAGGGAAAAGGAGTTAGAAGTATTCTTAAGGGAAAGAGAAAAACAGAAAAGGATTAAAAGACCTCGCTTTGAGTAGGTTTCTGCTTGTAATTCAGTTTTAAAATAAGTAGGTGAGTAAGAACAACCTAGAGTAAAAGCAGACTCTAACTTAAGAAAATAAGCATTGTCAGAAGATACACCACAAATAGAGAGCAGAAAAATTGAATAAAATCCTATTGTAATATTGCGGATATACTGCTGCTAGCAGAAAGTAATAAGGTTAGCAGCCATACGCTATAAGAAGTAATGTACTAGTTTGACTCTGAAGTTAAAAGACGCAGCATAAAAGATGTTGTGTTTAAAATACAAAATAAAAAGATTGAAAAAATATTGAAGAATAACTTTATAAGCAAAAGATAGGCTTTGGAAAACTAAACTCTGTGTAACCTGCTTTATCGTACTTTCTACAAGCCTGCCCTTGGAGGGATCAGTGCTTGAGGCCAAGAGGTCTTCATTGGCAAGAGAAGCAGGGATTCTCTTATCAGGAATTTACGGTGTCAAGGCTAGAAGTATTTTTCAATTTAGAAGAAGGAAGGACAGAATAGAAATGGTCTAATTCCAAAATATATTAAGATAGTTAGTTGCCGGGCGGAACAAGCACGTAAGATACAGGTGTAAGGAAAGTTCTAGGGAACATTAATCACTATTAAACTTGGCAAGAAAAGAGGTGTCTCCAGCAAGCTGGTTTTAGCCAGTATGTGTATAGCTGAAAAATACAGGGTCATCTGGATGTCAATTAAGTTCAAGCTACCAGGGGCCCATAGGAGAAAAACATTACAGCTTTACAGCTCAGTAAAATAGTTAGGTTTTCCATAAGGAGAAAACTCTACACTAAAAAGATATAAGATGGAAGTTCCCTATAATACCTGCTAAACATACACCAGTAAGGAAGGAAACTAATTTGAGTGAGATGATATGAAGGAATATATTTTTGAAAGCCATTATAAACTGCTATATTATGATATAAACTGTTGGTGTTGCATATATTCAAAAAACACCACTTTTCTTATATTGGTGTTGCATATATTTAAAACACCACTCCTTTTTATAATGCACCCATATTAAGTAGTGAATCAAGGTTGCAGGGATTTTGTGAACTCTGCTTCACCTAACTTTTCAGATGAAGGAGGGGGGCCAAGAATGACTGGATGAGAACATGGGCTAGTGTTGATTTGTTGGCATATGACTTTAATTGAGTCTGAGGAGTTGGTTGAATTCTTTAGATATTACTGTTTGCCAAGAGATAAGGACTGTCAATATAGATTGATGACTGGATCTAATTGGGGCTTCCCATTGCTTTCAATGGGACGAAAATTGTATAAAAACCCTGGGCCGATCACACTGAGACCACCACAATCAAGCTTGGCAGAACTACGTGGTCCATCCTTTGCAGATCTCTACAGAACAGTCCTTCTCTTTTGTTCACGCTACTCTTCCTTATAATAGGAGGTAAGCATATTAATGGTATTATTGTATCTCGCATTTATTGGTTATATTGCTATGAGGTTTTGAAACTATGCTTTAGTATTAAGAGTGTTATATTGAATGTGCTAAAACATAGCAGTGGGTGCTTGTAGGCTTTGTGCTTAACCAGCCTGAGGGCTGCACTGAATACATATAATTGTATTATGTTATTGAAGTACTAAATGCTGAGCTTGTAATAAACTTAGGATTGCTAATTATTGTTACATGTTTTCGGGTTTTAGTAGTATGCGCAAACTACTAAACCAATATTAAAGGCATTTTACTAAAACGAAGGAGCGCTGATGTTGCTCTGATTCGTAAAACTTTGAATAAATGAGTCTGAGTGATTTTCTTGATTTAAATAAAAAGGTTTTAAGGACACACCGCTCGTCCAGTGCTCGAACATAAACCACTAGGAGTTTTAAACATCTCTGTCCTCCTTAACGTCTCCCCTGAGTTAAGAGTGTGTGCAGAGCAAATAATATAATAGAAGAGAACGTGAAAAGTGAAAACGTGACACAACGAATTAGGAAAGCGAGTCAAAGGTTAACTGCATAACTTTTGCTGTTTTAATTGGCCATGATTATTTCGCTGGCGCTACAATGAGGGAAACTATAATGCTTATATTTACGTTTGCTTGGCTTGGGAAGTTGGCGGATGGCGGACAGCAGGGTGACGATATAACGGGTACAAATAGCACCGTTTTATATTGGTGACATTTGTTCAGAGAGAATAGCTGGCGGTATGCGAGGGTGGCGTTGTAAAGGGGGGCGGTATAACGCGGGACTGTATTGTTAAGTGTTAAGGTGCTTCGACTGTGAGTTCAGAGCTATTGTTCGAAGAACCACTCATAAAGATGGCGAACATCAGAAAACGGCGAGGGTACAGTAAAGAAATTAAAATAAACAACAAGTCAAATCTGAAGCTACTCGCTGTTCTCATTGAGCTTGCCTGTTACACAGCGCTTGACTCATCTTGAATGATTTATTGTGCTTTTATGAATATAATCTAGTTTGTTATTTATTAAAAGCATTCTAGGCTGCTGTTGCTGGTTTCTTTTTTATTATTTATTTTTGTTTTAATTATTTTATAATTGAAATTGTATTGTCTTTTGATTCTAACAATTATTTACAATTTGATACACACTAGAAGTTGTTGTGTGGTAGAATTATACAGGGCTTGTCTCTAGGCTCTATGAAGTGATGTCATAGTTAATTCATTGTTAATAGGTATGCATTCTTAATTCATTGCTGTTGGCTTTTTTAAACAACAGTCTAGAAAAGTTCCATACAAACAATGTTATTAAATCCATTCTGAAAAACAAACATGCTTAGCAATATCCCTTGACGTGTGAGTGTAGGTGGACAATGTTACTTGGATTTTCTTATCATCACACACACCTTGGCTGAGCAATGATTCACATCTAGGACACCTTGACCTGTACCTCCCGCCCACAGACTGACACCTCTGATTGGGCTGTTGTATTGCCAATCACCAGCTAGTGGCTCCATGGATTGGGGTGCCTGTGTTCCAAGGGCCAGTCAAGCAGTGGCGACGGCAATCCTATTTCAAATTCTGCTTAATATAAAATGGTGTGCCATTTCTGGGTGCATTTGGGAAGGGGGCATCCCACTTCAGCTCAGGAAACAATTCTAGTGAACAGAGCTGTTCCCATGATGATGGCTTTTTTCACATTTTCTTGAATATTAACTTTTTTTTTTTTTAAATCAGACTGTAAAACATTCTTTTAACTAATCCATGAGTTAAAGCTTTGTGATTAGAACCCTTAGTCTACCCTTGTAATGATGATTGCTGGAAACACATCTCTCTTTGCAAAGCTGTTTAAGGCATTCTCATTTGTGTGCTGTGACTTGGTGGCGTGGGGCTGAAATGCAAGTTTCTGCTTTTACAGCTGGGAGAGATGAGACACAATGAAACCAAGCAAACCACATGCTGAGGAATGATTCACATCTAGGACTGCCTGGCTCTGGTTTGAGTAAATAATATCAGAACGCTTCGAGTGATTTGTTAACTGACGTAACTGCAGTTACACCTCCGCATGAAAGATCAATCTGCTACTGACATGCATGCAGATATGTGTTTCTACAAGGAATTACCATATCCATTAAGAACCCATTGTGAGAAGAGATCACAGGTGCACATTAATGAGAGGCAGAAAGAAAGAGGAAGTGTCCAATCTCAAATTCAAGCAGGTGCAGCGTGTTGCACAATATAAGCATTGTATTTTATTTGTACAGTGTTTTGAAATAGAGCAGATCATTTTGTCATCATAGTCGTGGCATTCAAATGGAAGTGTCTTATCATAAACAGGAGTGCAGACAGTATAGTGGCATATGCAAAGGTTCCAGGTTAAATGTGTTAGAACCATTTCACTTTTGACATCTATTAGTGGAACGAGTTCCACGAGCAGCTGTATTGTCTTGTATTATGAATGTAGAACACATGCATGGTATTAGAATCCTCTTCTACAGAGTGTTCTACTAATTAATGAGGTACACTGGAGCTAACACAAAATCACTACATCCAGTCATATAAAAATACTGTAAGAAACCATGCATTCAATGGCAAACATTTTAACTAAAAGTCTTTCAGTGTCTTCAAGACAAGAATGTCTTAGTCCAAACATTTGGCATTGAATTTCATACGTTTCTTGCAGTACTTGTAAACTTCTGTTGTATAGTATAGCTTAGTGCAGTGCAGTGTAGTGCCTACCTTTACATTTATAGAGCATTACTATTGTTTTGTAAGCTTCGCATTTCCTATATAAAAGATACTAACAATGGTAACACCTGAGGCTTCTGGGAGTTCAGATTATTGTCAAATTCCCAGAAGTAACTCTGCTCTTCAGTAACAAACTGGGGCTTTCCCAATGGCTGTCATGTTTTCAGCGTCTCTATGTCCCTTTCATGTAATCTCTTAACCTTTAAATCAGTATATTTACTTCATTTGTAGCCTGAAAAATTGACCATAATTACAAATAAATACATAAATAAATAAATAATAATTGGACAAATGTACACCATAATGTGCAAGTCTTGTATATGAAATGAGTGACCTACAAAATAATAGATATTCATAAAAATTACTTTTCCCCATGGTAATACATTTGCCATCGTTTACCCTGGTTTGCCATGTGTAATAATATGCTTTACCATACCTCTGGGTTTCACAATGCTTATCTATGCTTTGCCATGCTTTTACTATGCTTTGTTACACTTTGCTGTGCTTTTACTATGGTAACCCTTTAAGGAGGAACTGCTTGAGCTGTCCTTATTCCACAAGGCAACACCTTGCACTCTTTTTAATAGACTTTGCAGATGTATTCTGCTGTGTAAGCCTATTATCCATGTTCCGTCGGCATCAAATCATTTTCATGTTTGTAGTAAATCCAATGAAAATAAAACGATTAGAACAACAGTTACATCGTTGTTCTGATAATTACCTTCAACAAGCCTATCTGTTAAGAAGTCCATTTAAAGTGGTCCTTTGCTGAACACACTGATGGGGCAAGACAGGTTTTAAGACCAGTCAGCTACTACAACCCCCATGAGTATAGAGGACCCCCTCGCATTCATACATTTCCTTAGGGCTTTTCTGTTACACCTATGGGTGTGCATTACAAGCAAGCACATATTGTTGAGCACTGCAAAGTTTTACTCTTCAGTCCTAGTCCAGTGACAGGCAGAGGAATACCCGATTGTTCCTGCTTATGATTTTATTTTGACTACCAAAATAATCTCGCTCCTAGTTACAACACATAAGAAGAGATCTGGTTCCCATTTTTTAATCACACCAGAAGAACAGTTACAAGAGGAGGTAGTCATTGGGCTCCTGGTAGCTGATAGATCCCGGAACTTTGTCTCGTCAGCTCTTAAAGGATCCCACTGACTCAGGAAATCTGTTATGTCACTGAAAGCTGTGGCAACAGAGCTCATGAGTGACGCGTGTGTGTGCTGACTCACAATGTCAATTCTGAGCACCGTGCTGGTGAAACACTGATGTTTTACAATTCTTAAACATTGCTTGCTCAGGGATCGCCAATGAGCTATTGACGCACCATACCGTCAGAAACTCAAGTGACGCTGTTCAATTGAACCTGTTAAATCGCCCCCAGTTCTTTCATAATGTTGCACATGCCATAAATCCATCTCCACCCGGTGCAATTATCCTTAGCAAAACTGGGATGTGATGTTTTCATTCAGATTCAGATACCTTCTGCAGCACTTTAGAAAGGGGAGTGATAATGTCTCTCGCTTTGGTTTGATCCTCAGTATGTGTAGTGTGCAGAATCCATATCAGTAAAATGATACTTTAGTTAGTATTGATTTTTTAACCCTTTTTATCCTGGGCATATCTGTGGTTGTGGTTGTCAGTCTTGCATTCAGAATGCAACTCTTTTTGTTCTGTAGTTCTGAGTGGTGCTTCTTCTCTTGTCGTTTATTAATAGGAGAGGCTTTCATATTTGCATATGTCGGTTGATGCTTCGGTCACAATTACATTTTTGCATTTTTTTTTTTTATCTAGAGAACTGGGCATCCAAGTGTGACGAAACATGGAAAGCACATTCTTTATTGCAAACTGTTGAGAATATCAGAATCTAGGAGTCTGATATTCTGTCCATCAGTATGTCACACTTACCATTGATGTATGATGTGAAATGCCATGTATCATGCTTTTTGATGATATACAAAACTTATCTCTGGCAAAATGTGTCAAATAAATTATTGCATGAAATAAAGTTTATGTATGTTTTTTGTAATGAGGGAGGGAGGGAGGGGGGGGGGGGGGGGGAGGGGAGGGAGGGGGGGGGGGGGGGGGAGGGGAGGGAGGGGGGAGGGGAGGGAGGGGGGGGGGGGGGGGGGGAGGGGAGGGAGGGGGGGGGGGGGGGGGAGGGGAGGGAGGGAGGGGGGGGGGGGGGGGGAGGGGAGGGAGGGGGGGGGGGGGGGGGAGGGGAGGGAGGGGGGAGGGGAGGGAGGGGGGGGGGGGGGGGGGGAGGGGAGGGAGGGAGGGGGGGGGGGGGGGGGGGGAGGGGAGGGAGGGAGGGAGGGGGGGAGGGGGGGGGGGAGGGGAGGGAGGGGGGGGGGGGGGGAGGGGAGGGAGGGGGGGGGGGGGGAGGGGAGGGAGGGGAGGGGAGGGAGGGGGAGGGGGAGGGGGAGGGAGGGAGGGGGAGGGGGAGGGAGAGGGGGGGGGGGGGGGGGGGTCAAGTGCTGGTATCAATTACAGGCTGCAATTCCTAAAACTACTCCAAATACACACATAGGGCAAAGCCATAAACAAAGTAAAGCACAGCCATTGTGGTAGCAGGTTACTGAACTCTTTCAACAGGCCCCTGAAACTGTTTCCTGTTTTTAGCCAGTGCATCCTGGCAGTTGCTTAACAGATTTATGTGTTTGTAGTGATCAAAGTACTTGAATAATTATTTTATTTCCACTGCTCTAACTCACCCCTAATTGTAATTAATATCGTAATACTGCATGTTTAGTTGCAGTTAACTGAAGCTGTTTAACTAATGAATGGGTTAAGTGTCTGTACATTTCTGTAATTGTTGCATAGTTGGAAATTCCTCAAGTGCAAAGGAAATATTACAATATAATTTGAGATTAATCGTTTGTTGACAAGACAGAATTTTCAGCAGCTTGTGGAAAGTTGTTTTGAGCTGTCACTCACGCAGTACAAACAAACAATAGAAGCTTCCTGTAATATTTCTGCGTTCGTGTAATATTTCTATGTTTTCTCTGCTTTATGAACAGCTCTGAATTTGTACTTCGAGTCCTGGCCAACATGCTTTTCATATTGACTGTTTTAGAATGGCCATTGTTCGACTCAAAGAGGGGTTGTATTGTTGAGGCAATAGCAGTGCCAGACATGTCAAGTCTCGCTCATTTTAGGAACTCTTTTGGCATCCGTTTCAGCAGTCTCCTTCCTACAAGAAAGGAAACGACCTTGTGTTTTCATGGAGCATTCCCAAATCTCACTCCTAATTCTTTCAAATCCCACTCATTTTAAAGTGGCTTTATTTTCAAATCTCACTCAATAAGTACTGGATTTCTTTTTGTGTTTCAGGGGATGTTTTATTGGTCAAAACCCTTGTACTGTATGTGTTATCGAACAGCTCTTTATAAATGTTTCACTGTTTAATTGTGATTTTATGGAGCAGTAATATACGCTATAAAAAAAGTTCCTGAACTACTGTACTTTATTTAACCTCTAGAAAGCCGTGTAAAGCTATGATAATGAAGTCCGTCCTGACCGTGATGTAGTTTGCTTGTTGTCCTACTTTTCCCCATGTATAGTATAGTTCAGTTCAGTGCTGTAAAAGCGGATCTTAGCAGCAAGCTCTAGATAAGCAAGAGAACCCTGATTTGAGAACATTGCTGTCTGGTAGTTGACCGGGTAGGGGAAGTAAGAGGCGATGCCTGATGTCCAAGGTTTTTTTTTGTTTGTTTGTTATTTGCAATGGAGCTTCCTGATTGATAATTTTGGATAACCTGTATTCAATTTTAGACTGGTATTGAATTCTTTAGAAATGCAATCTGCTTTTTTTTCTTCTTTTGCTTGTGACTGTCTGTGTATCTGTCTCCTGAAGCCTGAAAAAAGAAAAACAAAGATTGTGTTGGCAAAGGTGATGTTTCTGTTGTGATTCTTTGCAGAATTATTGTGTAGCTTTCTTTCTGTTAAAAATGCTTTGTGGGGAATAAGAGAAGCGCTCTGTAAAAAGAACCACTAAATCAGCATGGCTGAAGTGTTTTTAGGTAAACAGCCACCTGCAAGTGTTTTCTCTGACAGCATGAAGTTAATCAAAGCCTGGCTGAATGAATGTCCATATAGAGATGGAAAGTAATTATCGTGCGCTACCATCCGTAATCATCTTGTAATTTTGTTTCGTACCATGTCAAAATATATTTAACAAAGAATTAGCTTTGTAGTCTGAATTAAAGGGTATATAAGGACCTTTTTATTTTATTGTGTTGCATGTTCCCATGTGTTGCTACAACTGTTTACGTAAGGTGTGTGTGTGTGTATTTGTTTTTTGTTTTTTTACATTTTGACCACTTTTTTTTTAACTTTTAAATTGTATTCCCTGCCTCAAGATGGCTTCCCATATACCCGCATGCGCCTCTCAGAATTACATTTCCCATCATCCTCCTGCTCACATATGTAACTGAGATGGATTTACCAATGAGCAGGAGGATGATGGGAAGTTCTGAGAGATCCATGGGAAGCCATCTTGAGGCAGGGAAAAGTTAAAGTGGTCAAAATGTAAAAAAAAAAAAAAAAAAATTAAAACAATACACACCCCTTACGTAAACAGCTGTAGCAACACATGTTTTGACAAAACCTTTTTCTGGCTTTCTACTCCTGTGATGTGATTTCCAAACAGCCTTGCATGACGTTGACCAAAATTACATTCATATGAATACTTTTAAAAATCAATGTGAAGCAAATTAAGATGACTTCATCTGTGGTTATTGAGGGTAAAGGGCTTAACCACTAATGGCCCAGAATGGCCACATAGTTTAACAAATGGTTTAAAAAGCACATTGAGCAAACAAAGTAATCCCAGTAATAGTCACCTTGTAGGTGTCACACTGTCCCTTATATGAGAGACACACACACCTGGTAAAGGTGTTTGTTTTGTAGCAATAAATGAACTAACAAGGTAGGAATCTCATGATGAATGCAGGAACGTTGGTGGTGCTTTAGTCACGCTGCAGTTCTGTGCAGCCAAGCGTTCGACATGGCGAGCTGCATGATGTCACACGCAGCAGCAGCAAACTGGCTGCACAGGTCTTACAGCTGATTCCAAAAGCAGCTGTGGGAGCTGAGCTGCAAAGTGAAGAGATGAGGCAGGGCCAGGGCTCAAGATTTACAATACAAGTAAACCACCACCCAAATACTGCCATCTAGAAAGTGAAGAGATGATGCAGGGCCAGGGCTCAAGATTTACAATACAAGTAAACCACCACCCAAATACTGCCATCTAGAAAGTGAAGAGATGATGCAGGGCCAGGGCTCAAGATTTACAATACAAGTAAACCACCACCCAAATACTGCCATCTAGAAAGTGAAGAGATGAGGCAGGGCCAGGGCTCAAGATTTACAATACAAGTAAACCACCACCCAAATACTGCCATCTAGAAAGTGAAGAGATGATGCAGGGCCAGGGCTCAAGATTTACAATACAAGTAAACCACCACCCAAATACTGCCATCTAGAAAGTGAAGAGATGATGCAGGGCCAGGGCTCAAGATTTACAATACAAGTAAACCACCACCCAAATACTGCCATCTAGAAAGTGAAGAGATGAGGCAGGGCCAGGGCTCAAGATTTACAATACAAGTAAACCACCACCCAAATACTGCCATCTAGAAAGTGAAGAGATGAGGCAGGGCCAGGGCTCAAGATTTACAATACAAGTAAACCACCACCCAAATACTGCCATCTAGAAAGTGAAGAGATGAGGCAGGGCCAGAGCTCAAGATTTACAATACAAGTAAACCACCACCCAAATACTGCCATCTAGAAAGTGAAGAGATGAGGCAGGGCCAGGGCTCAAGATTTACAATACAAGTAAACCACCACCCAAATACTACCATCTAGAAAGTGAAGAGATGATGCAGGGCCAGGGCTCAAGATTTACAATACAAGTAAACCACCACCCAAATACTGCCATCTAGAAAGTGAAGAGATGATGCAGGGCCAGGGCTCAAGATTTACAATACAAGTAAACCACCACCCAAATACTGCCATCTAGAAAGTGAAGAGATGATGCAGGGCCAGGGCTCAAGATTTACAATACAAGTAAACCACCACCCAAATACTGCCATCTAGAAAGTGAAGAGATGATGCAGGGCCAGAGCTCAAGATTTACAATACAAGTAAACCACCACCCAAATACTGCCATCTAGAAAGTGAAGAGATGATGCAGGGCCAGAGCTCAAGATTTACAATACAAGTAAACCACCACCCAAATACTGCCATCTAGAAAGTGAAGAGATGATGCAGGGCCAGGGCTCAAGATTTACAATACAAGTAAACCACCACCCAAATACTGCCATCTAGAAAGTGAAGAGATGAGGCAGGGCCAGGGCTCAAGATTTACAATACAAGTAAACCACCACCCAAATACTGCCATCTAGAAAGTGAAGAGATGATGCAGGGCCAGAGCTCAAGATTTACAATACAAGTAAACCACCACCCAAATACTGCCATCTAGAAAGTGAAGAGATGATGCAGGGCCAGAGCTCAAGATTTACAATACAAGTAAACCACCACCCAAATACTGCCATCTAGAAAGTGAAGAGATGAGGCAGGGCCAGGGCTCAAGATTTACAATACAAGTAAACCACCACCCAAATACTACCATCTAGAAAGTGAAGAGATGAGGCAAGGCCAGGGCTCAAGATTTACAATACAAGTAAACCACCACCCAAATACTACCATCTAGAAAGTGAAGAGATGATGCAGGGCCAGGGCTCAAGATTTACAATACAAGTAAACCACCACCCAAATACTACCATCTAGAAAGTGAAGAGATGAGGCAGGGCCAGGGCTCAAGATTTACAATACAAGTAAACCACCACCCAAATACTACCATCTAGAAAGTGAAGAGATGAGGCAGGGCCAGGGCTCAAGATTTACAATACAAGTAAACCACCACCCAAATACTGCCATCTAGAAAGTGGAGGTGATTGCCACTCGTGTGCGCAGTTTCTTATAATGAATAATGAATGATGGGACTTTGTTTTCTTTGTATCACCTGTAATAAACATGTGCAAATTATTTATCTATGGTAAATATGGTCTTGTATTTGACTTGTTAAATTAGCTTTGGATCTAATAAAACACATATTGTACAATAGGTATTGTACAAAAATAATAATAATAATAATAATAATAATAATGGTGATGATGATTAATTGTTTCTACTGGTGAAACATATATAGCATAAAACATTTCTAAATAGCTAAAGAGGGTATAAATGGTATCTTTCGAAGAATAAGGTAACAACCTCTCCTGTGATAAGAGCTCTCAAATAAACTGTTGGTGGTGGTGGTGGTGTTCTAAAGATGCTAAACTCTCCCGTCCTCAATCTCCAGGAGCACCCACTGCTCGGACAGCCGTTCTTCATTCTCCATCCCTGCCGAACTCATGAATTTATGACCCCCATAATCCAGGCTGCCAAAGAAGAGAACAGGTGAGTACAGTACAGAAACAGTATCTGTTTTCTATTGTATTATATTGGTGGTGGTTCAGAGAGCTCCTCTTCCTGTCTTCTTTTGGCTTGTGTCTGAAACTTTATTTTAAGAAGTCTTTGAGCAACCAAGAAATATTGGATAAATCAAACGGTATGTTGTCCCCATTTTATGGCCCTCGTTCAGAAAATGTGGACCCTTATTCGCTGATCACGCCTGTCCGTTAGTCCGTCTCTCTGTCTGTGTGTCTGTGCCTGTCTGTCTGGCTGTCATGCTCCACATTAGGCTGCAAAGCATGTCAGTCATTAGGGGAAGCGGCAGTTTTAATGACACGAAAGGTGTTGAAGGGATGTGGAAAACTTCACTTTCCAGGTGAAATCTCCAAGGAAGTGCAACACTACTTGAAATCAAGGCTTGCAAACATAGATTTATTTAATCTAGCTTTGTACTAGATATCATGTTCTAAACATTTCAGCACGTTTGCTAAAAACGTCTCATTTAAAACTTTTATACAGCAAATGTTCGCTATGAAAACTTTAAACTAATACCCTGCTCACACTAGAATGTGTGATCACGATCTTTTGGTTTCAACGTGTGTTGACTGTGCATTATTGAGGAAGTGTCAATAGGGTATTTGTTGTACTTCATTAATCATACATCTTTCCCTTCCTTTTCTTCTCTGTAGGCACTTGAATGTCATTACAGCCTGGTTAAGCATGGTGGGACCTGTTGTAGGACTAGCTCTGCCAATCAGCTACGCTACAGCAGCCTCTAAACACAAAACAGCTCGTGATTAAAGAACAAGGAGCTCATTACCTGCATTCTTGAATTCAGAATTAAGGAACGCTATTAAAATGGTGCCTTATGTTCGGCATTTCTTTTGTATCTAAATAGTTGAGTAAATGTTTATCAAAGAACAGAAAAAGACAACTGGATTTAAATGTCAAATCTTCCATGGAAACTAGAATACGAATAGAATACGAATGCTGAATCTCCTCATTCAAGACTGAATTGGGGACCATCTCCTAATAATGCTTTTTATTTTCACTTCAAATGAAAATGCAAGAGTTTAAAGGGGAAATGTGTCTAAAGCCCTTAACAGAACTTCCCTCAATGTTTGACTGTAATTTTAGGTCGACGTCAATCAGGCAATGGAGGATTCTGAATGGGAAGCAAGTTCTCCAGCAGCATGCTGCATGAGCTTCTGAAGAGCACAGCCACCAAGAGGCTAGTGATGGAACACCTTTTCATTACAATGACGAATACAAGTGCTGTATATAGTATACAAGTGCTGTATATGATGTATAGTTGTGTACGTTTTACCACTATGGCACACGTTGGATGGTTGACTGCATTGCACTTATCAATAGACTCACAATTTAAGATCCTGAATTGAGCTGTGCAGGTGGGTAGACCAATTCCTTGAGTGCTGTGTATACTGTGCGTGTCAACTTATGAACAACAGTGTAGACCGAGTGTATCAGTCTGGTCTTCCTGTCCATCAGCCGAATCGCACAGGGTGCACCCGAACCCCCCACTCCCCAGAGCACTGCTATTGGATATTTCATTGTACTCAGTTTTGTGTTTTAATTATGTGTCATGATGCCAGTTTTATAGGTAAAGATCTTTGTTAAACATCTGTGTCTTGGTGTTCACTCTACCGCTCCCATTAAGTCGTTGCCACTGTGGCTTTCCCTTGTACAAGTACACACACACACACACACACAAGAACATGGGAAGAACATAAGAAAGGTTACAAACGAGAGGAGGCCATTCGGCTCATCTTGCTCGTTTGGTTGTTAGTAGCTTATTGATCCCAGAATCTCATCAAGCAGCTTCTTGAAGGATCCCAGGGTGTCAGCTTCAACAACATTACTGGGGAATTGGTTCCAGACTCCTACAGTTCATTCCAGACTCCCATAATTTGGTTCCATTAGAGACCTTCTTGCTTTAGAGAAGGAGGTGACGGCAAAACATGGTGCCTGTGCTTCATCCAGTTAGCAACCACACAAAATACCAGGAGGGGTTTTGCCAGCGGAGGCGCCACTCTGTGACTTTGGGGTTTTAATGAGGAACCCTTTCCATCTGAGAAATTATACAAGTTGTGTTTTTAGTTCCCTGGGTTAAATGCTCAGCCTTTCACCTATCAAAAGCTAAGCATTTGGTCATGTCAGCGGTCCCTGCAGTGGACAGTTGTCGACGTTCTCAAAACTATTAAACAATTCGGCAACGGCATGCTACTGCACTCCTTTGCAAAAGAGAGTTCGGTGGGGTTTGGGATGTGAGAATGTTTACCACCCATGCCTTATAGCAGCTGATTTTATATAACACAGAATCGTATTGTACAACAGCCTGCAAGCTCCAGTATATGTGTATGTGTATGCATGTGTTCTGGATTGTACAGTAATGATTTTATGAATAATGAAATGGTGTGATTTAAGACATTGATTACAGTTACAAAT